>NC_060138.1:1218952456-1219552456 GCF_021461385.2 Schistocerca piceifrons
GTATGTCCTTCATAAACATCAATATGGATCAGAAAGAGACCTTGCAAAGCTCAGCTCGGTGCGTTTGTACATGTGATCCAGAGCGCCGTAACATGGGTGCTCTGGTTGATTCCGTGTACATTAAGTTCAGAGAAGCATTTCATATCATTCCGGACTGTTGTTTAGTGCAATAAATGCGACCCTACCGAGTATTTGACCAGATTTTCGACTGAGTTCTGGACTTACTTGCAGACAGGACTCACTATGTCGCTCTTAGAGGAACAAAATAGAGAGATGCTATTGTAATTTCAACAGTACACCATTTAAGTGTGATAGACCCCTACTATTTACATTCTTATTAACGTTTAAAAAACCCCGGTGTGACGTAGATGACACTGAGACATGTAATTTAAGACAGATTGGGCCGCAAATTTCGGGAAATACCCCAAAACTGGATAACAAATACTGAACATATGACATCACCAGATGACCTACCTCGTCGCAAGTGCAGCAGAAACCCAAAATACGGAGGGATTTTCGTGTACGTCCGTGAAGGGATGAGTGGGCGATGCAATACTTTCCTTCAAGCAAAAGGTGGAAATACCGAACATCTTTTGTAAATGTCATCTGTTGCAAACGCAGAAATTACAAAATTATTGTCCTCGCAGTAACCAAGCAAAAGCTGTTCTTATTTTGTGTTTCTTTCCTTTTGTCTCTTCTTTTTTTGTTTACAGACTTTATTTAGTTAAGAAAACGTAGATCATTTAATGGCAGCGACGCAGTTCGGAAGCTTATACTCATTTACTTGTGACGCAATACAGTGGGTTTTTGTCGTCCTCTTCATTGCAATAAACCAGTGGAGAACGGAAGACTAGTAAATAAAATTATAAATCTTACCTCAATGTAAACACGTAATTGCCTAAGGCAATGCAAAAACACACTGCTTGCCAGACGCAAGATTCGAACTCTGCGCCCCACCCACAAAATTCCCGCAGGTTCTCTTCACCTAGCGCGAGATGAATGCTACCCGTTTTTCGCTTCCTCCGCCCGAATGTCTTGAATTAACAGCCATCGGTTCCTAAATTCTCAGGATTAATCTAGCTGCCGCTTGAAGTTTGTACAACAATAATATATTTGGCTCTTCTCTCCTCATCAGTAAATATTCAGCAGAAAATATTTCTGTCCACTTCTCCAGTTGCCAAGACACGTTTCGCGTCAGTTAGAGAAATGTGTGATGTGGTTTTGTTTCTGTCGCAGATTGTTGGATAGTGCCTTCATATAGGAGTGCTCTTTCAGTAGTGAGTTATTATTGTCAATAATTTACAAATTAAGCATGAAATACGCTTGTTTTATAATTTGCAGTATGCCTTTTCAAGGTAACGGAGCATGGAAAATTTATCATAAACACATCATCATTACCATTAAATGTCACTTAATAACGCATCAACGATATAAGCCTTCAAAGGTCACACGGTAAAGTGCTAAAATAATGGATAACATCAAGCTCTCTGAAAAGGAAAGTTGTGGGTTCACATCGCATTAAATGCGATCTTTTTTTTTTTTTAAATGGCTCTTAGCACTATGGGACTCAAATTCTGAGGTCATCAGTCCCCTAGAACTTAGAACCTCTTAAACCTAACTAATCTAAGGACATCACACACATCCATGTCCGAGGCTGGATTCGAACCTGCGACCGTAGCGGTCGCGCGGTTCCAGACTGTAGCGCCTAGAACTGCTCGGCTATCCCGGCCGGCGCAATCTTTTTCATTTTAGCTTTGTTAACACGGTCAGGGTCCTTCTTATCAATGTAATATAAGTGTGTCCTGCAATATTCGAAGTTATTTACATTCAGTCTGATTTGAGAGTGAAGGGTGAAATAAATACTTAGCGATTTCCGAATGTGTGGTTATGCAGGAACCTAAGAAGACAGTTTAAATTGCTACAACTGAGACGAGCAAGAATAAAGTTCGTATTCTGCCTCGACACAAATATTTCTCTGTTTATTTAGGAATATGTGACGATATCCGAGTGTGTGGGTTACGCAGGAATCTAAGAGTACAGCCTTGATTGCTGCGACTGAAACGAGCAGCAATAATATACCGCATTTTCACAAATATTTGGCTCTTCGTTTCCGAATAAGCGGCGATTTCCGAGTGTGTGGTTAGGTTTACTCGCAGCAATAAGATTCATATTGTTCCTTGTCACAAATACTTCAATTTTTACTTACGAATACGTGGCGATTTCCTTATGTGTGGTAAGGCCCGAACCTAAGAGCACAGCAAATAAATGCTGCGACAAACACGACTTCAATAAAACTCGTATTCCTTTTTCCCACTTTATTTCCGAATATGTAGTGACTTCTGAATATGCGGTTAAGCAGAATAGCTCAAATTGCTAAGAGTGAGTCGAAGAGCACTAACACTCGTATTCTTCCTTTTTACAAAATCGAAAGCCGATCATGCGGTCGTCGATATTGCGCGTGTTGTCAAAATGACAAGTTTGCGGGTAGGAGTGTGGTACGAACTTTACCCTTCGTTAGGCGCGGATGGTAAAAATTCAATGTATACCCCTTTGTTTTTAAATCGTAATTCAAAGGAACTCATAATTTGTAATTTTTAGTTCATGCAATAGTTCATTACCATTACAAAGTCTTCAATTCTACGTCACACAGAAATAAGTACAACATGCCTTGTTTTACGACTTATACTGACTATCGACAATACGTTCAGCGTATTCATTGCAACATTGGCAACTTGACGGATTTCCCGTCAAATTTGACGGGATTTGATGTTGTGTGACGGGTAAAATTTAGTATTGACGGTTGACGGTAATTATTAAAACTGGGCCTATTTTTTGGTGGGTTTTTCTGGTTTCATTTAATTTTGAAAAGAAAAATATCTTCGATGAAACTATTACGAATACAAATCTTTGTGCAGCTGCAAGATAATGCCATGGATGTATTGCAGTAAAACTCTTAAGTTTCACTCAATGTGTTGCAAAAATGGGCTGTACTTCTCATTTGTTCATTCAAATTAAATACATGTAGGATATAATCGAAAACTGAGTTGAAAATCCTTCGATTTCCTTCCTACTGAGCTACATGGCTATTTTTTAGCCAACAGTATCAAACATCTCTGATGACTGGCAAGTTCAGCAATTAAAACATAATGTGGTGGCAAATGGCTCTAATTTCTTTTGTAAGCAAAGATACAATAGTAAGTAAGAGTCCCATATTCACGAACTGCTTAGGGAGCAGCTGCAGGAATCCTGAAACGCCATCCTGGGAAGCGGATATGGGTTTGCCATTGCCATTCTCCGACCTCTTACTAAGTGTTGAGCTTGTTTTTGTACATTGAGGATGACAGTGCTGGTACTGTGTGGTGTCGTGTTTCTGTTTCCATAATCATCAACGGCCAGGATTCGAACGGGCTTTAAATATACGATACGTGGCTCTAGCACCAGTGGCACACTAATAAAAATATGCTTTGCTCTATGAGTTAATGCCGCGGATTCTGTATAGTGAGCACAATACGTTATTGTATGGAACTTCTGCGATTTGTAACTTGGCATCCGTCGAGCGGGTTTTGTGGGCAGAAGGAAGAGCGGACAAGCTATGCTACTTTGTAAGGGGAGGCCGCCAATTGTGAAATTCAGATTCGATTCATACTGCGCATAATAAAAGCTCATGGCCAGAGGTGTAATGTGGCAAAGCACCAAGATGCACTTCTCAGCCGTTGTCGAGAAAATCGACAGATAAAAGAAACCGTTGCGGTGAAATACTCTACGATTAATAGTTTTCTACAGCGTCGTGGCGCAACGGTAAGCGCTCGGGTTCGTAATCCGAAGGTCGCCGGATCGAATTCGCGCCACGCAATTTTTTTATTATTAGTTTTTTGTAATTCAAACTATTAATGAATTGCTTATGCATGGTGGTGAAGGCGGATCGCTCTCCAGTTGTACCGCCTCCATTTTTCCGTTTTTTTAACAGGGTGTACCAAAGCTCTCCCGTCCGCACTGATTTTCGACGATGTTATAAGTTGCGCTAGGGACCGCATCTACCTTTTTTCGAAGTTAGCAGGCAACTGCGCTGTTATGCGGCGGCTCGTTTCGGCCCATTCAACATCTGTCCTTCAAGTGTAACGAGCGAGTAACGGAGTTTATATTTCATACCTGCCACAGCGAATTTCTGTTCGTGGGGTCTCTATTCTAATTCGAACGTTTGACTTACGCTATACGTATTCTTTCGGAATATCGTTTCTACGTCTTCCGTTAACTATACGTGGTTAACATTATGAAGACAATTAATAACATTTGTGAAATACAACTTTGTTTGCGGAAAACATAATGATGTTCGAAGTCGCCAGTTTTTCCGCGACAAACGACTTTCAACAACTTATTATATGCATAATTGTTGCAACTGATTGACGGGATATATATATATATATATATATATATATATATATATATATATATATATATATATATATATATTGAATTACAAAAAAAACAAATACTAAGAAAAAAATTGCATGGTGCGAGATTCGATCCGGCGACCTTCGGATTACAAACCCGAGCGCATACCGCTGCGCCACAACGGTGGGGAAAATTACTAATCGTGGAGAGTATTTCACCGCAACGGTTTCTTTTAACTGTCGATTTTCTTGACAACGGCTGAGAAGTGCATCTTGGTGCTTTGCCACGTTACACCTCTGGCCATGAGCTTTTATTATGCGCAGTATGAATCGAATCTGAATTTCACAATTGGCGGCCTCCCCTTGTTAGAGTGATAGGTTGCGTGGGGAGGGATGGTGGGGGAGACCAAACTGCACCCAGTGCAGGCAACTGAAACCTATATTGTGAGCTTCCATGTGCTCCCGATAATAGATTTTCTTCCCCTAAATGGAGTAGAAGATAGCCGCCGTGGTGAGCCAGCAAGCGCATCAACACTCATTTTCGTAAAAATCACAATGAATATAGCGCAACAATATAGCGGACAGCTCAGCTCTGCAACAAAGAACACGACAATACAGTTAACACAGGCCAACGGTACGCTGCGCTGTTGGCAACGAACATCTGCAAATCACTACGACACGAATTCTCCCGGCTGCTGCCGACGGCTACCGATCATAACTACTAACTAGGCAGCTGCGTACCAGGTTACAGACTACAGTGGTGTAATGAGTTATTGTATGTTTGACAACTAGCGTCTAGTGCTCTTTCTGTTTTTCACAATAAAGGATGGTAGCCTGTTTGTTTTTACAACTGACTGAATGTGTCTGAAAAGAATGTCAAGCGGTATGTACGACATTTTAGAAAAGAGTGGTTAACTGATAAAAAAATTAAAGGATTGTTTGTTAGAGGTGCCCAGGGAACCTAGTGCGCGGTGTAAATATTGCCAATGCAACCTGAATGTGCGTTTTTCGGATTTACTTCTGCATGGAAAAAGTAAGAATCATTTAAAAGCAGTTGAATCATTTTCATCTTCACGACTGTCAGTATTGCCATATCAGTCTAACAAACATAACGTACGAACGTCCAGCTGTTCAAGCTCTCTTGTAGTTAATCACTACGCAATTAGATCCGTTGTTCATCTTTCAGATCTAACCAAGAATTTTTTTTTTAAAGTGCTGACCATGCATGTCTTTTGCGACTACACCGTACGAAGAGCAGTGCTTTGATCAAGATCATTCCCTTCCTGGCACTTCAAATCAGAACTACAGAACGAAGTTGGTTAATGGATGTTTCAGTCTTCTTATAGATGAATCTACAGACATTTCTGTTCCCTAATTGTTGGTTGTGTGCAATTTATACTTTTCAAAACAACAAAGCAGAGCTATTTCCACCTTTTTAGGAATTGTTGAAGTAGAACAGGGAATGTCACTGCAGTAAAGTGATAAGTTTCAGTTATGGTCTAGACAGTAAACAAATGAGAAGAATTGGTGCGGATAATGCCTCAGCAATGGTGGGTATTAACAATGGGGTTTACTGGAAACTGAAATGTGAGGTCCCCAATCTCGTATTGATCCCCTGTCTTTGCCATTCAGTTCAGTTAACAGTGTCCTGCTGCCCAATTGCTACCAAGGAATCTTGAGTTCTTAATTTGTGAAGCTTATTCCTGGGTTTCTAAATCTTCTTCTCAACAAGCCATGTATAGTGAGTTAAACTAAAGCAATAAATAATGGACCCGAACCCCTTAAAATTATACACGTATCAGACACAAGGCGGCTATCGATCGAAGTTGCTGTTAAATGCATTTTTGACTAAGATGTCATGACCGACTCTAGAAGAATGTCAAAAGGCCAACAAATCATTCCAATCAAGTACATCAGACGTTCAAAGGAGGCGGATTGTTGTCCCCGGTTACAAGGGATTTGCTAACGGCAGAATTTATAAAATACAAATTCCCTAATATTTATCTTGGCCATGAAGTAGACGTTTCATTGGTAAATACACTCCTGGAAATTGAAATAAGAACACCGTGAATGCATTGTCCCAGGAAGGGGAAACTTTATTGACACATTCCTGGGGTCAGATACATCACATGATCACACTGACAGAACCACAGGCACATAGACACAGGCAACAGAGCATGCACAATGTCGGCACTAGTACAGTGTATATCCACCTTTCGCAGCAATGCAGGCTGCTATTCTCCCATGGAGACGATCGTAGAGATGCTGGATGTAGTCCTGTGGAACGGCTTGCCATGCCATTTCCACCTGGCGCCTCAGTTGGACCAGCGTTCGTGCTGGACGTGCAGACCGCGTGAGACGACGCTTCATCCAGTCCCAATCATGCTCAATGGGGGACAGATCCGGAGATCTTGCTGGCCAGGGTAGTTGACTTACACCTTCTAGAGCACGTTGGGTGGCACGGGATACATGCGGACGTGCATTGTCCTGTTGGAACAGCAAGTTCCCTTGCCGGTCTAGGAATGGTAGAACGATGGGTTCGATGACGGTTTGGATGTACCGTGCACTATTCAGTGTCCCCTCGACGATCACCAGTGGTGTACGGCCAGTGTAGGAGATCGCTCCCCATACCATGATGCCGGGTGTTGGCCCTGTGTGCCTCGGTCGTATGCAGTCCTGATTGTAGCGCTCACCTGCACGGCGCCAAACACGCATACGACCATCATTGGCACCAAGGCAGAAGCGACTCTCATCGCTGAAGACGACACGTCTCCATTCGTCCCTCCATTCACGCCTGTCGCGACACCACTGGAGGCGGGCTGCACGATGTTGGGGCGTGAGCGGAAGACGGCCTAACGGTGTGCGGGACCGTAGCCCAGCTTCATGGAGACGGTTGCGAATGGTCCTCGCCGATACCCCAGGAGCAACAGTGTCCCTAATTTGCTGGGAAGTGGCGGTGCGGTCCCCTACGGCACTGCGTAGGATCCTACGGTCTTGGCTTGCATCCGTGCGTCGCTGCGGTCCGGTCCCAGGTCGACGGGCACGCGCACCTTCCGCCGACCACTGGCGACAACATCGATGTACTGTGGAGACCTCACGCCCCACGTGTTGAGCAATTCGGCGGTACGTCCACCCGGCCTCCCGCATGCCCACTATACGCCCTCGCGTATGGTAGAAGAGAGTATAATCCCGCTAGCTCAGGAATTTCAACTGCACATACGGTTCACGTCCACGCTGTCGCGGCATGCTACCAGTGTTAAAGACTGCGATGGAGCTCCGTATGGCACGGCAAACTGGCTGACACTGACTGCGGCGGTGCACAAATGCTGCGCAGCTAGCGCCATTCGACGGCCAACACCGCGGTTCCTGGTATGTCCGCTGTGCCGTGCGTGTGATCATTGCTTGTACAGCCCTCTCGCAGTGTCCGGAGCAAGTATGGTGGGTCTGACACACCGGTGTCAATGTGTTCTTTTTTCCATTTCCAGGAGTGTATAATGAAAGAACACAAAATTAACTCAGAAACCAAAAATATTTTTCACAATAGATGCGAAAATTTTCTGCTTTGCTTTGCAGAGGAGCTTCGGAGTCGACTGCCGAATAATGTCAGGGTTTTGTAAAAAAAAAAAAAAATGTGCCTAATTGCTACAGAACCGTGTTTGAGGATGGTAGAAGAGAGTATAATCCCGCTAGCTCAGGAATTTCAATTACGTGACACATAAATTTAAAAAAATGACATCCAGTGGTCAAAATTAACTACTGTTCAATGGAAAAACGTCGACAATGCAGTAGAACTTTGGCAAGGCATTTCAGGAGCTCTCAGATTTTGCAATAATGCTTTTGGTATTACCTTGGTCAAATTCTGAGTTCGAAAGAGCATTTAGCATGCTCAACAATGTGAAAACTTTCCCTCAGGAATAGGTTTAAAAACCAATATGATAAACGCAATTCTCACCGTTCAGACCGGACTTAGGCGTGTGAACAGGTGCTGTCATAATTACGTATTACCAGAGCGTGCTTTGAAGCAAATTGGCACAATAGCTGCTTACCGAGGAGGCAAAAAATCCAGCACGTCAAGGGGCGGGGACGATGTGGATTATTTTAATAAACATAGATGAATAAATATTCTTAAATTTCTGCATATTCACGTTTTCGTGGTGCAATGACTGCTGCGCATAATTTCGGCTTCTTCTTCTAATATTTCGACTGTATGCTGTCCAGCCTGTTTATTGGCTGATTCTGAAGATGACTGGACGCTATACAGTAATATTAAAAGTAGAAGCTGAATGTGTGCGACTGTATGACCGAAATTTAATAGAGCGCATTTAAATTTGCTTGTTACTGTTCCATTAAAATGTGATGTAGTTGTCTAATAATATATATTTTGGGCGAGTTCGACGGATTTTCAAATGTTTGTCCGCCTCGTACACTAAGTATGAGTAAAATAAATTTTAGTTTCGTCTTTTTATTTGCAATGAAATACGGAGTTACCCGATTTTGGCGGATTTTTAAATGTTTGCTCTATGCGTAGACAAAGTAATGAATGTAATGTTTTAAAATACGTTTTATTTTTTCTTTATACGGAGATATTTCATTTCGACGGATTTTTGGGTGTTGGTTTGACGGAAAAAAATAATCTAGTGTTGGCAACACTGATTCATTGTTGATACCTTTACCTTGTTACGAGAGGTTTCTTCTGAATCCTCTATGTGCTCCTAGTGGGTTCTCGGGTTTGCAGGAAATGAAAATGAACTTGTGATCGAGTCAGTTTTTAGCACCCAAAACGATATGTTCTCTATTCATAAATTTTGCGAAATGAACTCTACAGTGCAGTGCCTGAGCTGTGTAGATGAAGTACTGCGATTAGAATGTGGAAGCTACAAGGACATAGCGAACAGCGGCGGCGAAGGACAAGAAAACGAATCACACAAGGTTAGTACAAGTTGAGTTTCTGATGAAGAATACAACCGCACTCCTTGGCTATCATGTAATAGAAAATAGGCTTCATCAACGATTCGTAAATACAGTAGAAAAAAACTTACGAACTTGTTTCCTGCATTTTACTTTGAAGAGTTCAATGTTCGTGGAATAGCTGTTATTCAAGCATCAGTTGAGGTATACATTTCATATCATAGTCGTCTTGGTTACAGAAAAAGTAATAATTTAGCGAAGATATATGTAAGAAGTATGCAGGTTAACAGTCAACCGTGACCTCGAGGTATAATAATTGTTTGTCATTTTATTATGAGTCTGTTACTGTGCAGATTACAGTTCTTCTTGCCAGATTCTGTTTTGCTGTATGTATTATGGAGAGTAGAGGGATAACAGTTATTGAACTATAATACGGAATAGGAAGCAGGACAGGTCTGCTTACTCTAGTGCAGCCCGTTTTGTTGTTTGATCCGCGAACTATATGCACGAAGATTTTATGTGCCTTGCAACATATTAATCCATATCAAATATTGTGTACCTTTTCAAGTGCTTCTTTGGCTACTTATTCTAGGAGGTGTGACAATTTGAACTTAGTGGTTGGCTTGCCATTTTCGAAGACTATACAACACACTCGTTATCCACATTTTCATATGTTAAGAAATTGTTGTGTGTTATAGGTGCGATCTTTTGAATGATTTCTGTCATCATGTGGTTTGGAGCTCCAGATTAATGGGGAAATGATTATAGCAATTTAATGCCTGCATCCTTACTCCTTTTGTTCTGAAATAACGCAGAATAATACATACTGTACGCCATTTACCCAGAAGTGTTATTGCTATGAAAATACTAGTTTCTTCTCAGCAGAGAGAAAGTTCACCATGGGCGTCTGCAGAGATTTTTCCAAGGGTGGGGTCAAGATTCAAAGCTTGCCAGTTTGGATATAAATGGTTGCGTGAATATGAAAACGTGTCGTGTCTGAAGAAATGAATGAGAAAGAAGTACCAAAAAATTATTGCATCTCAAAAGAGTGATAGTCATCTAGTTACTGTAGCATTTTTAAGGTACATTACCCAAGCGGTAACGATATTAATAAAATGTATGCAATGTACATCATTTTATGTTATTAGCGTGAACATGGGTAGCACTTGTTTGATTCAACGATCTGAAATTTATTCTCATATAATTTAATCTAGGTTGTCCAACTAGTTATGAAATAAAGCTGGAAATACTCAAAAAAATAATTTACTTATACTACCATAACGTTAGATTCAAACTCAAAATTGAAAATCTGAAATAGGAGATAAAAGTCTGCATACGAAAAACTGGCTGGATATCAACAGAAATGCTACATTTCTACCGCTCGAAGTGGAGAAACAGGAGATAAATTTTAAAAAGGGCTTATTTAATTTTGATCGGAGCAAATTGGAAACTGCAGTGAAAATCCGATGAAGCTTTGCACAGATGTCTTGGGCAGTGTCTCTAGTACGCCGGTCGATCGCGTCACGTCTCTCATTTCAGTTCTGATTAGATTAGAGATTAGATTTACTTTCATTCCAATTGATTTACAACTCAAACAAATAAGCTAATGTACCATTCCACAGGTCCCAACTGGAATGATCGTAATTTTTTAATGAACACTATATGAAAGACTCATTTTACAAATACTAATGCACTGAATTTAAAATAAAAAAGTTTTTTATTTATTTATAAGGTAATAAACGTGTAATACTTATTTACAATGAACACATTACTGCACTGAAATGGTGCAGAAGTTAGATTGTACTTACACACACACACACTTATTTACAATGAACACATTACTGCTCTGAAATTGTGCAGAAGTTATATATATACAAATCAATTGGTTCTACTGAGAAATTCATCAATGGCGTGGAAGGAGTTGACCACCAATAAATCCTTTAGGCTTCTCTTAAACTGAATTTCATTGGTTGTTAAGCTTTTTATGGCTGCTGGCAAGTTATTGAAAATGTGTTTAGCTGAATAATGCACACCTTGTTGTGCAAGACTAAGTGACTTTAAATCCTTGTGAAGATTATTCTTATGGTCACACCACATATAACTCTTACTGCACGTTTTTGTGCCCGGAAAACTTAGCTTGGCTTGATGTATTACCCCAAAAAATAATCCCATATGACATTATGGAATGAAAGTAAGCATAGTATGCCAGCTTTTTTAAGACGCTTCAGCAGTTCTGTGGTGTGCTTTTCCCAGTTGAATTTATTATGAAGCTGTAATCCCAAGAATTTAACACTGTCCACTTCTTCTATCTGCTTGTCATCATATGTTAGGCATATACTCGTGGGACACCCCTTATAGCGCACAGCGAGCACCTAAAGATGCCTAGAAAATAGTTTCTCCCACCAAGTATGGGGGTCTCAATGTAGCTCCACCCTGATACTGTAGGTCACATGAAGCCTGTATTACACGATGCGCCTAAACCGTACACATATGCACCAGCGCCCCTAACTTGCATATCTGTAACTACAGACTGGTTCGCTTCCGACCTATTACACCATCCACGCAGGATATGCCTAGCGCGCATGCGCAGCAGCAGACGATACGCGCGAGAAGCAGACGATACCCACGAAAAGAAAATAGAACTGTCTGATGTCTTGTAAAGTCGTTCGTTTTACCGCGCGCAACTCAAGGGCGACTGTGTGATATAATGGAGCGGCATATGTTCAAATTATTTCTGTGAGCTCAAGGTTCTTTTTTAATGAAAAATTGGTTTTTACCATTATTAAATAATCTTTTTTTCTCTTATGTAGGTTAGTACTGTTCTGAATTACGGACTCAACAGTTTTATATTACGACACTTGGTTACACAGGTATATGTATATCGAAATTTGCATTTATATAGCATATTGCACATGGAGGATCCACTTGTTTTTGGAGCTATTGCACTGACAGCGACAGTAAATCTTCGGATTTGGGCAGAACGGCGACGAAGACGAGAAGTCAGACGTTGTTGGGTCCGACTGTGGCTGAAAAGAAGGGCAGGGGGCGTATATTCACTGTTAATGAAAGAACTGTGGCCCGAAGATCCGCAAGAATTTCGGAACTTCGTTAGGATGGACATGGCCTGTTTCGAGAAGCTGCTGTCTATGATAGTAGATGGAATCAGAAAGTGTGACACAGTCACGAGGGAGGCTATCTCAGTCCGTAGCTCGTGGTCGTGTTTGTACAACGCAACGATAAAAGTATAAGTCGGAGCGGCGACTATGTAGAGAGGTATCGGTGAGGTGCAGCTAACAGTTGCAAATAAAACATTTTTGATTTTAACATTGGTTTCCATTTCGAGCCAGTCGGACATTACTTTCCGAATTGCCCGCGTATAACACTTTGGTTATATAACTTACCGTTAACTGATTTATTGCATTAATTCAATGATTTATACTTCTTAGTGTCGATTTACATAACTAAAGTTGATTAAAAAGTGTTTTGAAAGCTACGAACACGAACACAGGGAAATAGCAGTGGTACATTAAGTACCTATCTTCGCTACGCACTAGAAGAGAAGAATTAGTATTCCATTGTACTGTCATCCATTTCTGAGCTAAGTTGAAAGTTTCAAGTCCATAGCTTGTCGGGAAGTTAGTTTAAAATCAATTGCAAAATTTGTACCGAACAGACAGACCGAAAAAAGTTCACTCCGCCACAGGCCAGACTCGAAAGCGAGTGAATATTGTAGTGTCATCCACTTCTGAGCTATGTTGAAAGTTTCAAGTCTCTAGCTTATCGGGAAGTCAGTCT
Organism: Schistocerca piceifrons; assembly: GCF_021461385.2. Lineage (NCBI taxonomy): Eukaryota > Metazoa > Arthropoda > Insecta > Orthoptera > Acrididae > Schistocerca > Schistocerca piceifrons. The sequence goes on from NC_060138.1 coordinate 1,218,965,551, forward strand.
AAAATGAATCGTAAAATTTGTATTGAAAAAAAGAAACAGACAAAATAAAAATGTGCTAAAAAGTGGCTGTCCATTTATATATACACAAATGAACAATGCAGCACCACATATTAAACTTTTAAAACCAACAAAAAACTGATGTTTAATGCCAGAAGTACAAAATTCGTATTTCATTAAGTAAATACATATATTTTGAATATACTTTATTTTTAGACATATACTTTTCATTCACATCTCCTTGAAATAAGACACTTTATTTGTCTTTAAAAAAAGTTGTCAAGCCTAGTCATGGTTCATGTATAACGGAAAAGGCTGAAAAAGATGTAAGACACTCAAACACAGTAAGTGAGTTAAAACATTAATATGATGGCCGCAGCCGACGGAGACTTGCTTCATTCGGTTGTCCCAAATTGAATAAAACCACTTAAACGCGGTGAGTGAGTGAAAACATTCGTGTAGCTGGCATGGCCGCAGAGACTAGTTTCTTTCGGCTGTTTCATTCGACTGAAAAACCGACTGAACTAAAATAAAACCGAGTGACCAATCGACTTTTAAAGGCAGTCGATTGTCCCATCACTATACCATCGCGTCACAGTTGCGTGTGAATCGATGTGAATAAAATGGCACTTTTCTGTTGCAGCTGCGATAAACGGCAAGAGCAAGATAGTGGCACAGCGGCGGAAAGATTGCCATACGAGTGTTTACATTGCAGCGTATCTGTGAGGCACTTAGTAGCTGAGCAGCGGCAAGAGCATCACTAGTTGATTCCTGATCGGGTTTTCTCCGCTGTGTCGAGTATGGCTGTCGCAAGTTTTCGGTGCTGAAATACTTACCCAAGTTAACATCGCGAATATTTGCGGGCCTTTGATGTTGTCTTGCAGCAGGAGCTTGGCTACTTTCTCAGAGAATTATGCACTAAGCAGATACTTTTAACAGTATCGCAAGCCACAACTTAGGTAATGTGTACTTTTGTGGCTATCCTCCATTCAGAATTAATTGTACGGAATGGGGCCAATACTTAGAAAGAACCTCGGGCCTCATTCCTCCCCTATGTTCTAACATGTATACCTCACCGCTCCCTCTTCTCCTTTACAGGGAAATCAAACTCCCATCTACATTGTTACGTAAGAGTAGGTAATAATTAGGTATCACAAAAGTGCCGATTTCACGAGCTGTTTGGAGTTTTTCTCTGCTACTGCTTTAATCTCTGCACATGACTAGCTGCCTTGACGGGGTTTCCCCAGTATCTGTACACACGTCTACTTGACCTCTGTACGGAGACATGCTGGTTGCTGAAGCTTACGATCGACTCTTATCGTACTGGCTGCTCAAAGGCCCGCCTCCTTCTCCCACGGCAGCCAACTTACAGAAACGAACGTGTAATAGGTTAATGCGTCTAGAAGTGACGCGGAAGTTATGCAGAGTCGCTAGAAGAACCAGGTACCGACAAAGCCTCTTCACTCATTCTTATAAATAATATTGAGAATCACTTCGTGCAACACCGCACACGAATTAATTCTGTTCACACAATGGGTACTTAGTGGTTAGGGACACGATACTGTTACATAGCTAACGTTGGCAGCGACTATAAACATTCCGGAGCCGTCCGAAGTCACCCGACTTTGTACGATCAGGGAGGGGCCAAGTAATATTGTGCTATTAGTATGTCGTAACCTGTTATCGTTTGAGGCGAGTGTACTAATACGGCATTGTGGTATTACGACACACGGTGGATAGCGTCAGTGGTCAGTTAGTTATACTGTGACTTGATCGAGTTAATAATCAGCGTTTCGTTCTTTACTGGTCAATTTAAGATGGACAATTTTATGAACAGGCAGAAAAATGCTAACTCACCAAGTGTAAGTGATGGTCAGCCTAGGCCTAGTTTTAGTGATAACATGTATGAAAATGAAGGCAAAGGTATTGTCGAGAGTCGTAGCAACAAAAAACGCTGTTCCAGGGAAAAATATCGCAGTTATCGTCCCTATGAAACCAGCAACTTCCATGGATCAGTCAGATACAATAAGGTAAAGGATGTTATTTTTTGTAAAATTTGCAACAATTATTTGAAGAAAATCATTTTCAGTTTTCTCACAAAATCGAAAAAATCTTTCATTGGAACTGATTTTTCGTACTGGAAGAAAGCGGTAGAAAAGCTGAAAGTGCACGAAACATCGTGCTGACACAGAGAAGCTGTACTCGGATTTCAATTCTTACAATCGAACGTCAAAGTATTTAGCCACATTCAAAAGAAAAACTGACGCAAATGAAAGAAAATCGTGCTTGTTAACTAAAAGTCATATCTTCCCACCGTTACTTAGTTGTGCAGGTGCTTGCGATACGAGGGATTACTGGTGAAAAAAGTAACTTCGACAATTTATAACGCCTTCCTTGGGAAGGCCACCAGCCACCTTCAATGTGGCTACAGCGCGAGGCTTACAAATGGACCTCTCATAATGAATAAAATGAATGTTGGGTATTTTTAAGTCATATGCTTCTTAGAAAATTATTGGATGTTATCAAAAATGCAATTTAGTGTCTGTATAAGGTTTGTTCATGCATTGTGAAATATAGGAGTGTTTTTTAGAGTTATACTCTACACAAAATACCGTAGTTAGAGCTCAGTTTAATACTATTATCGATGTTTTAAGAAGGTTTGATTTATCTGCATCTAATTGTAGAGGCCAATGCTTTGATGGTTCAGCTAACATGGCCAGAGCACCAATGAATTTAGCATAGTGAGCCCTATTGTTCTTCAGAGTGCTTAAATATCCCCACAGCTGAGGCACTTTCCATTCCTCCACGCAGTTTTTTTTTGTTATTAGTGGTACACTTTTTAGTGCTTCCATGGCAATGTTTTGGCAGTGCACCAACAACAAGCACCTTCCCGGTACCAATACTCATGGCAGCAGCACAAGAATTTTTATATTGATGGGTCCTTTTCTGCCATGATCCATCAAATGCTGTGCACATGCTGTTACAACTATTTTCTTCCACTGTTGCAGATTTCTTTGATTCCTCTGCAGTTACTTTTACTGTTTCCCTTAAAGCATCTCCGTATCTTGAAACATTAGTAGGGGGCCATGACAGATTCATAAGAGCACAGTTTTCAGCCCTAGGGTCTTTATTGGTACATCTCAGTCCATAGAAATATCTGCTGTTTGTCTCAAAAAGGTTATTGTTTTCACATTTTCCAGGTGTCCCAAATTCTTCCTTACTCTCACAACTCTAACATGAGATTTCCAAACTAAGAACTAAACCGTTACTTTTGAAGTCATTTTCAGAAATTGTTTTATCTCCGGTACACAAATTACAACATAGTTTGATTAAACATAATATTAAACTGATATCACTGGTACTTGTTTCACTGTACACGTAGTTACTGTCCACAAGCCTCGTTTTGGAAGCACTTGGTTATCAAGAACTTTGTTCAGTTTTGCTTGCCCTAATCTCATTCTCTGGACGTAAACTTACAAAAGTGCATGTTCTGTAGAGTCTGTTTCTCTTACTTTTTCTCTTCTTAAACATTCGTATTGCTGGAGTCATATTAAGAGAGAAACATACTGAACGAGCAACAAGCCCAAATATAAACAACAAAAGGTGTAAAGCACCTTACAAACTGTGGATGATACTATAACACAAACTAGAAGAGATATCACAGCAACAAATGTAGCCAACCTCTGCAGTGGCATGTTTACTGTGATACTTAGATTCGTCCACAATGAACGAAACATACATCAAATTAAAGCTAAAATTTCAATCAACAATTTTCCATAAATAAATAAATAAAAATCGATATTTTATGTACCACACTATCTTTGGTACTCCACTTAGATGCCCCTGTGCGTAGTGTAATTAATGTAATCCTTATGGGAGCGACAGATAGGGGGTTGTAGTACATTCCTAGATCATCGTTCACAGCTGATTCTTGAAACTTTGTTAGTAGGCTTTCTCGGAGAAGTTTCCTTCCATGTTCGTCTACCTGTTCAGTTCTTTTAACTTCTCTCTTTCATACCGGTGAACCAAGAGGTCGAGATAGCTTTTGTGTTTGAGGTCGAGACAGCTATTGTGTTTGAGCTCAAAATATGTCTAGGTTCTACAAAAAATGCATGTCAAAGATATAGGAAGGTAATTTTGTGGATCACTTCTGCTACCATTCTTATAGACAGAGGTGACCTGTGCTTTCATCCAGCTACTGGCTTGGCTATTTATTCGAAGAATGTACGGTACATTATACACTCCTGGAAATGGAAAAAAGAACACATTGACACCGGTGGGTCAGACCCACCATACTTGCTCCGGACACTGCGAGAGGGCTGTACAAGCAATGATCACACGCACGGCACAGCGGACACACCAGGAACCGCGGTGTTGGCCGTCGAATGGCGCTAACTGCGCAGCATTTGTGCACCGCCGCCGTCAGTGTCAGCCAGTTTGCCGTGGCATACGGAGCTCCATCGCAGTCTTTAACACTGGTAGCATGCCGCGACAGCGTGGACGTGAACCGTATGTGCAGTTGACGGACTTTGAGCGAGGGCGTATAGTGGGCATGCGGGAGGCCGGGTGGACGTACCGCCGAATTGCTCAACACGTGGGGCGTGAGGTCTCCACAGTACATCGATGTTGTCGCCAGTGGTCGGCGGAAGGTGCACGTGCCCGTCGACCTGGGACCGGACCGCAGTGACGCACGGATGCACGCCAAGACCGTAGGATCCTACGCAGTGCCGTAGGGGACCGCACCGCCACTTCCCAGCAAATTAGGGACACTGTTGCTCCTGGGGTATTGGCGAGGACCATTCACAACCGTCTCCATGAAGCTGGGCTACGGTCCCGCACACCGTTAGGCCGTCTTCCGCTCACGCCCCAACATCGTGCAGCCCGCCTCCAGTGGTGTCGCGACAGGCGTGAATGGAGGGACGAATGGAGACGTGTCGTCTTCAGCGATGAGAGTCGCTTCTGCCTTGGTGCCAATGATGGTCGTATGCGTGTTTGGCGCCGTGCAGATGAGCGCCACAATCAGGACTGCATACGACCGAGGCACACAGGGCCAACACCCGGCATCATGGTGTGGGGAGCGATCTCCTACACTGGCCGTACACCACTGGTGATCGTCGAGGGGACACTGAATAGTGCACGGTACATCCAAACCGTCATCGAACCCATCGTTCTACTATTCCTAGACCGGCAAGGGAACTTGCTGTTCCAACAGGACAATGCACGTCCGCATGTATCCCGTGCCACCCAACGTGCTCTAGAAGGTGTAAGACAACTACCCTGGCCAGCAAGATCTCCGGATCTGTCCCCCATTGAGCATGTTTGGGACTGGATGAAGCGTCGTCTCACGCGGTCTGCACGTCCAGCACGAACGCTGGTCCAACTGAGGCGCCAGGTGGAAATGGCATGGCAAGCCGTTCCACAGGACTACATCCAGCATCTCTACGATCGTCTCCATGGGAGAATAGCAGCCTGCATTGCTGCGAAAGGTGGATATACACTGTACTAGTGCCGACATTGTGCATGCTCTGTTGCCTGTGTCTATGTGGCTGTGGTTCTGTCAGTGTGATCATGTGATGTATCTGACCCCAGGAATGTGTCAATAAAGTTTCCCCTTCCTGGGACAATGAATTCACGGTGTTCTTATTTCAATTTCCAGGAGTGTAGTTAGATCTACGATACGTTTCAGCTAAGAGGGGCCAAATCAGCCGCAAATTGGGTATACAATCTAATCGGTATTCCATCGAGCCGTGGTGCTTTGTTCAAGTTCAGTTAATGCCTTGCCCATGAGCGATTGGACACCAACTTTGGTCCCTTTACATACGACGAGACTGTCTTTGGAGTTTGTGAAAGACCTGCTCTCCTGACGTCCATACGTGTTTCATTCAGCATCCCTGTATCTATAGCTTTATTTTACACCTATTATGCAGTGGCCACTGTTCCTTTACTGTGACTGTGCACCATTGAGAATCTATCCGTCTATCCAGTGCATGGTAAACTATTGTTCCTATGCAGCTCCTCTGCACGCTCCTGCCCTGAGCTAAAAGTTTCAAGTTCCTCTATGAGATACTGCCACTACTGCTTCTTTGTCTAGTTTGCTGAACATACAGGGTGTTACAAAAAGGTACGGCCAAACTTTCAGGAAACATTCCTCACACACAAAGAAAGAATATATGTGGACATGTGTCCGGAAACGCTTACTTTCCATGTTAGAGCTCATTTTATTACTTCTCTTCAAATCACATCAATCATGGAATGGAAACACACAGCAACAGAACGTACCAGCGTGACTTCAAACACTTTGTTATAGGAAATGTTCAAAATGTCCTCCGTTAGCGAGGATACATGCATCCACCCTCCGTCGCATGGAATCCCTGATGCGCTGATGCAGCCCTGGAGAATGGCGTATTGTATCACAGCCGTCCACAATACGAGCACGAAGAGTCTCTACATTTGGTACCGGGGTTGTCTAGACAAGAACTTTCAAATGCCTCCATAAATGAAAGTCAAGAGGGTTGAGGTCAGGAGAGCGTGGAGGCCATGGAATTGGTCCGCCTCTGCCAATCCGTCGGTCACCGAATCTGTTGTTGAGAAGCGTACGTACACTTCGGCTGAAATGTGCAGGAGCTCCATCGTGCATGAACCAAATGTTGTGTCGTACTTGTAAAGGCACATGTTCTAGCAGCACAGGTAGAGTATCCCGTATGAAATCATGATAACGTGCTCCATTGAGCGTAGGTGGAAGAACATATTGACGGAAATAAAATGAACTCTAACATGGAAATTAAGCGTTTCCGGACACATGTGCACATAACATCTTTTCTTTATTTGTGTGTGAGGAATGTTTCCTGAAAGTTTGGCCGTACCTTTTTGTAACACCCTGTATAAAAACTACCACTGGCTGTTCGAGTCCGGTTACGGCATTGAGAAATGTTCATGTGATCTTGCCACGAAAAAGTAAACAAATCACTAAATCTTCAGGCCAGTTCGCCATTTTTTCTAGGGTATTTCTGAGACCGCTGACAATCCCCCTACTGTGTTGGACGGCTGTGGGAAACCTCGTGATAGCAACGCGCACGTCATCAGCCCTGCTCCTCCGTTGTCTGCTGCGGAAGCGCTGAGATAAGATGCGGCGCCCACGTGACAGATCGATGTGATAGGAGAGCTACCGCCGCGTGCTGCTCGCTTCTCTGCTGCTGCTGCTGCCAGCCAGCTGTTGCGCGCATTTGTTAGACTGCGGTTGGCGCTGCGTGCCTTTTTGGCGGCAAGCAGGTGTGCAGCTCAGCACAGCAATTTGTCTTGGGGGGGGGGGGGGTGTAACACCGGCGCTGTGCGCGCCTAGCACCGCATTCGATCGCCGGCCGGTCTGTAGCGTGCTGCTTACGGCGCCCATAAGCCGCCAGCATCATCACGGTGCCTTGTGACTTGTGACGTAGCTCGCTCACTCCCTCCGTCGATGAGTACCGCCGTTCTACCGTTAAGGGGCTCCGGAAAGGCTCAAAATCATGAAAAGTTCAATTTTTACTTTTTTGCGTTTTCTGAATCTGCAGACTATTACCTTTTAATAGATATATAATTTATTCAATTCCGAAGACTACAACTATTTTTAAATTTTTTTTGAAATGTGTTCTACATGGGCGTGACCCACTGTGGCGCTGTTAAACTGCTGTCAAATGGTGTTATTATTAACGTCCGTGTTCATCAGGTACAAAATGGTTCAAATGGCTCTGAGCACCATGGGACTCAACATCTTAGGTCATAAGTCCCCTAGAACTTAGAACTACTTAAACCTAACTAACCTAAGGACATCACACACGCCCGAGGCAGGATTCGAACCTGCGACCGTAGCAGTCCCGCGGTTCCGAACTGCAGCACCAGAACCGCTAGACCACCGCGGCCGGCCATCAGGTACATTTTAGTGATGTGAGATAAAGTATGTGTTGTGGCTAACCTGTGATGGTTCAATATATATCGCAGGTGTGATTGTCGATTGTTTCATGTTTATTTACTCTGTCGTTATCTCGAAAATATTCGTAATTAATTCTGTTTCTTGAGTCTCTGTTTTGTTGAAGTATAATAATGAGTAAAAGTAAAGTTATTAGAAATCCTCTGAAGGCTTTTAAGAAAAGGAGAAATGTTGGAAAGCCAAAGGTATGTGTTGTTACTGTAAACAATAAAGATGATAACCAAGTGAGTGAACCTAACCTCTCAAGTACACCTGCCCATAGCCGTCAAAGTGGGAAAGAAAATACTCCACAGAAGAAGCTTGGTGCAATGAGTGAAAACTATGAATGTTTTATGGGCGAATCGGATGTGAAGAAATATTTGATACGTCGGTTCTCAAAGGAATTTTTTCAAACTGTGTAAGATGTATTCATTGTAGTGAAGTTGGTCTGGAACTCTCCATAATAAAGCACGTAGGACTTGCTAGTGAAATACAACTGAAATGTGATAAGTGTTCATACATGACCACCTTTTGGAACAGTGTTGCAGTAACTGCAACTGAAGAAAATGGTAGCAAAATCTACGAACACGACAACGAGCGATGCTTGCTTTAGACAAGGAACGCCTTCGAACTGCAGACAGGGCTGTAAAGAGTCTAGAAATACAAGCAAGAGTAAACAGGAGGAGGAACAAGAGGAAGCTGGAGGAGGAGTTTGCAGAGGATGAAGATAATCCATACTATGGACCTGGAATGCACTAAAAAGTTAATCCAATCTTTGTCACTCGATTCCCAAAACTTTTATTTTCTCATACTAATTACATGTTTTCTAAGGATCTTCCAAACATATTTGTTTCAAACTTTCAGTAAATGTTACACAGTACCTTCTGCATAATTTAACACAGCGTTTTTCCAAAAAACTGTATATTTTTGAATATATAAATAAAAAATTGCAAAAAAATGTTGTGAATTTTCATTACAATTGAAAAAAATCATCTTTAATAACTGAACTAAAATTTTGTAAAATCCCTGTGTTAAGTTGTAGCCCATATTCCAATAAATAATCTGTAAAAAGTTCAACTTCCTACCTCAAATACTTTGTGAGGAAAGATGTAATTTATAAGCGTTATTTTAACATTGCAAGTATAGGGCGTTCCGGAGCCCCTTAACCTCCCACCCTCCGTATGTCCACTTGCGCTTTAAAAATAACGATTCGTACGTATTCGGTAGGGTCGAGAGACGTACCCACTGCAAACTGTTTGTTACTCGTTACAAACGTCATTAATGATTTTTTTCTTCGTTGTTATTTTAACCCCCTTGCCGCAAGTAGGCGGTCTGCGGTACAAACATTTCCTCTTCAGAAAAAATTAAACACAAAAATATGTATTGAAAACACATCAGAAATGATGAGGTATCTTTCAGAAAAGAGCTTAGCACTTTCACTAAAAAACAGAAGTAGCTCCACTGGAAAAAAATTATTTGGGAGGGAAAATGTGTTCTGTAGTGTTGGAGGGTATCGGTAAAAAAATATAGAGGTTTGTTGGGTAGTATCTGTGGAGATAGCCATGCCAAAAGAGTTACAATTGCTTAACTTTGTGACGCCATTTTTATTCCCCCACCACCGATTAACGTCATTCGACTGCCATCTTGTGGCTTAATGTCGAAGCACCATCACAATATTTCGATTTCCATGTTAGTAATTGTGCAGTGTGTGTGTGTGTGTGTGGTGTTTTTTTTTCCAGTGCCAAAAAATGGCCGGCCGGTGTGGCCGAGCAGTTCTAGGCGCTACGCTACGGTCGCAGGTTCGAATCCTGCCTCGGCCGTGGATGTGTGTGATGTCCTTAGTTTAGTTAAGTTTAAGTAGTTCTAAAGTTCTAGGGGACTGATGACCGCAGATGTTAAGTCCCTTAGTGCTCAGAGCCATTTGAATTATTTTGAACCAAAAAATGTCTAAGAGTAGGCGTGAACAACAATTGTGCAGTTTATTGAACTGTATGAGATGCAGCTATGTTTTTGGAAAGACAAAAACGAGTGCTACAAAATTAAGGATATCAAGCATTGTTCGAAATTATATCTGAACATCCCTGGTTGTGACTTAAGCATCCCAAAAGCTCAAATGAGAATCATTCGCAATGCCTGTATAAACGAACACAACAAAGTGTTGAAGTTTACAAGAGGGGTGCATCTGCAGAGCCATCGGGCACCCAAAAAGGTTTATTTTATGTGTATTTAGAAGTAAAACTCAATGTTCCTTGAAATACAAGTCAGATAGTTGTGAAAGTTCGATAAAAATAATACTGTATGTTGCTGTACTTAAACCAATACCAACAATCTGTCATTTTATGTCACACGGAAAGTGCACAACTGTTATGACAACAAAATGATCTGGAGTATGATTTTACTTTGGATGGTGAGTGCCAAGCAACTGTGACAAAATGATGTGTGTGCTTTTATCCTAATTGTATGTGTCCTGAACCATAACAACATCGTATTTTGACAGGAATATAATGCTTAGTCTCAGCATCCAAGGTTGCTGGTAGTAAAGATTTTTCCATTGCGTTTATGAACATATAATGGTTACGTTATATGGTGAAATTATTTGATGCATGGAGAAGATTCGTGTGTGTGTGTGTGTGTGTGTGTGTGTCGGCAGGTATTGTTGAGTAATTAATGGAAGGTGATTTGTAGCTTCACAGCAGCTCTCTTAATTCTGCAAGTGGTGTAAATTAATGCAATACTGACAGTATATTCAGATTCTAGTACTGTCAGCTGCGATACTCTTAAAGACTTGCCTAGTGATTCTGAGAAGGGATGTAACAAGTTTTCTGGTGGCAGTATAATTTCATCTTGAGCTGACATTATACACACATCAAAAAACTTTTGCATCACCTCGGTTCCGAGAGTTCCGGAACCTGTACAGAAAATTGGAATAGTGATCAACATAAACATCATTTCCGCCCATTTTATTGCTCATGAAAACCACACATTGCATGTTGTACCACCATACAGCGAGACTTTCAGAGGTTGTGGTCCAGATTGCTGTACACACCGGTACCTCTAAAACCCACTAGCACGGCCTCTTGCATTGGTGCATGCCTGTATTCGTCGTGGCATACTAACCACAGGTTCATCAAGGCACTGTTGGTCCCGATTGTCCCACTCCTCAACGGCGGTTCGGCGCAGATCCCTCATAGTGGGTGGTGGGTCACCTCGCCCATAAACAGCTCTTATCAATCTATCCCAGACATGTTCGATAGCGTTCATGTCTGGAGAACATGCTGGCCACTCCACTCGAGCGAAGTCGTTATCCTGAAGGAAGTGATTCACAAGATGTGCACGATGGGGGCGCTAATTGTCGTCCATGAAGACGAATGCGTCGCCAATATGCGGACGATATGGTTGCACTATCGGTCGGGGGATGGCATTCACGTATCGTACAGCCGTTACGGCGCCTTCCATGACCACAAGCGGCGTACGTCGACCCACAGGGAACCTCCATCTTGCTGCACTCGCTGGACAGTGTCTGAAGCTTTCAGCCTGACCGGGTTGCCTCCAAACACGTCTCCGACGATTATCTGGTTGAAGGCATGTGCGACACTCATTGGTGAAGAGAACGTGATGCCAACCCTGAGCGGTCCATTCGGCATGTTGTTGAGCCCAGGTTGGCCTATCGATTATTCATATTATTTTGAAAAGCATCTCTGATGGTTTTCGAATATTTTTGAACACATTCTAAGTCGATTTCTGAACGAATTGTATGACGATATTTCAATGCGTGCATAGCGTAAGTGATGTCTCTGCAAGGGAAATCTCCGTTGCATCTAGAAATTAAAATAAAAAAAAAACTTTCCTGCAGTCAAAACGGATCGGGGCTATGCGAGTTGAGCTGAATAAACCCGAATGGGTGAATGCCGAAGGCAAATAGGATGCCAGTCGCAATCTGTTTGTGTGGTTGACTGGGTGTGCGGATGATCAGCGTTGTTATAATTATTGTAGGTACAGATTACTAGAGTCGAAATAAACGACTAACAGGAATAACAAGTAAGAAGTATTAATTATAGTGTATCTAAGAAAACGAAATTTTGACAGAAAATTTTTGCCGGATTGCTGCATTACTAACGACCAGTTGCACTGTCTCCGGTTAGCAGACGCCAAGTTCTATTCTCGGAATAGCGCGGAAAGCTCATAGTACGAACACATAATAATGCCTAGCCGGAGAATAAATGCGAGATAACTGAATTGGCAGGATTAGTGAATTTAACCGAAGAATAAGTTTTGACAATGGCAGGAATGGTTACATAATTAGTGATGACGAAATTGTTTTTTAGAACGAGGAAGAAGAAAAAACGGGGATTTCGCACAAACTATATGGGAGAATATGACGATTCTAGATTTGTATATAGAAATTTCATACTACTACTACTGCTACTTCTCGATCTCATGACCGAGCGAGGTGGCGCAGTGGTTAGCACACTGGACTCGCATTTGGGAGGACGACGGTTCAATCCCGTCTCCGGCCATCCTGATTTAGGTTTTCCGTGATTTCCCTTAATCACTTCAGGCAAATGCCGGGATGGTTCCTTTGAAAGGGCACGGCCGATTTCCTTCCCCATCCTTCCCTCACCCGAGCTTGCGCTCCGTCTCTAATGACCTCGTTGTCGACGGGACGTTAAACACTAATTTCCTCCTCCCTCCTCCTCCTCTCGATCTCATGCTTGCAAAACTGGAGGAGCATATGAGTGAAATGTGAAACTATTTCCAAACATTAAATATTTTGCTTGTAATAGGCCTGATAGGCATCTGATATTAGCACTTCGTGAATTGTATTATGTCGTGTTATTTACGTAAATGAGATAGATAAAAATGACTATTTGTGCCAAAACAGTCTTGCTTATTTGGCGTGTGTTAGTAAGGCCTATTTCCTTATATCTAGCGGACAGTGACGAAAAAGACGTAATCAAATTAAGAAGCTTGGGTACTATTCTTATTAACAGTTTTTTCAGTATCAGACAACGACATTTTGATTTTTCATGTAGCAAAACGTTTGACGAACTTTGATTAGGTAATAGATTGTTTCGCAGAATGGAAAGCACGCCGTGTAAAGCTGTAGCAAGATAAGAGAGAAAAAATGCTGGGACCTAAGGATTGAAGAAATGTGTACTGTCTTGCTTGTCTCTTGTCTTTATGTTTCCTATACTTAATTTTATGTCAAGCAGAAGAGAAATTTATTAGCTAACAGGCAATAAAGAGTGCAAATTTTCTGAAGAGTTCTTATTCTCGCGGTCACAAATAATCCTACCCAGTATTAATTGTAATTTTTTTTTCAAGGCGGTAGGAAGTCAAACCGGCCCACTGGGAGCAGGAGATGCACCACAGGACATTTTAATTAACAATGTCCTGACTATAGGCTTGATGACTCCAGTACAAAATATACACATTTGAATTCCACAGAGGGAAATACAGTGACGTGTGAGAGTAGAATGCTTTGTGAAGAGGCGTCGCACTGCTCCTTGGCACACTTGAGACTAAATAACGTCTTACATTTTTGTCGAGCATATATATTTTATATATCAAATTCTTCAGAAAGTTGTGCGTTACAAAATGAACATCTGTTTGAAAAATTTATTTTTTAAAAAAAATTCTGACGTCCTATCTCAAACGCTCGGGAGGAAGGGGGGGGGGGGTTAACGGATCAAAAATGGCTCTGAGCACTATTGGACTTCTGAGGTCATCAGTCGCCTAGAACTTAGAACTACTTAAACCTAACTAACCTAAGGACATCACACACATCCATGCCTGAGGCAGGATTCAAACCTGCGACCGTAGCGGTCTCACGGTTTCAGACTGTAGCGGCTAGAACCGCTCGGCCACTCCGGCCGGCGGTGTGGGGGGGGGGGGGAGGTGGGGGGGGGGAGCACTACCAAGTTTTTGCCCTGGTTCGGAAATACCATAAAGCCGAGGCTGCACGACACAGCAAAGTGTACGTTTGAGAACGTGGTGTAAATATTTTTTAATTAACAATGTCCTGACTATAGGTTTGATGACTCCATTACAAAATATACACATTTGAATTCCACAGAGGGAAATACAGTGACGTGTGAGAGTAGAATGCTTTGTGAAGAGGCGTCGCACTGCTCTTTGGCACACTTGAGACTAAATAACGTCTTACATTTTTGTCGAGCATATATATTTTATATATCAAATTCTTCAGAAAGTTGTGCGTTACAAAATGAACATCTGTTTGAAAAATTTATTTTTTAAAAAAAATTCTGACGTCCTATCTCAAACGCTCGGGAGGAAGGGGGGGGGGGGGGGGTTGCGGATCAAAAATGGCTCTGAGCACTATTGGACTTCTGAGGTCATCAGTCGCCTAGAACTTAGAACTACTTAAACCTAACTAACCTAAGGACATCACACACATCCATGCCTGAGGCAGGATTCAAACCTGCGACCGTAGCGGTCTCACGGTTTCAGACTGTAGCGGCTAGAACCGCTCGGCCACTCCGGCCGGCGGTGTGGGGGGGGGAGGTGGGGGGGGGGGAGCACTACCAAGTTTTTGCCCTGGTTCGGAAATACCTTAAAGCCGGGGCTGCACGACACAACAAAGTGTACGTTTGAGAACGTGGTGTAAATATTGAAAAGATGACAGGTGATCACTAGACGTCAAATATTGAAGTGTGACTTCCAGTTTCACTCAAGTCAGGACTGGATCTCTAATGTGAGAGTCAATTTTTCTTTTTAAAGTAGATATCGGGCCACAGCTGTACAAGTACATACTCGAAACTGGCATTTGTTGTTGTTAAGTAGTTCACAAATGCGTCTCCGTTTGCAAGTGCAACTTCCGTTTTAAGTTTGTTTGATGCTACTGTGTTATTTCTGCTTAAAATGCACTTCCAAATTCAAACTTTATGTTTTCGCTTCTTTTTGTACCCTTTGCTAAGTTCTAATGCCATAACCTTAGACGCAACATTGATGTCGCTGCCAAAAAACCCCAGCTCACACAATATTGATAATTAGTGGCACTGAATTTTGACAGGAGTGTATGGAAACAGCAGCACACGACTCTGCTGCCATAACAGCCATCATGCTACTTGATTTATTTATCGTGTCAAAAGTACAAAAATATCAAAAATATATATGTAAGTGTTGACATAATTTTACACAAAAGAAGACCAAAATCTAGACACTTCAGGTGCATTTGGTGTGGCTTTCATAAGGGCTTGCATGGTGCAGGTGTTTGGTGATGAGGAACACGGAAGGAAATGGCTGTTAGTCTGCTCAACGCCACACCGGCAAAGAACTGGTCCACAGAGAAACCCCTAGTCCGCAGTTTGGTCTTGCATCTCGTTGTGTTTGATCGTAATCTACTGAGATACCTCCATATTGACCACTTCTCCGAATGTCCAGGGGGAAGTTCTTCCTTTGGAGCCATCCATTCTCCCAAATATCTACATTTCTCCCGCCATCGCTAGATCCATTCCGCATGTGGATTCTCGATGAGAGCCTCAGTAGTTGTCTAGGTCTTTCTTGATTTCAGCCTAGGATGTGCGGGCTGACGACCATATAGTGGGCGGGCTTCCTTCGTTATGGCCTTACTTTTCTCAAAAATCTCGCAGCTACCTAACGTCTGACTTCAGGAGCAGCTATGCCAGCGAGGCAAAGGAGTTTGTCCACAGGAGTAGGTCTCCAGCAACCCGTGATAATCCGGCAAGACTCATTTAGAGCCACATCTACGTTCCTGGCATGACTGGACTTGTACCATACCGAACATGCATATTCAGCAGTCGAATAACATAGAGCTAGCGCGCTTGAGCGCACAGTGCATGGATTAGCGCCCCATGATGTACTGTCAATTTTCGCACTATGTTATTTCTGACTGCCACTTTCTGTTTGGTGTTTAGGGAATGCTTTTTATATGTTAGCGCGCGATCCAAATTTACTACAAGATATTTGTGAGTAGGATTATGTTCGAGTACGATGCCTCCACAGGATATACAGGGTGATTCAAAAAGAATACCACAACTTTAAAAATGTGTATTTAATGAAAGAAACATAATATAACCTTCTGTTATACATCATTACAAAGAGTATTTAAAAAGGTTTTTTTTCACTCAAAAACAAGTTCAGAGATGTTCAATACGGCCCCCTCCAAACACACGAGCAATATCAACCCGATACTCCAACTCGTTCCACACTCTCTGTAGCATATCAGGCGTAACAGTTTGGATAGCTGCAGTTATTTCTCGTTTCAAATCATCAATGGTGGCTGGGAGAGGTGGCCGAAACACCATATCCTTAACATACCCCCATAAGAAAAAATCGCAGGGGGTAAGGTCAGGGCTTCTTGGAGGCCAGTGATGAAGTGCTCTGTCACGGGCTGCCTGGCGGCCGATCCATCGCCTCGGGTAGTTGACGTTCAGGTAGTTGCGGACAGATAAGTGCCAATGTGGTGGCGCTCCATCCTGCTGAAATATGAATTGTTGTGCTTCTTGTTCGAGCTGAGGGAACAGCCAGTTCTCTAACATCTCCAGATACTGTAGTCCAGTTACAGTAGCACCTTCGGAGAAAAAGGGACCAAAAACTTTATTGGCTGAAATGGCACAGAAAACGTTCACCTTAGGCGAGTCACGTCCATACTGAGTTGTTTCCCGCGGATTCACTTCTGCTGTACTCAATAACACAAAAAGCTTTCTGTTGAGCGGTCGCCATCTTAGCATCAACTGACGCTGACGCCTAGTCAGCAGCGCCTCAAGTGAACAAATGTACAACTAAATGAAACTTTATAGCTCCCTGAATTCGCCGACAGATAGTGCTTAGCTCTGCCTTTTGTCGTTGCAGAGTTTTAAATTCCTAAAGTTGTGGTATTCTATTTGAATCACCCTGTATTTAGGGATCTATTTGCCTGTTTATTCTTCAGGTAGAAAGCGCACGTCTGAGTCTTGGCAGGATTAGGTTTCAAGTAATTCCCATGATAGTAAACAGTGAATTCTTACAAAGATTTTGATAGCGTGTCTTCTACAGTCTCAAAACAGTCAGCCTGAGTAGTGATAACGCAGTCATCAGTATAAATACAGCTTCGAGTTCCTTTAGAGATAGGTTGATGGTTGGTGTAGATGTTGAATAATAGCGGCGCAAGCACGCTGCCTTGTGGTAGCCTATTTTTCTGAGTTCTCCATCTACTTTTCTTACCCTGAAATTCCACGAAAAATCTGCGGTTCTGGAGAAGGTTTCTAATATTGTACATAAGTGTGAAGTCTTTAGTTATATAATAAACTTTATTCAGAAGGAGCCGATGGTTGCTCGTATCGTAAGCCGCGAATAGATCGATAAAGACAGCACCTGTAATGAGCCGTTTCTCATATCCACCTTCGATATGTTGTGTTAAGTTTAATGTTTGAGACGTGCAACTTTTCCCTTCTCTAAAACCTGCTTGCTGTGGTATTAGAAGAGGCTCCACCTTTCTAATCATTCTCTGAAGAATGAGCCTCTCCAGTATTTTGTAGAGGTGACAGAGTAAGGAGATAGGTCTATAATTTTTGGGGTTTTTTCATATCCTTCCCTGGTTTCGGTATGGCAATTACTTTTGCTTTTCGCGATACTTTAGGGATCTTGCATTCTCGAATATAGTTGTTCATAAACCCCAGTAACCAAATTACTGTATCAGGACCAAACCTTGATTTGTTCAGTTCTAGTGTCATCCAATCTTGCTGCTTTTCCCAATTTACATTTATGCAGGGCTGAATTCAATTCTTCAAGAGAGAAAGAAGGGGATAAGATACTATTCTCTTGATCCGTTTGCCTGAATAATTGTTCCCTCTCTATATTTCTGGGTTTAGTTGATTTGCCATTAATGAGGAGTTGGTGAGCAATTTGGTCTGGTTTAATATAACCATATGTGTTCACCTGAGTGTTATCATTACTTAGGCGATATAATAGCCTCAAGGCCTTTTGGCTACCTTTACTCATGTCACAGTCGGCCATTAATTGTATCCATTCTTCTCTCTTAGCCTCAGATATTGAAGAGAGGACATTCTGTGCAAGGCTTGATGTGGCTTCACTGAAAGGATCTTCTTCAAACTTCCTGTAGTATTCTTCGACCGTTTGAGGTGTTATACCCTTGATATAGTTCATTCTGCATCCCCTTGGAATTGATGCTCGGGAGGAGGCATTAACGATGTTAACAAAATTCTCATATTGATCTATCACAGGATCTATAGTTACAATTTTCTCATCTAATAATTTTGAAAATTTCTGCCTTTTTGAAGTTGTACCTTCGTCTGAAAGGGATTTTTTGAGGTCTTACTTGTGGGAGAACTTGACACATAACTGGTCGATGCTGTGTATTCGGTATGGGCTTACAGACGGATTTAGTGCAGGTATGAAAAATTCTTCATCTACATCTACATTTATACTCCGCAAGCCACCCAACGGTGTGTGGCGGAGCGCACTTTACGTGCCACTGTCATTACCTCCCTTTCCTGTTCCAGTCGCGTATGGTTCGCGGGAAGAACGACTGTCTGAAAGCCTCCGTGCGCGCTCGAATCTCTCTAATTTTACATTCGTGATCTCCTCGGGAGGTATAAGTAGGGGGAAGCAATATATTCGATACCTCATCCAGAAACGCACCCTCTCGAAACCTGGCGAGCAAGCTACACCGCGATGCAGAGCGCCTCTCTTGCAGAGTCTGCCACTTGAGTTTATTAAACATCTCTGTAACGCTATCACGGTTACCAAATAACCCTGTGACGAAACGCGCCGCTCTTCTTTGGATCTTCTCTATCTCCTCCGTCAAACCGATCTGGTACGGATCCCACACTGATGAGCAATACTCAAGTATAGGTCGAACGAGTGTTTTGTAAGCCACCTCCTTTGTTGATGGACTACATTTTCTAAGCACTCTCCCAATGAATCTCAACCTGGTACCCGCCTTACCAACAATTAATTTTATATGATAATTCCACTTCAAATCGTTCCGCACGCATACTCCCAGATATTTTACAGAAGTAACTGCTACCAGTGTTGTTATATACTGATGTGACTATCAAAAATCAGATCCGGATTATAGCCACGTTTCCAGCGTCCACTGTAGAAAGAATGAGGTAGTTTGCTGTCATGAAGGAGGGAGAGATGGAAAGTTTCAGCCCACAAAAGGACAGCCTCACCGTTTTGATCCTCTTGACTGTACCCCCAAACATGGCTGTTAACTGTTGAAATCACCTATCACAATAGGAGCTTTCCCTGTACTAAAATGTTCAGGTGGGGCGAAGGAAAAATCTGTTGCTGGAGGTTTATATACTGATGTGACTGTACAGTTACTTAACATTAATAACTTCAATTTTGTTATCGTCTGACTGACAAACACTACAGACTTCAAGGTCAGGTCTTACAAAGATGGCGCTTCCATACTGTGCATGTGGTCTTTCAGCAACGAGATTCATTCCAGGAACAGAAGGACGTCTCTGCTGAGTATCCCTATGTATTTCTTGAACACACAAAACATCAGAGTGCTTAGTGTGGCACATGTCTTGCAAGAGCTGTTACTTGCAGGGAGATATTCCTTCGATATTCACGGATATTATAGTCAACACTGGTCCTAAAAACGACCGTTGATTCGATGTCTCTGATAATTCTGATGTGAAAGGATCAGCCGCCAGGTCATTCTGAGTTGGACTCTGACGTTGCCCAGGTAAGCCCGATTGCAATTCATATCTCTGTACTTATCATCAAACGTTGCCATCTTCGGGGAGGTCCTTTTGTTGAAACTCGCGTTTAATACTGTGGAATATCGAAAAGCTGGCGATTTGCCGTACGGTATATACCATAGCATGTGGCAAGAGGCAGTTTGGGGATTACGAATACAGCTGAACCGACCAAGTCGTACACGAATTGCATGCAGCGGAAAAAAACCTTGCAGAGTGACAAAATTTATTCCGTACTTCGTGTCACTGACAACTTTGAAACCTGGTAGTCAAGGGTCGGCAGGATTCGGTTACGATTGTGGACGGGGCCGTAACCAGTTACTGTTGGTTGCCTTTTACAGTTACACACATTTATTTTTGAAACAGTAATTCCAGACTCAACAATAAATCTAAAAAATACCACACGTTATTAGTGAAGGAATAAACAGCTGTGTAAATAATAGTGTTTTCAGTGCGTTACAATTTAGCAAATCACCATATAATACAGAAACAGATTAATGTTAAAAAAATTAAAACAAGCCACTGTGATCACGGCTGAAGGCCTTACACGCCAAGAATGGCAATAAATTAAGAATGTTTAAGAACTCGCTGCCATTACAAATTACAGGTATTGAAATATTAAAATGTAAGTGGCCACAAACACCGCAGAAGGTATCAGATGCCAGGAATGGCAGTACATAAGGTTTTAAGGCTTACTGCTAAAATACAAATATCGAATTATTTTTTTATAGCAAATGAACACAATCACAGCTGAAGGCCGTACACGCCAGGAACGGCAGTTATATAAAAAAAATTTAGAATCCTGCTGTAAAACAGCAAATAGAAGCGAAGGTTAATTAAAAGAAACAAGCAACTGACCACCAAACGGGCGAAATAGATGATGGTAACCTTGTAACACAACCCTTACACTGCTAGATTTATTCCAGAAGTCGACCGGAACTATTAACTAGACATACATAACCTTTAATATAGGCAATACAAGGTATGGTAATAAATAACACAATAACAAAACACAAGGGCCAGTCGCTGGCTGTGCTCCTGGAATCGACCTCTGAGAAGGTCCGGCAACAAACACTTTCGCGAGCGATGAGATAGGCACCCAAGAGTTGCATTCACATCACAAGATGGTAACTCAGACTAGTGGCAGTCTAACGAATGACTAATGATGATCTTGCTGAAGCTACCTGACGTTCAATAAACCAAATGCAAGAATGGAACAACACACCAAAGCCGGAATCGGCGGTCTGCACTACGTCCAGAATACTGTGTTTGGAGTCCCCGGAAAGGAACCACTACTAGATACCCGTCCGATTCCACAAACCCGAAAATCTGTACAAACAAGTCACAGCACAGAACACCAGACAAACTAACAGTAACTAAAACCCCACTCGATTTGCGTGCGAGGCAAAACCGAAATGTAACCAACCAGAATCAGCAACCACACGTCATTGCGGAAACAATCGCAAAGCGATCTAAAACCAAGTACCAAATGAGAGACATCAGATTCATTAGGCACACAAACGCACACTGAACTCACTGTGACGACTTTTGGCAGAATGAAACAAATCTCTTCAATGCTTAATTAATCCACAGTTGAGTAACCACACTGTCTCATCACTGAGCCAAGTGCTTTTAACACAGTAGGGTCTTCAAGTATAACAGGTACGCAGATCCACCAAACCGCACATGATGGCGCGATGATAATTTCTCACAACATCACATACGTACTACGGGGCCCATACATCTACATCTACATCCATACTCCGCAAGCCACCTGACGGTGTGTGGCGGAGGGTACCTTGAATACCTCTATCGGTTCTCCCTTCTATTCCAGTCTCGTATTGTTCGTGGAAAGAAGGATTGTCAGTATGCATCTGTGGGCTCAAATCTCTCTGATTTTACCCTCGTGGTCTCTTCGCGAGATATACGCAGGAGGGAGCAATTCACTGCTTGACTCCTCGGTGAAGGTATGTTCTCGAAACTTCAACAAAAGCCCGTACCGAGATACTGAGCGTCTCTCCTGCAGAGTCTTCCACTGGAGTTTATCATCCCCGTAACGCTTTCGCGATTACTAAATGATCCTGTGACGAAGCGCGCTGCTCTCCGTTGGATCTTCTCTATCTCTTCTATCAACCCTATCTGGTACGGATCCCACACTGGTGAGCAGTATTCAAGCAGCGGGCGAACAAGTGTACTGTAACCTACTTCCTTTGTTTTCGGATTGCATTTCCTTAGGATTCTTCCAATGAATTTCAGTCTGGCATCTGCTTTACCGACGATCAACTTTATATGATCATCCCATTTTAAATCATTCCTGAAGCCTACTCCCAGATAATTTATGGAATTAACTGCTTCCAATTGCTGACCTGCTGTATTGTAGCTAAATGATAAAGGATCTTTCTTTCTATGTATTTGCAGCACATTACACTTGTCTACATTGAGATTCAATTGCCATTCGCTGCACCATGTGTCAATTCGTTGCAGATCCTCCTGCATTTCAGTACAATTTTCCATTGTTACAACCTCTCGATATACCACAGCATCATCCGCAAAAGGCCTCAGTGAACTTCTGATGTCATCCACAATGTCATTTATGTATATTGTGAACAGCAACGGTCCTACGACACTCCCCTGCGGCACACCTGAAATCACTCTTACTTCGGAAGACTTCTCTCCATTGAGAATGACATGGTGCGTACTGTTATCTAGGAACTCTTCAAACCAATCACACAATTGGTCTGATAGTCACTCTACTTGGATTGAAATGCACTCGTCCTGAAGCTTGATGGATCCAGTTTACGGCGAGATCGTGCACCCTCGTGCTACACTCACACGACACGGAAAAACAACGTCGCCCCAAAGATAGGGCAAGAGTTACTACATATCGATAACCGCCGTTGCTGCCACTAGCGGACAGGCAACGCTTGCAAAACGAGTGGCGCCAGTCAAGACGAGAAGAAGACAAACAACCCCAACCACACCAACTAAAGGATACGGTCTGGCCTCCACCGGACGGAAACCTACAAACGGCACCAACGCGAGCCGCAGCACGGCTCAAACTTGTACCACCGTGAATAAGAAATCAGAGGAAAACGAAAACTGCCGAGTCGATATGGATGTGTGAGAAAGCAACATGTGAGCAACAAAACATTTCCATTATCCCGAGTCCGCCGAGGTTAGCAAACTGGAAGAGTATGAAAACTACAGACTTGGCTCGAGTGAGGTCAGAAATTCGTCCGAGGAAGAAAACATTCGAGTTCCGAAACGTTTCGGGCAGTAGCAAAACGTTGCTTCGAATTTCGAGTTGCAAGGGAAACTCCTCATCGCACCCCCCCCCCCCCCTCCCCCCTAGATTTAGCGGTAAGAGGGCCCAGTTGACAGCCTGAACTGTGAAAAAAAGGAAAAGTAGCAATAGTGAACGGTCCAGACGCAAGTGCAATAGAGAGCAGTATGGAAGAGCCACGACGTCGTGGGTAAGTGGTAACGGTATTGGGCGGGCGAGCCGTATTCAAAGCTAACTCGTAATTTGTTATTTTCCTTCGCTGTATTCAAATTTGTGTCTGTGTCGTGATGTCCGTTTGCAACAGCGAGATGTAAGGAAGGGACCTATAATGAAAGTTGATTCGCACGTCTACTCCATTAGCAGCCGAAACGAAGCGGTTTTCGAATGGGAACCGCAAACGTTATATGGACAAGGCGACAAGTCAACCGAATCCTCCACCGGAAAACACGACTGGTGTGTCATACACAGCGTTAGTGACATTATGTGTGTCATTTGATAAGGAATGTCTTACCGACGCACCTAATTCGTACGCCTGGTGAGTGAGTGAAGTAAGCCTCCTTGCCCGATTCCGATGTTCGTATGGATGTGAATGTGATCGCTCCCAAGGAAATGATGGAAACATAATAGTTCGTCACATGAGCTGCGCTGCGACAAATGAACCAACGGTTCCACCATCACAGTTTCCCTGTGCTCTGTCAAAACATGTTTTTAACGTTTTTCAAACTGCGTTCCGTTTTGGACATATTAACTCTTGAATTCCTTTGTTGTAACATAGTTCACACCCGTTGCTTTGTTGTTTTCATTTCTGTGTGACGTCTGAGTGGTATTTCGCCTGCTCTCACTATTCATCACATTTACTTGCGACGGTAATGTATTCGTACCACATGACTCATAATCCTGTAACTAGTGTGTAGTATGACAACTGCCAAGACTATAGAAAGGGATCAAACATTTCATCGACCGGATGGGCAGTTCATAATTTTTTGAAAAAAAAAAAAAAAAAAAAATAAACGACATGAAAGAATTTTGCATCCAGGTCGTCCGCAAAGCTGTCCAGCACTGTTAAATCGCGACTCCGTACATCTTCGAATGTACTCGATGTTGCATTTGTTAATCTTGGACCATACTTAGCTTTTTTTTCACACTCAGTGTAACTTCTTCCTGTATTCATGCTTGATCTGTGGTCAGTTTTTGTCAAGCCATCTTACCACTAAATCTGAAGGCGGTGCAATGGAGAGGTTCCCTTGTCAGTAAGTAATACATATGCAACAGCCGTAATCTCTATGGCTAAGATGTTCTGCAATAACTACGCGATGCGGCTTCCTCTAGGGGTAGTGATACCGAGTAGTGTAAAATTAAGGATTGTATGCAGTAAGTAGAAGAAGTAATTAAAGTCAAAAACTTAGAAAACGTTATTAGCTATTAAGTACCGAAACTGCACTTTAATTTGATGTGTAGTACAAAGGCGACAGAGAGATTCGGACACTAACAAGGGGAGGCCGCCAATTGTGAAATTCAGATATGATTCATACTGCGCATAATAAAAGCTCATGGCCAGAGGTGTAATGTGGCAAAGCACCAAGATGCACTTCTCGGCCGTTGTCGAGAAAATCGACAGTTAAAAGAAACCGTTGCGGTGAAATAATCTCTACGATTAATAACTTTCTACAGCGTCGTGGCGCAGCGGTAAGCACTCGGGTTCGTAATCCGAAGGTCACCGGATCGAATCTCGCGCAATGCAACCTTTTTTTTTAAATTTTTTTTTGTAATTCAAATATATATATAATTCCCGGCAATCAGTTTCAACAATTATGCATATAATAAGTTGTTGAAAGTCGTTTGTCGCGGAAAAACTGGCGACTTCGAACATCATTATGTTTTCCGCAAACAAAGTTGTATTTCACAAATGTTATTAATTGTCTTCATAATGTTAACCACGTATAGTTAACGGAAGACGTAGAAACGATATTCCGAAAGCATACGTATAGCGTAAGTCAAACGTTCGAATTAGAATAGAGACCCCACGAACACAAATTTGCTGTGGCAGGTATGAAATATAAACTCCGTTACTCGCTCGTTACACTTGAAGGACAGATGTTGATTGGGCCGAAACGAGCCGCCGCATAACAGCGTAGTTGCCAGCTAACTTCGAAAGAAGATAGATGCGGTCCCTAGCGCAACTTATAACATCGTCGAAAATCAGTGCGGACGGGAGAGCTTTGGTACACCCTGTTAAAAAAACAGAAAAATGGAGGCGGTACAATTGGAGAGCGATCCGCCTTCACCAACATGCATAAGCAATTCATTAATAGTATATATATATATATATATATATATATATATATATATATATATATATTTGAATTACAAAAAACTGATATTTAAAAAAATTGCATGGCGCGAGTTCCGATCCGGCGACCTTCGTATTACGAACCCAAGCGCTTACCGCTGCGCCACGACGCTGTAGAAACTTATTAATCGTAGAGAGTATTTCACCGCAACGGTTTCTTTTGACTGTCGATTTTCTCGACAACGGCTGAGAAGTGCATCTTTGTGCTTTGCCACATTACACCTCTGGCCATGAGCTTTTATTATGCGCAGTATGAATCGAATCTGAATTTCACAATTGGCGGCCTCCCCTTGTAAGTGTAGCTATGAAATAAAGGACTAATGCTGTCACAGAGTAAATTCGCAAGCGCCAGACATGAACGACCAGTAACCGTGAACCGTGAAACGTGAAGCCTTCTCACTCAGTCGAATGCAGCACACACTGGTCATCATAAGAATAAACCTGATATAAACATTACGTACGCTATGTATTCTTCCGCGTTTGCTTGAATCTCATTGGATTTGGTTTCACGTGGAGCGGACGCCAAGCTGTGACCAGTACAGTCAAGTAATATCATAAGAATACCTTTTATGCTGTGTTACAAGCACACAGACTGAGCGACAATGCGAGACAACAGCTTTGATGGCGCATTAAACTTGGACAGCACTGGCCAGCATTCGGTCCAACTAACCTTCAATGATGTGACAAGTTGCAGTTCAAACGTAAAAAGAGACGTGCAAAGAAACAATATAGCTTCGAACGTCATTTAATTTTTAAAGAGAATAAAATAATATTCGGAGAAACTCCAGCACTACTGCGCGCTTCTAGGTGACCAGACGAAAGCATAAAATGCACTGGTTCTCACCTGACATAGGTTTCTAATTACAAACAAGGGGGATGAGAATTTCTAACTTAAACACAGGGTAATTCTTCTCAGCGAGCTGTGAATAATGCAAAAGCATACTCCAGGGATTTCACCTTGCTGTTGAATACTGAAGACAATGTAGGTATTAATTACAGTCAGTCGTCTGGTAATCTCTTAGCTCCTCCCTTATCCGAGTCCGAGAAACACGTTTCAGTTCTGGAAGTGTCACCTGCTACGTTGATAACGAGCCTATGAACAACAGAATCCACGAAGCTAACCAGGCCTGCATTTTCTCTTTGACGAGCCGTTCTACATTGAGTCTAAAAAGTATTCGTCTGGTTGTAATTTTTTTAAAAAACGATGTATATGTCACGTGAAAGGAAGGGAAAATAAAATGTGAACATCCAGTCATATGCAACGAACCTTGGTAAGTCATTTTTATTGATGGACAAGGAAATAAATACATCCATAGTGATAACAAATTTGACAAAATGGAGAATTTATTCAAGGGCTACTTCAAAAAGTATTCGTCCACTCATATTTTTTTGATTTGCAGTCTGAGAATATGATTTCAATTACAAAAATTAATATTTAGTGGGGTTTTCCTTTGCAGCTATGACTGCTTGTAGTCGTCTGGGCATCGACTTGAACAAGTTTGCCGTCAGAGAGGCTGGAATTTTGTCCCATTCGTCTTGAAGTGCTTCTCCTGATGCTATCTTCCAGTACTTTCCAAAGGTGTTCAATAGGATTAATGTCTGGGCTCTGAGGAGGGGTGTTTAGTTGTTTTGGGGTATTGTACAGGAGGCACAGTCATGTATTTAGAGCCATATGCTTTGGGTCGTTATCTTGTTGAAAAATGTAATTTCCGTGCAGACCTAATAGTTCGTTGCTAGGATTCAGATTGTCCTTTAAAATGTTGATATACATTGGTGACCCATTGTACCTTCTATGAAATGTAATTTTCCAACACCTGAAGCACTCACACAGCCCCACACCATCAGGGAGGCACCACTGTGTTTAACCGTTGGCACAAGATTGCGTGGCAACATCTCCGCATTCTTCTTACGCCACACCATTCACCTGCCGTCCGACCCGAATACGTTATATTTACTCTCATCAGAAAATATTACTCTATTCCAGAGGTATTCATTTTTGAATCTATGTTCCATCGCAAAATGAAGACGTTTCTTTCGATTCTGTTCACTGACTCAAAATTTCTTGCGCGCTACTCGGCCGTGATACCCATACGTTTTGAAGGTATTTCTGATTTTGTTGGCACATACCTTCTTTCTTCTAGACTCTTATCTCCCCAGCCAACTTAGGAGTGCTGATTGTAGGTTTCTTCTTCATTTCCCTCATGATAAATCTCACGTCTGCTTCACTCAAAATGTGAGAGCGTCCGGTACGTGTTTGGTTTCTTAATGATTTTGTTGCGCAAAATTGATCTATTGTCGACTGAACCGTCGATATAGGTCTACCGACTGCTTTAGCAGTCTCTTAAGAAGATTTGCACTAATTATGTAAGCGTAGAATAAGCTTCGTTTCGATCAGGGTCAACTCACTACCCTTACCATGGCGCTAATTGCACTGTATCGTCGCCTTTCAGAACCACAACAGGCGATTGAATGGGACCGCGCACGGTTGATTCTAGTGTGTGCCGTGGGTCAGCGTTATATAGTTTGATCACTGCGCGCAGAAATTCGGGATGTTCAGATGGTGGACAAATACTTTATGAACTAGTTCTCGTATTACATTTTTCATTTTGTTAACCTTGCTGCCGATTTGGATATATTTCTCTCCTGCTTTTCAACAAACATGACTTACCGAGGTACTTCTTACATAACTGGCTCTTTAGATTTTGTATACATTCCTTTTCATATTACACAGACTTTGTTTCCTAAAAGATATGCAGCTAGACGAATACTTTTTGGCCTCCCTGTATATCCCGCGTGCGTTCCGCAGTGACATGTGTAAAGCTGCGTGCATTAGTTGCAGCACGTCTGGCGGCTTAACAGTCTCGCTACTTCCCGGGCCAAATCATGCAAATTGGCTGCAGATCAATTTTTTTTGACTCATTTTGTAATGGAACAGTAGCAAATGCTAGATGCTGTGAAAATGATTGTTTTTCATGTTTATTCGATACTTATCTACCTCTGTGATGTAAAACGATGGACATAGTCCAGATAAAGAGGATTTGGTTTTTCATTTTTGCCTTAAAAATTAAATTGTTATGTTTTCCTAAGTTAACTTTTATGAACGCTGATTATCATAAAACATCGATAATTAAGAATTTGTATTTGAAATGAAAACAGGAATTTCGCGTCCATTATGTAATTAGAAACAAGAAGGCGTGCATTATTCATAAAAAAATGATGACGAGTTTTATAAAGGTATATCAGATTGAAGGAGAAAAAATGATAGTGGGGAGATTAGAACCAACTAACCATTAATTGTATTTGATTAGCAATCTTTTTAATTTTTTGGTCGGCGCTTTTTTTTTACGTGCTACGGTGCCGACTTTTCTTTATGTCAGTTTGTTCGTTATTGTTCGTTCTATTTGTTTGGGGCGGATGTCCCGTGACGCTTGTCAAGTTCATCGTTGATCCATTAATTCAGTTTTTTTACAGAGGGCAGCTAAACCTCTGACCGAACACGCTGAGCTACTGCGCCGGCTTGATAACCATTACACACGGAACCACAATATTCCAATACGCTACCGACTGCGCTACACATACAATGTGGGTTCGTGTATCTTACATACAGTGGCTGGGAAAACTTCGAAGCGACTATCTCTGTAAATTTATGAAAAACATTAAGAACAGCCTATTTCTCTGCACTTTTTATCCGTATTCCACACGCGTGTTTCACTACGGAACAGAAATCAGCCTCAGCCATTTTCTTGCTTATTTCAGGTTTATTCTTAAGATGAACCGATTACAGACAAACGCAGTGCGGCCATGGCCTTCGTTTGTGGAAGAGCTGTCATTTTGTTTTGCTGGAAAAATGACAAGTGTAATAATAGAGCAACGGATAGCCTTGGAACTTTCATATGAAACTTGGAAAAACTGCTAAGGGAACCTATCTTTTACTGAAAGAATTGTATGGCGAAGACTGTTTATAGTGTACGCAATGTTTTAAGTGGTTCAAATGTTTTCAAGATGACCGAGATGACTCACGCCCGGTACGCCCATCAACATCAAAAACAGATGAAAATATCTAAAAAGTAGGTAATCTGATTTGATGTCACCGTCGGATGAGTATTCGATCGACTACTAAAACTGTAGGAATTGACAAAGTATGCGCAAGGCAAATTCTACATAACCAGATAACACGAGAAAAGAGTGTGCGAAACCGGTGCAGAAAATTAACTGGATCGAACCAAAAGAAGTGTGTCAAAATGTTTGTACTGACACTTTGAAATGAAAATAATCGTAATTACTTGGAAAGAGTGATAACATCTGTCGAATCTTGTGTTTGGCCGTGCGGTTAAAGGCGCTGCAGTCTGGAACCGCAAGACCGCTACGGTCACAGGTTCGAATCCTGCCTCGGGCATGGGTGTTTGTGATGTCCTTAGGTTAGTTAGGTTTAACTATTTCTAACTTCTAGGGGACTAATGACCTCAGCAGTTGAGTCCCATAGTGCTCAGAGCCATTTGAACCATTTTGAATCTTGTGTTTTCACTTATGGTGCAGAAACTTAAGGACCAAACCGTGCATTGGAAGAGCGGAAAAAGCTCGAATGAGGAAATCAAGATTCAAAGCGATGATAATTTTTTTCGATATTCTTGGAATCGTGTATCTTCTCTGGGTTCCCTGTGGCCTGACTATGAATCAGCGTTAGCATCTTGAGGTTCTTGCTGAACTCCATGATAAAATAAGAACAACACAACCCGAATTGTGGAAGAACAAGTCATGGGTTCTGCATCAAGACAGAGTACGGGCTCATACAGCGTTGTCCGTTAAGAAGCTTCTTGCGAAGTACAACATCCCACTGTTGGATCACCAACCATATCCGCCTGACCTGGCACCGTGTCACTTTTACCTATTTCCCAAGGTCTAATTGCATGAAAAGAACAAGATTTCAGCCCGTTGGATCAGTGAGGGAAAAAGCGACACGTGTCATCGAGGAGCTCACTGAGGAAGACTTCCAGCACTGTTTCCATCAGTGGAAAACTCGCATGGAGGGCTGTGGGGATAGAGCGGCGTAGATTGATGACTAAAAATGTATGTTTTTGGAATAAAATTATTTACAGTAGTAGTCCCGTTACTTACTTATTATCGCCAAAACAGCGATTACAATTAGAACGGTGTTTTTTTAGGGAAGGGCCGACGTTCAGGCGCATAGATACACCTGCGAAGTGAAATTGGCGGTTCAAGATGACGCCAGAGAATAGCTACCTAATATACATGGATCTGTAAGAACTTGATTCAGAAAACCCAGGCTGGTTACAAAACGTAGTGCCACTTTGGTCAGCTGATTGCTTTCCACTGGGCAGGAGTTTTTAATTAGGACCCACAAAACAAACAGCCGCACCCACTTTTAAACTGGACTTTTGCGATTGGTCTTGTGAGTCAACAGACCACACGGACAGACAGTTTAGGCGACATTTTGATAGAAGTTTATCTGAGAAGCTATCTCAGAAGCTAATGGAAGGCTACCTTTTCAAAGAGCAATAGCGTTATTACTCGCTGAGTCACGATAATTCGCCGGCAAATTCTACGGTGTTGGCACGCATGTACAGTCACGAGGTCGTCCTTGCCGCCGCTCAGGCAGCGCCAAGGTTTCTGCTTCTCACCTGACGATACCTCTCTCTCGCTCGCCGAATTATTTGAGGCTTTTGTTTATCTACGATTTCCATTATCCAGAAAGCCGAGCAATAACTGCCGGATTTATTTTATTCGAGTTCTATTAAGCAGGCGCTATTTACTCTCTCTTTCAGTGCAATAAACTTGTTCAGTCGGTGTGCTTTTTTTTGAATGGCTTTTAATGGGTAGTTGTAGATTGTGAGGAATAGGCTAACTAATGTATTGCTGGGAGTGCGCATTGCTGGACGCCATTTTATTCCTCTCTTAGTACTCCTGGAAAAGCGTTCACCATCACTTAGGTTGGCAAGGCAAACCGAACTTTGAGAGTATTTAGGATATTCGTTGTTGTAAACATGAGTGAGTAACGTTCCAAATGTCAGAATTATGCTTTTAAGGACATTTGTGACTAGGAAACAAGCGAGTTGATAGCGTCACTTCTTATGAAAGTATTAATGAGAAATATTTAACCAAGATTAAAAGTATTGCGTACGTGTACAACATTCATGCATAGAGCGTAAATCTCTTTATGTGACGAAATAAAGTTCTGGTGCGTTTCAAGGTAAGCAAACATGCCAGAAAAAAATGCTCCGTGACACATGATGCTACCTATACCTTTTATGATCATTATAATTCTACGTACTGCGGCAGCGATTTTGAAAATGTAATTGGAAATATTGTGTGGTACGTTCAGAGCGTCCTGCGTTCTCTGCCAGCATAAAGATCGTTGAGCAGAACTTAAAATTATGCTTCGCAGTTCTGACGTATTGTTCATTAGCTAGATTCTTGTATTTGGATCACTCAGTGGTTAATTAACCGAAGTAGCAGTGGGCGGTCTAACGAAGGATAATTAAGTAGCAGTGGGTGGCCTAACCGAAAGATAATTTAGCCTTCATCTGTACGTCCATTCTTCTTCAAATTTCTGAAATTCTTGCACATATACGAAATTCTTGCACATATACAGATCCAATTTTTAACATGCAGTGGTCACTAATAACGATATTGAGACATATAGAGTGAAGAAAAATTCGTAATCGGATTTCGCAGCGCGATCCTTCACATACTGACAATACAAAAATGTCTGTCACAAAATTTCGTCGTGCGCATATTTCGGGCAATAAATGGACGTTAAAGACTGGCAATGTGGCAACACTATAATAACATGCAAGGTAGTATCTCTGTCAGTAAATAAAGTACAGCTGTACAGTTTGTGTAGCGGGTAGGAGGTCGAGCGTTCGATTCTGGGTTGAGGCTTATTTATTTTTATTTGCTAAAATTAGTCTGCGTGGTACGATATCTAGCGTCCTAATCGTCATACAGAGATTACTGTGGGTCTTCCACAAAACATTTGCAGTTACGTACTACGAACACAGAAGTGGAAGTACAGTCGTTTTCGCTGGTCTGCTTTTAAAGAAGTCTTTGGCGTGTCGTGGCCACGAATTGTTTCGCTCCACTGCATCTACTAGATTCCAAGCCTTTCTGTGTACCCTCCCCCTATGGTCCTATCTAAATTACTTGCAAAGCACGTTGCTAGCTGTACTGGTGACGTAAAGTCCTAACGAAGTGTAATCGACCTGAATGTGACAAGAATAATAGTTGGTATTAATCGATGAGACCATTGGGGGAGGGTACACACAAAACAAGATTGGTAGATGCTGTGGTGTGAAACAGTTCGCGTCCACGACATGCAAAGGACCACTTTAAACACTAACCAATGAAAACCCCCAAAACCCTATCCACTACACCAAGTGCACAGCAGTGCTCTACCAGTTGACAGTGTTGCCACATTGTCAGTCTTTAACGTCCATTTAGTGCCCGAAATATGCGCAGGACTAAATTCTGTATTGCCAGTATGTGGAGAATCGCGCTGCGAAGTCAGAGTGTACGAATTTTTCTTCACCCTGTATATACTGCAGAGGAGGAAAGCAGTTGCCATATTTTCAGTAAACAACCGTAACCTTTTTTATACTCCCTAGGTATAATTATACCAATGGAGAACATGAATGTTCGGTTTGTTTAGACTCGCCTGGGTGTTGAAGGAGCAGCAACTGCTGTGTGCATAACTCTGGGTTGTGCTATCATCTCTAGCATTTACCTCCGAGATAGGTTCTCCATAATTTCCGTCAACGGTTTAAGGCAGATTCCGGGGCGCTAGCTGAAAAGCACACGGCAGATTTCCTGCCCCGTTCATGCCCCAACATTTGTCACGACTGTAATAAACCCGTCGGACATTAATCCCTACTCTTCCTTTCGTCGGTCTTATTGTGCCGTATTGTTGTAGTTGTGGCATAGATTGTGTTCCTTTATCTGCACTAGGGCCGTGACCATCACTGATAAACGCTGCGCGCTGCAATTAGGACTCGGGCTGTTGTTTTTCTCGTCGATCGACATGGTACCAGCCTCCATATCGCTCGCAGATAACATGTGACAGTTGGGCTGAGAGATACGAAGGATAGAGGCTGATTTGTGACTTGGAAGCAACTCGTGGTGGTTGCCTGCTTTACAACCATGTGGCCTCAGCCGACGCTGCAGTTCAACTACTTGTAACTGCAACGCTAAGTAAGGTAAACAAACAGACTAGTGAAATACCTTAGTTTCCGATTCGTCAGTTATTCTTTAAAGCGAGATAGTAACCTATTCGCGTTTATTTCAGTTTGTAAGTTGCTGTGTGTTATTACTTTTAGTACTGATCGATCTTTTATCGGCAGCGGTATCATTAGGAAAAAAGACGTAATTCAGCTAGCGTAGAAATGTTGTTGGGTTTTGTAATGATACTGTTGTTGTTGTTGTGGTCTTCAGTCCTGAGACTGGTTTGATGCAGCTCTCCACGCTACTCTATCCTGTGCAAGCTTCTTCATCTCCCAGTACCTACTGCAGCCTACATCCATCTGAATCTGTTTACTGTATTCATCTCTTGGTCTCCCTCTACGATTTTTACCCTTCACGCTGCCCTCCAATACTAAATTAGTGATCCCTTGATGCCTCAGAACATGTCCTACCAATCAGTCCCTTCTTCTAGTCAAGTTGTGCCACAAACTTCTCCCCAATCCTATTCAATACCTCCTCATTAGTTATGTGAGCTACCCATCTAATCTTCAGCATTCTTCTGTAGCACCACATTTCGAAACCTTCTATTCTCTTCTTGTCTAAACTGTTTATCGTCCATGGCTACTCATACAAATACTTTCAGAAACGATTTCCTAACACTTAAATCAATGCTCGGTGTTAACAAATTTCTCTTCTTCAGAAACGCTTTCCTTGCCATTGCCAGTCTAGATTTCATATCCTCTCTACTTCGACCATCATCAGTGATTTTGCTCCCCAAATAGCAAAACTCCTTTACTACTTTAAGTGTCTCATTTCTTAATCTAATTCCCTCAGCATCACCTGACGTAATTCGACTGCATTCCATTATCCTCGTTTTGCTTTTGTTGATGTTCATCTTATACCCTCCTTTCAAGGCACTGTCCATTCCGTTCAACTGCTCTTCCAAGTCCTTTGCTGTCTCTGACAGAATTACAATGTCATCCGCGAACCTCAAAGTTTATATTTCTTCTCCATGGATTTTAATACCTACTCCGAATTTTTCTTTTGTTTCCTTTACTGCTTGCTCAATATACAGATTGAATAACATCGGGGAGAGGCTACAACCCTGTCTCACTCCCTTCCCAACCACTGCTTCCTTTTCATGTCCCTCGACTCTTATAACTGCCATCTGGTTTCTGTACAAATTGTAAATAGGCTTTCGCTCCCTGTATTTTACCCCTACCACCTTCAGAATTTGAAAGAGAGTATTCCAGTCAATATTGTCAAAAGCTTTCTGTATGGAAAAATATATTGGTAGCTAAAGCAGTAGTAAAATATTTCGGCTGCTGAATCCTTTTAGCCGTTAAGGATTGCGGTGCCTGTATTTAACATTTCTCATTGGTCTCCTGGGAAGGTCCTATTACTAGTGGTCATTTATTCCTTGCTATCTGAAAATGGAAGGAAGGAAAACTGGCTTTCTGCGTATCACTGACGACGAGTTTTTTAGCAACAGAGCACAAGCTTGGACTAGAAAGGAAATCGGCAGCGTCGTTTTCAAAGGAACCATTCCGAGATTTAGGGAAGCCACAGGAGACTATCATCTGGAGGCAGTGTGGTACCACGGCTTCACCACGTTCAGTGATAAGGTGTTAGATGTGTTCATGTATGTGTAGCTCATGCAGTTTAGTGCTGTATTAATGTTATGGATGACAGTTTGGAAATGAATAGAACAGAGACGTATAGTCAGCCTCAAGGGTATTCGTACCATCCGACGGACGGGTCAGTCGACTGTGTTTTATTGTTTTTCGCTGCTACGTAATTTAAGGCGATCTAGCTGAGTAATTTATAGCTGCTGCCTGGTCATGTCTTAGGCATTTGCACTCGACGGCATCTCAGTTCGTGTGTGGCTGTGATCGGCAGCACCTCAAAATCACCGTCACCGTGTCCGGCCAGTGGTTCCATCTCATTGCAGTATTATACACTTATGGAAATCAAGAAAAAAGGAAGCGGAAGTTTCTAAAATTAACACTTTAATTTTTCCTCTCTGGTAAATTTATTTCAAAGCTTTTCTGCCCAATATCGGGTACCGTCCGGTGCTTCTATGTCAAGCCGTAGGTCGTCAAGGGCACATCTCTTGCCGCAATTTGGACGTTGTAGAAGATGTTCAATTCCTTGGACTTCACCACAGTAGCATTTGTTGTCTGCTTCGTCTTTGAGACCCCGTTTATACAGATTTGTTTTGACTGGCGCTACACCCGCTCTTACGCGATTCAGCGTTCTCCAAACCTTCCAGCTTGATGTATTGCCGCTAGCCAGGAAAGTCCTTCGGGGTCACGTTTGGCTCAGTACTAAGGAATCTCTTGCGGGATTTACGTCTGCGAGGTCCGCATGAAGCACCTTGTAGGGGGTTGCGCTCATCCAAAGCCTGTTAAGATCCCATTTCTCGGGAACTGGTAGGCGTATCATGTTCCGATTGACGTCAAATGCTAAGGGGTGCGATCCTTTGGCGAAGTACAACATTTAAGCTTCTAAGTCGATGCAACCTAAAGATACGCCCATTTATGTCACATATTTTGATACCTACACACTCACTCAGCAAAATCTGAAGGGTACTTCCCGTTGACGTTGAATCATGAAATTTGACAAGAAGCAAGGTTTCACAGTACAGATATAGGAAAATTAACACAACATTCATCACCTGTCGGAAGCATAATAGAAAAATATTACTGGAAGGAAACATAAAACGTAGGCTGTAATCATGTTTTAATAACTGCATAAAAATATTTTATTAAATCTTCTCTCTCTGACATATACAAACTGAAGGCTCTTGCTCGCTTCTTTTTGTACCCCCGCTCCATTCTCAGAAACTACTGTAGTAGTTTTGATACGTTCTCGAAATTCAATGGACCTGCATTTTGCCATTATCGAATCGATAACAGCCAGGAATTGTGACTCTCGATTCCCTGTATAGATGAACTGTCTGTATACAATTCGCGAGTCCCACTCGCACCTGGCCAATATTTTTGTTATCTGGGATCTCCGTTCCACGTGGTCAGACTTGGTTTGCTTTGATTGATCCTTTGTTTATGTGGCTATTTTTTCGGTGCTCTAATGGGGAATTACTGTCTTTGAACAATTTGTACAGAAACGATATGGCAGTTATAAGAGTCGAGAGGCATGAAAGGGAAGCAGTGATTGAGAAGGGAGTAAGACAGGGTTGTAGCCTATCCCTGGTGTTATTTAATCTGTATATTGAGCAAGCGGCAAAGGAAACAAAAGAAAAACTTGGAGTAGCAATTAAAATGCACGGAGAAGAAATAAAAACTTTGAGGTTTGCCGATGACATTGTAATTCTGTCAGAGACAGCAAAGGACCTGGAAGAGCAGCTGAACGGAATGGACAGTGTCTTGAAAGGAGGATATAAGATGAACATCAACAAAAGCAAAACGAGGATAATGGAATGTTGTCAAATTAAATCGGGTGATGCTGAGGGGGATTAGGTTAGGAGCCGAGACACTTAAAGTAGTAAATGAGTTTTGGTATTTGGGGAGCAAAAGAACTGATGAAGGCCGAAGTAGAGAGGATATAAAATATAGACTGCCTACGGCAAGGAAAGCGTTTCCGAAGAAGAGAAGTTTGTTAACATCAAGTATAGATTTAAGTGTCAGGAAGTCTTTTCTGAAAGTATTTGTACGGAGTGTAGCCATGTTTGGAAGAGAAACATGGACGATAAATAGTGTTGACAAGAAGAGAACAGAAGCTTTCGAAATGTGGTGCTACAGAAGAATGATGAAGATTAGATGGGTAGATGACGTAACTAATGAGGAGGTACTGAACAGAATTGGGGAAAAGAGTAATTTGTGGCACAACTTGACTAGGAGAAGGGATCGGTTGGTAGGACATTTCCTGAGGCATCGGGGGACACCAATTTCGTATTGGAGGGAAGTGTGGAGGGTAAAAATCGTAAAGGGAGACCAAGAGACGAATACACTAAGCAGATTCAGAGGGATGTACTGGCATAACATGTTAACAACGATTATTTGAAGACTCGCTAGCTATAGCTTATATGTTATGCAAGATACATGTTTATGCATAGGCATCAGTTGTCGAGAACTGCTCATCCCTCACCTTCACAACCGAGCCCCCACCACTAATTTGCCCCCTCTCCTATCGCGCCGTCTGCGCAGGTGCGTATCCAAAAATAAGTTATTCCCCTCAGTCGTCAGTTGATCGTAATTGCTGCCTACGCCGTAGTCTTCTTATACTGCTCTGCTACCAGTGTCTGTCGTATTAGTGTCATCTATGAAGTCTGTTGTGCTCTGAGCATATTGTGGCCTGCATCCTTGTGTTTGTCGATATTCTTCATGTGTGGCTTTATATATTTTGTCTACGATTTCATTTGTGATGTTGTATGACAAACGGTCGATACACATTCTGTGCTCAGGGGCTCGACTTTCGGTACATGAATAGCTCTCTGGTTTCTTTATTGGCAGTACGTGTATGCTCGTCGTGAATTCATGCAAATGGTGGTAACTCATACCTGTTTCACAGGGTTTTCTCATAGTCCTCTTTTAGTGTGTCATGTATTTCAGTACACACAATTTGTACGGCATTTGAAAGGGGAAAAGATCTAAATGCACGTTTGTACGATTCAACAAGTCTCTCCTTGCAGAGGCCCTATACAGTATTCCCACATATGCCACATTCAACATTCATTGTAATATTCGGAGTGTTCACCAGTCGACAAGACCCCTGATCAGAGTCCTGTACCGTACTCTGTTAAAAGTGCAAAGCTGCCCTGATCCAGAAGATTGGTTTGGACATAGCGGTGCTTTTCAAGACATGGTCCTACTGGAGGTGCGACCTTTGAACTGACTCGTCCACCCAGTTAACAGTGGGACTTGGAGTTCAACGTGGACTCACATCCGCGGTCCAGTCTGGTATTTGTCACATACGCTGCCTCACTATACATGCTCGACATTCCCTGCTAATTCAATTTGTTATGAATCTCATGCACGTTAGCAATACTCGAAAATAGCTTGCTTAAGCAGCCAATTTCGTAGGCAGACTATTGTTTCCTAACAGCTTACTAATCATCAAAGCCTTCTGTGTTCCGTTCCACTTCAGTTGCCGCGCATTCTATCTTCTGCGTAATATATTTGTATGGAATTTGGAATTTGTACCGCGCTCTTGAATCCTGTTGTGAAGACAACATGTTTGTCTGGCAAATAGCATAAATTATTTTTTTTACATAATGGCGGGAGTAATGATCACACCGCCAACCTTCAAGTCAGAGCGAAATCATGTGAAGAACTAATGAGATTTTTTTGCAGATTTCTTCCGATAACAGTCGAAGAGAGCCGCGTCACCTGCGAAAAATCTGAGATTGCAGCCAACGTCATTCACCACGTGTACGGCCCAGTGGGAATAACAACGATGTTATCACTCATCTCTGAGGCACACCCAGTATCACATTTTTGTCAGTTGATGAGTCTCCACCAAGTTAATGAACCTGTCAAGTTGGCCGCATTACAGCCATAAACCAGGCAACTTATCACTCTCGACCTAGTCACTGAACTTAAAGCTTTTCTAAAAAGGGAAATGTAGCAGTTTATCTCGATCTGTGAGTGAGAGTAATATTTGTGAAAAGCACCAGTTTCTTATAATCGGAAACAGTAGCGGTTCTAGGACATTTTTCGACATCAGAGCCATATCATTCGCTCCCCACCCTCCCTCGTTGTCCCGCACACATTAGTTGCTTTTCCTTAAAAAGAAATATAAATCTAGTGATCATAGAAATGTTTTTTTCTTTTAATATGAGTTCAAAGTAGACATTCCTTTGTGTCACAGATAAATCTCTTCATCTTATTCCACTGCTTAAATATTAAAAAAGAAGAAACAATTCATTCCCATTTTGAGTAATCCGACAGCTCTACAAAAGCTTTTAGTGAAAGCAGAAAGCAACTGTATTGGTCTAGCTCTAATAAAAATGTGCTGTGTATTAAACTGAGCGGAGAAAATGAGAATATAAAATCCTATTTATTTCTTAGTTTGGCAACAGAACATTTTAATTCTATAACGTACAATTTATTTTACTTTCACCAAAGAGGGACAAAAAGTTCGTAAATATATCTAGGTGCTTCGTAAAAATATCACAGAGTTGTAGCGGCAGAGTCAGACGCAACACGCTATAGTTCCTAACAGACAGAACGCGCAATGTCATTCTAACGGAGAGAAAACTTCAGACGGAAAAGTAATTTCCGGAGCACCCCAGGGAAGTGTTAGAGGGCCATTACTGTTCACAATATATATAAATATCTTGGCGAATAACGAAGGAAGTTCGAAAAGTTGAGAAAGAATGTGTTTACTTTGTGTAGGAACTTAAGTGGAGTCAGAACAAGTGTTCACTACGAACTAAGGAATCGAAGGTCTTCCATTGTGACTGAATATGAAGACCGCCAATTGACAGTGGATGAAATTTCTGTGATTTTTCCACAATCTCCAGAACTCTCTTTTACAAGACACTCACAGAACCGCTAGGATAACGGAAACTGCGCGCACGATGGATCCCAAAACAGCTTACAGGGCAGCACAAGAAAAATCGAGTCAGTAGCGCCCGCGAATTTCTTGAGCGACTTGAATTGGAAGCCAAGGATTTTCTGAGCTCTGTTGTGACTGGAAATGAAACGTGGGTGGCTTATTACACACCTAAGACAAAAAGACAGTACTCGCAGTGGTGTCACACCAATTCCACATCAGCCAAAAAATTCAAAGCCGTAATTTCGCGCAAAAAATCTTGACCACAGTGTTTTGGGACCGAAAAGGCATCATTTTGGCCGAATTTCTGCTTCAGGGGAAGGCCATCAATGCACAATGATACTGTAAAACCCTTAAAAAACTGAAAAGCGGCTTTCAATACAACAGGAGGGAAACGCTGTCGGGAG
The DNA here is from genome assembly GCF_021461385.2 of Schistocerca piceifrons. Taxonomy (NCBI): domain Eukaryota; kingdom Metazoa; phylum Arthropoda; class Insecta; order Orthoptera; family Acrididae; genus Schistocerca; species Schistocerca piceifrons. Next base: position 1,219,005,935 of record NC_060138.1, read on the forward strand.
CAGTGTGCTTGTTGCGAAGCAACGGCCGTCCTCACACAGCCGTAGCCACTAAGCTCTTTGGCTCATTTGGTTGGGATGTTCTGAGCCACTCTCCTATTCTGCATGGGGGCTTAATTAAATATTTATGATTGAAAATGTTTTTAGTAGCTGTAGCTGTATGTCCGATTACGCAGTGTCTCGTAATCGGTTGGCCCTGACTAGTATTATTACGCTATCTGACTGCAACAAACAATGTAAGAAAATTTTCGTAAACACAGTTAATTAATTAAGTCCCCAGCAACTAAAAAACCTACAAAATCCAAGCACAAATGTAACTGTTCTGTATGTGGGAGTGTGACTCAACGTATGCATCTGGCACGGTTCTTTTCCAACAAGACAAGAATTTTTAAATACCAACTATACAGACGTGACAAAAGAAAATTAGAAAACTATAATTACGCAAGAAAACCAGAATTCCACTCTAATCCAAGAACACAAGCCAGATGCTTTGTTGACTGAACCTGTAGTGACACATTATTTCAGATAGACAATTAATAAAAAAAAAAAACATTATAAATTTTACCTTCATATATATTGACGAAATGCACTCATTACAATAACATCTGCTGTCTCTCCCATCAAATAACTGCATAAAACAAGGAGCAACACTCTTTACTACCACATCTCACTCCGACTTCACGACAATCACGAGCTCTTAACACACACTGTGCTCTCTACTAGCACTGACTGCCACGAACTCTCAACAACCACTGACTTCTACAATCTCATAACAAGCACTGTCCTCTGCGAGCTCTCAACACACACTGTCCTCTCCGATCTCTTAACAACCACTGACTGCCATGAGCTCTTAACACGCACTGTGGAGGCGGCTTAATAGTACTCTTTGGCGCAATCTCTGGCGCAGTGGCACAGTGTAGCCACCTTTCATATGCCCCTCCTCCACAGGCCAGAATTTGATGGTATTTTTGCCAGCATTGGTGGTGAAAATACCACCAAATTCGTCCAGAAAAATACAGACAAAAATAAAAGATAATATTAATACCTAAACATCACATAACTAGTTAAAAATTTTGGCTTTGCACTGACCTTTCACTAACCTAATATGTGAAATACAGTAAGCAATACAACTTCTTTTCATACATGTGACTTTACATAATAGTTTACACAATACATTAAAAAAAATCAAGTTTACACAAATGTTCACATAAAATGCTTTCAATGATTAGTTTATACAAAAAAAAGATGCTAACAGGTGACATCTTTTCAGTAGAAGCAGTCCATCAGTTGCACCCAGTAAAGTTTAGCAGGTACACCCAGCAACAAGTCACATTAATTCAGTAGAAACAGTTCATCAGTGGCACCCAGCAATGTTAAGCAGGTGCAGACACCAACAAGTGACATCATTTCAGTAGAAGCAGTCCATCAGTTGCACCCAGCAATGTTGAGCAGGTGCAGACAGCAACAAGTGACATTATTTCAGTAGAAGCAGTCCATCAGAGGCACCCAGCAATGTTGAGCAGGTGCAGACACCAACAAGTGACCATCATTTCAGTAGAAACAGTCCATCAGTTGCACCCAGCAATGTTGAGTAGGTGCATACAGCAACAAGTGACTTCATTTCAGTGGAAACAGTTCATTAGATGCACCCAGCAATGTTAAGCAGGTGCAGACACCAACAAGTGACCATCATTTCAGTAGAAGCAGTCAGTCAGTTGCACCCAGCAATGTTGAGTAGGTGCAAACACCAACAAGTGATATCATTTCAGTAGAAACAGTCCATCAGTTGCACCCAGCAATGTTGAGAGCAGGTGCAGACAGCAAAAAGTCACATCTCTCAGCAGAAGCAGTTCGATAAAATTCACTAGCACTGATCACACTGTTCATCAGCAGAAATTAAACACGACCAAATGTCACACATCATATTGAAAAGTGCAGGTAACAGTTCAGAATATTTATCTTCACTAATCAGACAGTTCAGGCATGAACAATAGTTTGAATGCACATACAGTGCTTTTACACTAAACATACAAATCATAACAAACACATAAATGATATCAGATAATTGTCCTATTAACTATTACAATACACAAATACCAGTAAACCTATAATATTCATGGGTGTCAGTGCAAGCCACTACCAACAAATAAAATAATATTTAGGAGATAGGTGGGTAGGATTAGGAAAGGAAAACACACAAAACACACTCACTCATCTTTCATCCACATTAAGTACTACTGTGTAATTGAATAGTGTTAACTGTGTAAATGTAATTCTGTCAAAATCTGATGTTCATCATGTGTATCAACTAGTACTGGCAGCAATGTATAACAGTCAATAATAGTTAGTCAACGTCATAGTCATCATGTCAAGACCAATGTTTGCCAAGCCAGATCAAAATGTACTGTTGTTGAACAACTGTCAGTGAGCCAAGATATGCAATTACTTCCTCTCTCCAAAAAAAAGTATATACTGCTTAGTTATTTAACAAAGTGTGTGTATAGACTATCTTCCTTCTATTTTAGTGTTCTAGTCTGCTCTCTTCATCCTTCTTGTTCCATAAGACCAACAAAAAAAAAAAAAATATGCTCCTCACTTACTTTACCTCTTATACACCAAAACTCCAATAATCATCTGCATCACATAATCTCAATGATACCTCAATAATACCTCTTCAATACGTCTTATCATCAATATCATTTACCTTACCTCTTGTCCACAAAAACTCCAATAATCATCAACTTCACATACTCTCAGTACCTCAATAATACGCCGCTACATATAAACCTCAGCACCAATATCATTACACTTCCATAACAACTCTTTCCTCTAGTCAGTCTCCTTGAACAAGTACAGATAAAATCCTAATGCAACCTCAATTCAGCATCCCATACAATCCGAAGACACAGTGTCCACACACAACCTCTGTGTAATCCATCTGACCCAAATTTTCTACTCATTATCAATTATAAGATACATTTTGGTTCCTTGTCCATCATTAAATAAAAGAAATGCATACCTGACCTCTAACAGACTTAGTTCGAATAACTCTCAGTAATTAAGTACGATTACGGAGTGTGAATGATCATAATATTTCACAGTATGTACACCACTTCAAGAATTATAGCAGAAGCAAACATGTGGAGTATTTTTTGTGTCAAGTGTCACTTCCTATTTCAATTGCTCACGAAAAATGCAGTGTAATAACTGTTAATGGTCTAAACCTAGTATTGGTATGTCATGTCGTTAGCTTCCTTCCTATTAGCATAAAGTTATACAGCTTCCATAAAACCTCAGCTCATGTGACTTCTATGACTTTCTTGTACTAATGTCGTTCGTCGAATTATAGCAGTTCATTTTCTCATCTTAAAAATATAAGGCACTGAGCGTAAGCAAAACTTGCAATAGCGAGTAAATATACCAGTAGAGAACAGAATGTCAATAAGTGGATGCAGCACAATTCCTACAACGAGGCTCTGCCAAGCGAACAATCTATAATTAATCCAATAGTGTGACCTAAACTCTATGTTTGTACACCTTATATCAGCATTTCTATATACCAAATTAAAGAGCAGTTATGGCAACAAAACAGAAATGTGTAAATATGCAATCCATACAAAAAGCAGCAAACATATATCTTACGTAATAAACAGGTCATTATCATTATATCTGCATACGCAAATAAATGTTCATATGTAATCTTAATAAGTAAACATGAAGGCGCAAGCAGATAAATGACAAAGTATAACTTACATACCTAAACACACCAGCACAATAAATCAGGTTACCATTACAATTTAAATAAATAAGCACAGCAGGCACATAATTAAAAAATATGACATCAGTGAAAAAGCAGTGCAGCCAAGCGATGCATAATATATACAAGTTACAACCCAGTTCATTAATCAATAATTGTCAAAATCAGTAAATGTATACAAGCATGTCGCTTCACAAGTAAATTCATAGAACATGAAATTAGCACAAAGTATGAATCACGTAATCGCGAGCAGCAAATTACGTCTAAAGTACGTACCTAAGTGGAAAGAGGTTACCTGTAAAATGAACTCAATTAATAGTTACCTTTTTTTTTTAGTTTATTACTTTCTTCTTCGAAATTACATTCTTCCTGAAATTTTCTCGATAGCAAGTCGTCTTAACGTCGGACACGCACAGAATTTACCTGAAGGTCTTAAATATTTTATACAACCGTATCCTGCAAAATACTGAATGTTAATAACACAATTCAACAAGTCCTTATAGCTTATACAGAATTTAGTCGGAGAAATTAGACTGTGTATTTGTTTACGGCTGTCAGTGCATTCGCACTGAGCGCTCGATCAGCTGTGGGCGCGTGACGTAGGAAGCTATTGTTCGCGGTCAACGACTGCCTTGTGCGGCGCGCAGACTTCACTGTTGCTTTGAGTATGTGCCGCCGCCAAAACACAGCGCGGTATCCTTGTACTCTCCGCGTGTTTACATGTAGCTGTTAGTTTCTCACAAGTATGTCATTCCACAAAAATTTTAACGTTTGATATATGATGTATTCCTTTAGAGCGTCGAGATTTAAGAGTTTCTACTTCAACAGTGTTATCATGTATAATTTTGCGAATTCTGTATGGACCGTTATAAAGCAGAAAAAATTTGCGACATAAGCCTTTTCCTTAATGAGACAAACGGTGGGACTTAATTAATACCTTTTGACCAACCGACAAGAATTTTGAACGACCAGGACGTCTAGCTGATTTCTCTCTTCTTGCAGCCGCAGATGCAATATTTCGTAGAGCCAGGTTAACAACTTCAGAATGCCGTAGTTTCCGTGAAGGCGGAAAAGGAACGATTTCAGAAATGCGATTTGTTGGTACTTTATTTTTTAATATTAATAGAGGCGGTAAAGAAGTTGAGTCATTAGGAAGTTCATTCAGAATGTTTTGAAAAATATGAAGATACTGATCCCAAGTTCTGTGATTCTGATGACAATAAAGACGGCACAATTTATTGATTTCCTTCATCCATCTCTCTGAAGCGTTAGATTGAGGGTGAAAAAGTGAAATGAAGATTGGTTTAATTTTACGACGGTGTAGAGTACGAAGCCAAATTTTAGAACGATACTGTGATCCATTATCTGATATAACCTTGTCAACATGACCAACTTCTTTAAGAAAATGTTTGATAAAAGCGTTAGATACTGAACGAGCTGTTGCTTTGCGTAAAGGTGTAAAACACACATATTTTGATGTCAGTTCCACTGCTACGAAAATGTACGCAAAACCATTAGTAGATCGAACCACTGGACCGAACAAATCGACTGCAGCCATTTCCTTTAATTTCGCTGGAATGATGGGAAACAACGGTGCTCTGTGAGAAATCGTTGGAGGCTTAGCCATTTGACATAATTTGCATTTGGCAAGAACAGATCGAATACGTTTTTCCATATTACTGAAGTAACAATTTTCTCGTAATTTATGAAAGCATTTTCGGGGACCAAAGTGTGCATAACTGAAATGCGTATACCAAATCAATTTATTGACCCACTCATCAGGAATACAAACTAACCAAACGGAGTTGTCGACCGATTTTCGTGTAAAAAGAAGTTTCCAGATAGATCGCAAAAACGAGGTGTGGCCTAATCGTCCAAACTAACAAAGCGTCTAGGAAAATTAGAGACACCAAGGAAACTACGAACGTCACGTTTTGTGCTAGGAACAGCATAATTACGAATAGCGTCTAATTTCTCTGGATCAGGAAGAATACCTTCTGTAGAAATAATGTGACCGAGAAATTTCACCTGAGAACTACCAAATTCAGATTTTTCTAAGTTCACTGTAATACCAACTCTTGCAAAGATACCTAACAATGAATCCAAAATTTTGTTGTGCTCACTCCAAGAACGTTTATCAATAAGAATGTCATCAACATATGAAATAATGTTGTCACGAAGATAAACAGGTAAAATTTCATTTAGGCTACAAATGAATACTGCAGAAAATATAGTAAGTCCAAACAGTGAATTCCAAAGTCACTTTTAGGTAAATAGTCATATCAGGTTATTGTCTACTTACTCACTAGATAGATTGATAGTCGAAGAGTCGGTTTGACAGATGCAAAGAATAGTGAAAGAGTAGGCAGCGGTACAGAAAACTAAAAGAGAAATAGCACCACTACAGCTCGGGGCCCTATGCTCGCTACGGCACATATACACTTAGAGTAGTGAATCCCCTGAGGACTTTAATAGCTGCACATAATTTCCAGTTTGTGACTTTGTGGCACATCTGGCGGAAGTGCGTACGTAAATTGATCTAGCCATGAACATGGATGTATGTCATTCTTAGAATTGCGGAAGATCTTAAATTTCCGGACAGTCAAAAAGTGTTTATAGTCAAAGTTTTCGCCTCGTGGCGACAAAGACCTACCGCGTCTGTCCCAGTCCTTCGTGTCGATTATTGTTAAATTCACGCGCCTCGTGCTCTCTTACTGCATCCCGTAAATGAAATAAATTGTTTTCTTCATACCCCTCTGCTATCTGTGATTCTAAGTTCCTTCTACTGTCCTTTCCTACTATTTCGCCTTCAATTTGTTTGACTTGCTTCCGTAATGCCTCAAATTCCCTTTTCACACGTTCATTAAATTTTCCCTGATTTTCAACATGCTTATTTATGTTCTGATACTCTTCAGTTTCTGCAAATGGTAATGGAACTGTATCATCTGAATCTCTGTCCCCATGTAAACTAAGATTTGTCAGTTTATCTGAAATTTCCTCCACTCTTTCCGATAAGTCACCAAATTGTTCTTTCTGTTTATTTACGTCTTCCGTAAGTGTCGCGACTCGGGTTTCAGTATTGTCACATTTGGTAGCTAGCTGTTCATATTGTTGTGTTAGGTTATTTATTCTGTCATTTGGTACGGATTCCTCGATTCTTTCAATTATTTCTTCCTTATCGTGTACATGCTGTAACTCTGAAAATTTCTGTACTATCACGCGATCTTCTTCTTCCTGTTCTCTATCCTGTTCCCTTTGTCTGATTTCTGTTGAAATTAAGCTATTATTGTGAGCCTTCAAAATCGGTTGTACTTCTTCTCTAATTTCTTTATTTGATTCGTCTTTCATGTATTTGAAACATGTCCCTGTTCGTGAGCCTAACTGTGTTTCCATTGTTCCCATATCAGTTTCTAATTCAGATCGTAACTGTGATCCCACTGCTTTCATCTCGGTTTTAACTGTTCCTATTTCTGTTTTAAATTCAGATCTTAGCCGAGTTTCCATAGTTCCCATCCGTGTTATCATTGCTTCCATCTGTGTTTTAATTGTTCCCATCTGTGTTTCCATTGTTTCCATTCGTGTTACCATTGTTCCCATTTGTGATTCCTGTGAGTCTAACCGTGTTTCCATACGTGCTCCCAAATTTAATATAGCACTCATCAACTGCTCCATAGTAACCGGTTCGCAATTCTTTTCGCGCCTAACATTTCCCGCAAAACCAGTTTCCTTCGTCATAGCTGTAAGGCTATCTGTGTTCGATACTACTTCAGAATCTTCTATCGTTGATCTCGTATTCTGTGAATTTTCTGATTGAGAAAAATTTTGAAATGGTTCCGGACTATTTTCCCGACTTATTAAATTGTTTTCCACTTCATTATCCATCATGCTGTTTTCCTCTGTTGGCGAGTTCGCCATGTCAACAATTTCGTCATTCTCACTATCCATCATTTTTGCCTTTTTCATAGATCGCGTAATCATTTGCAAAACATACAAAGAATTCGTCACTGTACGAAAATTACACACGGTGACTCTTTATCTCAACAATACCATTCAAATGCAATGACTCCCTCAAACACGATCAATCGAACAATTGAAATAATTGCACAAAATTGTCAAACGCGTATACAAGGCAATAAAAAAATTAAATTTTGAAAAATACCATTAGAAGAATGACAATTACCAAATCTACACATGCAAAATAGACTACAATTACTAACTACAAATTACTACAACAATACTACAGTCTACAATTTTCACAATCAGAAGAATCCAAGGGACGATCCGAAGCAGCGGTCGCCACGTGCATGGGGGCTTAATTAAATATTTATGATTGAAAATGTTTTTAGTAGCTGTAGCTGTATGTCCGATTACGCAGTGTCTCGTAATCGGTTGGCCCTGACTAGTATTATTACGCTATCTGACTGCAACAAACAATGTAAGAAAATTTTCGTAAACACAGTTAATTAATTAAGTCCCCAGCAACTAAAAAACCTACAAAATCCAAGCACAAATGTAACTGTTCTGTATGTGGGAGTGTGACTCAACGTATGCATCTGGCACGGTTCTTTTCCAACAAGACAAGAATTTTTAAATACCAACTATACAGACGTGACAAAAGAAAATTAGAAAACTATAATTACGCAAGAAAACCAGAATTCCACTCTAATCCAAGAACACAAGCCAGATGCTTTGTTGACTGAACCTGTAGTGACACATTATTTCAGATAGACAATTAATAAAAAAAAAAAAAATTATAAATTTTACCTTCATATATATTGACGAAATGCACTCATTACAATAACATCTGCTATCTCTCCCATCAAATAACTGCATAAAACAAGGAGCAACACTCTTTACTACCACATCTCACTCCGACTTCACGACAATCACGAGCTCTTAACACACACTGTGCTCTCTACTAGCACTGACTGCCACGAACTCTCAACAACCACTGACTTCTACAATCTCATAACAAGCACTGTCCTCTGCGAGCTCTCAACACACACTGTCCTCTCCGATCTCTTAACAACCACTGACTGCCATGAGCTCTTAACACGCACTGTGGAGGCGGCTTAATAGTACTCTTTGGCGCAATCTCTGGCGCAGTGGCACAGTGTAGCCACCTTTCAATTCCCCTGATTTGGCGTCTTCGGATTATCGTCTTTTCACTTCCCTGTGTGGAATTAAATTTTCAGCCACCGAGCAGATGCACAAAGATGTTCAGAGTTGGGAAGGGGCTGACAGGAGAGTTGTTCGAGGAGAGCATAAAAAAGGTTGTGCCATGGCCCACCACATGCACTGAACGCGATGGGATTGTGTGGAAAAATAGTCAACAAGTGTGTCAACAATATCCTGTAATTTTTCAACTACACATTTTTTTCAAAAAATGTAAAAACCTAGTACACCTACTTTGTGAACGTGTCTCGTATTGTTATACAGTTACGTCATAGCAGTAGAAAATTTTATCAAAATGCAAGAAGACCTGCAGAGGAACGGCGCTTGGTGCAACGCAAACAAATTTAGCATATTGCGTATATAGCTGGAAAGACTCGTTACACAATTACAGAATTGTCCAAAAATCACTGGAAGCAGCCACATACATCTGGGAGTACGCGTACGGAGCGATTGAAAGTGGAACGAGTAGATAGAAATTAGTCGTAGGAAAGGCAGATGCCAGCCTGAGATTCATCGGACGAATCGTAGTTCGCCCAAAAAGGAGGCAGCTTATGAACCCTTGTTCGATTCCTGCTTGAATATTGCTTATTAGTATGGGATCCTGACCAGTCAGAATTAATAGAGGAAACGGAGAAGATCCAAAGAAGAACAGCGCATTTCGTCACAAGGTTCGATTAGTAAGCGTGAAAGCGTCACGGACATGCTCAGCCAGCTCCAGTAGCGGATTCTACAAAAGAAGCGTTGTGCATCACGGAGTAATTTACTTTTAAAATGTCGAGATCGTACCTTCCTACAAGCGCCAGTCAATGTACTGCTTGCCCCTATGGTTATACCGCGGACAGACCGTGGCGGTAGAATCAGAGGAATTTGAAGTCACACGGAGGCCTACCAACAATCATTTAGCTGCGCAAAATTCGCAATTGGAACGGGAAATGAGGAAAATCACCACTTTAGCCAGTTTAAACAAATAAGTCCTAAATGACACCATAAGTTTCATTTATGCATAATTGGAGGAAAGCTTTGATAATAAACAGATTTCGGTGATTATAACAGGAAACCCTCTTTGGAAACAAATGTTACAGATATCCAAGCATACGCATTCTACGTGTTTAATGACCATGTGTCAGCCGGGTGCTAGAAAATTAAACATTTGGAATCACAGATATTTCAGAGGTGCTCTGAACTGTTCTATGACCCAACACAATCCGAAAGTGAAACGGAAGGCGACATGTAGTAGTCGTTGTCTTAAGTCCGAAGACTGGTTTGATGCCGCTCTCATGCTAATCTATCCTGTATTTACTTCTTCACCTCTGCATAAGTCCCACAACCTATATTATTTCGAACTTTCCAACCGTATTCGAGCGTTGGCTTCCCTCTACAATGTTTACCCCCTCCGTTCACATTTCCTTCCTTCCAAACTGACAATTTCTAGATCTCTCAAGATGTGTCATATCACGACCCATCCCATCGTTATTCAGGGTGTGCCATAAATTACTCTTTTCGCCCAGTTCGATTCAGTACCACCTCGTTGGTTACTCCACCTACCCATCTAATCTCTAGCATTCTTCTAGAGCACCACATTTTAAAAGCTTCTGTTGTCTGAAATGCTTATCGTCCATGTTCCACTTTCGTACAAGACTACGCTCCAAACAAATACATTTAGAAAAGAGTTCCTAACTTTTAAATTGATATTGAATGTTAAACTCCTCTTTTTCAGAAACTTTTTTCTTGCTATTGCAAGTCTGCATTTTATGTCCTCTCGACGTCGACCATCATCAAATGGTTCAAATGGTTGTAAGCGCTATGGGACTTAACATCTGAGGTCATCAGTCCCCTAAACTTAGAACTACTTAAACCTAACTAACCTAAGGACATCACACACATCCATGACCGAGGCAGGATTCGAACCTGCGATCGTAGCCCAGAACTACTTAAACCTAACTAACCTAAGGACATCACACACATCCATGCCCGAGACAGGATTCGAACCTGCGAGCGTAGCAGCAGCGCGGTTCCGGACTGAAGCGCCTAGGACCGCTCGGCTACAACGGCCGGCTTTCTACCATCATCAATTATTTTGTTGCCCAAATAGCAAGACTTTTAGTGTGCCGTTTTCTAATCTGATCCCAACAACATCGCGCGGTTTACTTCGAGGAGCAGACATAACTAAAAACTATCAGAAGCTACGTAATTGATACAAACTGTTAGAGTGGGCTGCATTGCCTCCCGCTAGTCGAACCATGTACTGATGTTCCTTTGGATCGTAATCGTGAGCCTCTGGGAGTTCATTTTGTCGCTGAAAATAAACTTTCTTTTAAACGACACATCATCCAGCTTGCAACGATCTTGAGAAACACACACGTCAGTGAAAGTCCAATAACGAGCAGGAGCTATTAAGTCCAGACCTCCAGAGAGGTAAAACACAGGACATAGAAACTATAACCAGTGAACAGACTAATACCGATCAATAGCAAACGACTGAAAATTTAAAAAAAAAGCGTCGGATCCAATATTTGGATAATGAAACGACTGAATACGCGGTAAAGTATCTAATTAAAGTTGCAACAGTGTCGGGTTAGAGTTTCAGTAAATATATAAATTCGTGTCGTTCGAATTGTCACAGTCTTGCTTGCCTCACGAGGATGAATAAAGGAGCTCACTCTAGACCAGTGGTTACCAACCCGAGGGGTGATTATCCCCTGTGGGGTAAAATGAAATTTTCTGAGGGGTGAGAACGAAAAGATTTGGAAAATTTAGAAATTTGTGGCAAGGTCTTATGAGACCAAACTGCCGAGGTCATCGGTCCCTAAGCCTACATATTACTTAATGTAACTTCAACTAACTTACGCTAAGGACAAGATACACACACCCATGCCCGGACGAGGGGAGCCGCACGAACCGTGACAGTGCGCCTTAGGCCACGCGGCTAAACGATTCGGCTCTGTTTCAGACACGAGCCGAAATTATTTTCGAAACATCATTACTATTGTCATAATTTTGTAAGACTCTAATATTGATTGTATAAGTTATCAATAATCACCTTTTCTCAATTAGAAGCATTACTGTGATGGAGGTTATTGGTTCCTCACATCGTCTGCCCACTACACGCATACGTTGTGCTTTGTCCCGAACATCGCTGATGATAAATGTGAGACATATGTGTAACAACTACTAAATATCTAACGAAAATATCTTTTCCAAGTTGTAATAGTACCTGCAGTAGTCCAGAAATTGCTTGATTACTCGCTCCGAAATCCGAAACAGGAAAATGAATTAATGGCAGCACGTCACAGCAGCAAATACATCAGTGCTACTATAGTGGTGTATACATTATTGTTATTATTACCATACTGTTAGTGGCTGTAGTCAGACAGAAAGCATTAACAGCCGGAAGTCTTCAAATTTCTGCCAGTTCAGAAGCAAAGATTGCAGCAACCAAGTGATATACGAACAGCAGGTATGGTGCACATATTTCAAATTGTTTGACTTTAAATGGGGTTGCAGTGTGCGTGTCAAGCAAGTGCCGCAGTAGAGAGGAGTAATGCAGGGGAAGCGTTTCATAACAAGGGTCTACCCTAGAATTCTTATCTGAGAAGGAGTTGTGAGTAGCACTTGCGATTCACGACCAATTTCTTCGCATTCTTATCTGAGAAGGAGTTGTGAGTAGCACTTGCGATGCACCATGAATTCCTTCGTCATTCATTCTGACACACACACACACACACACACACACACACACACACACACACAAAATATCATTCATCTTTCATCATTTTAAAAATAAGCTTTCCAAGGAAAGTCTTTCACTCTACAGTGTAGTTAGGTGCGAGAGTGGGGGAGGGGCTGGCAACAGCCAGCAGGGGGAATGGGGGGGGATGCAGCTAATGTCTGATTGCACCCAGAGGTAATGATCTAACAAAGGTTGGGAATTACTGCTCTACACCCTAGAAAGAACAGTGGTCGTCAAAGTGCGATTCGCGGGTCGTATGCGGCCCGAATCAAAATGTGCGTGCAGCCCACTATTGTCAGCCGTTGTTTATAATAATATATTTCTAGCAAGTAACAGCGGAATCTGGACACTTGAACTAAAATTAAGAGCTTCTTAAGAGTGTATTTTTCTCGCTCAATAACAAATAAAGCTAATCAGAGAGACATAATAAAATACTACTGGTATTGCTTAGTTGTAATCGACGTTGCTGAATTCGGCCGTGGGCTCAGCCAAGTTCGCCGCTCACTTCAGGGCCAAAGTGATATGCAGCGCGGCCACTGCGGGTTCAGTTGAAGTGAGGGAGTGAATGTTTTGTTGTTTGTCTTACACCGCTGATAACTCATGAGCGTGTTCATCTAGCACCGATCAGCTGCTGCACTACAAATGTCAGAAGGAAGTAATTGGGCTTCGTGAATGCGCATTACAGAGACGGTCATCTTCTGATGTGGTACATGTTTGTACCAAGTAAGATATCAAGTTAAGGCTGTTATCATACAGCGCACGAGTAAAAGAAATACGAAATTCGAAACATTTAGTAAACATTTGCGACCGTGTCTCATACTGCAGTTGCTGTTACTAATTCATATACCTTACTGATTTGTGTAGGTTACCAATTAATAGTGAAATCAGCAGGGTAAGATGTGGTAAACTGGCCAGGACGGGAAAAGTGACCATTGCATGTTTTTTTTTTCCCGTGAACAGCACTGCTGCCTCCCGAAGAATGGTCGGACTGGTTCTAAGTATCTCTCCACTGTTCTCAGAGAGATAGAGGAAGCATGTTCCGTTAGTTTTAGTACAAACTTTTTGTCATTTTTTTTTGAGTCATTTGATCTTAGCTAACTTATTTATCTTATTCTTGTTAACCTCACTTGTATGGAGAGTAATTTTTTATAATGTAGATGTTTAAATAACGTCTTTTGACCTACAAATGTAGATCATTATTTATTTCAGTTTGATAGTTTCTTCTGTGGATCACTAACGCCGACGTGGCGTCCGGCAGGGAAGAGTGGCCAAGGTGGTCATCCAAATAAGAGTTAGTTACTTAGAAAAACTACGCGTAACACAACAGATAAAACCAACTTCTAAACCCTTTTATATACAAAGCTGTGACCGCCATTCTACCCCTTTGTGACAATTCTGAATTAATTAAGTTATTTAAAACCGTCTCTGTGCTTTGCTACAATTTAGAATTAATTAAGCTGTGTTATGTAAAACCGGCTCTGTTACATTTGACCCAATACGAAAGTCCGATTGAAAACAGTATGCTGCCGCCGCCGCTTGGAAATATTTCAGATATTAGGGCGTGAAGATGCCTAGAAAAAGTGCCTGGAAATCAGAAAAGCAAATGCGATGGCGGTGACCACAGTACCCGCTTAGGTACGGGAAAATGGTCACTATGTAAGCTTCCAGAAAAGTGCATTTAGTTCCAATAAATCATTTTCTTTTTCACTTAAAACATTTGTGTGATACCGTATGATATTCATAATGTTTGTGTGGTAAGCCGTCAATAGCCACGGTTTCGTGAAAATTGAATTTCTCTTTGAGTGGCCACTTTACGTCCCCCCCCCCCCCCCTCCCTTCCTATGTAAATTAAACTAAATACCTTTGAACCACAACTACGAACAACTTAATTGGAAAGAAAACATCGAAAATGTGGTGGGGATGGCAAACGGAAGACTGCGTTTATTGGCAGAACACTTAGAAAATGTAACAGATCTACTAAAAAGACTGTCTACACTACGCTTGTCCGTTGTCTTTCGGAGTACCGCTGCGCGGTTCTCACCAAATTTCAATCACCAATTTTCTCTTCCGAATGCGAAAATATTTTGTTGATGCCGACCTACGTAGGCAGAAACGAGCATCATAATAAAATAAGGGAAATCAGAGCTTGCACGGAAGGGTATAGGTGTGCTGTTCGAGAGTAGAATAATAGTGAATTATTATGAAGATGGCTCGATGAACCCTCTGCCAAGCACTTGCGTCTGATTCGCAGAGTATCGATGTAGATGCTGATCTAGGTGTTGCCCTACAGTGACAGTGTTGGCCCTTTAGCAAAAAGTTTGACGACCGCTGTTCGCCGGGATGGTTCTTTTGAAGGGCGTGGCCGAGCTCCGATTTCCTACCCCATCCTCGCCACAGCTTGAGCTTTTGCTCCGCCTCCAGTGACCAAGATCTCGACAGGACGTTAAACCCTAAGCTTATTTCCTTCTTTCAAGGCGATGTCCGGGAATATTCTTGTCCCCAAATATCACTCCATGAAGAACGTGACGAAATCAGACTAGTAACATGTACAAAGCGGCATTCGTGTAAGCAATAATTCTTTCCTGCCCTATCCGTGAACTGCACGGAGCACATCACAATGTCCCGTTTTTTAATAAAAAGAAAATGTACTGCCATGTACTACATAGTGATCGCTTGCGTGTGCATGCACACGTATTATTATCGAAGGTAACGTCGAAGGCTTTGGCACCGGGGCAACATAAATTGAGGAGCGCCAGAACAAAAACGGATAAATCCGCATTTGCTGTTAATACAGAAAGTAACAAATAGTGATCTCTAAATGGCTCCACAAGCTATAAAAATAAGAAACACACCATAAAACACTTGCGTTGTGCTGAAAATTATTTTGTGGCAGCATGTATTACTCTCTCCCCCCTACAGCTCAGACACGTGAATACAGCAAAAGTGGATATATCGGGTTTTGTTCCGGCGCTCCTCAATTATTTGCTCTGTCTAAAACAGGGCCTGTTGTTTTCTTATCTTGTGAGTGTTTGCATTACGTCCTTGTTTCCCACGTTTAACTGCGTCTGACACGAACATTTCAATAAACTTACTTCATTTGAGAATTTTGGCCTGTGAGACCAATGTTTGACAATGGTTACTATGTGCATCGTCAGTTTGTGAAATGTGGAAGCGTCACGTCAGTTAAGAGCCGGTTAATTCCAGGTCCGTTAAATACTTCTCACTTCCAGAACTGACAATTGGCATTGGCTGTCCAGACAATGAGCACTTTATGTAGTCACCAGTCGCATACGGTATATGCGTTTAGCTGAGGCAACGGGCGAGTGCGGTCGACTGGTGTTTGCCTGTTTACATCTGGCAGTGAGTAGAGTAAGGGTGTGCGAAGCGAACTGAATCACTGCAAGCTGTGCCATCAAATACTGGGCGTTAGGACGGATCAGAAAATGGCTTGTACATTGTCTTGGGTATGTGTATACTGTTAGAATAATACGAAAAGTTGTGCCTGCTAGGAAAAAAAGTGTATTAAGTTGTTGAGAAAACACAAAAACTATGTGATGTAGTCATTCCGTTTATGGCCGTTGAATTTGCGGTTGCAATTTCGACATTTTGTTACTTTCAAACATGCTATAAGCAGACAAATTACAATAAATATTTCCACCCGCCGTATAATACGTAAAGGCTGTTGTGGATCCAGCACTTATCTAAATGTTGAATTCTGGTACAAGACGTTTTCGTCTGTGGCCTTTATTCGTTCGCATGAAGCGACAGTGATTAAATTAGCTAAATATAAATCTTTAGTCATGTAGGAAATAATGAATATTTGAGCTCATATGCTAGACAAAAAAAGGAAGAACACGAAAATATGAGTTTTGTGAAACAGTAAACTCGACTGCAGAAGCCTGTGTAGAAGATCTTTGTAGCAGTGTTCAATTGACGAAAAGTCTGATTGCGTGATTAAGAAATTTGTAGAAGAGATTCTTCCGACTACGAGTTAAAAATTCATACAATGGCTGGGAGCCAAACTATTTTTCTTTCAAAATCGGAAATCTAATTTTACCTCAGTTACTTACAAATTTAAAAGATTGTAATGTAGAAGAGACTCGTTAAATTACAAAATGTGTTGAAGTAATGCAGTTGAGGCGAACTGAATTTGTGCGAAATCAGTTATAGTTCACACATACGTAACTCGAGATACCAAACTTAGTGATCATTCACAACCTCCAGCATTAAAAAGAGCAGCAAATTGTGCCGTGTTCAGCGCTGTCGTGTCAACCGCCCCACAAAAGTTGTTTTTTGACAGTGTGCGCGGTTTTAAATGCTGCTACAATATTCATAACATGGTGCAAGGCGGACGGAACGTTGACAAGAGTTTCTTGAGGAATTAAAAAAAACTGCAGATGTTTGTGAGGCGGTAGTAGTATAGCAATATAGATGCAAGAAGTAAGCACTTTTTAATTTTTTAACGAATTTTTAATGGTTTTGTTTGGCGTACAGAGATAATAAGTCCTTCGACCTCCTGTATTTGTTTTATTTCCATTTATCGGAAATTAAATCTAAAAACCGAAGTATCGACATTTAATGGAAGTTAATTCGGTGAACACACTTGCTTCATTGCTATTAGTGTCCAATCTATATCTAAGCCCTCTGAAATGAAGAGCAAAGTGTAGCCTTTTTTTACAGCTCTAACAGTTGCTGCGTGCTTCATTACTTATATATCTGTTGTATTTATTAGATGAGGTGCACCATGTTTTTTATTCTTCAAATTTTATGTGAATTTCTTAAGCTTACAGGCTATCTTTTATGCTACATAGATAAATTAATAATGTTTACGTTAACATCTTTTGCTATACCACGATGTTTTCCCTCAGTGTACTATACATCACGTTGAAGGTGCCAGGAACCATTTTAATTGATAATTGTGGAGATACAACAGCACAGAATTTGAGGTCCTCTTAATTTCTGCCACTAACTAGAAATCGTAGTGTAGCTAATAGTCTCTCCTTGCACCTTACAGCCTCTCGTGACTGTTTTCTCAATCTTGAGAATTGTTTGATGTTCAGCAATGTCAAAATGATTATTTCATCCATTCTTAGGTAATAACAGAAATCGACTCCCAGCTGTTTAAGTAACAGAACGTGGTTTAATTTCTTCTCTTGCTTTATCCACTTCTTTACCCACAGTTTACACCTTTTTTTATCATGTTACCAGTACGACAGCCAAGGCAAGCCCTCTTCTGTTTGTGTGTAGAATCTAAACAACAAACTTTCTAGAAACCAAGTCACAAAAGAACATGCTAGTCGGTATGTCGGGCGGGCAGGACCCCCCCCCCCCCCCCCACCCCACCTATATACACATTTATAGATGTCTCATGCTTTTTTTCTTTGGAAATTACATTTTGCACCTGTACATTTACCGTTTCCCAGAACTCTCGAATCAGATTATTAGTCTTGTAAGGTCACATTTTTTTCACATTCATCAATAAGCCCTGAGCGTGCTAGCTATGTAGTTTTGTTTGTCCAGTGGCAGCATTCACCGTAATGTTAAATTCAATAAGTAAATTGGCAGGCTGTTCTTGGGTGGTGACCATTTACTGCATATCTTCTCCAGCTGTTCTATTACATTGTCCAGGCTCTTCTTGTAGCGTGATGGTATGTTTTTGAATCACGTAGCACAGCTTCCACAACTAGTTTAAGTTAATCAAATTTTTTTGTTCAGTAATGGACTTCAGGTTTCCTTTTAGTAGCTCCTTTATTTTTTTTATTTTTGTCACTTTTTTTAATGCTGAACGGTGTATACAGTTTTATTATTGCACCCTAATTTTCTCCTTATTAAAATATAGTATTTTTTCCGGCAAATGTCTTTTCTATATAAGAAAGGTCATTCGGAGCGTTAAGGTGACGTTTGGTGTATTAGCTTTAAATTTTGCTGGTGCAAGTTTAGGTAATTAAATTCATTTGCTGTGGCCGAGCGGTTCTAAGCGCTTCAGTCCGGAACCACGCGGCTGCTACGGTCGCAGGTTCGAATCCTGGCTCGGGCATGGATGTGTGTGATATCCTCAGGTTAGTGAGGTGTAAGTAGTTCTGAGTCTAGGGGACTGATGACTTCCGATGAGAAGTCCCATAGTGCTTAGAGCGATTTGAACTATTTTTGAAATTTCATTTCGCCATTCTGCTTATGGTTTGGGTTATATGTCCTGCAGTAACAGCAGCCGGTTTTACAGTTTTGTTACACTAACATATTTTGATCTATTTGATTTTTTTCCCTTCTCCATACGTTAAGGAAAGCTAAAAATGGTATGCCTTATCCCGGAATAAATATTATGTGACTTGGGGCAATGTGACGGTTCTTGTATTCAGAGGTGTAACTGTAATTGAGTGCTGATTTTTACTGAGTAATAACCTTATCACTGTGCATGTTGTTACTAAATTCTGAAGAACCTTGAACTATGGCTCTTTGGCTTCATTTGCGCTGAAGTGCTAAACATTGGTCGTTTCATGATACCCATAAACTCTTTGCCGGTCAGGAACGGGGTAATGTATTACAGTTTTCTTCGGAAAAAAATTAGCAGTCTTATGTCTAAAATATACCTATAAAATTCTTAAGCTTTTGAATTTATTGATGGTTCAGACTGGTGGCTTTGATTTTTATTCCTCTACTAATAACATAATATGCGGCGCCTGAGCGTAGGACCATTCTGGAACCCTTAAGCACCGAAATTATAAACATATATGAAAAAGGAAAGGGGAAGAAAAAATTACGCCCAACGTGGGGCTCGAACCCACGACCCTGAGATTAAGAGTCTCATGCTCTACCGACTGAGCTAGCCGGGCGGTTGCATTATCTAGGTTACTGTGTGAAGTAAACCTACACAGAGGGTCCTTTGTTGGTCTTGGTTCCGTCAATGTTTCGGTGAAAGTATGCTGTGTAGCTGTCAAGTTTGCTTTGTACGCTACGAACTGTAGTAAAGACAGTGCGTAGTGGTTTTCAATGCAAACTCGGTAAATTTGGTATTTTATTTGGCCTCTTTCATATACCCATTTTGGCACCATCTGGCGGTGCTAGTTGTAACGAACGTGCTACTTGCAAGTCTGCAAGACAATAACGTAGGTGTTTATTCCTAAAACTTAAATCTGTTAAATGACATGTGTTTATCTTGTTTGTTTTATAAGTGCCTTGTGCTTTTCCATGCGAACGAAAGTGTATTTAATATGGACAGTTTAATGAATGGCTAATTTTCATGACCTGCCTTTTTTGTATGTATGCAAGAGCAAGCGATTTCCGAGAAGACCGGTATATGCTAACTTTTTTTTTTACTTTTCAGATAATGGCTAGCACAGACACGACGGAAACCCCTTCTTCTGACGCGGGGGATGCTCAAGGATTGCGTTAGTAAGTACATTTATTGTTTTATCATCAGAGGTTGTGTCAGTAAGCACTTACCATTCCATTATATTAGGTAGTACTTTTTTCAGGGCAACACAAACATCATACACACAATTTGTGTTATGAGCGCTAATTACTCGTGCAAGGCATGTTGTGCAGCAGTCTTCGTTAAGAGTAAAGATAGGCTGACAGTAACAGTTCTAAAATCAACTCCCCCTCCTTCCTTTCACCTTATTGTTCCCTTTCTCCCTTTGCTATCTGCACTATTTCAGGCACTCCCCCCCCCCCCACCCCCACACACACACACCATAATTAAAAGTGGGAATCAAAAATTTGAAACAAATTGGTTATGTTACTTTAGCGTCTTTATCATCCTTTTGTAATGATTACAAAGATTAAGTGCTGAATAGTAGGATAGAGTGCAATATTTATTATGTAGTTAGACTTCCAACAAATGTAGGAATGAGTGTCATGAAAATGGTGCTATGAAACAGCAGCTACAATGTCCTTTGGTCAAGGGTGACACATCACAAATGAAACAAATAGCCATGTAGAAACAGGAGAGTGGCAGATCATAGCACACAAACCCTCACCAAATGACACCACAGCACTTGATAAATATTATTATTATTATTATTATTATTATTATTGTAAACACTACACTGCCATGTATGTATAGATCAGTCCATGCCAAATCAAGCAAAGGTTTGGACAACATGGTGTGTGATGTATATTTGTTTAATTGTATTTACTCATTGAATACACTAAAAGTACAAAATTTCATATGTTCTTGATGCATAGGAGTTGCTCATTGTACTAAAACAGCCGTGTCTTTAACATCAGGACCATTGATACTAGGAAGCTGAAACTGATGTCACAGTAAAAGTCTTGGTTTAAGCTGTACTTGATAAGGAACACAATGCTGTAACATTTGCTTGATTTTACTAGAGAGAGAGAGAGAGAGAGAGAGAGAGAGAGAGAGAGAGAGAGAGAGAGAGAGAGAGAAAGTCAAAACTGAGTGCAGAGAGAATGAGAGTTCTGGAGATATAAAATGTAGAAAATTGTGTTACTAAAATCTGTGTTCTTCATTGTGACTGTGGCTTGATGCTTACTGAGGATTGAATTAAATCCTATAGTATGTTCCTGAGGGCTAAGACGAATATTCAGTACGAGTCATTGGCTTTGACCAGTGACATAATATGGGTGTTGTCATGTCACTTTGTGATGTGCGTTTTCACAGTCTGGTTATTAGTTGGCCAACTAATGTGAAAGCAAAAACCATGATTGTTGTGACACTGATTTGTAGATTAGTCAGAGGTCCGAGTTAGGTTTGAAATCTGGATGTGAGTGGTGAAGCCAACAAAATGCAAAAGTAAAACATACGGTTGTAGTGACAGGCTGATCTGTAGCTTAGCTGGTTTGAAAAAAATCATCATTGATAATTACGTTGCCGGCCGCGGTGGTCTAGCGGTTCTAGGCGCTCAGTCCGGAACCGCGGGACTGCTACGGTCGCAGGTTCGAATCCTGCCTCGGGCATGGATGTGTGTGATGTCCTTAGGTTAGTTAGGTTTAAGTAGTTCTAAGTTCTAGGGGACTGATGACCTCAGATGTTAAGTCCCATAGCGCTCAGAGCCATTTTTGATAATTACGTTGTAATCGCTACGGAATTTACGTGTATGTCCTGTATTTCCTTTGTCACTGGCCAAACCTGGTGAGTAGTGTAGAATATTCCTCTTTATCCGTACCTCATAAGTAATAAAAGCTTGTATAGAAACAACTGCTTAGGTGCGACTTTAATGAATGTTGTTCGCATTTTTATAATTTTGAGCAGTCATTTTGTGATAAAGAGGAGGGGAGGAGAAAGAAGCTGCATGAAGCACTAACTTAAGTTTAAGACTTATGGTTCATCCTTTCATAGGATACATTCAACTACCACGTTTTAGATTTCAGGATTTAGATGATTAAAAAGTACAGTGAAGTGGAGATCACTTTTTTTGAATGGCTTGCAGTCATGGTACGCCACACGGTGTAATTTCAACCTGGAATTTAGACATTTGGAATCATTGTTTTCTGTATGATTTTTTAATTGTTCTGAATTGGGGTTATAACCTTACTTCATTTTGTTAGTGTTTATTTGTTGCACATAATTCAAAATGGATGCCAGTAATGGTTTATTGAACGAAACTGTAGTTGTCAAGACTTCATTTTCAAATGGCCTTTGTAAGTGTTGTCTAGCAGCAAGCCTCATAATGGGGCACCGCAAGTCCATTGCAAATGCATCTACTTTTTGCTATTCTGCACCAATATCATCATCTTATTAAGTGTGTGTTGAGAATTCTTTTTCAGCTGCCATCACAAAAGAACAACCTATTTTCTATGTCAGATAACTTGATCTTTGATATTGAGATCAGCTATGACTGGAAAAGCATTTAGTGCAACTACATAATCTTCCTAGCTCTGGAAAATCCAGGATATAAAAACAATAATATTATGAAAAGTAGAGTGCTACTCACCACATAGGTGGCACAATGAAAAGATTGGTAAATGATAAGCTTCTGGACAAGAGCCCGTATTTGGAAATAGAAATTCAGACATTAAGAGTTTTATTTTATCCTCATTGTAATACACTACAAAAGGATGCAATGAGACTTCACTGGTGTTAAATCCAGTCTAGTCGACAAGTATGGGGTCTCTAGGAAACCTGAGTTCTCAGACCACTGGACAACATTAAACCAAATCTTATTAAGAGTTTTATTACAAGAAAGTAAATGACAATACTTAACTTTTGACAGTTACACAGATGTGTCTCAAGCAAAGGGTGACATGCAAAATAAGTGATGTTATTCAGTATAAACAACTCCCAAGTCCATGTTGCATAGATGGTACAAGCAAAGTAAATAGTGTTGAAGGTTTTTTTCACATGTTGTTATTTCTACAGCTTCTTTAATTGTAGAGCCACTGTACGTGGGAGCCTGGGACAAAAGTTTTGTTTCTCTAACAGCATTTTATGTTTGTGAGGCTTTGCTCAGCAACTGCGGATTTCTCCAGCTACCTTCAACCATGACCATAAACCATTCAGCGATGCGTAGAAGCGAGCTCTTGATGCAGAGAAGAGCTGTTGACATTCAGTGCAATATTTACGCGATGGTGGGAATGATGGCACCATCAGAAGAGACATTGACACTATCTGCAACAGCATGAAATAACAACCAACCAATCAGAAGCCGTCCTTGAGCTATATAAGGCCACCACAGCAGCGATTTTGACAGTCAGTTGCTCCTTACGATGATGCTGGTGGAAATCGTCGAAAGCGTCAGGTTTTACTGTGTATTTAAACCGCAAGAAGTCCGAGAATATTTTATACAACCATTGTGAAAGACTTTAATCTTCTTCTGATAGGTTCTTTTAGGAGCAAGGAAAAACCACATAACTACTCTGGTAATTTTTCATTACCTTGTTGCAATTACTTATCAAAAGAACTTATTGGTTCTTATCATGAGAGAGACAGATAATATGCACCAGATCTGATGGTAAATGTAAACATACTGTTTTATAAGACTTGGTAAAGAAATGTGATTTGTGAACATGTACTTCAACTTTTAATATTTTAGCAGTAGTAGTACAGATAACAAGTTGTGACGCAAATCTTACTGGTTTAACTTACAAGGAGACCAAATGGCAATTGGATTTTTGTAATTTTTTGTATGTATTGTATATGAAGTTCTGAACTCAAATATCAGTGACACAAAGCAACCAGATGCAACTCCAAAAAATACTCAATAAAACCAACCAAAGTTTCGCGGGCAGCCTTAATTCACTAAAGTTTGGACAATTTTTAGGTGGGCTGCATGGCTCAGTCAGTAGCATTCAAAATTAGTTATCATTGGTACAAGTTTCATGGTGGTAATTTTTTTCATTTGTTTTGTTCAGTTTGAATACCTATGTCATTTAAGTATAAAAGTCATCAAATATACGATAATTATCATTTTTATGAAAAATGCATGTCCTCTTATTTGTATTGCACAGCTACTCCCAAAAGTCAGCATACTGTAACTCTTCATAAAGTGAACAAGTAAAGGCAACTACCATCAACTAATAGTAACAGGACATACTGTAAATTTTGTAGAAGTGCTGTTGACTGCCTTCACACATGGGCATTATAGTATCATGTTTCCCCTCAACTAATGTCCATTTTTCATGAAAAATAATTAATTAGCATATATTTGATGACTTTTATATTTAAATGGTGTAGGTATTTGAACTGATGAAAAAAAATGATTACAATGATACCTGAATCAGTGAACCAGTAGTATTACCAGTCTCAAACACAACTGGCTGAGCATTGCGGCTCGTCGCAACTTTGTCCTAACTTTAGTGACTTAAGCCTGCTTGGAAAATTTAAAAGTCAATTTTCTCAAGAATTTTGTAGTTACACCGAACTGGTTTAGTGGATTATGTACCAAACAAACCTTAGTGAACCCTGCAGTGCTTTGCAGTTGCTAAATATGAGTAGTGTTCAATAAGTAATATATTCTTTTTTCTGAAAGCAAGTTAATTTTATTCAGGATTCTAATAAATCATATTATTTCCCACTCTGTTGGCTACTGGCTATAAAACCTTATGTTTCAACATAATCTCTGTTAAATGTGGCCGCCTTATACCACCTTACTGGGACATCCTGTATGCTTGCATGGTACCACTCAGTGTTGGAGTCAGTGTCTTGCTGCATCAACAACCTCCCCACCCACATACTACTAACCTGTGGACTGCATCCTTCATTGGGCCAAGTGGACGGAAGTCAGATGAAGCGAGGTCCGGGCTGTAGAGTGGATGAGGAAGTACAGTCCAGTGAAGTTTTGTGATCTTCTCTCGGGTGCACAGACTTGAGTCAGACCTTGTGTTATCATGGAGAAGGAGAAGGTAATTTGCATTTTTATCGCAATAAAGAAACTGAAGTCATTTCTTTAAATTTCCTAGGGGTACCACAGTACACTTAAGATTCTACCCTTGCACCATGAGGGAGGACTTCAAACAGAATGACCTCTTCAGAGTCGCAGAAGACTGTTGTCGTGGCTGTACCTGCTTAGGGTGCAGCTTTGAACATTTTCTTCAGTGGAGAGATGGTGTAGTGCCACTTAAAGGATTGCCGTTTTGTTTCCGGTTCAAAGCGATGTTTCATTGCCTGTGACGATGTTTCATTGCCTGTGACGATGTTTGACAAAAAATTGTCACGATCAGCCTTGTAACATGCAAGCAATTGTGCGCAGATGGTCCTCTGTAACTCTTAATGGTCTTCTGTTAGGCAACAAGGATCCCAGTGGACACGCACCTCTGGGTACCCCAGCTAGTGGAAGTGTATGTCAGCACTAATGAGAGAAAAGTCCAGTTGTGCAGCGAGAAGTTTGATTATAATTCGTTGATCATTTCAAGTGTCCACACAATCCAGCATTGCAGGATTCACAGCTGTGTCGGGTTGACTGGCACACGGGAGATCGGACAGGTTTGCACGACCTCGTTGCGATGACAGATGCCTCAACGAACGACACACCGTGCTTTTGTTCATTGCTGGGTCTCCGTAGACATCCTGCAAGCACCTGTGAATATCTGCGATGCTCTGATTTTTTGCCAAAAGAAACTCGGTGACAGTTCTCAGGTGCTATTTTGATGGCTAAGTACAGCTCCACCACTTATTGAAGCTTCGTGAAACTAGAGAGTCTGAAGCAAGAACATTCCACCTTGTCCCACAATAAATTCCACATTTTTTCAATCAAAATTGTCTGGAAAAAATGTGTTGTTTTACTTCTTAAATGCCCCTTGTATGTATGGGAATTGGATAGACTTCCTTCTGGCCCCTCTGTCCATCCCTCTTCCACCTCCCCCCTCCCCATCTTTCCACTTTCCACTTTCCTCCTCCTCCTCCTCCTCCTCCTCCTCCTCCTCCACCCCCACTCGCTGTCTATCACCTCCTCCACATACCCTTGCTGTCCACCAACACCTCCAGGTCCCCTTTCCCTGTACATCACCACCTCGCTCATCTCTCTTTGACCTTACATTTATTGTTATTGCAAATTCAGATTTTGTAATAGTATTCTAATAACAAGCCAATGAGTCATAAACACAACTTTTTTGTTTTTTATGAAAACCAACTGTGAAGAAGAAAACGAAACAGCACATTGCTGTGTATACATTTTGTTTAAAATATATATGATGTGGGAGAGAATATTTGGGAGAACCAATTTGACTAATTGCTCTGTTATCATAGTTAAAACTAACTGCAAGAAAAGAAAAGAAAGAGAAGAAGAAGAAAATGAACTGCACGTTTTTGTAGCTGACTATAGCACAGGATTTTCTTTCTCAGTTAGTTTTAACCAAAAAAAAAGTGTGTCCATTTCTGTCTGAACATTCTTTAGAATATCATGCAAAAATTGGAAGTTTATTGGTAAAGAACTTTGAGATTTTTCATGTACATCTATGTCCACATGGCTACCCTGCAAATTGTACTGACCGAGGTGGACTGGACTGGATTCGTATGCGGGAGGATGAAAGTTCAAATTTGCATGTGGTCATCCTGATGTAGGTTTTTTGTGATTTCCCCTAAATTGCTTCAGGCAAAAGGCAGGATGGATCCTTTGAAAGGGCATGGTCGATTTCCTTCCCTAATCTGATGGGACCGATGACTTCGCTGTTTGGTCCCCTCCCCCAAATCAACCAACCAACCTATCCTGCGAATCAAACTTAAGCCCTGGCAGAGAAGTCCTGAACCACCTTCACAAAAATTATCTGTTATTCCACTCTCAAACAGTGCATGGAAAAAAAACCTGTATCTTTCTGCGTGAGTTCTGATTTCCCTTATTTTATTACGATGATAGTTTTTCCGTATGTAGGTCGTCGTCAACAAAATATTTTCACATTCGGAGGAGAATGTTGGTGTTAAAATTTTGTTAGAAGGTCTTGCAAGAGAGGCAAGAAATGCCTTTGTTTTAATTATGTCCACCTCAAATCCTATATCATGTCCGTATACTCTCTTCCCTATTTCTGGATGATACAAAACGTGCTGCCCTTCTTTGAACTTTTTTGATGTACTCCGTTAACCCTATCTGGTTAGGATCCACACTGCTCAGCAGTACTCAAAGTACTCCAGAAGAGTATGGGCAAGCATATTGTAGGCAGTCCTTTCAGTAAATCTGTTGTATCTTCTGAGTGTTCTGCCAGTAAAACAGTCATTAGTTCTCCTTCCCAACAACATTTGCTGTGTGTATTTTCCCATTAAAGTTGTTCGTGATTGTAATTCCTAGCTATGTAGTAGAATTTACAGCCCTTGGGCTTGATTGATTTGTCGTGTAACCAAAGTTTAATGGATTCGTTTTAGCACTCATGTGGATGCTTCACACTTTCCCTTATTTTGGGTCAATTGCCAATTTTTGCACCATAGTGGTATTGTTTCTAAATCATTTTCCAATTTGTTTTAATCTTCTGATGACTTTACTAGATGATAAATGACAGCATCATCTGCAAACAGCCTAAGATGGCTGCTCAGATTGTCTCCCAAATCGTTTATATAGATAAGGAACAGCAAAGGCCCTTTAACGCTACCTTGTGGAATGCCAGAAATCGCTTCTGTTTTACTCGATGACTTTCCATCAATTGCTACAAACTGTGTCATCTTTGATAGTAAATCGTGAATCCAGTTACATAACTGAGATGATATTTCATAAGCATGCAATTTAATTACAAGCCACTTGTGAGGTACAGTGTCAAAAGCCTTCTGGAAATCCAGAAATACCTAGTCAATTTGAAATCCATTGTCAATAGCACTCAACACTTCGTGTGAGTAAAGAGCTAGTTGTGTTTCACAAGAAAGATGTTTTCTAAATCTGTCTTGATTTCGAGGTAATTGATAATGTTCAAACACAACATACATTCCAAAATCCTGCTGCACATCGATGTCAATGATATGGGCCTTTAATTTAGAGGATCACTCCTGTTTGCTTTCTTAAATGTTGGTGTTACATTGTCAACTTTCCTGCCTTTTAGGACGGATCTTTTGTCGAGTGAACAGTTGTTACATGATTGTTAAGTATGGAGCTATTGCGTCAGCATATTCTGGAAGGAACCTAATTCATATACAGTCTGGATTGATAGACTCGCTTTTATTAAGAGATTTAAGTTTTTTCACTACTCTGAGGATATTTACTTCTAAGTTACTCAAGACACTTGTCGTTGTATAAAGTACTACAGATTACAAAAATCAGATTGCCGTGTGGTCTCCTTGTTAGCCCATATTTAGTGAAAACTGGTAATAACGATACAAAAATTTAAGTTGTGAACTGCACTAAAACCAAATAAATGATCAACCGTTGAAATTACTCTGGATCTTTGCGAAAGGCAAAGTTCCCGAGTTCGAGTCTCGGTTGGGCACACAGTTTTAATCTGCCAGGAAGTTTCATATCAGCGCACACTCCACTGCAGAGTGAAAATCTCATTCTGGAAACTCTGGATCTTGTCTAAAACAGTACTATATAAAATGTATTATGTTTTTCCACAAATTGTTGGCAACACACACACACACACACACACACACACACACACACACACACACACTACTCAAGAGCTTACGGTATTTATCTGACTGACATCTTTATTCCACCTTAACTGTATTTTGTTTTGCTGCCCATCATTGCTCTGTGTTTGTATCTGTTGGTGCTCCTTAACAATTATTTTGCAGTGCAGGGAGAAGTTCTTTGTTGTTAAACATATAATTAGCAATATTTTTTAAATCTTGTCATAACAAGTTGTGTAAATTTTTTCGTGTTTAATGCTACTTTATTTTTCACAGCAATGGTTCTCCAGCATTATTTGCAAGAATGCCAGCAGAAATTGATGCAGTGTATTATAGCATGTCTCACAAGAAAAGAGGGCTTGCAGTGATTTTCAATCATGAAAATTTTGATATTCAAAGTTTGAAGGCACGTGCAGGAACCAAAGTAGACCGTAACAACCTCAGCGAGTCTCTCTCGAAACTTGGATTTGAGGTCAAAGTATATGATGATCTCACATACAAGTCTGTGAAAGAAATTGTTGAAGAAGGTGAGTTGAAATTGAATTTGTAAGATTGTGAATAATTAAGATTTTATGTTTTTGACATTGGTTGGTTCTCAGAAAAACGGTATCTTAAAATCTATCCCATTTATTTCAGCAGTAAAAGAAAATAGGCGAGAACCCATTTCTTCACTAGCAGAATGAATTGTCTTACAAAGAAACATACAAAATAAATTAATTTTATTTATCTTACTGCTCCATGTTGTAGAGCTATCTCATATTTCATTTATTTTGCGGCTGTCGGACTTAAGTATGGGAGCTATACAGAGAGAACATGCTTCTCTACTAAATGAACTGAAAGCTGATGAAGGCTCTGTAATTGTGCAGGGCGTGTGCAGTTGAGTGATATGGGACCCCTGATACGTCTAGGTATGGCCCCTGACAGGTGACACATATGTAAGCATCCTGTCTGATCACCAGCATCCATTAATGTCCATTGTGCATTCTGATGGACTTGGCAATTCCAGCAGGACAACGTGTCACTCCGCATGTTCAGAATTTCTACAGAGTGGCTCCAGGAACATTCTTCAGAGTTTAAACACTTCCGCTGGCCATGAAACTCCCCTGACATGAACATTGAGCATATCTGGGAACCTTGGAATGTGCTGGTCAGAAGAGATCTACACACCCTCGTACTCTTAGGGATTTATGGACAGCTTTACAGGATTCAGGGTGTCAGTTTCCTCCAGCACTACTTCAGTCAATTTCATGCTACGTCATTTTGCGGCACTTTTGCATGTTCACTCACGGAGGCCCTACATGATATTAGGCAGGTGTACCAGCTTTTTTTTTTTTCTTACGTGTAATTCTAAGTTGCATTCTTCTGGAAGAATAGGACACTCTGGCAGTCTGTTGATGGCCCCACAAGTATAATCTGTAACTACTGTGTACGTGGTACAATGCGAGGATATATCTACCTACATCTACATGTATACTCCGCAAGCCACCCAACGGTGTGTGGCGGAGGGCACTTTACGTGCCACTGTCATTACCTCCCTTTTCTGTTCTGATATACTGTGTTGTCTTCATTTTCTCAAGTGGTATTAAACACTGGAAAGTTTTCCCAGATGTGCATAGTGTTCTTGCCAGGTGAGGTTGATGTCATTAAAAAGCAAGAAGGTTCACATCACCTACAGCATCCAATCACCCAGTTTCTGAGACTACGTATTATATACTATTTATTTTTATCTTGTTTATTGTGAAACACTTTGGTCTTTCGAACAATAAATTTGCCCTGTGAATTACTTGAGTAGCATCTTTTGTGCTAGATAATAAGCCAGTATCATCTGTGTTCTGTATGGTCCAAGCTCTCTAAAGTCATGTGTAAATTGTTCTTCCATACATGTAGTGATTGCTTTTTCACCACCGGGCCAGCCCAGTCCAGGCACACAGCATTATCCGTGAGGCACTGCTATGGCTGCTGGCAGGCATGCGGCAGCAGGTGCAAGGCTCTGCTGTGGCAATCAGTGTGTTGGGCAATCAGTGTGTTGGGCAATCAGTGTGTTGGGCAATCAGTGTGTTGGGCAATCAGTGTGTTGGGCAATCAGTGTGTTGGGCAATCAGTGTGTTGGGCAATCAGTGTGTTGGGCAAGCACTGTAATGACAATCTACGCACCCCTCAAGGGGTCTGCCGCCCTTTGGCAGGTTCGTGCTCGCCTACCAGGTGGCCCCAACCTTTTTGAAGCATCTTTTCCCACCCGTGCTGCATGTCTATCCTCTTGCTCTTCTTTTTCCCCTCACTTGGGGAACATGTCCAGGTGTTTTTGGAAATGTATTGTGCATTTTTGGTAGTCGGAATCAGAATACTCTCCACTGTTTCTCGTTCCTTTTTTCTTTGTTCACTTTCTCCTATCCTTCGTCCACTTTGGTCGTTTGAGGTTCCTCTTTTCCTGTTTCCTCCCTGTGCGCTCCTGATGACCGGCTGACATGTCTGATACACAACAGGTGACTGGGTAATGTGTAATTCCCAGTCCCATGTTGATAGGCAGGGTTTGCATGTACCCTTTGGTACAGGCCAGGCCCAAGGAGGGGGTGATTGCCTGAGCTGTTACCTTACCAATTTGCCATTTGGTCTCTGTGTCAGTCTGGAACCACACTGCTGCTATGGTCAGAGGTTCAAATCCTGCCTCGGGCATGGATGTGTGTGATGTCCTTAGGTTGGTTAGGTTTAAGTAGTTCTAAGTCTAGGGGACTGATGACCTCAGATGTTAAGTCCCATAGTGCTTAGAGCCATTTGAACCATTTGCACCTTAACACAGGAACACTTACGTTCCTTTAGACTCCTTGCACATGCATTCCCATTTGGACCTATCCTTCTGCACTACCCAGCTTGCCCATCGTCTTGTAGGCCAACCTCCGACAGCTCTTTCGGACAAAGCTCCATTCCACAATTTCTGGCCTGACAGTAGCAGACGATGTCATCATGGACGCTATCGCTATCTCCATCTCCAACACTTTCGACCGTCATTTTGCGGAGATTTTGAGCTTCTCCCACTATCACTCTGCATTCCTCCATCATAAACGAGCGGAGGAGGCTCGTGCAATACATTATGAGTGCTACAATGCCACCTGTACTATGAAGGAGCTAGATCGTGCTCTAACTTCATTCCGATCGCCCACCCAGGGGCCAGACGATGTTCACATTCAGATTTTGCAGCACCTTTCTCTTGTGGGCAAGCACTTTCTGCTTCATACATACAACCGCATCTGGGCAGAGGGTGTTTTTCCAAGATGCTGGCGTGAAGCCACTGTCATACCCATACCTAAGCCCAGTAAGAACAAACAACTCCCTTCTAGCTGCCACCCCATTTCTCTCACCAGCCGTGTTTGCAAGGTGATGGAACATATGATTCATGCCTGGCAGGTATGGTGACTCTATAGTCTCAAAACTTACTAACCACTGCACAGTGTGGATTTTGAGTGTGCTGTTCTGCAGTTGACCATCTCGTGACTTTGTCCTCCTATGTCATGAGTGGTTTTCTGTGAAAATTCCAGACTGGCCGTGTTTTTCGATTTGGAGAAAGCCTAAGACACCTGCTGGAGGACTAGTATCCTCTGTACTCTCTACATGTGGGACTTCTACAGCCACCTGCCCCATTTCCTTCAGGAATTTTTAAAACTCCGAGTTTTCATGGTACGTGTGGGTTCTGTCGTGTTCAACACCTTTATCCACGAAAACAGTGTGCCTCAGGGTTCTGTCCTGGGCATTGTCCTCTCCTATTGCCATTAACCCACCAGGCCCCTATCCAGCCTCTCTGCTCAGGTGGGGCAACTGCCACTTACTATACAGTGCCAGCTTGTCATGGTGAGGGAGGCATGTACGTTCCTCGCAGCTCTGGCTCCACTCGCACACCTTACTATTGCTCATCCGCCTCTGGAGCACCTTTTTTCCAACTGCCCAGAAGCCACGATGCCTTTTTGTATCCACATGCAGCATGTCCTGGAGTCACTCAGTGTGAAGCCAGTCCAACCCCAAATCCAGGGTTTTAACCGTCTGCTGCCCTCGTTGCTGTAATGACCCGGGAGTGATTGTAGGTTTGGTGCGGTACAGGAGAGACTGCACTCCTGCTTGCATTTTTAATGCAATATTTTGTGACATTTTATCTGAGCATCACAACTATGTATATGTTTTTACGGGTGGGTCTAAGCAGGGGTCTCCAATGGTTGCTCTGTCGTTTACCCGGATCATGTCCTCAAGGTCTTCCACGTAGAATTATATGCAATATTGCGGGCACTGGAACAGATGAGAAACTTTCACAGTGTTACGTTTCTCATCTGTACAGATTCTCTGAGCCCCCTTTACACTCTCTCAGCATTTGTACCCAGCAGATAAAGTAACCCAGAATATCCGGATGTCCTCCTCCAACTACAACAACTGGGGAAGGAAATGTCTTTCTGCTGGTTACCTAGGCACACTGAAATTACGACGAATGAAAGGGCGGATCGAGCAGCCAAGGAGGCATCTCATGATCCTCATATATTTCGGAGTGCTATCCCCCTGCATGTTCTCACCTCGCTGTTGAGGTGCAAAGTGATGTGGCGATGGGAACACGAGTGGCTGGAAGTGAACGACAACAAGCTCTGTGTTGGACTATGGAAGCATAGTTTACTCCTCTGCTCGGCCGTCTATTCTTCGTCGTCTCGACTCTATCCACCACCGTGGATTACGTTTAGTGTCTGGAGCTTTTTTTCACCAGCCCTGTGGAAAGCCTTTATGCTGAGACTGCTGAACCTCCGCTGTCCAATCGGCGAGCAGTCCTTCTGAGTCGTTATGCTAGCCATCTGTCTTCCATGCCTGCTAATCCAGCCCATGACATTTTTTCGACGCCTCCTTTGATGTAGGGTATGCAGGCCGCCCCTCCTCCCTACTACCACCGGGAGTCTGCTTTCGTCAACTGCTCCATTCTCTTTCCTTCCGCTTTCCTAAAACCTTCTTGACAACCTGGGGTACAGCACTGCCTTGGCTCTGTCCCCGGACCTGCCTGCTTCGGGACCTTTGTCAATTTCCCAAGGATGGTACCCTTTCACTTGTTTATTGTCGGGTATTTGCTGCTCTGTGTGCACAAATGAAGGAAGCCACATTTATTTACACTGATGGCTCGAAAACATCGTTAGGTGTAGGGAATGCCTATATTGTTGGCTACACCCCAAATCAATTTCGGCTTCCCGACCAGTGTTCGGTTTATACTGCGGAGCTTTACGCTGTTCTACAGGCTGTCCACTACATCCGCCGCCATCAGCGGATACAGTATGTTATCTGTTCAGATTCTCTCAGCTCTCTCCTCAGTCTCCAAGCTCTTTACCCTGTCCACCCTCTGGTCCCCCGGATTCAGGACTGTCTGCGCTTGCTCCACCTGGGGGGCGTCTCGTTGGCGTTCCTCTGGCTCCCGGGACACTTCGGTATCTGTGGAAATGAGGCGGCCGATATAGCGGCGAAGGCTGCAGTCTCTCTTTTTCGGCCAGCTATGCAATCGATTCCCTTCACCGATCTACGGAGCGTTTTATGTCGTCGAGTTGTTCTTTTATGGCATGCACATTGGTCGACACTTCCCCATAATAAATTGCGGGACGTGAAAGCTCTTCCTTGTGTTTGGACCTCTTCCTCCCGAAAGCGTCGTTGGGAGGAGGTAATTTTAACTAGACTCCGGATAGGGCACTGTCTTTTTAGCCGTCGACATCTTTTAAGCGGCGATCCTCCCCCACTCTGTCCCCACTGCTCTCAACTGTGGACGGTACGACACCTTTTAATTGAGTGCCCCTTTTTTACTCCGTTACACACCCGTCTACAGCTGTCGCCTGATATATCGTCAATTTTAGGAGATGACGCGCTTGGCCGATCGCGTTCTCGAGTTTATTAGTGCCAGCGAAATGACGTCAGTCATTTGAAGCTTTTTTTGGGGACCACCAACCCCTTTCAGTAGTGGATTTTTAAGCCTTCCTTCTGCTTTTAGTTTCTCCAATTTTTTGAGTTTCGTTCCCATTTCTGCTGCTTTCCATTTTCGGTTTTTACTGTTTCTTCAGTCACGGACTGGGCGCTAATGACCATAGCAGTTTTGCACCCTTAAAAACAAAAAAAAAAAAAACCCCAAGCTCTGTGTCGTCAAGCCCACAACTCAGCCATGGAGTATTTCCTTCCACCCACGTCGACAGGAAGAGGTCCTTACTCGTCTTTGCATAGGCCACAGCCCTATGACACATGAATTCTTACTCCAGCGACAGAATCCTCCAGTGTGTGGTACTTGTGGCATGTAGATCGAGGTGCGCCACATTTTATTGGATTGCATTTTATTTACCGGCCAGTGGACTGTGGTGGATTTGCCAGCGGATCTGCCATCTATTTTAACCAATATTCAAATGACTGTGCTTCAAGTTTTAAAGTTTTGTGAATTTTGACTGGCTTATCCTCGTATTTTGTAAATGGTCAGCCAAACAAATTTCCCTGTGCTTTTATTTTAGCTCTTCTGTGTTTTGTTTTCTCTGTGTTTTAATTTCTTGATTAGCTGTCTTCTCTCCTAATTGGTTTTAGTGCATGTGACAGTGCATGCTTTTAGTTCCTCTCCACATTTGTTTATTTTAATAAGCCTAAGGGTGCTGATGACATCGCTGTTGGCCCCCCCCCCCCCCCACACACACACACACATATGTATGTATGCCATTAACCCTATAATGCCTGTCTACTGCCGGGCATCTCCAGCTCTATTTTTGTTAACGATTTTGCCGTCTATTGCAGTTCTCCACGGACTTGTCTCCTTGAGTAGTGTCTTCAGCGATGTCTCAATTGTCTTTACCTGTGGAGCATCTACATTCGCTTTCATTTTTTTGAATTTCTGGTGGCGCAGTTGGTTTCTTCCACCATCATTACATCTTGAACCTGTTGCTCTTCCATTCATTGGAACTATGAAATTCCTGGGGCTCATGCTCGATAGGAAACTTTCTTGGTCCTCCCATATGTCTTACCTGGCAGCCTGCTGTACGCGGTCCTTCAGTGTCCTACATGTCCTCGGTGGTACTTCCTGGGGAGCAGATCAAACCATCCTCCTCCGTTTGTACTGGTCCCTTGTCCGTTCGAAACTAGACTATGGGTGTTTCGTTTGTGCATCTGCACGCCTGTCCCTCTTACTCCATCTCAATACTATCCACCATTGTGGCATCCATTTGGGCAATGGCGGCTTTTACACTAGCCCAGTTGAGAGTCTGTAAGCAGAAGCTGCTGAACTACCGCTATCCTAACTCTGTGACTTTCTCCTCAGCAGATATACATGCCATTTGTATGTCACACATGGCCACCCTTCCCATGCCTCCTTCTTTGATGACTCCTTTGATCGCCAGTATGGTGCGCGTCCCTCTTGTCTGTTATGTCTTGGAATTCGCTCGTGGCTCTTCCTTCGGAAACTTAACTTCTGCTACCTACAACTTTCCTGATGGGTGTAAACCCTTCACCACCTTGGCTTCATGTTGACATCCCGTGTTCACCTTGGCCTTCAGTCACTTCCCAAGGACACTGCTCCAGCGTCGCCCTATCACCTTTAGTTTCACAACCTTTGCACGGAACTTTGCAATAATACCGCTGCATACGCTTATGGTTGTCAGATTGACTGTGGCGTTGGGTGTGCCTTCATCATTGGCAACAACGTTTTTCGGTCTCACCTTCCGGAACATTTACAGCAGAGCTGTTTTTCCTGTTCAGGCCATGCAGTATGTCCGGCGACACAGGCTCTTCAATTTAATCATCTGCTCCAACACTCTGTATCCTTCAAAGCCTTGTGTGCTGTACACCATTCATTCCCTAGTGCAACAGGTCCAGGGAAGCTGCCACTGTGATGTTTATGTGGGTTGATGGTCATGCCAGTCTGAAGGAAACGAGCCCGCTGATGCTGCTAAGGCTGCAGTCCTTGTACCTCAGCCCTCTAGTTCTTATGTTTCCTCCAATGATCTCTTGTGTTGCTGGTGGCGTCACTTTGGCATCAACACTGGTCGTCTCTTCGTGGTAACAAGCCCCTCCCAGCAGCTTGGATGACCTTCTCTGGGCCCTCTCACTGTAAGGAGATCATCTTAGCTAGGTTGTGTATTGGTCACTGTCTTTTTAACCATTGCCATTTGTTAAGTGGTGCTACCCCAGCACTTTCTACTCATTGCGCTCAACCTTTGATGGTTCACCATTTCTTGATGGAATGCCCTTTTTTTAACCACTTATGTTCTCGTTTGTGTTTGACGTCTGAGTTATTGGTTGTTACAGCGAATGACGAGTGGGCTGTAGACCGCGTTTTACTTTTTATCGATCATAGCAATAAGGCGAAGACCATGTAGTTTTTAGTTCATGACTTTCTTTTCTCTATAGTGTATTTTCTGGTCCTTTCTCAGAGTCCCTGTTTTTAGCTTTTTTTTTCCTTAACGTGTAGTTGTTTTTAATTCCTCTCTTTGTTTTCATGTTCTACAGTTTCTGACGTGGCTGCATAAGACCCTAGTTGTTTTTGCACTCTAAAACAAAACAGACAGACAGTCCACGCAGATGGAGCCAACCATAGGGAATAAGTTGGTTGTGACTTTGGTTTCCCAGGCAACATCCTGAGCATTTGTGTACTGTCACAACCAGCACATTCAGTCAAAGTTACCTAAAATCCTGATGGCTCTCAAGCTGATGATGAGCCTATATACACTTATCTGGTCTGACTTGCAGAACCCTTTATGGAGTGTAAAGGGAAGGTACCCAGCAGAGAATGTTGTCTAAAGCATCCAGGATATCCTGTTTTCTCTCTAGAATCAAGGTACAGTGTGCGCAAAATGCCATGGCCAATAGTTGCCGTGGTCAGCTGGGTAAGCGTGGGGAGAATGGCAGTGGTTGTGTTGGGGTGTGGAGTGGGGGGGGGGGGGTCGCTCAGAGTGCTGTAGCGGAAATACCATCTCAAACTGAAGCCTACACTCATATTTTTACTAAATATTAAGTGGGTCCCTCCATGCCCACACTCCCATGGTGACCATTCAAAAAGATTTGTCACATCTTCTTTGGTTAGTATCTAAAAGGAATTCTGCAGAAAATGCAGTGACTTATTTTTGTGTAGTTTGTTAACCATTTGTAACTTTCAGAGGAGAGTCAAGAGTGGGGAATTTTGAGTACAACCTACACATTTCTCTTGTTAAATGTTAAAATTTGCTTCTTTCGACAAAACTCAGCAGAATTTTAGACAGTCTCACCTCACTAACATGCTGTGCAGACGTAATTATGAGAGAATTCTGAAACTGTGGTTTATTAAGTGATGAAGTGAGGAAAAGTAAGGTCAGCATCTTACGAAAAAGCGCATCCTTGGTATGAAATAAATGTATAATGACTTCACTTATGTTGTTCCAAAATCCATAGCATTTCTTTCACCAGCTGTTGATGTCCCTTAAAAATTACATTCTTTTATTGGAAAGTCTGTAGTCTGTAATCAGTGGAATAACACGGTACATAATGAGGTTTTACATAATAACTTTACAGCAAAAAACTCTCCTCTTTGTGTGCTGTCACTTGCCAAAACCTCATTTTGGTATTTCAACCATTTATGAAACATGGAGAATGTTACAGATATTTCACTCTGGTCTTATTGCTGGCGTGGTGCGATCGCAAATGAATTCACGATGTCAGATCAGTTTTCTCAAGATTGGTGACAGTTGGAGATGTCCAATCAAATCTAAAGAAAAATTCAATATGTTAGCTAAATTTCACATATTACATGTTATGTAATATGCACCAGAAGCAAACTCATAGTGACCCCTATTTTTCATTGCGAACATTTTCGAATTTTGTAAAATGTCTTACTTTCAAGTAAATATCCCAATAACTATGACCACTAATGAAATGATGGGCACATCATAATGACCCTGACATATAAAGCTACAAGTAAAGCAAAAATTAATTTTTTTTTTTACCAAATAGTTTCTGTAAAATCATTCGAGAAAGATTGCAGGGCATGCATGTCGATTCTGTCATCGCTGACCAGCTGAGGGGTGGCAAAATGCTTGTTGGCCTTCCCTTCTGAACAAATGAACGAACTCGCCCTGCTCTTTGGATGGTGTCTGGTCATTGCGCATTGGCCACCATATCATGTGCGAGCTATAAAGAGTTGTCATTCTGTTGGTGTACCGAGGCTCATCTGAATTTGCTATAATGAGAGTGCAGTTGCAGCAACCAAGAAGGTTTGTGGTGAGAATTCACTGATTTGTGAGGGAGCCCTATGCACTCAGTTAAGTCATTGCTGCAGACAGCAATGGGTGTGTTGGAAAGAGTGGCTGGAAATAAGTGAACTTCGGACAGTTAAACGGTCATGCTGACTGTGTCATACCTCCACCCATACACTCGCCCAATTTTAGCTCGCTGTCATATAGGGACCTGTCCTGTAAGCCAAGGCTTCCTCTTCCATTATGCTGCACTCCAAAATGCCATTATGACAATGTGCCATATTTAAATTAAATGTTGTCTTAGTGCAGATAAGAGGGCATTAAATGGTTTGCCTGGAGACATGCCATCTGCCTGAAGCAGAAATTGGATGAGAGTAGAAAGCGTCTTTTTATGAGGAATTAGTCAGAACTGTCACCACACACACACACACACACACACACCACACACACACACACAATTGGGTTGTATGAATAACAGACACTAGTAATAAAATTGCTAAGTTTTGGGATGGATGTTTTAAAGATTACTACAGAAGAATTTTTACAGGCTGGTGAAAAATTGCTTTATTTAAAGTGGAAACATAAGGTTAATGTTAATAAAGTAAGTTAATATGTATTACAAAATAAAATATGATTATGTGTGTATTGTCTTATTCATAGCTGTCATTTTTCAGCAGCTGTAGTATATATTTAAAATAAAATTGTCTTCTAACGCACAGATTATTGTTTTTTATTTCACTTTACCGGTTGCAAGAAATTAATTTGTGTTGGTTTAGCAGGTGTAATTACCTTCACAGAAACATAATGCCATAGCATTTCCAAAACTGTAAATATTGTATGTGATTATTGTAAGCGCAGATTGACAGATTGATAACTTACAGTAAATGAATTGCACCAGACGATCTGTGCTTACGGTAATCACATAGAATATGCGTGGTTTTGGGCACGTTGTGGCATTATGTTCCTGTGAG
The DNA here is from genome assembly GCF_021461385.2 of Schistocerca piceifrons. Classification (NCBI taxonomy): domain Eukaryota; kingdom Metazoa; phylum Arthropoda; class Insecta; order Orthoptera; family Acrididae; genus Schistocerca; species Schistocerca piceifrons. The sequence continues at coordinate 1,219,045,701 of NC_060138.1, forward strand.
AAGATATTGACGTGTGCTAAACCAATACTAATCTTCTGAAGATGATTAATTTGTTGAAACCAGTAAAGGGAAATAAAAATGTCAGTGCAACTGATGACAATCTTATTCTGAGATTATATGTTTACTGATTTTAATGAACTGAACAAAAGCGTAACATGCGGCAGTGTACTGGTCAGTCACATACGAGGTCTGTAAAAAGTATCCGACCTTTGGCCAGAAAAAATATTTCGAATACCTGACGGGATTGGGATCCTACTCCCCTTCAAAGTAGGCCCCTTGTGCTTCCACACACTTAGCCCACCGATCCTTTCACTGCAGAAAACACCTCTGGAAGTCTTATTTTGGAATGGTGTTCAGATCCATCATCGTGTTCCTCATTATCTCTTCTCTACTCTCAAAACGTGATCCTTTCAATGGCGTCTTCAATTTTGGAAACAACCAGAGGTTGCAAGGAGCCATGTCTGGAGATTAGGGAGGTTGGCAAACTTGGCAAACAGCTGTAATTCCATGTTTGGCCCAGAAATTTTGTATCAAGTGGGATGAGTGTGTGAGGGCATTGTCGTGATGTGGTTGCCAGGTTTTCGCCGCCCACGTGTCTGGTCTTTTGGGCCGAACTGCATCACCGAGTTGCCGGAGAACATCTTGTTAGTACTCCTTTGGCACTGTTTGTCCTTCTGGTGCGTGTTCTTGATGCACAGTTCCATCGACCTCAAAGAAGACAATTAGCATCACCTTGATTTTGCTTGGCATCTGCCACACTTTCTTCGCCCTTGGAGGCTTGGGATGCTTCCATTGCAACGACTGTCTTTTTGTTTTTCGGTCATACCTGTACACCCATGACTTATCTCCAGTTATCAGTGTTCAGAAACCCAGGATCAGTGATGTTGGTGTCCAGAAGGACCTGTGCAATGTCAAAATGGAGGTCTTTTTGTTATGGTAACAACAACTTGGGCACGAATTTCGCAGCCACTCAGTGCATGTTCAAATCATCACGCAAAATTGCGTGTGCAGAATCTTTACTAACTCCGACCTCTTGGGCAATCTCTCGCACCGTCAAACAACAGCTGCACTCCGAGCAGTTTGGGGCCTGCCAGAGCAATGGCCACTCTCCGCTGATGTGTGGCCATTTTTGAATAAGTTGAACCATTCCTTAATTTGTTTTACACCCATTGCTTCTTCTCCACACATCTGCTGAATCTTATGAATTGTTTCGCTTTGAGAATCGCCAAGCTTTTGACAAAATTTGATGCAGAATCTTTGCTCAACACGTTCAGCGATCTTCAAAGAATCAGTTAACTGACGAACATGTTGTGTAGCACCACACTCAGCGACCAACAGGCAGCGACTGACATGCTGGAAGGTGGGGACAAAATTCATGCATGCGCATAAAGGTCTCTTCTTTGCTGTGAACCATAGTGCTGCGCTGTCTCTATTTTGTGTGGGAAAATCAAAGGTCGAATACTTCTTAGACAGACCTCATAAGTCTGGAGTTCCATTATAACATAACCTTATACCAGCACAGCAGTAAATCTTTTTAGATCAGTGTAATGAATTTTAGTTTTTAAATAGTTATAATTGCTAATAATGTCAAAATGTGACTGATTTTTGTTTCCATATCCAGCTGCACGCTATGACCATAATGAATGTGACTGCTTCGTCATGGCTGTGCTGTCACATGGAGAGATGGGCGTTTTGTATGCCAAGGACACAGCATACAAGCCTGAGTTTCTCTGGACACATTTCACTGCGGATAGGTGTCCCAGCTTAGCTGGAAAACCAAAATTATTCTTCATTCAGGTATGTCTTGACAAACATGCATGTAATGTAGCTAGTACCAAATTATCAATACTATAGACTAATAGTCCTGTCAACTGCTGTTTTTACCTGACTCTTGATGGGCACTTATCATTGGAGACTACAGTTTTGTCTTCAGTTCTATAGGCATAAGATTCTATATTTGTTCTGTAGACATCGGAGCTTGCTTCCAGCATTGTTGGTTACACTGCAAGTATTTGTATTGTGAGACAATTCTAATTGGTGTCAGATCAATATAATTGTCATTTTTAAACTGGTATGTACACCTCCATGTATTCACTTCTGTCTGAAAATCAGAGTTAGGATCCCTTGGTGAGCACAAAAAATGGTGAGACCTCAGTATCATGCACAACCAATCTTGGATGTATGATTCTCGTGTGAAAAAATGTTACTGTGTATCGTATAGCAGAGATGTTGTCACCACATTATCCACCCCCTCCTCTGAGTTCTCTTATCTTAAATTGTGTAGTGTACATTATTTATGAGGTACACATTGACTGCTTTTAAAATTTTAATTCCTGCCCCCCCCCCCCCCCCCCCCTCGCTCTCTCTCTCTCTCTCTCTCTCTCTCCTCTCTCTTACACAAGGACTCTGTCATCTCTGGGTACTGAGACCTAACCTCTTTTAAATGTGCGTGTCTTGTGCTCAGCATGTCCTCTGTCATAAAATGATTAGATCTATACTTCAGAAAGCAGTACACTCTTGTATCTGTGACTGATAATAATTTAGGAAGTCTGGGTCAGTATAGTGTTTTTGTAAAGAACTGAGGTATTTAAGACTATGGGACGACTTTCTGGCACTGGCAGACTTTTATTTCCCTTAGCTGCTGTTGCTGAAGTGAAGTGTTCACTTTTGGAAGTGTCTTACCCAGAAATTAGTTCGAATAATGTGCAGAATTTAGAAAATTTGCTATGTATTATTTCCTGCGTACATTACATCCGTTAAAAAGTTAGTATTTTTAGATCTGGAGAAGGTTCTTTTATAGGCCTGCAGTTTTGTAAAATTTCCAGCCTGCTTTTAATGTTGTGTTTGCCAGTAATGATCTCAGAGTACAAATTCCATTATCATGATAAAGCTAACCTTTAATGGAACCCTACTCATATTTAGTATACTGAATGCACAACTTTAATCCTACTCATGGTTCAGTAGTATTGCAACAGCAGACTTAAATTCTGTTGACAGGCACATGAATAAGACTGTAAACATTCACTAAGCTTTCGGACTATGTCCTGCTCCAGAGTTAGCTAGCACACATTGTATCAGTACTGCAACTCGACTGGAATGAGAGATTGTATTGGGTGTAATGGGTGAGGGGGGGGGGGGGGGGGGGGGGGGGAGGGGGAGGGGAGGGAGAGTGACTGATGGCCAGGAGGGTAGGGCATCAAGTGTGTGGGGATGGAATGGGACATTGACGAGTTTGCTTTGGTACAGGCTGGCGAAGTTGGGTGTGGTGCACAATTATGTGAAGTGATAGACTTGTATGGGGAGATGGAACCCAGGAGGACTTTGGATGCAGGATAAGTGAAGTGGGCATGGAGATTGGTTGGCAGGGATTTAGGTCAGGAAGTTAGTGAGATTGAAGATTTGATGTGAAGGCAATGACAAACCGTGTGGTTCAGAGAGGGGGAGAATCCAGATGGCACAGGTTGTGAAACAGCTGTTGAAGTAAAGCATGTTGTGCTAAGTAGCATATTTTGCCACTGGGTGGTTGAGTCTACTCTCAGGCACATCTAGTTGTTTGTCACATCCACAGAAAAGGCAACACACGGCATGAGTGCTTTCACAGGGGGCCGTGGCTCTGACAATATTGAATATGCCTGTGATGGGACTGGAACAGTATGTGTGGGGGGAGAGGGGGGGGAGGTGTATTGAAAAGATCTTGCACTTGTCTTCAGAGGGATATGACCTTCGTGGCAAGAGGTTTTAAGTAACTGTGGTATAAAAATATGTAGCGGTTCCACCTGGTTTTATTTCTTCGGTTGTTTTACTGTGTTGCTACACTGGCTGAAAAATGGGGTTTGTAATTTGGACACTAACTAAACTGTAAATAATGCAGCCGACAGGTACTTAATTTGCGTTTCACAGTAGTTTACTTTCACTTCGTTCAACCCCTCAATAATACACAGGTATATGGCCAGTGCACTATTGTTTAAACTTTCCATAAGCCCCATTAATAGTTTGCAGGCGAACATCCACATACTGCTACAATAGTTTTCTGTTGAACATCTATGAGCAGTAAAAAACATAATCGCGTAGTTCACAGACTTCAAATAAATTGAACAGTCACTGTCATTGCTTTAACATTGAAGTAACACATATTTCACTGTTGTTGTGGTGGGTGGTGGTGGTGGTGGTGGTGGTCTGCAGTACTGAGACTGGTTTGATGCAGCTCTCCATGCTACTCTATCCTGTGCAAGCTTATTCATCTCCCAGTACATACTGCAACCTACATCCTTCTGAATCTGCTTAGTGTATTCATGGTCTCCCTCTACAATTTGTACCCTCCACGCTGCCCTCCCAATACTAAATTGATGATCCCTTGATGCCTCAGAACATGTCCGTACCATCAGATCCCTTCTTCTAGTCAAAGTGTGCCACAAATTTCTCTTCTCTCTAGTTCTATCAATACCTCCTCATTAGTTATGTGATCTACCCATCTAATCTTCAGCATTCTTCTGTAGCACAACATTTCAAAAGCTTCTATCTCTCTTCTTTTCCAAACTATTTATCGTCCATGTTTCACTTTCATACATGGCCACACGCCATACAAATACTTTCAGTAAACGACTTCCTGGACACTTAAATCTATACTCGGAGTTAACAAATTTCTCTTCTTCAGAAACGCTTTCCTTCCCATTGCCAGTCTCCATTTTATATCTTCTCTACTTCGACCATCATCAGTTATTTTGCTCCCTAAATAGCAAAACTCCTTTACTACTTTAAGCGTCTCATTTCCTAATCTAATTCCCTCAGCATCACCCCGACTTAATTCGACTACATTCCATTATCCTCATTTTGTTTTTGCTGATGTTCATCTTATATCCTCCTTTCAAGACGCTGTCCATTCCATTCAACTGCTCTTCCAAGTCTTTGCTGTCTCTGACAGAATTACAATGTTATCGGCGAACCTCAAAGGTTTTTATTTCTTCTCCATGGGTTTTAATACCTACTCCAAATTTTTCTTTTGTTTCGTTCATTGCTTGCTCAATATAAAGATTAAATAACATCGGGGAAAGACTACAACCCTGTCTCACTCCCTTCCAACCACTGCTTCCCTTTCATGCCCCTCGACTCTTATAAATGCCATCTGCTTTCTGTACAAATTGTAAATAGCCTTTCGATCCCTGTATTTTACCCCTGCCACCTTCAGAATTTGAAAGAGAGTATTCCAGTCAACATTGTCAAAAGCTTTCTCTATGTCTACAAATGCTAGAAACGTAGGTTTGCCCTTTTCTTAATCTTTCTTCTAAGATAAGTTGTAAGGTCAGTATTGCCTCACATGTTCCAACATTCCTACGGAATCCAAACTGATCTTCCCCGAGGTCGGCTTCTACCAAGTTTTTCATTTCGTCTGTAAAGAATTCGCGTGAGTATTTTGCATCCATGACTTATTAAACTGATAGTTCGGTAATTTTCACATCTGTCAACACCTGCTTTCTTTTGATTGGAATTATTATATTCTTCTTGAAGTCTGAGGGTATTTCACCTGTCTCATACATCTTGCTCAACAGGTGGTAGAGTTTTATCAGGACTGGCTCTTCCAAGGGAGCCGGCCGGAGTGGCAGTGAGGTTCTAGCTCAACAGTCTGGAACTGGGGCGGCCGCTACCGGTTTGCAGGTTCGAATCCTGCCTCGGGCATGGATGTGTGTGTGGTCCTTAGGTTAGTTAGGTTTAATTAGTTCTAAGTTCTAGGCGACTGGTGACCTCAAAATTTAAGTCGCATAGTGCTCAGAGCCATTTGAACCATTTTTTTTTCTTCCAAGGCCATCAGTAGTTCTATTGGAATGTTGTCTACTCCCGGGGCCTTGTTTCGACTCAAGTCTTTCAGTGCTCTGTCAAACTCTTCACGCAGTATTGTATCTCCCATTTCATCTTCATCTACATCCTCTTCCATTTGCATAATATTGTCCTGAAGTACATCGCCCTTGTATAGACCCTCTATATACTCCTTCCACCTTTCTGCTTTCCCCTCTTTGCTTAGAACTGGGTTTCCATCTGAGCTCTTGATAATCATAGAAGTGGTTCTCTTTTCTCCAAAGGTCTCTTCAATTTTCCTGTAGGAAGTATCTATCTTACCTCTAGTGAGATAAGCCTCTACATCCTTACATTTATCCTCTAGCCATCCCTGCGTAGCCATTTTGCACTTCCTATCACTCTCACAAGCTATTTTGCACTTCCTATCACTCTCACTTTTGAGATGTTTGTATTCCTTTTTTCCTGCTTCATTTACTGCATTTTTATATTTTCTCCTTTCATCAATTAAATTCAATATTTCTTCTGTTACTCAAGGATTTCTAGTAGCCCTCGTCTTTTTACCTACTTGATCCTCTGCTGCCTTCACTACTTCATCCCTCAGAGCTATCCATTCTTCTTCTACTGTATTTCTTTCCCTCATTCCTGTCAATTGTTCCCTTATGCTCTCCCTGAAACTCTGTACAACCTCTGGTTTAGTCAGTTTAACCATGTGCCACCTCCTTAAATTCCCACCTTTTTGCAGTTTCTTCAGTTTTAATCCACATTTCATAACCAATAGAGTGTGGTCAGAGTCCACATCTGTCCCTGGAAATGTCTTAGAATTTAAAACCCGGTTCCAAAATTTCTGTCTTACCATTATGTAATCTATCTGATACCTTCTAGTATCTCCAGCATTCTTCCATGTATACAACCTTCTTTTATGATTCTTGAACCAAGTGTTAGCTATGATTAAGTTATGCTCTGTGCAAAATTCTACCATATGGCTTCCTCTTTCATTTCTTACTCCCAATCCATATTCACCTACTATGTTTCCTTCTCTCCCTTTTCCTACTCTTGAATTCCAGTCACCTATGACTATTAAATTTTCGTCTGCCTTCACTAGCTGAATAATTTCTTTTATCTCATACATTTCATCAATTTCTTCATCATCTGCAGAGCTAGTTGGCATGTAAACTTGTACTACCGTAGTAGGCGTGGGCTTCGTGTGTATCTTGGCCACAATAATGTGTTCACTATGCTGTTTGTAGTAGCTTACCCGTACTCCTATTTTTAATTCATTATTAAACCTACTCCTGCATTACACCTACTTGATTTTATATTTATAACGCTGTACTCACCTGACCAAAAGTCTTGTTCCTCCTGCCACCGAACTTCACTAAATCCCACTATATCTAACTGTAACCTATCAATTTCCCTTTTTAAATTTTCTAACCTACCTGCCCGATTAAGGGATCCGACATTCCTCGCTCCCATCCGTAGAACGCCAGTTTTCTTTCTCCCGATAACGACGTCCTCTTGTGTAGTCCCTGCCGGGAGATCCGAATGGGGGACTATTTTACCTCCGGAATATTTTACCCAAGAGGACGCCATCATCATTTAATCATACAGTAAAGCTGCATGCTCTTGGGAAAAATTACGGCTGTAGTTTCCCCTTGCTTTCAGCCGTTCGCAGTACCAGCACAGCAAGGCCATTTAAGTTAGTGTTACAAGGCCAGATCAGTCAATCATCCAGACTGTTGCCCCTGCAACTACTGCAAAGGCTGCTGCCCCTCTTCTGGAACCACACGTTTGTCTGGCCTCTCAACATACACCCCTCCGTTGTGGCTGCACCTACGGTACGGCCATCTGTGTCGCTGAGGCACGCAAGCCTCCCCACCAACGGCAGGGTCCATGGTTCAAGGGGAGAAAAATATAGAGATGTGGTATTGTAATGTTTTGTGGTGTAGAGCAAACTTCTGCATGTTCCCCCCCCCCCCATCCCCCCCACCCCACCCCCCACCCCCGTCCTCAATGTGTTTATGAGAGAAATGCTAGATAAATTTGCAAGTGCATTGAAGCTGCCAGTAAGTGATTATTTGTTCTATGTTCATCTGCAGATAAAATTTATATAAGACAGTGTGATCAATTTCCTCCAGTTTATTCAGGTCCTCAAACCCTTGTGTGTATCTAAGTAGTTCTGCATGATACGGTTTCCTACATTATACAACTTTTGTATTCTAGTTTCCCAAAAGATGAACAGTGTGTCAAAATATGGCTCCACAAAATAAAAAAGAATTTCGTCCCTACAAAATATTCTAAAGTGCACTCTAAACACTTTGCTGCAGAATGCTTTGATAGTGATGCATTGGCACCCAATACAGTGTGTTTGTAAGATAACAAATTGGAACAAATATTTGACAATATGAATTAGTGCAATAGAAAACCTAAAAAAATATTATTGGCTGTCAAATAAATAATGCAGGTCGTGTAAATTGCTTATTTACAGTAACAATTTCATTGCTATGACTGCGCCCCCCCCCCCCCTGCCCCCCCTTCCCCATGATGCTTCGGCGCCCAATACAATGTCATTGTGAAGTAATTAATTCGACAGCATGAATAAATGTAATAGAAAACCTAAAAAGGTATTGTTGGCTGTCACTTCTTTTCCCGCACCAGAAAAAACGTAAGTAAAGTGGCACTGAGCTATGATACTGTGGAGGAAAAGCACAATACTCATGCTCTTCACAGCTTTAAAACTATTTCAGTTCCAGGTATAAAATTGTTAAAATGTCTATAAAATGTATATACAAAGTTTCAGGATACTTCCGAAGGTGATCTATCTGTTCTAGCAAATTAATAACACTCAAAATACGCTAAGCCGTAAAATGTGCCGTCCCAATACCATGTCACTTGAGCAGCAGGAGATGTTGCGCAAAGATTTCTCGTTTTGCTCAACCAAATGCTCACTCCATAGAGAGATTTGTACTCTACCAGGCTGATGCACAGAGCAATCTTAGTTGTAGTGGGGAGGTGGGTAGTTTCCACATGACCCGTGTTTAAGTTTAGTGATTTTGTTGTTTCCTCTTCGTTTACCGTATTTACTCGAATCTAAGCTGCACCTGAAAAATGAGACCCGAAATCAAGGAAAAAAAATTTTCCTGAATCTAAGCCGCACCTGAAAAATAAGACTCGAAATCAAGGAAAAAAAATTTTCCCGAATCTAAGCTACACCTGAAATTTGAGACTCGAAATTCAAGAGGAGAAAAAAGTTTTAGGCCGCACCTGCAAATCGAAACAATGTTGGTCCATTGTAATATGAGGCACAATTTAGGTCGAATGAATGACGATACAGCTACAGTAGTTCGGTTCGAGTCGTAAGCTTAGCAGTTAAGCTATACCAGGTAGCCATTGCTATGAGTCAGGCACTCCGTCCGTATTTATATGGGTACCCTTCCTTTTTCATGTGCTTCATCTGGTTTGAATTGATTGCTTATTTTTCTTTGATAAGTGCCGTTCTCTTTGTTATAGGTGTTTACGTCACTCTAAGCTAAAAATGTATTACTATACTGTGTCATGCATTGTTTGTTACATTCTGTGTTTACGGCCTGTCGCCGCTCGCGGCATGGCGTGCTTTTGTGCACGCTACCCGCCGCTTACAATTAAAAGAAAAAAGAGAGGAATCATCTCATTAGCGAAACAATGGCAAGAGACTGCTATTTGTTGTTACTTACACTGCTGCTTTCTTTGATAATGATCAACAAGAACCAAATAGTAGAATGCGTATGATAGAAGATGTTCTAAACGAGAGTTTAGCGAAAATTTTTCTCCGTTTGAAAATCTTTGCAGACGCCTCTTGAGTACATTACATACTGCACAGAAATTAGTCATCTTAGATTTAAAAATCTAGTCAATTGCCGTGCTTCATTTCTGACTGTATCACTATTAGGCACAAGAATAATACGAATATAAACATGACGTGATATGTATATTCTTCCACGTTTGCTGTTGTCTCACTCTAGTTTCGTAGTTAATTAGGTAGACAGGTTAAATGAGATAGCAGCAAACACGAAAGAATACATGGCAAAATGTTTATATTCGTATTATTCCTATGGTGAAGAGAATATTGCATGTGATTCTCAATTCATAAAAGTTCCTATTAGCAACCATCTCATCTCAGAGGTAAGAAAAAATTCATAACATAGAATTGGCCATATTGACAAACATCCCAAACAGTCTCGCCAGTCGGATTTTCGTAGTACATTGAAATGCTGCTAAATTCGAAGATGAACTATACTTAATTTGTATTTACTTCGTTGGATAATGAATGAAAATACAGTGGTCGAAACTCGGGGGCAGAGAAAAAAAGCTCGTCTTCCACAATTTTTTTTTTTTTTTTTTTTTAAATGACGCAGAGGTTTTGGTGCCAGTATTTATCTGTGTGCCTGCAAAGCACGCCTGTGTAGCACTACATATATTCGACGGCAGAAGTTAGTTGTGGCGGCACCTACCAACATTTTTCAGAACTTCCGCTTACTTTGCACTCAATTCTAAGCCGCAGGTGGTTTTTTGGATTACAAAAACCAGAAAAAAAGTGCGGCTTAGATTTGAGTAAATACGGTATTGCTCTCATGTCAAGTGGAAACAAAACGGATTTCTGTGGCCGGGAGCTATCAAGTGAATTAATATACATCCACATAATTACGGAAGACTGAAATATGTTATTAGTTTCAGATTTTATTTTATTTCCACCCTTCTGAGCGCATGAACGGGCACAGACGAACTGTCCGCCTAGGTGGTGTCCAATACCCAGTAGCAGAGCATGCCCTCCAGCGTAATTCTAGGGACCTAGGAACCTGCTACACCGTACGTGCCATTTGGCTTCTCCCACCCAACACCAGTCCCTTGGAACTGCGGAGATGGGAACTTGCACTCTAACACATCCTTTCATCTCGCCATCCCCCTGGGCTGAACCTACGTTAACCAACCTCACTCCCATTCACTCTTCAGTCATCTCCTCTTTCCCTTTCCTCTTTAGCCATTCACGCATCTTTTCATCGTACATAGTTTCGTTTATCTTTATACTATATACCTCTTTACTTCTGTATGCATCCTCTTTGGTTTGAAGCTGGCACAGTACTTACAGTAGAATATCTTTGGCTTCCCTCTGACACCCATGCCTCCATCTTTGCTACCCTCCCTGTTTACCTTGCTCCTGTTGCTTCATAACCTGGGTTGTGAGTAACTGAATCCACTTTCCCTTCTTTCTCTTTTTCCCCTCTCTCCTCCCTGACGAAGGAACAAAGTTCTGAAAGCCATGATAAAAATTTTATGTTCTGTTTTGTGCATCTATCGGCTGTACTGAGCTGAGGTAAGTACTGACCAGCCCCTCTATCTCTTTGTTAGTATTTGCAACACTATATTAATTTAAACCATTAACTTTTTCTATTTGTGCGTTGGTGCTACTTAAGTGATGTTGCTATTGGCTGACACATCGCATGTCCTATGCTCTGAATATCCGCTGTCATCGGCTGACGAGATCATGTGACATGAGCTATGACTGGCTTATAAAAGTGCTTTCGTAATCGAATTTAAGCAACGTACATGTTGCTGCACATTAAAGATTGTTCCAAATCATATTTTTGTCCCCAAGTTTCGCTTTCTAATGTGCCGGGAAATTCTATGATGGTGTATAAAACTATAACCATTCAAAGGATTGATAAGTTTTACAATTCCAAGGAAAAGTATACTGTCACTTAGCACAGAAAAGGTGTATTTTCACCCAGGAGAAAGTTTATTTTTAACCAGAAAATCCGGGAAAAATCTGGGAATTTTTTTCCATGTCTGCGTATACACCCTGTTGTTGTGCTTTCCTGAACATACAAAAAGGTTTAAATGTGCTACTCTTTTACTGTGTTTCAGGCATGCCAGGGTGACAAGTTGGATGGTGGGATTACACTGAGAACGGAAACAGATGGTGCCCCACTTTCATATAGGATTCCAACGCAAGCAGACTTCCTGATAGCATATTCGACAGTTCCAGGTAAATCATAATATTTTTGTAAGTGCAGCCTTAAGACCAATATTGTACAAAATAGTAAAACCTGGACCGATTTTTCAGAATTTATTTCAAGCTATAACTGTAATAAAATATGAACTGGATAGATTCCTGGTCATCACATACAGGAGGATTAACCAAATGAAACTGTGTAAACATTTTCAAGTCTCAAACATATGCATACTTACATACGGGAGGCACTGAATGGTTGACTGTGAAAATCAGCTTTCAGACAAAGTCCTTCATCACACACACACACACACACACACACAAAATTTACATATGCAAGCTTTTGGAGGCAGTGGTTCCTCCTCCTGGCAGAATGGTTGAAGGGCAAAGGAGGAAGGGGTGAAGGAAAAGTCTGGAGAAGTTTAGGAAAAGGGGTAGAAGTCACCCAGAACCCGGGGTAAGGGGAGACTTAAATGGGATGAGAAGGAAAGACTGAAGGAATCAGTCTTTTATTCTCATCCTGTCTAGTAAGTTTCCTCTGACCCGGGGTTCTGGATGACTTTTCCAAACTCTACCCCTTTTAAACCTGTTCAGACCTTCTCCTTCACCCCTGTTTGTCTTCAACCATTCTGCTAGAGGAAGGAGCCACTGGCTCTGAAAGATTGCATATGCAAGAACTGCATTATATGTTTGTTCTCCTTCCGACAGTTGGTGGGTAGACTTTTTTATCTACCCAATTACATTATATTGTCAAAAACTGATAATCTTTGTTGTTATAATCTTTACAGGGATATTGTAAACATGAAAACTGATATCACACTTATTGTGGGCAGTGCACTAGCAAATCGTGTGAAGTACCATAGTTAAGAGCTTGAACCAATCACTAATTCAGCAGCATAGCAGAAGGGCCTCCATGGGGTAAACTAATAATAGCTGGGAGCTTTGACTCAATCCATAAGGTTTGTTTGGGAGGCAGCAGTTTTTGACAAGAGTGGGACACGGCTGAAATCTAGCTACGTTGTTGCTCTGTCTGTATATCAGAGAAGAAGTAAATAAAAGGAAGGAGAAGTTTGGAAAGGGAACTAAAGTTTGGGAAGAAGAAATAAAAGCTTTGACATCTGGCGATGACAGAATAATTCTACCAGAGACGAAAAGGAGTCGGAGAATCAGTGGAATGGAGTGGATAGCATCTTGAAAAGTGATTACAAGATGAATTAGTTTCTTCAACAAAAATAAAATGCTAGTAATGCAGAGTAGTTAAATTAAATTGGGCAATGCTGAGCAAATTGTTGGGTGGGCAGAGAGAAGAATGAAGTACTGAATTTTGTCATTGTAAATCATTACACCATGGAGGATGATAATACAGTTAATTATTTCAGTTACTGCGCAGGTGACAGAGTGGCAGATGGTTAGATAAGCAGTTGCAGAATAGAAAATCACCAGTATAAAGGCAACTAGACCAGTGAGGTACATGTGAGCTTCTACAGATATTGTGCCAAAGAACTTACTCCCATTCATAACTCTACCATTTGGTCTGCTTTAATGATACATGCCACCTCTTGCCTATTCACCTCAAGGATTTAATTGTGTACCTCCTACTGCTTGTAATTTTTAGGAAATGGGCAGTGAAAGGTTCAACTGCTAACAGTTAATAGTGGATCACTGTCTGTATGATTTAATATTCTGAACGTATTCCTCATTCCAGACCAATTTAACTCCTCAGTTTTGGCAATGTTCCATATGCCACACTTCACACTGAAGCTATAAGGCTGTCAGAATGTGGCACAAATAATTAGCCTGAACACATTAGTGAGTGCGACTAATCAATGCAGACTCAGTTTCGCAACTGGACTGTCACCACTGCTGTGCTCAATAACATAAGAAAACAGCATGAGTAAGACCAAATATATCTACATAGCAAAAGTAATCAGGTTATGTTTAAAATTTACACACAAGATATATTATACTTAAAGGTTCATTACATAAGTGGTAACAATATGTTCAGAAATGACGAACAAACATTAGAAGGTGTCAGAGAGAGATTCGTGACACACATAAATAAATAAATGTTTGTACATAAATAATTCCTGTGAACTTTGAGCATCTGGACATGAAAATGTTCAATGTCCCACTATTTTATTTTAATCACTCACAGCTTTTGCAGGTCCTAAGCTTTGTACAGAGCTTGACTGTCATTTACTTCGTCACACGCAAGTGAAGTATTGTGTTGTTGTGCTGCTTCCCCCCCCCCCCCCCCCCTCCTCCCCCCATGCCTCACCTTCTTGCATAGGCTATACCGTGTCATTGAGAAAGAGGCCATAATATTTGGCAGTACAATTCTCTGTGCCAATTCCATTAAACATATTAATTGTTGTCATCTGTATTATAGTTTGAAACAGTTTGTTGATGTAATTTTATATGCACTAATGAATTTCTACACAAGTCAAAGTTGTGAAAGACATTATGAATTATCACTCGACTGTAAACATGAAATTTCTCTCTCTTCGCTTTCCAATCATTTTTTTCGCCTCTTTCTGTTTCCAAAATTTTATACAATTCTCTTATCTTTCTTCTTCCCACATTTTTTCGATCCACTGTTCTACCTCAAATTCTTCTTTATGACTGCTGTTAAGTTCAGATTGCTATCCTCACCATACTTGTGACGGTTTAGTAAATAACACACCTTGTTATGTCAATCGTGGGACTGATACTCAATTGAGAATGTTGTTTCTAACTCTGCAGGTGATGTAAAATTTTCCATGCTGAAAATTCCCTGTGTGTAGCCACTAAAAATACGTTTGCTATACACAAATGGTGATTCATTTGAAATCCTTGAACATGAAACATTAAATTGTCCATTGGGAGCGAGATGGAAAGAGCTCAGCATTGCCATTATGTTTGCCCTTGACGAATTTATCCAGTTAGCTGTCATTAATTTCAAGATCAGAAGCATGTCCTTGGTTCAATAGACAGATTTCTTGTTGCTGTGAGATTGAAACTGAACTCGAGCAAACTTGGCTTCTTCCTCTATTTACTGTCCTGACAAGGGAACTGTCTAGTCCTACGAATCAAAACCTGCTCTGAAAATTTTTATTCAGGAAGAATAGAGCAAAAGAAATGCAGTGGCAGAATTTTCGCTGCCAAGACACACTGCAAGTATACCGGGTGATCAAAAAGTCAGTATAAATTTGAAAACTGAATAAATCACGGAATAATGTAGGCAGAGAGGTACATATTGACACACATTTTTATCTCTCTATCTACATTATTCCTTGGTTTATTAAGTTTTCAAATTTATACCGACTTTTTGATCACCCGGTATTTAATAAAATGTTGAAATTTGCTAAATTATAGCTCGCTTGGCAGATGGATAAATGTGCACCCCTGCCGTAGCTGAAGCAGATAGCTGGCACATATCCTTGGTATAAACAGATAACAAGCCACAATGTGAAAGGAATTTGTAAAGCAAATTTCAGTTTCTGTTGATCCTCTGACACAATTGTTTAACTACCATTTGTTCTAATTTGCAACTCATTTAACATCCATAATAATTAGCAGTTTTGTTTTCAGTATCGCTAAGTGTTAACAATGGAGACAAAACTGAATTAATTTTCTTCATGTTTTGTTTGTATTTGCTTGCTAATAGCATCTGTCTTTGTGCAGATTCGAGTTTCACAATAATGGGAAATCCAATTAATGTTTGCAAACTTGCAAAGATGAAATATAAAGAATGTGGTATGCAATCAAAAGCATCTACTTCACTGAATTGTTACTTATTAGTTAATTTCTGGGAATTCATTCAAATTATGTCGATATTTTATTAGAAATAGTGTAAACAGTAGAAGAATCAGGAAGTAACTGAAGATCCATGAACTGACTTTAGAAAGATGATTATTGCGCTAGCTATAGCCCAGAACAAAATTGCATTTCCTTCCTAGCCCAAAGAAAAGGTGTACAATAATAGCTTTTAGTGACAAAGGAAATGCTGTACATTTTTAGTGAAACGATTGAGAGAGAAAGTACTTGCAGTTATGCAGTGTGCAAAGCTTGCTTGCAGTTAAGCAATGTGCAAAGCTGGTTCATAAAAATCTGGAAGTTAACTGTATAAATGTAAGAAAGAGTTACACAAAGTATGAAATATGTGCTAAAATGAAATTCGCAAATGTGTGAAAGAAAAAGCATTCGAATGATTTAAAACTGTTCATTTCAGTCAGTTCAGCATTAATGAGGGAGATATAAGAGACTTTGTTGTTGTTGTTGTTGTTGTTGTGGTCTTCAGTCCTGAGACTGGTTTGATGCAGCTCTCCACGCTACTCTATCCTGTGCAAGCTTCTTCATCTCCCAGTACCTACTGCAACCTACATCCTTCTGAATCTGCTTAGTGTATTCATCTCTTGGTGTCCCTCTACGATTTTTACCCTCCACGCTGCCCACCAATGCTAAATTGGTGATCCCTTGGTGCCTCAAAACATGTCCTACCAACCGATCCCTTCTTGTAGTCAAGTTGTGCCACAAACTTCTCTTCTCCCCAATCCTCTTCAATACCTCCTCATTAGTCACGTGATCTACCCACCTTATCTTCAGCATTCTTCTGTAGCACCACATTTCGAAAGCTTCTATTCTCTTCTTGTCCAAACTGGTTATCGTCCATGTTTCACTTCCATACATGGCTACACTCCATACAAATACTTTCAGAAACGACTTCCTGACACTTAAATCTATACTCGATGTTAACAAATTTCTCTTCTTCAGAAACGCTTTCCTTGCCATTGCCAGTCAACATTTTATATCCTCTCTACTTCGACCATCATCAGTTGTTTTACTCCCTAAATAGCAAAGCTCCTTTACTACTTTAAGTGTCTCATTTCCTAATCTAATCCCCTCAGCATCACCCGATTTAATTTGACTACATTCCATTATCCTCGTTTTGCTTTTGTTGATGTTCATCTTATATCCTCCTTTCAAGACACTGTCCAGTCCATTCAACTGCTCTTCCAAGTCCTTTGCTGTCTCTGACAGAATTACAATGTCATCGGCGAACCTCAAAGTTTTTACTTGTTCTCCATGGATTTTGATACCTACTCCAAATTTTTCTTTTGTTTCCTTTACTGCTTGCTCAATATACAGATTGAATAACATCGGGGAGAGGCTACAACCCTGTCTCACTCCTTTCCCAACCACTGCTTCCCTTTCATGCCCCTCGACTCTTATTTGTAAATAGCCTTTCGCTCCCTGTATTTTACCCCTGCCACCTTCAGAATTTGAAAGAGAGTATTCCAGTTAACGTTGTCAAAAGCTTTCTCTAAGTCTACAAATGCTAGAAACGTAGGTTTGCCTTTTCTTAATCTTTCTTCTAAGATAAGTCGTAAGGTTAGTATTGCCTCACGTGTTCCAACATTTCTACGGAATCCAAACTGATCTTCCCCGAGGTCCGCTTCTACCAGTTTTTCCATTCGTCTGTAAAGAATTCGCGTTAGTATTTTGCAGCTGTGACTTATTAAACTGATAGTTTGGTAATTTTCACATCTGTCAACACCTGCTTTCTTTGGGATTGGAATTATTATATTCTTCTTGAAGTCTGAGGGTATTTCACCTGTTTCATACATCTTGCTCACCAGATGGTAGAGCTTTGTCATGACTGGCTCTCCCAAGGCCATCAGTAGTTCTAATGGAATGTTGTGTACTCCCGGGGCCTTGTTTTGACTTAGGTCTTTCAGTGCTCTGTGAAACTCTTCACGCAGTATCTTATCTCCCATTTAATCTTCATCTACATCCTCTTCCATTTCCATAATATTGTTCTCAAGTACATCGCCCTTGTATAAACCCTCTATATATAAGAGACTAGGACCTCTGAATTACATGAAAGATAAACTATGCTGGCTTACAGGCTTCTTCAACCTGGTTAAACAGATTCAGTGAATGATGAAGATATGCTGAAAAATAAGGCCTTCAAATTTTTTATGTGAAAACTCTTAAAGCTTTTTAAATAAAACAACTATTCCAGAATGAGATTTTCACTCTGCAGCGGAGTGTGAGCTGATATGAAACTTCCTGGCAGATTAAAACTGTGTGCCCGACCGAGACTCGAACTCGGGACCTTTGCCTTTCGCGGGCAAGTGCTCTACCAACTGAGCTACCGAAGCACGACTGACGCCCGGTACTCACAGAAGTACCGGCAGAAGTACCGGCAGAAGTACCGGCAGAAGTACCGGCAGAAGTACCGGCAGAAGTACCGGCAGAAGTACCGGCAGAAGTACCGGCAGAAGTACCGGCAGAAGTACCGGCAGAAGTACCGGCAGAAGTACCGGCAGAAGTACCGGCAGAAGTACCGGCAGAAGTACTGGCAGAAGTAAAGCTGTGAGTACCGGGCGTGAGTCGTGCTTTGGTAGCTCAGTTGGTAGAGCACTTGCCCGCGAAAGGCAAAGGTCCCGAGTTCGAGTCTCGGTCGGGCACACAGTTTTAATCTGCCAGGAAGTTTTAAAACAACTATTATTTAACAGTCTGTGTCTTTATTCTTCACATCTGCAAATTTGCAGCCCTCTGTAGCTATAAGGCTCTGAATTGTAAAGTGTAATATAATGATGTAAGTGTGTGAGAAATGGCATGCTGTAGTCGAGGTTAGAGTTCAAAGACTTCATCCACACACACGAACACACACAGTTCCCTCTCCTCCTGCATGACAATGTCACACCACACAAAAACACTGCAACATCCACAACAATCTGATGCCTGGAATTCATAGTTAGCGATCATCGTCATCCATATAGTCCCGACTTTTCGTCTGTTTCCAGAACTTAAGTGCTTTAGAGGACTTCACTTTGGTAGTGATGAAGTGGTGCAAGCAGAGCTGGTGGTGTGGCTCCATCAACAAAGTCAAACATTTTACAGTGATGGTATCAACAAACTGGTCACTTGTTGGGAGAAATGCACATAGCCAGGGTGACTTGGTTATGACATAAATAAGTAGACATGAAGAATAAAGATGTGGAACTTCAATAACCTTTATTTAAAACTTTGGAGGCATTATTTTCAGCATGCCCTCATATTTGGTACAGGAATTGGCAAAATGACAAAGTTTTTAGAGGACATGTCCTGTGTGCAAACCGCACTTTATCATTTCGAGCAAAAAAAAAAAAAAATGCTTCTGCAGTCAGTGAATGCTATTACACATTTGTATACAATGATGCTGATGATAAGTATCAGTGGGTTACTATTTCTGCAGTTTTATATGTCTTCAAGAACCTCTAAGCAAATCAGCACCAAAAATTTAAAAAAGAGAACTGTTTTGTTACTGAAATCTTGTAATCGAATTAGCAAAATCTGGAAAAATGAGAGGGAATAATTTTCAAAGTTATGCCCGAAGCGTCTTCATACCAGGTGCAGAAACTAGTATTTTTTCAGTTGGACTCTTGATCTGGATGTTCGTTAGTTTCATGTTCCATGGATCATTTTGCATGGCAAATCTTACAATAATAGAAATTCTTCTATGGAGTAGGAGGGGTTGTCAAGGAGAAATTTTTTTCTGTTTGTTTTCAAATTTTACCTTGCTGTCAGTCAGACATTTAATATAGGGCATAAGTGGTAAAAATTTTAGTTGCAGAATTTTACACCTCTTTTTGTTCTAAAGACAACCTTAATGTGGTGTGATGAATGTCATTTTTTCCTCTGGTATTGTAATTATGTAAATCATTGTTCTTCTTTGAAGTGCAATGAATTATTTACAATGAACTTCATGAGGGAATAAATAAATTGGAAAGTCAAAATGCCCAACTCCTTAAACAGACATCTACAAGATGATCATGTGCGAGCACCGCATATTATTCTTAAGGCATGTTTTCGAGGAATGAAGACTTTCTTTCTTTAAGATGAGTTACCCCAGAACATAATTCCATAGGACATTATTGAATGAGAATATGCAAAATATGTTAACTTACTGATTTCTCTTTCCCCAAGATTTGCAGGGATCTAAGTGCAGATGTGGCTAAATTACCTACTACTGGGTTATTCCAAATGATGGACCCATTTAAAAAAAAATTGTATGTATTCAAGTGCAAATCCAAAATGAACGAACTTTATGCCAGTGAAAAGAGAAAGTTTCAAAGTTTTTGGTGGAGAGACGGTGATGGTTTCATAAGCGGCCGGTAGAGTTCGCGCGGCAATAGGGCTGCCATTCTGTTTCACTGTCAGTTGTGACTGAGATGGCAACTGTGGAGCACAAGGTTTTCTGCATTCTTGTTAGCGAAAAGTGAGTTGCAAATTGCAGTGCAGTGGGCATTTCGTTCCAAATTCGGTATTTAACCACCAGCATTAGCCGTTGGTTTAAGCAATTTAAACAGACTGGGAGTGTGTGCAAAGGAGAAAGCACAGGCCGACCTCATGTATCAGCGGATGATATCTGACGGATTCAAGAAAGCTTTGTGCGCAGTCCCAGTAAGTCTACCAATAGAGCCAGTCAAGAACTTGGAATACTCCATCCAACTGTATCGAAAGTTATGAGATGGCATTTTCTGGACAAGCCCTACCGATTACAACTTGCGCAGACTCTCAACCTGAATGACAAAGAGAAGTGTCTCGCATTTTGTGGTTATGTGCTAGCAAAGATGGAGGATGACGCATTTCTACAGCATGTAATTTGTAGCGACGAAGCGATGTTCCATCTTGGTGGAAAAGTCAACAAGTACAATGTTCGCATATGGGGTTTGGAAAAATCCTCATTCACCATTGCAACATGAAAGAGACTCACCGAAGATCAACGTGTTCTGTGCCGTATCCCATACAAAGGTTCATGGACCATTTCTCTTTGCAGAAAGAACTGTAACGGGAATCACCTACTTGGATATGTTGGAACAATGGCTGTTCCCTCAAATTATGGAAGATTCCCAGGACTTGTATTTTCCAACAGGATGGAGCTCCACCCCATTGGCACCGTGATGTATGAGGGGCTTTGTGAATGATTCCCTTCTTCAGCACTGGATCGGTCACAGGGGACTTGGGGAGGACCTGGCTCCGCACTTCTGGCCACCGAGATCACCTGATCTCACACCCTGTGACTATTTCTAATGGATTATGTGAAGGAAGCTGGTTACGTCCCACCTCTACCAACCACTCTGAACAATCTGAGGAACATGATCACAGTTGCCATGCACTCAGTAACAGCAGATGCGCTTTCGCGTGTGTGGGATGAGTTTGGCTACCGTGTCAATGTTTGACGTGCAGCCAACTGTGGCCACATTTACCATTTATAAAATTTATTGCATTTCTATTAAATACTTATTTAAACTAATCAATTACAAATTATTAAGTTGATATCAAACATTATGAAAAACTTTGAAACTTCCTCTTTTCATTGGTATAAAGCTTGTTCAGTTTGGATTTGTAATTGAGAATAACTATGAAGTTTTGAAAATGGATCCATCATTTAGAATAACCTTGTCTTTAGGAGGATGATGAATATACAGTTTATGTAATTCTGAGTACATCCGGAACATATTGTCATTCATCCAATTGATAAAGAAGTTTTTATATGTTATAGCGCATTTCAGAAACTTGTTGGACTGTATAATTTCTGATAGCTCTTTGTCATTTCAGGTTTATCAGTGGAACAGTATTGTCAAAATTCAGTCATTTTTGCAGTCAGCTTGCATCAACACGCTTTACGAATCTGATCAGGTGTGCCTGCTAAGCAGCAAAATATGCAGAACAATGGCCACAATCATTTCTTACTCCAATAAAATCAGTAAATACTGTGAAGTGCCCAAATGCGTTATTCTTCCCTTTATCTGGTGTGCCTTGTGGAAGGAAATGGTTTATTTTCGTCATCTAATAGACACAATCTATTTGCGCAACAACTACAGGGAATAAACAAGGAATTGTTCCAGATATATAACATTCAAGAATTATAACAGCTGTGCTACAGGAGTTTTTATAAAATACATAATGTCAAGTATTGAAAGTTCCGATAGATGGAAGTAGTCTGTAATGAAACGACATACTTCTTGATTTTCTTTCTTCATCTAGTCTCTTAAGTAACAATTACACCTGCAGCAGTTTAGCTGCATATATGAACTGGAAGTTATTCAAAAAATTAACAATTTGCAACATTTTTGGAATGGTTTAAGTGCTCAAAACTTGCACATTCTCTTGTCAATCCTGATTCAAGCGCTAGGCAGAAAGGGCTGTACAAACTGCAGTTGTAAGCGATTCTTCATGCAGCACCTGTCTGCTTGTGTCTGTGTATGTGTGGATGGATATGTGTGTGTGTGTGTGCGCGAGTGTATACCTGTCCTTTTTTCCTCCTAAGGTAAGTCTTTCCGCTCCCGGGATTGGAATGACTCCTTACCCTCTCCCTTAAAACCCACATCCTTTCGTCTTTCCCTCTCCTTCCCTCTTTCCTGATGAAGCAACCGTTTGTTGCGAAAGCTTGAATTTTGTGTGTATGTTTGTGTTTGTTTGTGTGTCTGTCGACCTGCCAGCACTTTCATTTGGTAAGTCACATCATCTTTGTTTTTAGATATATTTTTCCCACGTGGAATGTTTCCCTCTTATTATACTCATATATAGATATAATAGAGGGAAACATTCCATGTGGGAAAAATATATCTAAAAACAGAGATGATGTGACTTACCAAACGAAAGCGCGGGCAGGTCGATAGACACACAAACATACACACATACACACAAAATTCAAGCTCTCGCAACCAACGGTTGCTTCGTCAGGAAAGAGGGAAGAGACCACAAACAAACACAAATATACACACAAAATTCTAGCTTTTGCAACCAACGGCTGCTTCATCAGGAAAGAGGGAAGGAGAGGGAAAGACGAAAGGATGTGGGTTTTAAGGTAGAGGGTAAGGAGTCATTCCAATCCCGGGAGCGGAAAGACTTACCGTGGGGGAAAAACGGACGAGTATACACTCGCACATACACACATATCCATCCACACATATACAGACACAAGCAGACGTGTGTGTGTCTATAAACATTCCACGTGGGAAAAATTTTGTGTTTATGTTTGTGATATATCTCTATATATGCGCGCGAGTGTATACCCGTCCTTTTTTCCCCCTAAGGTAAGTCTTTCCGCTCCCGGGATTGGAATGACTCCTTACCCTCTCCCTTAAAACCCACATCCTTTCGTCTTTTCCCTCTCCTTTCCTCTTTCATGATGAGGCAACAGTTTGTTGCAAAAGCTTGAATTTTGTGTGTATGTTTGTGTTTGTTTGTGTGTCTGTCGACCTGCAAGCACTTTCATTTGGTAAGTCACATCATCTTTGTTTTTAGACACACACACACACACACACACACACACACACACACACACACACACGCTTGCAGTGTGCATTAGCAGCTACAGTTTCGACAGTGCGTTTCTTTAACTGTATTCTTCCTGTATGAAAAATTTCAGGGTTGGTGTCGACTTGTAGGATGATACCATTCCCTTGTGAGTACGATTAGAATGTTCAGTTTTTGTCTGTCTTATAAGCCTGTTTTACCAATCCATGAATAGTTGTTGCAAGTTGTTATAAATATAAATTACATTTTTGTTCAACCCCTTGTTCATATCAGCTCTCAATTTTTGATTATCTGCTTTCAGTTCTTGACCCAACCGATGGTTGTTTCATTGTTCAACTTTTGCTCATGATCATCTAGTTTTTTGTACTTTTTTAAAATTATTAACACATCCTCCCTTCATAAATTATCAACATGATTGTTGTCTGTCACTCTGTACAGATTCAATGTGTACATTCAGTCCTGAACTTTGTCAGTTGCTTCTACAGTTTGAATGCTGTCAATTAGTTCCAATTGATTAATAACATTGATATCAAAGCTATTTCGATGGCCACTGTCATCCTCATTAACGCAGTGGAAATTCTTGCTTTCTGTAGCCATTATTGTTAAAATACGTACACTGCACACACAATTTTGTGATCTGAATAATCATTCATTGTCTGTATCTTCTTCCTTGGTCAGTGTTACTTGAAAAATTCAGGTTACACTCATCATCATCATCTTGGACAGTTTCCAGCCACTGGCTGGGTCTGTCGGGAACACAAGCCTCTCCATCGTGTTCTGTCTTTCCACCATTCCCCCTCTTCCACCTTCGTCCAGTTCTCTCCTCTTCTCGTCACACATTCCTTCACTCCCTTCACCCATCTATCTCTTGGTCTTCCCCTGGGCCTCTTCCCCTCCAGTTGCAGATCAAACATCCTCTTTGGAATTCTTCCCTCATCCATTCTCTTCATGTGTCCATACCACTGCAGTCTTGATTTTTCTATCCTGTCCTGTACTGGTTCCTCCTTTAGTCTTTCCCTCACATACACATTTCGCAATCTGTCTCGTCTTGTTACACTCAACCTGCTCCTCTGGAACTTCATTTCACTAGCTTGTATTCTACTTTTGTCGCTTTTGTGCATTACCCATGTCTCACTTCCGTATGCCAATATGGGGACAAAGTAGGTTCAGTATATAATTCCCTTGGATTTCTGTGGCACCTCCTTGCTCCAAATAAGCCCCCTAATGCATTTGAAGAACTGCCCTGCTTTTCTGCACCTTTCATTTATTTCCATTGCGTTTCCCCCCTTACTTTCAATCATGCTTCCCAGGTACTTGAAGTTCTCTACCACTTGTAGTTTTTCCCCTCCACAAGTTATATCCACATTTGGCCTATTCTTCTTCCTTGTTGTGACAATTATTTCACTTTTCTTTGCAGAGAAATGCATTCCATATTGTGCTGCCGTTGCCTCCCATACATCTAACTGCTCTTGCACCTCCTTCTCGCAATTTCCCCATAACATCAGGTCATCGGCAAAAAGCCCTGCTTTCATTTTATGATCTCCAATTGCATCTGATACTTGCTGTAGGATTTCATCCATAACAATAATAAACAATAAAGGCGAAAGTGCACTTCCCTGTCGCAGCCCATTTTCCAGCTTGAACCATGCAGTACATTCCCTCCCCACTTTCACACAACTCTCACTTCCCTCATACATTTTTCTGACTTTTCGTATTATCTCTTCATCTATCCCTTTTGCGTTCGGCACATCCCAGAGCTTGTCCCTATAGATACTGTCATACGCCTTCTCAATATCTAAAAAGGCCATGATTAAGTCTTTCCCGTACTCATAATGCCTTTCCTGCAGTTGCCTTACCGCAAATATGAGGTCCGTTGTTGATCTTCCCGGTCTGAAACCATACTGCTCCTCTTGCAGTCTACTTTCAATACTGCTTCTTATTCTCTTCTCCAGGATCTTTTCATAGATTTTTCCACAGTGGCATAGCAGGGTGATTCCTCTGTAGTTCTCACATCTCCTTTTATCCCCTTTCTTGAAGATCGGGACTATAATTCCTTTCTTCCAATCCTCAGGAATTCTGTTCTCCTTCCACACCACCCTCAGCACTCTGTATAGCCACTGGGTTCCTACTTCTCCTGCTGCTCGTATCATATCCACTGTTACTTCGTCCCAACCTGGTGCCTTGCCCCCTTTCATCCTCTTTATGGCTTCTTCCACTTCATTCCAAGTTAGATCATCAATTTCCCCACTATTATAATTGTCTGCTGCCTTAGGCTCTCCATCGCTGTTAGTTACCCGCTTGACGGCATTCAACAGATCTTCAAAGTACTCCTTCCAAATCTTTTTGAGCTCATGCATTTCCTCCACAACTCTTCCATTATTATCCATGATCCTCAGGCACTCGCTTCTGTCGTTCCTCTTATTTCTTACCATGGTGTAAAGTACTTTTTTGTTCCCTTCAGTGTCCTCTTCTAACATTCTTGTCCATTTTTCCATCCACTACTTCTTCTCCGCCCTTACTATGGTCTGTGCCGCTTTCTAGCTTTCCGTATATTTTACCCTAGCTTCCTCTGTTCGGGTCTGGAACCATTCTCTGAAGGCTTTGTTCTTTCGAAGTACTGCCTCTTTACATATGTTGTTCCACCATGGGGTTTCCTTACTTCTCCTCTTTGTGCAAGTTCTTCCGCACACAGTCTCAGCTGCCTCAACTAGAGCCCTCTTAAAATCTCCCCATTCTTCTTCCACTGTTCTCTGATCTTCCTTTGGCAGCTTCTTCCTGATCAGTGTCTGGTACTGGGTCCTCCGTTCATCCTCTTTCAGCATCCATGTCTTCAACCTTTTCTCCTGTATGTCTGTTGCCCTCCTATCTTTTTTCTCTCTCAGGGTGGCTACCAACAGCCGATGGTCACTGTCTAAGGCCTCAGATGGAATGACCTTAACATCTGTGAGGCTGCTCATCATCTGCCTATCCACTAGTACATAGTCTACTACTGAAGTTTGGGACCAGTCTCCACTGTACCAAGTTATTTTGTGGCTACTTCTCTTCTTGTACCAGGAATTTGCGATCGCCAGCCCATTCCTCTTGCAGAATTCCAGGAACAATTTTCCTTCTCTATTTCGGTTCCCCCAGCCCTCTGGTCCCATTATCTCCTCGAATCCTTTCCTGTCTGTGCCAACATGTGCATTGAGGTCCCCTATTATAATCTGATTACCTCCATTTAGCTGCTTTTGCATGTCATCTTCAAATTCCTCCTTCTCCTTTTTTGTACACCCCACCTGTGGGGCATATGCTTGGATGATTTCAATGCTTTTTCCTTTCACTCGTACTCTGGCTTTTATCATTCGATCATTGATACCTTCCACCTTCTCCTGCAGACCCTCTCTGACCACTATTGCCACTCCATTTCTTCCCCTCTCATTCCCTATTCAGTACAGTTTACATCCTTTACTTAGTGGTTTTTCACCAACTCCTCTCCACCTAGTCTCAGCAAGTCCCAAGATGTCCAATTTCCTCCTTTCCGTCATTTCTACAATTTCTTCTAACTT
Organism: Schistocerca piceifrons; assembly: GCF_021461385.2. Classification (NCBI taxonomy): domain Eukaryota; kingdom Metazoa; phylum Arthropoda; class Insecta; order Orthoptera; family Acrididae; genus Schistocerca; species Schistocerca piceifrons. Next base: position 1,219,072,311 of record NC_060138.1, read on the forward strand.
CCCAGTTAGAATCCTTACGTTTAAGGTGCCCAGTCGTAAACCATCTCGTAATCCTTTTCCATTGCTTGGTCGGTTTCCTTTAAATCCGTTCCGTGATCCGAGGCATGTTCCCTTTTTGAAAGCAGTTGATTTATCCACTACTGGCTTGCTAGGCCTATCGCAGCTTCACCAGAGCCCAGTTAGCCGTCACGTTTCAGGGTTCCCATAGGGCCTTCCCAGGTACCGTAGCGGTCCTGGGGCACACGAAGTCCCCGCTGTACATCGCCCCTATAGGCAGTCCCCTACTTTGTGCCGTTGCCCATCTCCCACGACTTGGACGAGGGGTTGGACGGCACAAAGTAGTGGACTGCCTATAGGGGCGATGTACAGCGGGGACTTCGTGTGCCCCAGGACCGCTACGGTAGCTGGGAAGGCCCTATGGGAACCCTGAAACGTGACGGCAGGTTACACTAAAATTTAAAATTCATTCAACATGTTTGGAGGCTGACCTGACTCTGGGATCCGAAGATTGTTGCAGGATGCAATGTAGGTCTGTCTGGATTCTGTTTATAACATGACTGACTAGTGTACTCTAATGACAGGCAATATTTATCACTTCTTCAACTCAGTGATCTAATTATATACTTTCTTTTGCTGGTAATTCTTAGGAAGTGAACAATGAAAGGTTCGATTGATATCGGTTAACAGTGGATCACTGACACTGTGATTTATTACTGAACTCATTATTCATTTCAAACCAATTTAGCTACACTCAGGTTTAACAATGTCCTATATACCTAGCATGACATAAACCACTTTATACTAAAACCTTAAGGTTATACCTTATATGGTATCAATACATTGGTGAATGCAGCCGACCAATTCTGCTTCACAGTTATTATTGTGCACTCATTACTGCAACGCTACATCAATTTCATATGTGAAGCAACAATCAGTGTTTCAGAAAGCATTGTCAGTGGGCAAAGATTACTTTTAAATGCCACACTGCTAAATGAATTTTAGTTGCAGCAATATAACACTTACTCAGTGGTGAAGCAATAAACTTTCATAAAGGCCAAATTATGTAACCAGTATTTCAACATTCGAGGATATGTGATCTCCACACTGTCTGGCAGTGGTTTATCATAGATCACTGAAGCAACAAAGGTTACCTAGCAATTTGAAAAGTAATTCCCATTTCCGAGAAGGTTTGTCAGATGGATCAGCATAATTATAGGTCGATATTTCTTAGGTCAGTCTGTTGTGTAAGTTTATAGAGCATTTTTCATGGTCAAACATGATGACGTTTTTTGAGAATAAATTTTTTTTCTCTATAAAAATAAAATAGATCTTGCCGAAAGATATCTTAAAGTACTTAAATCTTAAAAAAAAATGCTGCTCATCTGTGAGGCACAGGGTGCCACAGACAAAGGTGCTAGAGTTGATGCTGTGTTCCTTGACTTCTGGGAAACATCTGATACAGTGCAGCACTGTTGTTTAGTGAACAAAATATGCGCTTACCAATTATTGGAGAAAATTTGTGGTTGGATACAGGACTTCCTTGCAGACAGAACTCAAATGACATACTTAATAGAAGAGTCAACAAATATGAACATGCAGATACACTTCACGGGTTTGAACTGGATCGTATTGTGCAAATCTCACAGTATTTCATCGATGCCACTGATTGACAACTTCAGGTGGTGGTAAATGCTGCTGTCACTTCTGCAAGATGAGACTGATGATAATCATGTAGCGACATCGAAATTTATCAGGCCAGGAGCATGCAATATGCATGCGTGGGAAGATGCTTGCGGTTAGTGGAAAACAACACTCCTAGTGCTCCCTGCTGGGAGCTGCAGTAAGGCCTTTCGAGTGTGCACTACAGGCGATAACTGTGCTGCTGGACACTCCTGTGGTTAAAAACCGAATTAAATCTCAACAGTACATTGTGCTGAGTCATTAATTGGAATTTCTTGTTTACCCTGTTTTGATTTAATGGCAGCCAGGCGGTGCTTAGTTGAAAACCTGCATCCCTGTTGACAAGATTGTCCGCCGTGCCAATATTTATGGCCTCCTTAACAACACAGTCCCAGAAAATTTGTCTTTTCATAAAACATGCAATGCCCCATGTCCAGACAATGCCCTGCCACTGCTGATCAATCAGGTTGCCCCAGGTGTGTATGATTGGCATGGGGTCTTAATACATGTTAAGTTTCCTAAGACAAGTCTCGTCTTTGACCGAGCACAGCTAATTCCTCAATGTTACTAGTGGCTGAAAACCACACTTGACATAGCACCATTTGAGGATTCTTTCTATTCTTGAAGACATACCGCTAAAATAGGGTTAGAATGCCCTTGCAGTGGGTGCCTCTGCATTTTTATTTACATCCTCACTTTCAGTTTGCTTAGAATGGAATGCGTCGCATTTCTACCAGAATAGCCATTATGTTGGAATACCATTGTTAGGTGTTATAGCTCAGCAAGTAGACTGTCGGCATCTGAGATCACATGGGCTCCATGCACCAAAGAATGTAAGACACTATCGCATTATGCAGAATGAAGGCAACTTTTGTCCCGCAAATATAGCTCCATGTGTGTGTGTTTGCTTTAGACACTATGTTCCAGTGTACCATCAGCTTTCCTTCTGACCATAACATCCAGGAATGGTAAAATGCCTTCTTTTTCCACCTCATTGTGAACTGTGTTTTCGAATGCTGTAGGTTCAGATGCTGGAGACACACACATGTGGGGCCACACCACAACTGTATCGCCTACATACCGCCAGTAGCAGGAATGTAACTTGCTTGCTGCAGAAGTTTTTCCTCAAAGTCTTCCACAAAACTGTTGGCCACCACGAGAGACAAAGGACTTCCCATGGCAACACCATCCACTAGTTCAAATACTGGTCATTGAATAAGAAATAAGTTGAGGTAAGTACGTGTTTAAACAATGCCACAATATCATTCTCAAACTGGCTGCTGGTAAGCTCTGACAAGTCCTGCAGGGGTACTTCTGTAAATAAAGATGGAATGCCAAAACTAACCAAAAGACCCGACAGTTTTAGCTTAATCGTCTTCGGACCGATGACCATAGTAGTCTGGTCCCTTCAATCCCACAAACTAACCAACCAACTTTAATCGTCTTCAGGCATCGTATGAGGTACTCTGAATTTTGGATATGGTGGTCACACTAGACTATGAGAGTTTCCAACAGCTTTGTAAGATGATTGGCCAGAAAATAGGAGCATCAATGTTGCTTACTATTGGGCGAAGAGGATACCCATCCTTGTGTGCCTTCCATAGGCTGTACAGTCTTGGGGCAATTGCAGCCTGTTGGTGTAATCTCTAAATGACTTTAGAAGGAATAGAACTTTGAGATGATCTAAAGTTTTTTATTGGATCTTGCCAGTCAGATCCTCTCTCAATAGGATCGTTGAGCAGCACCTCTATCTTGCTATTTTCCCCTTGTCAGCACATAAAACGACGACGTCTTTGTCTGCTAGCAAGTCCTGCAGAGCTTACCTTTCTGCTGACCTGATGTCAGACTTTCTTGGTGGGGGTTGTGTTAAAATTTGGCAGATGTCCCACCTATCTCATCTCTTCTGCAACCTCACTGGGAAGCTACAACTGACAGATCTTTTGGTTATCATTGACATAGTATCTGTATTTACAAAAGTAAACCTGCAGGACTCATTAGAGCATACCAGTAGCCAGTTTGAGAACGACATTGTGGTGTTGTTTAAACATGTTCTTACCTCTCCTTATTTCGTACTGCATGACCAGTATTTTGTACAAGGCGATGGTGTTGTCATGGGAAGTCCTCTTTCTCCCATGGTGACCAACTGTTTTATGGAAGACTTTGAGGAAAAAGCATTGCAGTCAGCAAGTCTCAAATCTTCCAGCTTCTGGCAGCATGTAGACAATATATTTGTGGTGTGGCCCCACGGAACAGAGACATTAGCTGTGTTTCTTCGGCATCTGAACTCGCTGCATCTGAATATACAGTTCAAAATGAAAGTGGAGAAAGATGCCAGGTTTCCATTCCTGGATGCCACGGTCAGAAGGAAAGCTGATGATACACTAGGGATGTAGTGTCTATTGCAAAGCAATTCTCACGGAACTATATTTGCAGGCCACTAGATGTCATCATCCTGCACAATGCGCTAGTGTATTATGGACTTGGGTTTGTATTGCATATTTGGTCTCAGATGCCTAGACTCGATCTGGTGAGCTACAACACCTAACAATGGTTGTTGTTGTTGTGGTCTTCAGTCGTGAGACTGGTTTGATGCAGCTCTCCATGCTACTCTATCCTGTGCAAGCTTCTTCATCTCCCAGTACCTACTGCAACCTACATCCTTCTGAATCTGTTTAGCGTATTCACCTCTTGGTCTCCCTCTACGATTTTTACCCTCCACGCTGCCCTCCAATACTAAATTGGTGATCCCTTGATGCCGCCGAACATGTCCTACCAACCGATCCCTTCTTCTAGTTAAGTTGTGCCACAAACTTCTCTTCTCCCCAATCCTATTCAATACCTCCTCATTAGTTACGTGATCTACCCACCTTATCTTCAGCATTCCTCTGTAGCACCACATTTCGAAAGCTTCTATTCTCTTCTTGTCCAAACTATTTATCGTCCATGTTTCACTTCCATACATGGCTACGCTCCATACAAATACTTTCAGAAACGACTTCCTGGCACTTAAATCAATACTCGATGTTAACAAATTTCTCTTCTTCAGAAACGCTTTCCTTGCCATATTTTATATCCTCTCTACTACGACCATCATCAGTTATTTTGCGCCCCAAATAACAAAACTCATCTACTACTTTAAGTGTCTCATTTCCTAATCTAATTCCCTCAGCATCACCTGACTTAATTCGACTACATTCCATTATCCTCGTTTTGCTTTTGTTGATGTTCATCTTATACCCTCCTTTCATGATGCTGTCCATTCCGTTCAACTGCTCTTCCACCCCACTGCGGGTCCGGGGTAAGAATAGGCCCGAGGTATTCCTGCCTGTCGTAAGAGGTGACTAAAAGGAGTTTCAACCGTTTCGGCCTTCCATGTGATGGTCCCCCTTGGGGTTTGACCTCCATTTTTCAAAATTCTACAGAAGTACGAACCTTTTGGGGAAGGACGCCTTACGTGGTGTACCACTGGTCCTCAGTGCACTAAGACCTTGGCACTCAGCATTGTAACGGCGTTGTAACCATACCCACAAATCCTCAAATTGGGCCTAAACACCTGATGGGTTGTCCAAGTTACGCCCATAGTGCGTCCCCATCTGCACCTACGATCATGATGGACTTTCCATGGCACCCGAAATCCAGCACGGTGGCCAGCCCGTTGTGGTGGGGTCGTCATGTACCCTCTAGGTTGTGGCCCCCTGACAACACAGGGATCGTACTGCCGATACCTGAGCTGCACCCTCCCCACGTCGGCCAAGGAGTAGATGCCCGTCTCCTTGGGGCTTCAGGACTCCCGGCAATGGTCATCCTGCCAGGTGGCCCTTGCTGAGACTGGGTGGCACCCGTGGGGAGAGCCCCTGTTCGGAGTGGGTGGTATCGGGGCGGACGTTTCGCAGATGAAATGTCAACATGTATCAGGTCACTCTGCGGCCGAGTCTTTTAAAAAGAATTGTACTGTCTCTGGTTCTGGTTCTCCTGCCCTTTCCCCCTTGGCCACTCCCTGGGAGGAAGGACAGGCCCCCCGGCTTGGGGCGAAGTACTTCCCCCGCTATTTGGTCTGTTCTCGAACCGATGGAGGGACGTACGCCACCTCCAAGCCCATGTTCTTTGTTTAGCACATCGAGGACATCTTCGGGGAAATCGAGGCTCTCAGTAAAATGCGTTCGGGGTCCGTTATTATAAAGACCACCTCCGCCACACAGTCGGCGGTGCTCCAGGCGTGCGACCACCTAGGGGACATCCCAGTGTCCATTGTCCCGCATCTGGCACTGAATAGGACGCAGGGGGTTATTTTTCATCGGGACCTCCTGCTGCAATCTGATGAGGAGCTCAGGGCCAACCTGGAGAGCCAAGGCGTGCATTTCGTCCGGCGAGTCCAGTGTGGCCCCAAAGACCGTCTCATCGACACCAGGGCTTTTATCCTCGCCTTCGAGGGGGACGTTCTCCCGGAGAAGGTAAAGGTGATGTGCTACCGTTGCGACGTGCGACCTTACGTCCCGCCTCATATGCGCTGTTTTCGGTGTTTGCGCTTTAGGCACATGTCGTCACGGTGTGAGGCTGAGCCCCTTTGTGGCGATTGTGGACGTCCTCTTTGTGAGGAACGTACATGCACCCCACCACCTCGGTGCGTTAATTGTCCTGGCATCCACTCGCCTAGATCCTTAGACTGCCCCGCGTATCAGAAGGAGAAGAAGATTCAAGAACTCAAAACTTTGGATTGTCTCTCTTATTCTGAGGCCAGGAAGAAGTATGACCGCCTCGATCTCGTGACGTTGACCACTTCGTTTGCCTCAGTCGTGTCCACTCCTTCCACAGTATCCTCACCCCTATCCTGTCCCCCCTACACCTCCTCCCCCCATCCGGGGTCTATGCCTCCGCCTCCCAAATCCCTCCCTTCCAAATCCTCCTCTCCCGCGGCCCCCGCCCCCTCTGCCCCAGGGCCCCCCCCCCCCCCCACCCACCCCCCGCCGCCGCCGCCTGAGAAGCGATCCTCTTCTCAGGTGTCCATCGGGGAAACGTTCCGGACCCCGGCTTCCGAGGTCCGGCGTTCCAAAACGGACCCCGCGCGTGAGGACCTTCTTCGGGTCCAGCCCACCATCCCTGTGCCTCGTCGGACTTCCAAGAAGGCCTCCAAGAAGTAGTCTCTAACCCCCTCTCCACCCCGGCGCGTTTCGTCTGACGCTCCATCCGTGAGTCGCTGCTCCCAGCCGTCCTCGGTTTCACCAGGATGCTCTGCTGCCAGGCGCTCAGCTGGCCTCTCGTCGGCAAATGATGCTGCCCCTCCTACGCAACCCGGGACAGCGGCCGCAGCTGGCGACGACTCGATGGAACAGGATCCGCCTCCTGCCGGTTGTAGCGTTGTTCCCTCGAAACCTGGCCCTCCGCGGCCGTCGAGGTGACCAGCTCTTCCCCCGTCTCGTTCCCCCTTTTTTTTGACTAGCGATGGCCTTGTTACATTGGAACATAAGAGGTATTCGATCTAATCGGGAGGAATTACAACTGCTCCTCCGCCTGCACTGTCCGCTCGTCCTTGGTCGCCAGGAAACCAAGTTGCGCCCAACTGACCGTATTGCCTTTTCCCACTATACCTCGGAGCAGTATGACCTCATCCCTGTGGACGGTATCCCAGCTCATGGTGGGGTCATGTTGCTTGTTCGGGATGATGTCTATCACCATCCCATCCCATTGACCACCCCACTCCAAGCAATAGCTGTCCGTATTACTCTTTCTGCTTTTACTTTTTCAGTTTGTACCATCTACACTCCATCGTCATCCGCAGTTAGTCGGGCTGACATGATGCACCTGATTGTTCAGCTTCCTCTGCCGTTTTTATTGTTTGGCGACTTCAATGCCCATCATCCCCTTTGGGGCTCTCCTGCATCCTGTCAAAGAGGCTCCCTCTTGGCGGATGTCTTTAACCATCTCAATCTTGTCTGCCTCAATACTGGCGCCCCGACTTACCTCTCGGACTCTACTCATACCTACTCCCACTTGGACCTTTCGATCTGTTCTACCACTCTTGCCCGTCGGTTCGAGTGGTATGTCCTTTCTGACACCTATTCGAGTGACCACTTCCCCTGTGTCGTTCGTCTCCTGCACCACACCCCATCCCCACGTCCTTCGAGCTGGAACATACCGAAAGCTGACTGGGGACTTTACTCCTCCCTGGCGACCTTTCCGGACCACGATTTTCTCAGTTGTGACAGTCAGGTCGAATACCTCACGGCTGTTATCATCAATGCTGCCGAACGTTCCATTCCTCATACTACCTCTTCTTCACGTCGCGTTTCCATCCCCTGGTGGCATGAGGCTTGTAGAGACGCTATCCGTGCTCGACGACGTGCTTTACGCACCTTTTGCCGCCATCCTACGTTGGCGAATTGTATTGGATACAAACGACTCCGAGCGCAATGCCGTAGAGTCATCAAAGACAGAAAAAAAGCTTGTTGGGCCTCTTTCACCAGCTCCTTTAACAGTTTTACTCCCTCTTCTGTCGTTTGGGGTGGCCTGCGCCGGCTGTCGGGCATTAAGGCCCACTCCTCGGTACCTGGCCTGACCTCAGGTAATGAGGTCCTTGTTGATCCTGTGGCTGTCTCCAACGCCTTCGGCCGCTTTTTCGCGGAGGTTTCAAGCTCCGCCCATTACCACCCTGCCTTCCTTCCCAGGAAAGAGGCAGAAGAGGCTCGGCGACCTTCCTTCCACTCGCTGAATCTGGAAACTTATAATGCCCCCTTTACTATGTGGGAACTCGAAAGTGCGCTTGCACTGTACTGGTTCTCTGCTCCGGGGCCAGATGCCATTCACATTCAGATGCTGGCACACCTTTCTCCGGCGTCTGGACCGAAGGTCAGGTCCCCATGCGTTGGCGAGACCCCGTCGTTGTTCCTATACCCAAACCCGGGAAGGATAGACACCTTCCTTCTAGTTACCGCCCCATTTCTCTTACAAGCTGTGTCTGTAAGGTGATGGAGCGCATGGTTAATGCTCGGTTAGTCTGGATTCTTGAATCTCGACGGCTACTTACCACTGTCCAATGCGGCTTTCGTCGCTGCCGCTCCGCTGTTGACCACCTTGTGACCTTGTCGACATTCATCATGAACAACTTTTTGCGAAGGCGCCAAACGGTAGCCGTGTTCTTAGATTTGGAGAAGGCTTATGATACCTGTTGGAGAGAAGGTATCCTCCGCACTATGCACAGGTGGGCCTAAGCGGTCGCCTGCCCCTTTTTATTGATTCCTTTTTAACGGATCGAAAGTTTAGGGTACGTGTGGTTTCCGTATTGTCCGACGTCTTCCTCCAGGAGAACGGAGTGCCTCAGGGCTCCGTCTTGAGCGTAGCCCTTTTTGCTATCGCGATCAATCCAATTATGGATTGCATTCCACCTAATGTCTCAGGCTCTCTCTTTGTCGATGACTTCGCGATCTACTGCAGTGCCCAGAGAACATGCCTCCTGGAGTGCTGCCTTCAGCGTTGTCTAAACAGCCTATACTCATGGAGTGTGGCTAACGGCTTCCGGTTCTCTGAAGAGAAGATGGTTTGTATCAACTTTTGGCGATATAAAGCGTTCCTTTCGCCATCCTTAAATCTCGGTCCCGTTGTTCTCCCATTCGTGGAAACAACTAAGTTTCTAGGGCTCATGTTGGACAGGAAACTGTGTTGGTCTCCGCATGTCTCTTATTTGGTGGCCCGTTGTACACGTTCCCTTAATGTCCTCCGAGTTCTTAGTGGTTCATCTTGGGGAGCGGATCGCACTGTCCTGCTTCGCTTGTATTGGTCCATAGTCCGATCGAAGCTGGATTATGGGAGCTTCGTCTACTCGTCTGCTCGGCCATCCCTCTTACGCCGTCTCAACTCCATCCACCATCGGGGGTTACGTCTTGCGACCGGAGCCTTCTACACTAGTCCCGTCGAGAGTCTTTATGCTGAAGCTGCCGAATTACCATTGACCTACCGACGCGATGTACTGCTGTGTCGGTATGCCTGCCGGCTGTTGTCAATGCCCGACCACCCCTCTTATCAGTCCTTCTTCGCCGATTCTCTCGACCGTCAGCACGGGTTGTATGTGTCTGCCCTGCTGCCCCCTGGAGTCCGCTTCCGTCGCCTGCTTCGACAATTGGATTTTGCCCTCCCTACCACCTTCAGAGAGGGTGAGAGCCCGACACTACCTTGGCTCCAGGCTCCGGTTCGTATTTATCTCGACCTCAGCTCACTCCCGAAGGAGGGTACTCCAGCTGCAGTGTATTGCTCACGGTTTGTCGAACTTCATGCTCGACTTGCCGGTCACACCTTTATTTACACCGATGGCTCCAAAACTGACGATGGTGTCGGCTGTGCCTTTGTCGTCGGGGCCGTCACCTTTAAATACCGGCTCCTCAACCAATGTTCCAGCTTTATGGCCGAGCTTTTTGCTCTCCATCAGGCCGTTCAGTATGCCCGCCGCCACCGCCATTCATCGTATGTACTCTGCTCTGATTCACTCAGTGCTCTTCAGAGCCTTGGAGCTCCCTATCCGGTCCATCCCTTGGTGCAACGGATCCAGCAGTCCCTCCATTCTTTCGCTGATAATGGTTCTCCTGTCAGCTTTCTGTGGGTTCCCGGACATGTAGGAGTGCCTGGGAATGAGACTGCTGATGCTGCAGCCAAGGCTGCAGTCCTCCTGCCTCGGCCAGCCTCCCATTGTGTCCCGTCATCTGACGTTCGTGGGGTTGTTTGTAAGAGGCTTGTGTCGTTGTGGTGGGATGCTTGGTCATCCCTCCAAGGAAACAAGCTCTGGGCAGTAAAACCGCCCCCAACTGCTTGGACAACCTCCGCCCGACCATCTCGGCGAGAAGAGGTCCTTCTGACCAGGTTGCGGATTGGGCATTGCCGGTTTAGCCACCGCTACCTGCTCTCCGGTGACCCAGCCCCGCAGTGCCCTTGTGGTCAAGCATTAACAGTGCGCCATGTTTTATTATCGTGTCCCCGCTTTAGTCAATCTCCTGCTCTTCCAAGTCCTTTGCTGTCTCTGACAGAATTACAATGTCATCGGCGAACCTCAGAGTTTTTATTTCTTCTCCATGGATTTTAATACCTACTCTGAATTTTTCTTTTGTTTCCTTCACTGCTTGCTCAATATACAGATTGAATAACATTGGGGGATAGGTTACAACCCTGTCTCACTCCCTTCCCAACCACTGCTTCCCTTTCATGCCCCTCAACTCTTATAACTGCCATCTGGTTTCTGTACAAATTGTAAATAGCCTTTCGCTCCCTGTATTTTACCCCTGCCACCTTCAGAATTTGAAAGAGTATTCCAGTCAACATTGTCAAAAGCTTTCTCTAAGTCTACAAATGGTAGAAATCTAGGTTTGCCTTTCCTTAATCTAGCTTCTAAGATAAGTCGTAGGGTCAGTATTGCCTCACGTGTTCCAATATTTCTACGGAATCCAAACTGATCTTCCCCGAGGTCAGCTTCTACCAGTTTTTCCATTCGTCTGTAGAGAATACGCGTTAGTATTTTGCATCCATGACTTATTAAACTGATAGTTCGGTAATTTTCACATCTGTCAACACCTGCTTTCTTTGGGATTGGAATTATTATATTCTTCTTGAAGTCTGAGGGTACTTCACCTGTCTCGTACATCTTGCTCACCAGATGGTAGAGTTTTGTCAGGACTGGCTCTTCCAAGGCTGTCAGTAGTTCTAACGGAATGTTGTCTACTCCCGGGGCCTTGTTTCGACTCAGGTCTTTCAGTGCTCTGTCAAGCTCTTCATGCAGTATTGTATCTCCCATTTCATCTTCATCTACATCCTCTTCCATTTCCATAATATTGTCCTCAAGTACATTGCCCTTGTATAGTCCCTCTATATACTCCCTCCACCTTTCTGCTTTCCCTTCTTTGCTTAGAACTGGTTTTCCATCTGAGCTCTTGATATTCATACAAGTGGTTCTCTTTTCTCCAAACGTCTCTTTAATTTTCCTGTAGGCGGTATCTATCTTACCCCTAGTGAGATAGCCCTCTACATCCTTACATTTGTCCTCTAGCCATGCCTGCTTAGCCATTTTGCACTTCCTGTCGATATCGTTTTTGAGACGTTTGTATTCCTTTTTGCCTGCTTCATTTACTGCATTTTTATATTTTCTCCTTTCATCAATTAAATTCAGTATTTCTGGTGTTACCCAAGGATTTCTACTAGCCCACATCTTTTTACCTACTAGATCCTCTGCTGCCTTCACTACTTCATCTCTCAAAGCTACCCATTCTTCTTCTACTGTATTTCTTTCCCCCATTCCTGTCAATTGTTCCCTTATGCTCTCCCTGAAACTCTGTACAACCTCTGGTTTAGTTAGTTTATCCAGGTCCCATCTCCTTAAACTCCCACCTTTTTGCAGTTTCTTCAGTTTTAATCTACAGTTCATAACCAATAGATTGTGGTCAGAGTCCACATCTGCCCCTGGAAATATCTTACAATTTAAAACCTGGTTCCTAAATCTCTGTCTTACCATTATGTAATCTATCTGAAACCTGTCAGTATCTCCAGGCTTCTTCCATGTATACAACCTTCTGTTATGATTCTTGAACCAAGTGTTAGCTATGATTAAGTTGTGCTCTGTGCAAAATTCTATCAGGCGGCTTTCTTTTTCATTTCTTTTTTCATTTCTTAGCCCCAATCCATATTCACCTACTACGTTTCCTTCTCTCCCCTTTCCTACTACTGAATTCCAGTCACCCATGACTATTAAATTTTCGTCTCCCTCCACTATCTGAATAATTTCTTTTATTTCGTCGTACATTTCTTCAATTTCTTCGTCATCTGCAGAGCTAGTTTGCATGTAAACTTGTACTACTGTAGTAAGGATGGGCTTCGTGTCTATCTTGGCCACAATAATGCGTTCCCTATGCTGTTTGTAGTAGCTTACCCGCACTCCTATGTTTTTTATTCATTATTAAACCTACTCCTGCATTACCCCAATTTGATTTTGTATTTATAACCCTGTATTCACCTGACCAGAAGTCTTGTTCCTCCTTCCACCGAACTTCACTAATTCCCACTATATCTAACTTTAACCTATCCATTTCCCTTTTTAAATTTTCTAACCTACCTGCCCAATTAAGGGATCTGACATTCCACGCTCCGATCTGTAGAACGCCAGTTTTTTTCTCCTGATAACGACGTCCTCCTGCGTAGTCCCCGCCCGGAGATCCGAATGGGGGACTAATTTACCTCCGGAATATTTTACCCAAGAGGACGCCATCATCATTTAATCATACAGTAAAGCTGCATGCCCTCAGGAATAATTACGGCTGTAGTTTCCCCTTGCTTTCAGCCGTTCGCAGTACCTGCACAGCAATGCTGTTTTGGTTAGTGTTACAAGGCCAGATCAGTCAATCATCCAGACTGTTGCCCCTGCAACTACTGAAAAGGCTGCTGCCCCTCTTCAGGAACCACACGTTTGTCTGGCCTCTCAACAGATACCCCTCCTTTGTGGTTGCACCTACGGTACGGCTATCTGTATAGCTGAGGCACGCAAGCCTCCCCACCAACGGCAAGGTCCATCGTTCTTGGGGGGAAGTATGGTATTACAACATAATGGCTGTTCTGATAGACGGATACGGCATGAATTCCATTCTAAGCTAATTCAATGTGGGGATGTAAATGAAGATCTGGAGGCATCCATTGCAATGGTGGTGCTGCCCATTTTGGTGGCATATCTTGAAGACTAGAAAGAATCCTCAAAAGGTATGACATAAAGTATGTTTTTCGGCCACCAGCAAAATTGAGGAGTTAATTGTGCTCAGTCAAAGACTAGACTGACCGTAGGAAATATGATAAATTAGTGGTGGCAGAGCATTGCTTGGACACGGGGCATTGAATGTTTTATGAAGAGACTGAAATTTTATCCATAGTGTCATGTTTCTGGGACTGTTGTTAAGGAGGCCATACATATCTATATAACGGACAATTATATCAACAGGGATGCAGGTTTTCAGTTAAGTGCTGCGTGGAATCCAGCACTGGCTGCCATTAAATCAGTACAGGGAAAACAAGAACTTCCGATTCATGACTCAATGCAACACACTGCTGAGATTCAGCTTTTTACCACAGGATTGTGTGGCAGCACAGTCTTTGCCCACAGCACACATGCGAAAGGACTTTCTGTGCCTCCCAGTAGGGAGCAGTAGAGCACGCTTTTCCCTAACTGCGAACGTTGTCCGGCGCATGCATATTGGCTACTCGTGGTCTGACACATTTCGACGCTGCCACGCCATTATCATCAGTTACATCTTGAAGCAATGGCAGCAGCAACTATCACCACCTGCAGATGTTGAGCAGTTGAACCAATGAGATGTTTTGGGATTTACACAATGCGATCTGATGGCAAACGCGAGAAGTGCTTTTGCAGCAGACCCATCAGAAAAGCCCGGAAAATATTAACATAGTTTCTGGAGTATTCCAAAGGACTCTCGTAGGTTCACTACTATTTACAATATATATTAACAGTCTGGTTGAAAAAGTTTGATTTTCTGTAAGAGGATTCACGGATAATGCTGTTGGCTGTAAGACAGTTGCAGTACCGGGAGACTAATAATTTTCAGGAAGTCCTGCTGTGGATTGACTGTTGGTGCAGGGCTGGGAGCAGACCCTGAATGTAAATAAATGTAGTGTGTTTTGCATAGACAGTGCATTCCACTACAGGTTGATATGTCATTGGTCACGAATCACCAGAAACGGTAACTACTGTAAAATACTTAGGAGTAACCACCTGAAGTGACCTGCAGTGAAATGACCACATAAAATGGAAAAGTAAATGTCAGGCTCAGAGTCATTGGGAGTATCTTTCTAGAAATGTATATCGCAAATGAAAGAAATTGATTGCTAAACATTTGTTTAGCAGGTTATTCAATATTGTCAGACAGTCTTGGACACTTCCCAATTTGGAATAATCGTAGACATTGAGAACAATTGAAGAAGAGTGGTGTATTTCATCACAGGATTACTTGGTGTGAAATTGTAACAGAGAATCACGAACTCCAATTGCAGGTGTTGCTAGAGTGGCACTGTGCATTGTGCACTGTGGATAGGTTGAGAGTTTTGCTCCATATGCAAATGGAATGAGATGTTTTGACAAAGTTCATCATACAATGATGTTTGGAGTATATAAGTAAACATAGATATCTGAAGATGAATTGTAACCAAATTGATCAAGATTGCTTACCTCCCTAGAATTCCAAAAAATGTACATCAAAAATATTCTGTAGATCATAATAGTGAACCAGATTTTTCAAGCTGTATTCGGAGAATTTTTGTTCTGTGATGTTTCACTTTAAGTGTCATTGAGCAAAGTTAGGTCTCCACCATGAATGCACTGCTGTTACCACAGTTGTGAAGACCAGGCTCCTACTTGTGGGTCTCTGAAACCTTATCCAAGCCCGGTTTGCAGTTGCTTTCGTAATACTGTTGTGCTAGACAATATCGTTTTGCTCCTTGGTTTATTTGAACAGTAGGGTGATGCACTGGACCTTCCAGGTGGCCATCATGCTCCATTTATAAGACGTTTAAGGGAGAAGAGAAAGTGTTATGCTTTCAGAGGGAGGGGGACAGGAAACAGGGGGAGGGGGGCTGGAGAGAGGGCAGGTGAGACCCAAGTTAGTCTAGGAGAGCTGATGCTGATGGAGATTAGAGGGGCAAAAGTAATGTTTGAGTATTTAGCAGTAGTAGTTTGTGGTTGGCCGCGATTTGGAAGTGGCTGGCCGTGTAGCTACACAGCTGACAAGTTGTCATAACCACGTAGAATGTAGCAGAGCTGGGGCGATGATCTGGCTGCTTTCACTGGTGGCTGTACTTTCTGTAGGACAGAAAATGGCTGTGATTAGACTCCAGCAGGAGGCAGAGGAGGTGGTGGGTGAGGGGGGTCTAAGGGCAGGTGCTGGACCTTGATAATCCTTAAGGGAATAATCTGTCACATAAAGGGGAAAATAGTGAAAGGATTAACAAACTTCTAAAAGTAGTACTGTATTGAACTGTCGTCTTTGAATAAAATTAGTAACTACTAACTGGCTTGGGGTTGCAGTCATGGTTGCTTATGTAAACCATCAATGCAATCAGTTTTATGTATTATTACAAGCTGTACTTTCTGTAATTTACAGTGGAGGAAAACTTGTACAAAATGATTTATGCATGATAGTATACTCAGCACAAAAGATAGTCTTCATGTACAATTTAGTAAAATATGAAGTGAAGTGTTCAAATGTTTAATAACAAGATATGAATTATAATTAAGTTGTTCCAAAAAAAAAAAAAGTTTTGTGCTAAACAATAATAATATCTGTTATGAACCTCTACCCTTTTTGACCATCAAGAATTGTGTTTTTTCAAAACTGTGCTGAACCAGTAATATTGAATATGTTGTCAGTCATTATGTGATTAAACACTGGTCTCTTTAATCTAGGATACTACTCATGGCGCAACACTACCTACGGCTCATGGTTCATGCAGGCCCTCTGCTGGGAACTCCAGAGTCGAGGAACGAAACTTGATATTCTGACACTGTTGACATTTGTGTGTCAGCGTGTTGCAATAGACTTCGAATCCAATACACCTAATAACGATGTTATGCATAGGCAGAAGCAAATACCGTGCATCACAACAATGCTGACAAGATTATTGCGTTTTGAGGAGAAGAAGTAATATAGCTTTAGTTATAGAATTTTGTGTGTGTGAAAAAAAAAAAAAAAAAAATTTGTGATGCAGCAAATGCTGTAACAGTTCCAGGTTTGATGATGTGTAAGAAATTGCACATTCAAAAGTGCAAACTGTCAGTTTCATTATTTTGAGAATAGAGGGAATTTTTGCCAGTATATTTTTTATACAATAGCCTTTGTTTTTTTTTTTTTTTAAAAAAAAAGAAATTGTAAAAGCATGAATTTACAAATTGGCTACAATAGTTTGTATGGTAAGGAAGTATTGTTGGTGTTACACTTACCAGAGTACTTTAAATTTGAGCCTTTTTTCTGTGGAAAGTATTTCATCCATCCATCTTCTCGTTTATCGCATTAGTGAAACTTTCATGCTTCTATCACAATATTTGCTACTTGTCCTATGAAACAAAGAAAATGTACTGGATAGTACGGAAAGAAACAGGCCATGAAAAAATGTTACAGTATTGCATATTCTGGAGCTCGAAGATTTCATAATCTTATTGACCACTGTAAAAGTTCCTGCAGTTTGTCATTTTTGTTCCAATTACCTGTGTTGGAATGTTGATAATTAGAATACAGACTGCCTCATTCAGCAACACACATTTTTAGTTGCGATTTATGCTCTGTAAACTGCTCAAACTTTGAAATGTGTGTGTATTTATTGGTACTGGTTGTGATGTATCACGTAATTCACTAAACATGTTCCCAGTAGTGTTTGTATGCTGTCCTCGATCATATTTAGTTTATCTCCTTTTAATAGAACTGCGTGTGAACAAAAAAAACTTTTGTTTCAAACACACAGCTAATCGTTTTTCTCACTTTTTTTGTTTTTAGTAATACTATTCACAACTAACTGGTTTATTGTAAGTAATATGATACAATGTGATATAAAAGTACAAAAAATACAGTTGTGGTGCCTTTGGAAATATCTATAGAACAGTGTGTTTGTATATTTATTTTTTCATACTTAACTAAATAAAAACTGTGAATAAATTATTGTGCATACTTTTTAACTAGGTTTTGATAGATTTCTAGTGCTTAATGTCCATTCCACTTCAGTAATCAGTCTTCATTGTAACATTTAGTAAGCTATTTATAATGCTTCCGACTGTAAAAGAAATGTATTTATTTGAAAAGAAATTATTTCTTTAACTGAAAATGGATTATCCTTGTCAAAATTGGCATTAAACTTGACTTGAAATGGTAGTTTACCAAGTGTTGTTGCTGCAGTACCTATCAAGAGACAAATGGAAATGGAATAGAACATCACGACTACTGTTAACAGGTACACTTTACAGTAGTTTTCAGAGTATATGAAAGGTAACATAGATATCTGGAGATGAATTGTAACAAAATTAATAAAGACTGCCTGTCTCATAAAGTTCCATAAAATACTGCAAAAACATTCTCTAGAGTGTAGTAGTGAAGCAATTTTTCCAGTAATGATTGCAGAATTTTGTTATGTTTCACAATTGACACAACCATTTCAATGCCATTGAGCAAAGTTTGGTCTTTATTACCAATGCACTTCTGTTGGCACAGGTGCAGAGTCCACACAAAACTCTCAAACCTTATCAAAGCCTCATTTGCAGCTAGTTTCACAGTACTATTGTGGTAGATGATACCCTGTTGCACCCCTGATTAATTTGATTGATAAGCTGACACACTGGACCATACAGGTGGCCATGAGGCACTATCGCACTAGGGCTTTGTCTTAGATACCAATGGGATGTACTTTTTACAAGTTATTCAACAGCCCATTTAATGTACACGCCGATCACAGATGCATATGAACTGTTCCGACAATCATTTCTGAAGAAATACTGTCATTCCTATAAACAAGTGCCATAACAGACATTTCCCTGGTGATAACAAGAGGCTGAATGATGTGTCTGGTGAGGCCTACCTCTAGACTGAGTCTTTCAACAGTCATGTGCAATCTTGACCGTTGAATATGTATTTAGTGTAAAATGTTGCATGTAAGTTAGTTTTGGTTAAATGTATAAAACAGTCTGTTATTTTAAAAGATGGAGACTATGATAAGCTGATGACCATCCCCTTTTACGGTTCCCATGAATCATTTCATTCGCCCCAGACACCCATGAGCAAAATGCATGCAATCAAATTTCCACTGCTTTACAAACATACAAACATATGTGTCCTGTGCACATTGTGTGACTTGTGTCGTGGAGCTACATGCTGTATGTGCCGTATCTATAAGATAGTGATAATAAACAGAATAAAGAAAGGCAAAGACTCGTGCAATAATAAACAAAATGAAGAAAGGCAAAGACTCGTGCAATAATAAACAAAATGAGAAAGGCAGAGACTCATGCAGCTCTGTTTTGTTCAAAGGCTGATACACCCATGGAACAGTACCAAAAAAATCACCAGCTTCCAAAAACATTGCTGCTCAGTCACAATTTCTTGGCGTTTCTTGAAAAACAGCTCAACCACAGCAGTTGAAGAAGCTTTAAGCAGCCTGATCCGCCTAGGCATTAGCATGCCAGCTGCAGCAACGGGGCTGTTTACACATTGCGAAGTAGGACACTGGAGCACCACAATCGTGACGGTTCAGTGGAAAGTCTGTGCTTTTGCAGGGCAGGCCTAGCAGTTTCTACACTATTGAGCTGTGGATTTATTATTACATGTGTGTGTGGAATCAGTATATTAGCACAACAAATGACCTTCTAACCATCGATTATAGTAGTCGGGCAGCACCTACTAAGAGGACTGTGCCAGTTGTTGGAGTGATATGGCTCTGCAAGCACCCACCATGTGTCTGGTGCTGGTCCAGGTGCTAAGTGCACCTCCATAAGCTTGGCACCTTCCTGCTATGGGCTGCACCAGGCTTGCTTCAACAATGGCTCGACTCCTGCCATAGGGAGTGGGTGGGAGGGGGGGGAAGGGGGTGGCAGCAGATCGTAACTGAGCAGTACAACTGTCCACCCTCATACTGGTGCAGACATCCTGGCACCATACACCTTTGCTTGCAGGGCCAATTTACACTCCTGGAGGCTATCATCCCCCTACAAGAGTTCTGGCAGATCTCTGTGCCGCCAGTACCTACCATGAGCAGCCAAGCTGTTCCTAACTGAGGCATATGCTGCTTAACGGGCCTCTGGACATGGATGTCACAGCCAGCTTCCTGTGCTGCAGCTGGCCAAGGCAGTGCACCATGAGTCAAGCATATCATGAGCTAAAGAGGGCTTGGCTGCCATGCTAAAAGTGTAGTGTTTGTCTTTCTGAAATTGTTTTCATAAGCCATCCAGCAGCTACGACCCACTGCCACAACTCAACCCTGTGCACAGAAATGGCTTCACCTCAGGTTACCATATTTCTTCACTGTAGAAACCCCACTGTCATCACTTTTAGAAAATACTATATGCTTTTTGCAATTAATGGAGGGTGGCTTGTTGAAATTAAATTAACCAACACCACTGAACTGATAACTTCATCCAGTCCAGCTGGAGGGTGGCTTGTTGAAATTAAATTAACCAACACCACTGAACTGATAACTTCATCCAGTCCAGCTTACTGCCCTTAACAATTGCAAGTGGTACTCTATTGAACTGCTTTCTTTGAGGAACATTAACTACTACCAACAAAGCAATCAATTTATAAGTTTTATTATAAACAGTATTTATGTTATTTAAAATGGAGAAAAAGTTGTACAAAATTATTTATGAATGGCAGTATGTTTAGTGTAACAATGAAAACAAATTGGTTACTGATAAAATTATTTAATTGGATAGATAATAAATCTACTCACCAAGTGGCAGCAGAACACACACATAAAAGACTGTTGTGATTGGCAATCTTTCGGAGCCAGCAGCTCCTCCTTCAGGCAGGAGAGTTGAAGTGGAAGAAAGAAGGGTGAAGGAAAAGGACTGACTTGCAGTTCTGTGTGACTTTCCCGAAATCTACCCCTTTTCCTAGACCGCTCCAGTCCTTTTCCTTCACCGTTCACCCTTCTTCCTTCCCCCTCAGCCCTTCTGCCTGAAGGAGCCACCGGCTTCGAAAGCTTGCCAATCACAATAGTCTTTTATGCGAGTGTTCTGCTGGCTCTTGATGAGTAGATTTTTTAAATATCCAATTAAGTATGTTTATTGTAAAACATAAGTATATTCTTCATACATAATTCTTTAAAATAGTTTGGAAAATTGAATTTTAGTAAAATATAAACTAAAAACCCCCCATGAACCATGGACCTTGCCGTTGGTGGGGAGGCTTGCATGCCTCAGCGATACAGTTAGCCGTACCGTAGGTGCAACCTCAATGAAGGGGTATCGGTTGAGAGGCCAGACAAACGTGTCGTTCCTGAAGACAGGCAGCAGCCTTTTCAGTAGTTGCAGGGGCAACAGTCTGGATGATTGACTGATCTGGCCTTGTAACACTAACCTAAACAGCCTTGCTGTGTTGGTACTGCGAACGGCTGAAAGCAAGGGGAAACTACAGCCATAATTTTTCATGCGGGGCATGCAGCTTTACTGTATGGTTAAATGATGATGGCGTCCTCTTGGGTAAAATATTCCGGAGGTAGAATAGTCCCCCATTCGGATCTCTGGGCGGGGACTACTCAAGAGGACGTCGTTATCAGGAGAAAGAAAACTGGCATTCTACGGGTCAGAGCGTGGAATGTCAGATCCCTTAATCGGGCAGGTAGGTTAGAAAATTTAAAAAGGGAAATGGATGGGTTAAAGTTAGATATAGTGGGAATTAGTGAAGTTCGGTGGCAGGAGGAACAAGACTTTTGGTCAGGTGAATACAGAGTTATAAATACAAAATCAAATAGGGGTAATGCAGGAGTAGGTTTGTTGTCGTTGTTGTTGTTATTGTTGTGGTCTTCAGTCCTGAGACTGGTTTGATGCAGCTCTCCATGCTACTCTATCCTGTGCAAGCTTCTCCATCTCCCAGTACGTCCTGCAGCCTACATCCTTCTGGATCTGTTTAGTGTATTCATCTCTTGGTCTCCCTCTACGATTTTTACCCTCCGCTCTGCCCTCCAATACTAAATTGGTGATCCCTTGATGGCACAGAACATGTCCTACCGACTGATCCCTTCTTCTAGTGAAGTTGTGCCACAAACTCCTCCCCAATTCTATTCAGTACCTCCTCATTAGTTATGTGATCCATCCATCTAATCTTCAGCATTATTCTGTAGCACCACATTTCGAAAGCTTCTATTCTCTTCTTGTCCAAACTATTTATCGTCCACGTTTCACTTCCATACAAGGCTAGACTCCATACAAATACTTTCAGAAACGACTTCCTGACACTTAAATCTATACTCGATGTTAACAAATTTCTCTTCTTCCAAAACGCTTTCCTTGCCATTGCCAGTCTACATTTTATATTCTCTCTACTTCGACCATCATCAGTTGTTTTGCTCCACAAATAGCAAAACTCCTTTACTACTTTAAGTGTCTCATTTTCCAATCTAATTCCATCAGCATCACTTGATTTAATTCGACTACATTCCATTATCGTCGTTTTGCTTTTGTTGATGTTCATCTTATATCCTCCTTTCAAGACACTGTCCATTCCGTTCAACTGCTCTTCCAAGTCCTTTGCTGTCTCTGACAACATCGGGGAGAGGCTACAACCCTGTCTCACTCCCTTCCGAACCACTGCGTCCCTTTCATGTCCCTCGGCTCTTATAATTGCCATCTGGTTTCTGTACTAATTGTAAATAGCCTTTCGCTCCCTGTATTGTGCACCTGCCACCTTCAGAAATTGAAAGAGAGTATTCCAGTGAACATTGTCAAAAGCTTTCTCTAAGTCTACAAATGCTAGCTTCTAAAATAAGTCGTAGGGTCAGTATTGCCTCACAAGTTCCCATATTTCTACGGAATCCAAACTGATCTTCCCCGAGGTTGGCTTCTACCAGTTTTTCCATTCGTCTGTAAACAATTGCCGTTAGTATTTTGCAGCCGTGACTTATTAAATGATAGTTCGGTAATTTTCACATCTGTCAACGCCTGCCTTCTTTGGGATTGGAATTATTATATTCTTCTTGAAGTCTGAGGGTATTTCGCCTGTCTCATACATTTTGCTGACCAGATGGTAGAGTTTTGTCAGGACTGGCTCTCCTATGGCCGTCAGTAGTTCTAATGGAATGTCGTCTATTCTCAGGGCCTTGTTTCGACTTAGGTCAGTGCTCTAATAATGAATAAAAAAATAGGAGTGTGGGTAAGCTACTATAAACAGCATAGTGAACGCATTATTGTGGCTAAGATAGACACGAAGCCCATGCGTACTACAGTAGTACAGGTTTATATGCCAACTAGCTCTGCAGATGGTGAAGAAATTGATGAATGTATGACGAGATAAAAGAAATTATTCAAATAGTGAAGGGAAATGAAAATTTAATAGTCATGGATGACTGGAATTCGATAGTAGGAATAGGAAGAGAAGGAAACGTAGTAGGTGAATATGGATGGGGGGTAAGAAATGAAAGACGAAGCCGCCTGGTAGAATTTTGCACAGAGCATAACTTAAACATAGCTAATGCTTGGTTCAAGAATCATGAAGGAAGGTTATATACAAGGAAGTAGCCTGGAGATACTCGAAGGTATCAGATAGATTTTATAATGGTAAGACAGAGATTTAGGAACCAGGTTTTAAATTGTAAGACATTTTCAGGGGCAGATGTGGACTCTGACCACACTCTATTGGTTATGAACTGTGGATTAAAACTGAAGAAACTGGAAAAAGGTAGGAATTTAAGCAGATGGTGCCTGGATAAACTGACTAAACCAGAGGTTGTTCAGAGTTTCAGGGAGAGCATAAGGGAACAATTAACAGAATGGGGGAAAGAAATACAGTAGACGAAGAATGGGTAGCTTTGAGAGATGAAGTAGTGAAAGCAGCAAAGGATCAAGTAGGTAAAAAGACGAGGACTAGTAGAAATCCTTGGGTAACAGAAGAAATACTGAATGTAATTGATGAAAGGAGAAAATATAAAAATGCAGTAAATGAAGCAGGCAAAAAGGAATACAAATGTCTCAAAAATGAGATTGACAGGAAGTGCAAAATGGCTAAGCAGGGATGGCTAGAGGACAAATATAAGGATGTAGAGGCCTATCTCGCTAGGAGTACGATATATACTGCCTACAGGAAACCACTTGTATGAATATCAAGAGCTCAGATGGAAAACCAGTTCTAAGCATTGAAGGGAAAGCAGAAAAGTGGAAGGAGTATATAGAGGGTCTATACCAGGGCGACATACTTGAGGACAATATTATGGAAATGGAAGAGGATGTAGATGAAGATGAAATGGGAGATACGATACTGCATGAAGAGTTTGACAGAGCACTGAAAGACCTGAGTCAAAACAAGGCTCCGGGAGTAGACAACATTCCATTAGAACTACTGACGACCTTGGGAGAGCCAGTCCTGACTAAACTCTACCATCTGATGAGCAAGATGTATGAGACAGGCAAAATACCCTCAGACTTCAAGAAGAATATAATAATTCCAATCCCAAAGAAAGCAGGTGTTGACAGATGTGAAAATTACCGAACTATCAGTTTAATAAGTCACAGCTGCAAAATACTAACGCGAATTCTTTACAGATGAATGGAAAAACTGGTAGAAGCCAACTTGGGGAAGATCAGTTTGGATTCCGTAGAAATATTGGAACACATGAGGCAATCTTGACTCTACGACTTATCTTAGAAAATAGATTAAGGAAAGGCAAACCTACATTTCCAGCATTTGTAAACTTATAGAAAGCTTTTGACAATATTGACTGGAATACTCTCTTTCAAATTCTGAAGGTGGCAGGGGTAAAATACAGGGAGCGAAGGGCTATTTACAATTTGTACAGAAACCAGATGGCAATTATAAGAGCCGAGGGACATCAAAGGGAAGCAGTGGTTGGGACGGGAGTGAGACAGGGTTGTAACCTATCCCCAATGTTATTCAATCTGTATATTGAGCAAGCAGTGAAGGAAACAAAAGAAAAATTCAGAGTAGGTATTAAAATCCATGGAGAAGAAATAAAAACTCTGAGGTTTGCCAGTGACATTGTAATTTTGTCAGAGACAGCAAAGGACTCGGCAGAGCAGTTGAATGGAATGGACAGTGTCTTGAAAGGAGGATATAAGATGAACATCAACAAAAGCAAAACGAGGATAATGGAATGTAGTCAAATTCAATCAGGTGATGCTGAGGGAATTAGATTAGGAAATGAGAGACTTAAAGTAGTAAGTTAGTTTTGCTATTGGGGAGCAAAATAACTGATGATGGTTGAAGTAGAGAGGATATAAAATGTATACTGGCAATGGCAAGGAAAGCGTCTCTGAAGAAGAGAAATTTGTTGGATCACGTAACTAACGAGGAGGTGTTGAATAGAATTGGGGAGAAGAGGAGTTTGTGGCACAACTTGACTAGTAGATGGGATCGGTTGGTAGGACATGTTTATGAGCCATCAAGGGATCACCAATTTAGTATTGGAGGGCAGCGTGGAGAGTAAAAATCATAGATGGAGACCGAGAGATGAATACACTAAGCAGATTCAGAAGGATGTAGGATGCAGTAGGTACTGGGAGATGATGAAGCTTGCACAGGATAGAGTAGCGTGGAGAGCTGCATCAAACCAGTCTCATGACTGAAGACCACAACAACAACAGCAACAATAAACTAAAAGTTGGTTGTAAAATGCTGTATTTGTCCACTAACTAACATAGTTATTTAGGTTATTAAATTTAATTTGTTCTTGCTCAATAATTATATTTTGTTGTCCAGCAAGCCACTTTTGTACTTTCTTATACATTATTAAACAATCCGGATATTTCTAAAATGGCACTCTAGAACTTTCAAAATGATAATTTTATTTGAAAATGTACACTCCACAAAATCAAGTTAATATGCCTTTTAAATTTGATAGTTTTGTTTCAGCAAAATTAAAACCTTGTTAGTAACTAAAATGTGTGATTTTGTTGATGACACAGTGTTTTAGCGTCGATATGTACACAGGGTGTCATAGGAGGAATGGTCAGTATACAGGGATTTTACGGGAACGATCATTTGAAGCAAAAAAGTCTAGTAAACATGGAATCTAAAATGACACCTTACAAACTATGAGCACTTGTTCAGCTGAAGAGATGTGTTTCACAGTGTCCAGGAGATACTCATATCTCATGTGGTATGCATTTTATAACCCGTGTTTTCTAGACTCTCTTACTTTGAATAATCATTACTGTCATATGCATGAATATTAACCATTCATCCTGGATCTTACTGTATATTCTGCAGTTCTTCCATACAACATTAAATAACCAGTAATACCTCCATCTGCATCCATACTGCACAAACTGTTGTCCACTGAGAAGTACATGGCAAAGAATGCTTACTGTTATAAGAGTTGTTTATGGCTTCTTCCTGTTTCATTCAAGTACAGAGTGCAGGAAGAATGACTGTGTGTGTGCATGCGCTGGCGTGTGCGTGTGCGCTGTAATTAATATAACCTTGTCCTCTTGGTCACTGTGGTGGCAGTACATAGGGAGTTGTAGTACAGTGCATCCGGAAAGGCTCTCCACTGTGGCGAGCTCAGAGAATCTCCCCTTGTGGGGTGTGTGAAGTTGGCAGCACGTTCAAGTCGCTGTATAAGCTAGAGGTGCTAGTGGCTGCAGTTTATGTTGGGAGATGGGATTCAATAATATTACAATTAAACAATTGAATTAATTATGTTAATTGTAATTAAATACACTGTACTCATCAGTATTACAGTAGGTGCAGGAAATGTTTTTCTGTTTTTGAAGGCGTAGTTCATTACGTTTACATTTATTTGCAAACACCTCTGCCAATGTTTTATAAGTAATCAAATGCAGAAAACTGATTACTGCTGTCTTCAGTTCATCTATTTTCTTTGGGTTATTTTGATACACAATTGTTGTAGCCACACCACAAGTAAATACTTGGGCAGAGAGAGGTACAGTGAGTGCGGGGACCAGTAATTACTCTGTCTCCAAAGATTTCATCTAAAAGTCGTAGGGACTGATGTGCAGTATGAGCAGTAGTGTTGTCTTGTTGGAAATATGAATGACTTATCTCATTTTCATTCACCAGGACAATAAATGGAAAAATTATCTGGGTACAGTAAACATCTGAAGTGATGGTAGTATCACATAAGATCGGTCCTATAATTTGTGCTCGCACTATGGTAACCCACAGTCAGATTTTTCTCTGCGTACAAGGGCATCTCTCTTAAGGCATGTAGATTTTCTTATGATCAGATACATGAATTTTTGGAATTAATGTAGCCAGATAAGTGAAACCAAGCATCATCAGTGACAAAAGTTTGATCTGAAACCTCATCTCAGTGTAGGTTAACAAATCACTGAAAACATTCACAATGTGCTATTCGTTTTGCATGGTCTATGCAATGTAATTGTTGGTCAGTGTTAATACTGTATGGATCGTTCCCAGTTCTTTGGTTACAATCTTGTGTGCTGTCGAACGAGAGACTTTACCCTCTTGCGATAATCTCCTCGCTGATTTTGTTTGACTCCGCAACATAATGTCCGAAATGTTGCCAAGCTTCTGTTCTGTCAAAATTGCGGGCCTACCAGTTAATGGTGCATCATGAACTGAATATGTTGCCCAGAATTTGCAAATTAAATCTTGTATATTGTCTTGATGTTTACACTTCAAAACAGGAAAATGAA
The DNA here is from genome assembly GCF_021461385.2 of Schistocerca piceifrons. Classification (NCBI taxonomy): domain Eukaryota; kingdom Metazoa; phylum Arthropoda; class Insecta; order Orthoptera; family Acrididae; genus Schistocerca; species Schistocerca piceifrons. The sequence goes on from NC_060138.1 coordinate 1,219,099,342, forward strand.
ATCTAAATTGACACTTCACATGCTCCATAAATTTTCCTCCTGCATGGAAAACCTCTTCCACTAAAAATGCTCTCTGTGCAATAGTAAGCATTTTCACTACACTCATCTTATACAAGAACTATACAGTAATGCAACTAGCAGTTCCAAAGCACACTCAACACTAACACCAGTACCCTATCACAGCAGGTCCATGGAACACGCGCAGGTGAGACTTGAATGTGCTGCCAAATTTATGCGCCCCACAAAGCGACACACGAGGCTCACTGCTGCAGAGAGACCTCGCCGATGCACGGTATATTACTGGTCATCATTTGAGATTGGTTGTTAAAACTTGTTAAGTAAACTTCCTCAAGATAGCTTGCGTCTATTTTAGCATCAGCCAATTTGGTTTCTCCAGTATATCTGTGACACTTTCCCATGTGTCAAACAAACCTGTGATAATTGGTGCTGCCCTTCTCTATATTTGTTACATGTCCTCTGCTAGTCCTATTTTGCACTAGTCCTACACAGATCAACAGTATTCTAGGATGGGCCAAAAAAGTGATTTTTAACCAGTCTCCTTTATAGAATGATAACTTTTCTCTACTATTCTACCAGTGAACTGAAGAATGTTACCTGCTTTACCTGCGACTGATCCTTTGTGATCATTCCACTTCATATCCCCACAAAGTGTTACATCCAGGTATTTTTACAAGTTGACTGTGTAATGTCCTAGGATCTGAGACTGTGCTAGTGTACGATGTTTTATTTAATATCTGTTTAGGAACCAGATCAGCTGCTTGGTTCAAGAAGCACTCTATTGTTTTAACAGAAAATTCCGAAATATGGCTATGTACCACATTCCACCTGCGAGAGTGATGTTGTTGGTCACTGGAGAACTAAATCTAAAGAAAAAAAGCAAAGATGGATGATGCGCATTGTTAGGGTATGCCATCGAGAATAGGCATGTACAAATCTTAAACGGAATGGTAACTCATTGTTGTCTGCTATTAAACACAATTTTTTTACTTCGCTATTGTGACGATTGTGTTAAAAATATTGAACAGAAGAGGCTGTAAAAGGATATACAATGTTGAAAAGGTATTTAAACAAGTTTCATGTCATAAACGGTACACTTCCAAGAGTGAACATACGTGCAAAGCTTCTGTAGGACCTTTGGAATTTGGTTTGTGACTGATTACATCGGGAGGTGTACTTACCAATAATTGGAGTAATCTACTGTTCAATTACACACATTGAACCAAATGATAACTGAATTGCCCTGGATCAGTTTCCAAAGCATCTGCAGAAAGTCCTGATATTACCAGCAATTTACAGCTGACTGGTGGAGATCTGCAGCTGCTCCTATACAGTGAGTGTGTCAAGCACCACTAATTACTGTCTTAAAATTCTTGGCAGGGAGTATTGAATTTTCAGTGATATGCATGGAGTAATGTAATCAGAAGCATTCAAAACAGTAAAGAGAATCTGTATTTTCTCTGAATAGATAACAAACAAATTAAGCTCAACAGAACTTTAATGAGAACCTTCTCTGTCATGAAATAATTTAGTTTCAAGGAGGTTGCATATTAGTTAACTTCAAAATTGCCTACTTCAGTTGATTATTTCCCTCAGGTATAGGAGCCGTAATTGTAACCTGCTCATATTGTTGTCTTAGTATCCAAATTTTTTCATTTTGTGAAATGCACAGTTTTACATTTCTGAACATTTAAAGCAAGTTGCCAAGCTTTGCATCACCTTGAAATATTACGAAGATCTGACTGAACACTTGTCCTGCCTTTTTCACACAACTTCATTATAGATAACCGCATCATATATGAAAAATCTGAGGTTACTGTTGTCTGCAAGTTCATTAATAAAGAATATGAACAGCAATATTCCCAACACACTTCCTTGGAACAGACCCGTAGTTACTTCATCTGTCGATGACTTTCCACCCAAGATGTCCTGTGTCCTCCCAACCAAGAAATCTTCAGTGTAGTCACAAATTTCACTTGATATCCCAAATAATCATTCTTTCACTAATAAGTGTAAGTGTAGTATTGAGTCAAATGTTTTGTGGAAATTGAGAAATACTGCATCTGTCTGACTGCCTTGATCTAAGACTTTCAGGGTATTGTGAGAAAAGTGCGAGTTGGGTTTCGTGTGATCAATACTTTGTAACCCATCTGGTTGGCATGGAGGAGATAATTCTACATGATTGTAACATCCACTTTATTCTTTTTTTATTATTACATTCCTTTCTGAGACTTTATGTCTGATTAAAAATGGAAAGTTACGCGGACGTCGACCAAGCGTGACTTCCTTTTTACTGTACGGTATATGTTACACTGCATTTAGGAACTTTCGGGTCATTGAACATGTATCAATAATTACAGGTTTCTGTAGTTGCATATATACGTTTGGATGTAGCTGTATTGCGTTGATGTACTGGTGGATATTGTGTGGTATGACTCCTGTAGTTGATAGTATAATTGGTATAATGTCAACTTTATCCCGATGCCACATGTCCTTGACTTCCTCAGCCAGTTGGATGTATTTTTCAATTTTTTCTCCTGTTTTCTTCTGTATATTTGTTGTATTGGGTATGGATATTTCAATTAGTTGTGTTAATTTCTCCTTTTTATTGGTGAGTATGATGTCAGGTTTGTTATGTGGTGTTGTTTTATCTGTTATAATGGTTCTGTCCCAGTATAATTTGTATTCATCATTCTCCAGTACATTTTATGGTGCATACTTGTATGTGGGAACGTGTTGTTTTATCAGTTTATGTTGTATGGCAAGTTATTGATGTATTATTTTTGCTACATTGTCATGTCTTCTGGAGTATTCTGTATTTGCTAGTATTGTACAGGGTTATTACAAATGATTGAAGCGATTTCACAGCTCTACAATAACTTTATTATTTGAGATATTTTCACAATGCTTTGCACACACATACAAAAACTCAAAAAGTTTTTTTAGGCATTCACAAATGTTCGATATGTGCCCCTTTAGTGATTCGGCAGACATCAAGCCGATAATCAAGTTCCTCCCACACTCGGCGCAGCATGTCCCCATCAATGAGTTCGAAAGCATCGTTGATGCGTGCTCGCAGTTCTGGCATGTTTCTTGGTAGAGGAGGTTTAAACACTGAATCTTTCACATAACCCCACAGAAAGAAATAGCATGGGGTTAAGTCGGGAGAGTGTGGAGGCCATGACATGAATTGCTGATCATGATCTCCACCACGACCGATCCATCGGTTTTCCAATCTCCTGTTTAAGAAATGCCGAACATCATGATGGAAGTGTGGTGGAGCACCATCCTGCTGAAAGATGAAGCCGGCGCTGTCGGTCTCCAGTTGTGGCATGAGCCAATTTTCCAGCATGTCCAGATACACGTGTCCTGTAACGTTTTTTTTGCAGAAGAAAAAGGGGCTGTGAACTTTAAACCGTGAGATTGCACAAAACATGTTAACTTTTGGTGAATTGCGAATTTGCTGCACGAATGCGTGAGGATTCTCTACCGCCCAGATTCGCACATTGTGTCTGTTCACTTCACCATTAAGAAAAAATGTTGCTTCATCACTGAAAACAAGTTTCGCACTGAACGCATCCTCTTCCATGAGCTGTTGCAACCACGCCGAAAAATCAAAGCATTTGACTTTGTCATCGGGTGTCAGGGCTTGTAGCAATTGTAAACGGTAAGGCTTCTGCTTTAGCCTTTTCCGTAAGACTTTTTCCAAACCGTCGGCTGTGGTACGTTTAGCTCCCTGCGTGCTTTATTCGTCGACTTCTGCGGGCTACGCGTGAAACTTGCCCGCACGCGTTCAACTGTTTCTTCGCTCACTGCAGGCCGACCTGTTGAATTCCCCTTACAGAGGCATCCAGAAGCTTTAAACTGCGCATACCATCGCTGAATGGAGTTAGCAGTTGGTGGATCTTTGTTGAACTTCGTCCTGAAGTGTCGTTGCACTGTTATGACTGACTGATGTGAGTGCATTTCAAGCACGACATACGCTTTCTCGGCTCCTGTCGCCATTTTGTCTCACTGCGCTCTCGAGCGCTCTGGCGGCAGAAACCTGAAGTGCAGCTTCAGCCGAACAAAACTTTATGAGTTTTCCTACGCATCTGTAGTGTGTCGTGACCATATGTCAATGAATGGAGCTACAGTGAATTTATGAAATCACTTCAATCATTTGTAATAGCCCTGTACATCCACTTGTGATGTGATCTACTGTTTCTATTTGTTGTTTGCAAAGTCTGCATTTATCTGTTGTGGTATTGGGATCTTTAATAATATGCTTGCTGTAATATCTGGTAGCTTACGACTTATCTTAGAAGAAAGATTAAGAAAAGGCAAACCTACGTTTCTAGCATTTGTAGACTTAGAGAAAGCTTTTGACAACGTTAACTGGAATACTCTCTTTCAAATTCTGAAGGTGGCAGGGGTAAAATACAGGGAGCGAAAGGCTATTTACAATTTGTACAGAAACCAGATGGCAGTTATAAGAGTCGAGGGGCATGAAAGGGAAGCAGTGGTTGGGAAAGGAGTGAGACAGGGTTGTAGCCTCTCCCCGATGTTATTCAATCTGTATATTGAGCAAGCAGTAAAGGAAACAAAAGAAAAATTCGGAGTAGGTATTAAAATTCATGGAGAACAAGTAAAAACTTTGAGGTTTGCCGATGACATTGTAATTCTGTCAGAGACAGCAAAGGACTTGGAAGAGCAGTTGAATGGAATGGACAGTGTCTTGAAAGGAGGATATAAGATGAACATCAACAAAAGCAAAACGAGGATAATGGAATGTAGTCAAATTAAATTGAGTGATGCTGAGGGGATTAGATTAGGAAATGAGACACTTAAAGTAGTAAAGGAGTTTTGCTATTTAGGGAGTAAAATAACTGCTGATGGTCGAAGTAGAGAGGATATAAAATGTAGACTGGCAATGGCAAGGAAAGCGTTTCTGAAGAAGAGAAATTTGTTAACATCGAGTATAGATTTAAGTGTCAGGAAGTCGTTTCTGAAAGTATTTGTATGGAGTGTAGCCATGTATGGAAGTGAAACATGGACGATAACCAGTTTGGACAAGAAGAGAATAGAAGCTTTCGAAATGTGGTGCTACAGAAGAATGCTGAAGATAAAGTGGGTAGATCACGTAACTAATGAGGAGGTATTGAATAGGATTGGGGAGAAGAGAAGTTTGTGGCACAACTTGACTAGAAGAAGGGATCGGTTGGTAGGACATGTTTTGAGGCATCAAGGGATCACAAATTTACCATTGGAGGGCAGCGTGGAGGGTAAAAATCGTAGAGGGAGACCAAGAGATGAATACACTAAGCAGATTCAGAAGGATGTAGGTTGCAGTAGGTACTGGGAGATGAAGAAGCTTGCACAGGATAGAGTAGCATGGAGAGCTGCATCAAACCAGTCTCAGGACTGAAGACCACAACAACAACAACAATATCTGGTGTTTATTGTTTGATCCTGTATTGCAATCATGTATCTTTCCGTCTCACTGTATATATTGCCTTTTCTTAGCCATGTGTTGAATGCATCATGATCGATGTGTGGCTGTGTTAGATGATACGGGTGCTTGCCATGTAGTGTTTTCTTTTTCCAATTTACTTTCTTCGTATCTGTTGATGTTATGTGATCTAAAGGGTTGTAGAAGCGGTTATGAAATTGCAGTGGTGTAGCCGATGCATTTATATGTGTGATTGCTTTGTGTATTTTGCTAGTTTCTGCTCGTTCTATAAAGAATTTTCTTAAATTGTCTACCTGTCCTTAATGTAGGTTTTTTATGCCGATAAATCCCCTTCCTCCTTCCTTTCTGCTTAATGTGAATTTTTCTGTTGCTGAATGTATGTGATGTAATCTATATTTGTGGCATTGTGATCGTGTAAATGTATTGAGTCTTCTAGGTCTGTGTTACTCCATTTCACTACTCCAAATGAGTAGGTCAATATTGGTATAGCATAAGTATTTGTAGCTTTTGTCTTGTTTCTTGCTGTCAATTCTGTTTTCAGTGTTTTTGCTAGTCTTTGTCTATATTTTTCTTTTAGTTCTTCTTTAATATTTGTATTATCTACTCCTATTTTTTGTCTGTATCCTATATATTTATAAGCATCTGTTTTTTCCATCGCTTCTATTGAGTCGCTGTGGTTATCCAATAAGTAATGTTCTTGTTTAGTGTGTTTTCCCTTGACTATGCTATTTTCCTTACTTTTGTCTTTTCCAAAAGCCATATTTATATCATTGCTGAATACTTCTGTTATCTTTAGTAATTGGTTGAGCTGTTGATTTGTTGCTGCCAGTAGTTTTAGATCATCCATGTATATCAAATGTGTGACTTTGTGTTGGTATATTCCAGTAATATTGTATCCATAATTTGTATTATTTAGCGTGTTGGATAGTGGGTTCAGAGCAAGGCAGAACCAGAAAGGACTTAATGAGTCTCCTTGGTATATTCCACGCTTAATCTGTATTGGCTGTGATGTGATATTAATTGAATCTGTTTGGATATTAAGTGTGGTTTGCCAATTTTTCATTACTATGTTTAGGAACTGTATCAATTTAGGATCTACTTTGTATATTTGCAATATTTGTAGTAACCATGAATGGGGTACACTATCAAAAGCTTTTTGGTAATCAATGTACGCGTAGTGTAGCGACCTTTGTTTAGTTTTAGCTTGATATGTCACCTCTGCATCTATTATCAGGTGCTCTTTGCATCCTCGTGCTCCTTTGCAACAGGCTTTTTGTTCTTCATTTATAATTTTGTTCTGTGTTATATGTGTCATTAATTTATGTGTAATGACTGAAGTTAATATTTTGTATATTGTTGGTAGGCATGTTATGGGGCGATATTTAGCTGGGTTTGCTGTGTCTGCTTGATCTTTAGGTTTCAGATAAGTTATTCCATGTGTAAGTGTATCATGGAATGTGTATGGGTCTGCCATTTAACTGTTAAATAACTTATATTAAAAACAAAGATTCCATGACTTACCAAATGGGAAAGCGCTGGTAGATAGGCACAATAAAAAACACACAAACACACACACAAAATTCAAGCTTTCGCAACCAAAGGTTGCTTCGTCAGGAAAGAGGGAAGGAGAGGGAAAGATGAAAGGATGTGGGTTTTAAGGGAGAGGGTAAGGAGTCATTCCAATCTCGGGAGCGGAAAGACTTACCTTAGGGGGAAAAAAGGACAGGTATACACTCGCACACACACACACGTATCCATCCACACATATACAGACACAAGCAGTGTGTTTATTGTGCCTATCTACCAGTGCTTTCCCGTTTGGTAAGTCATGGAATCTTTGTTTTTAAAATATTTTACCCATGTGGAATGTTTCTTTCTAGTTTATTTATATTGTTAAATAACTTAGTTAGATGTGAATGTGTTGAGGTGAACTTCTTTAGCCAGAAATTTGCTATTTTATCTTTTCCAGGGGCTTTCCAATTGTGAGTAGAATTAATTGCTCATGTGACTTCGTGTTGCAAAATTATCACTTCAGGCATTTGTGGTATCATCTTGTATGTGTCTGTTTCTGCTTGTATCCACCGTGTATGCCTGTGATGTTGTACCGGGTTTGACCATATGTTGCTCCAGAAGTGTTCCATGTCAGTTATGTTTAGTGGATTGTCTATTTTAATGTGTGTGTTATCTATTGTCTGGTAAAATTTCTTTTGGTTTGTGTTGAATGTTTGGTTTTGTTTCCTCCTAGTTTCACTTTTTTTGTATCTTCTAAGTCGTTTGGCCAATGCTTGTAATTTCTGCTTCTTTTCATCGAATTGCTCTATCGCTTCTTGTTGTGAGATTTTACCTAACCTTTTTCGTTTTTTGTCTGATATTTCATTTCTTATAAATTGTGTTAGCTGTCCGATGTCTTTTCTCAGTTTTTCTATTCTGATCTGTAGCCTGTGTTGCCATGCTGGTTTTGTGGGTTTCTTCTGTGTGTTGGTTGGTTCTGATCTCTGCCTAGTGTGTATATTTAGTGTAGTGAGTGCTCCTATATAAACCAGTAGTTGTAACTCTTCCATTGTTGTATTTTCATTTATTTTGTTGTGTATGATTGTGTTGATAGTTGTTATTGTTGTTTCGACTTGTGGGTTATTTGGTGGTCTATGCAAGAATGGTCTAATGTCTGTATTTGTGTCTTTGTATTCTATATATGTCAGCTGAAATTTTTCTTCTATATCTAACATGTGTATCACTTCATGTTCTATTTGTGCTTGTTCTAGTGGCTGTCTTAAGATTTCGTTTTCCTCTGATTGTTTAATTGATGCGTGTTGTTCTTTGTTTGTTTGCTCTGGGATGTTTGAGTCCATTACTGTATTTTCTTCTTCTTCTGATTGCGCATTATTTTGTTCCAGTATTTGTTGTACTTGTTGTTTGATGTTTTCTAATTCTGACTGGGGTATCCTGTTATTTTTTATTATTACACGGATCTGATCAGCTAGTCGTTGTTCTGTTAAAAATTTTAATTCTAGTTATCTGGTAATAAATGTTGTGTATACTTGTGATCTGTATCCAATTTTGTTGATTCCTAAGTTTGTTGCTTGGTAATAACAGAACATGAGGTGTCAGTTAACTTCATCTGACCATCTCATCCTCTGTCTTTGTTTTCCTTCTAGAGTGGTTGCAGGAAGCATATCCTGCAAAACACCTCTATTTGGATTTAAATCATTTTCCGTGTGGCTAGCAGTGTCGTTACCATTGTGGACGGGCATAGGGTTCAAGCGTCGTCCCCGACCATGACAGCGCTTGTCCGAGGCTTCATTAGTTCTGTCCTGAACCAACTAATCACACTAAAAGGGGGGTTAGCCCAATTAGTGGTTTGTTCTTTTCGTCGCCTTTTGCGAGTGGCAGAACATACCGGAGGCCTATTCTTTTCCCAGGCCTCCACGGGGTACATTATTATTATTATTATTATTATTCTATAGATGGGATTGTGGAAACATCACATCTATTACCATTAGGGAGACAGTGTAATCTGAAATAATAATAATAATAATAATAATAATTGAACATTTCATGATTAGTGATGTTGGGATGAATCAAGCAGAACAATATCTGTCAGAGGGGTAATGCTTATTAGGCGCAACAGCGCACAGGACTTATGGCATGTTTATACTGTATGTGCTGTCCACCAGACAGGGACTAGTTGCAAGCAGAGTAATGTGCCCTTGACAGACTCCAATGTACAAGGGTATGCATATCAAATTTTCTCACTGTAAACCTCTAAACCAGTGTTGCAGACTTATGGCATGCAAAAACTATGAATATGTGGATATGCTTCAGGTCCTTAGCGCATCTGATAACCAGGCTGGTGTTGCCACTCGTGAATATGCTGCAAGATATCCTCATCAACGCCTTCCAGATAAATATGTGTTTCGTCATCTGGAGCTGCGCCTTCAGGAGTCAGGTTCTCTTCTTCCATCATCATGTGACAGAGGTCATCCACAGACTTGACATATTACAGCTACTGAGGAAGGTATTCTGGAGGTCATACACCAAAAACCTCAGAGAAGTACATGTAGCGTAGCAAGGCAGCTGCATGTCTCGCAACACACAGTCATTAACGTGCTGCATGAGCATGGGCTGCACCCCTATCATTACGCTTTCATGCTACACCTGCATCCTGCAGATCGCCATCAGCGGATGCAATTCTGTGCATGGTTCCAACAACAGGAAACCAATGATGACTTCGTGAACACTGTAATATGGTCGGATGAAGCAGCATTCAGTTGTGAGGGTGTCTTTAATACGTACAGTGCCCACCATTGGTGTGAGGTTAACCCGCACAGCACCTGCAACCATGGATATCAAGTTTGCTTTGGTTTTTGGGCTATGGGTCTTTGTTCTATTTTAGCAATTTCAGCTGTTTCTCGACACCCTTGACACTATATGAATCATCTTCTTAGAGGCATGAGAATGAACTTGGGGCAATACTTGGATTTTCATTTTTAAAGGAACGTTTAAACATGGAGTTCAGCATTTCAGTCCCTTTCTTGCCCATGAATGTCTGGTTGCTAGCTTTGATACCACTAACAGCCTTTACGTTTGACCAGAATATTGTGGGAAATCCTTTGATTGTAACCTGCTCTGTTAGTCATTGAAGGCTTAATGCATTGCCCTCTTGACAGCCAAATGTTTTTCCTTTCAGTGTATCCCATGTTTAGCCCCTATGCAGTTTTCCACTTATTATGAGTTGGTCTCTGTTTCTTTAGAAATTTGTACCATGGAAGGACTCTTCCATTGAGAACTATTCTATTAGGTACAGTCAGCAAAGCTCAACAGTTTGTAGTCCAGTATCAGGCATTCTAGGCATATACAACCACATCGCAAATTGTGGCAGGTTTAGTTATTGTGGGAATATATTATCATGACAGGGAGATGTGCTATGCATAACATTGGAAATTAATACTGATGAAACATCATACTTGGAAATACTGAGTGTTTCAGTGATCCCAAAATATGTAGTGATCTGACTGACAGCGCTAGATGGAGCCCGAAGGAGGTGTCAGCAGAGCTGTACACGTGGCTCCATGGTCCAAGTGTCTGGTTGTCACTTGTTGAATCAAAGTTTGGTTCTGCCATCTGACAAATATATATTTTTTCTCTCTTTTTTTGCTCAATATAATGTAAATGGACTGATAAAAAATGTACTCACCAAGCAGCGGCTGGAGAAGAGACACGCAAAAAGGTTTCACTTCTACAAGCTTTTGGTGCAAGTGAATTTTATCTTTTATGAAGCTTGTGTTTCAAATATAGAATAATTCATTGGGACAAATGAAACCTGCCATGATGTATTTTTTCAGATTATGCACTTAGCTGTAAACTTCAAGGTCTATAGCAGTCTGTTTACCCTTTTATTCAGGAACACTATCACTCTCAATTTCAAAAACAATCAGGCCTAAATTAGGTTATTGAATAGAGAGTTTTGTCTGCATGCATAAAACTATTCACAGAAGTAGCAGACGTAACAGGGAAGCATGTGCACCAGAATAAAATCATTAAGGTGAAACTGATTAAGAGAGAGGAAATCTTTAACAATTAGCTTATAAATTTTGGTCTTGAAGAAAAATTATAAATAAGCTGCTAAATATATAAGTTCAGCTATTCATTGTAATGGGTCTGAATAAGGAATTTAAATTCTGTCAGACAATTTTTATTAAAATCTGGTTGGATGTGTATAATGATGTAAGAGAGAAGCAGGTATGAAATTGCATGACCCTCCATTTGACAGGAGAAGCACAGAACATGGTTTTTTAAGAGAAATTATGATTTGTTTCTGTCCAGTTTTCAAGGAAGATAGAACTCGATAATTTTGTTGACCAATGGGTGCGAAATTACAGATCCTAGCTGATGGAATGCCCTATGCTTTGACTTATTGCAATTAGAATTTAATATGAGGAAATGATTATTTATGTTCCAATCTGACATTGTTTTTAATTTATCCAAATTGTACTATCAGTACTAAAATGATTTTGAATGTAGAGGAAAGATGCCTATTATGGGAGAGTTCACTAATGTTAGAGAGTTCCGTCGTGCTCAGCTCTGTTGGGAAGTATCAGAACTTGCTTCTCGCAGCACCTGAGACAGAGCAGTGACAATAAGACTATAATGATTTGTCAGTACATGGTAGGCATCACATCACATTGGTGTGATAAGAGACATTAGGGTCTACATTGTCTGTTTATCGCTCCATTCCACGTATAAAATGTAGCCTCGTGTGTGGATTTTGTGGGAACGTTTATAATGCATCATCCCCAAGAAATAGAAACATAGGTCAAGTAGTTACCTCATTTTTATTACAGTTATTTAGAGCAGCCTACTAGAGAGCAGTAATAATGGAAAATGCTATAAATGGCCTCTGGAAAATGGGACTTTCCCCATGTAATGGTCATATACTTAGAGACAATGACTGTGCAGTATATCAGGAGTTTGATATATAAGACGCAAACAACGGAGGAAGTGTGAGTGTAAGTGGTATCCAACCAGCTCCCACAACCGGCAAGCAATATCAACAGCCACCAACTGTAGTAAAAATTAGAATATGCTGAACCTGTTAAGTAGCTAAAATCATTTCCCCAAAGGGAACTTTTGAATCAGTTCAGAGAGAAGAAAACTGTAGCACAACCAAGGGAGAGAGAAACGATAGTTTGGTTCTGAAAAAAGGAAAAACACAAGAAACATAATCTTCCAGTCATTTGCAGTCTGATACACATTTTAGAATGCTTCAGATGTGCAATCTGAAGAAGACATTGAATGTATATTCTACAGTGGTCGTAAGTTAGAAGACTAATATTAAAAAAATGGGCACATTTCATGGAATACTATCCCGGGGCTGCTGAAGAATGTCAAATTCTGTTCTTATTTTGGGCAGAAAATGTTGGATGGTTGGTAAGGAAGCGAATATTTTTTTAGGGCTTACTCGTTCTTGTATTGGTTGATATTAAGCATTTTCTTTGACTGTCTCATATTAGGACACAATTCCTATTTTGAGTCAGATTGACTTGTTTGTGCTTTTTTTCAATTTAACATTTATATTAAGTTTTAAGTAGCACAAATTCAATAAATAAAATTTATAATGATTTCATGCAGATTTCCAGTTGGAAACACTTAGAAGTATATCAATTGCTGTTACATAAAATAGATAACGTGGGTGAGGAAAGTTTCAAATAAGTGATGATGCTAAGTATGAGATCCACCCATCATTGGCTTCAATTATCTGGCTCACTGGATGAGGCATGGAGACTGTCAGCCTCTGAAACTATGTTTCATCTTCAAGGCTCTTCTATGTGTAAAATACCAAGTCCCGCAGTTGGTCATGAGTGTGGGGTCAGTGTTGGCCAATGCAAGTTCATGTGATGCTTCATTTTAGCTCACGAATTTTCAGTGGGTTAAGGTCTAGTGCTTGAACAGCTCAATGTCAGTTTGTTGCAAAAACCATTGCCGAACAGTTCGACTCGTGCGAACTGACGAGTGGTTCTGCTGGAACTGGGTCACTCGTTTGGGATAGTGCGTTCTCACACTCAGCACCACTATATGTTTCATGACATGTGCATAGTGTTCTGTGGTGAGAAATTCGGTGAAGTGACCCTGCCCCATCAGATGATATCTGCCACCAGCACGAGACTATAGTTTTGCCAACACAAAAATGTTTCACCACATATTGTTGGTCGTAGCCTGTAGACCTTCATTGGATGCTCATTCACTGAGCTGTGTATTGACTCACCTGAAAAGATGACATGGTGGCAGTCACAGTCTACATTCAATTCAGTGGAAGCAAGCATGTAAAGTTTGTGAAAGTCATTGGGGGCCTCTTAGCAGCCCTATATGGCCTAATGCCAGCATCCTGTAAGTGGCTGCAAACGGTTTTCTAGCATCCAGGGAAGTTGGTCTCATCCTTGAGTTGGATGGTGTTTAAAAATGAATGTTCCATGTAGGTGTCAGTTAACATATTGTCTTACGTTGATACCTTTCCTAAGCCAGATCTTCGAAGATGGTCAGTTACTTCTGTCTTGCGCCACTCCTTTATCATTTCTGAGCACTATGAATTCAAGCTCTGGACCCGGCTGCCAATTCACAAGCAGTGAAACCATCATACTGGTTGTGTGCCAGGACGCTATCTCTCGTGGTGTGTGTACGTGCTGCCACTAAATGACTGACTGTCGTATACCCATCTGTGGTACAGTGTGTTATCACACTTGGCATATGAGGCTTGTTTCAAAAGTTCTGCCCTCCGTAAGATGGAACTGAAGAAAATTATTTATTTTACAAAATACCTTTACAGGCCTTCAATATAATCTCCTTTCTTGCTTATGATAGCTTCCCAGCATTTTGGCAACTTCTGTATTCTCAATAGGGCACCTATATAGAATGAGATTTTCACTCTGCAGCGGAGTGTGCGCTGATATGAAACTTCCTGGCAGATTAAAACTGTGTACCGGACGGACACTTAAACTCAGGACCTTTGCCATTCACGGGCAAACTGAGCTACCCAAGCACGACCCATGACCCATCCTCACAGTTTGGTAGGTAGGAGATGAGGTACTGGCAGAATTGAAGCTGTGAGGACGTGTTGTGAGTCGTGTTTGGGTAGCTCAGTTGGTAGAGCACTTGCCTGTGAAAGGCAAAGGTCCCAAGTTTGGGGAATCGGCCCAGCGGACAGTTTTAATCTGCCAGGAAGTTCCATACCAATGCGCACTCCACTGCAGAGTGAAAATCTTATTCTGGAAACATCCTCCAGGCTGTGGCAAAGCCATGTCTCCTCAATATTGTTTCTTCCAGGAGTGCTAATTCTGCAAGGTTAGCAGAAGAGCTTGTGTGAAGTTTGGAAGGTAGGATACGAGGTACTGTTGAAGCTGTGAGAACTGGTCGTGAGTCATGTTTGGGTAGCTCAGTTGGTAGAGCACTTGCCCGCGAAAGGCAAAGGTCCCGAGTTAGAGTCTCGGTCCGGCACACAGTTTTAATCTGCCATGAAGTTTCAGGGCACCTTCACCATTGAGCTGTCTGGTTACTTGGGTCGCCTCACTGGAAGCTTCATGAATTGTATCCAAACATTTCCCATGGAGTTGTTCCTTCATTGTGGGAAACAAATCAAAATCCAGTGAGCTCATCTCAGGACTGTGTGGTGGGTGGGGCAGTTTTTATCATCCATATTTGTTGAGCGTTTCTCTCACTGTTATGGAGGTATGCTATGTTGTGTCATAGTGCAAAATGAGGACACCAGCTGCAAGCATGTTAAGTTGACAGGCTTCCATGGCTGGTGCCATTTTGGATAAAATAATTTTGTGCACTGGGTTGCATCATTGTAAACTAATAAAACAACTAAACGGTCAATGTTTCCAGTATCTTGCTGCGGTATGAAACACCCTGAAGAGGAATGCAGCAAGTCAGTCAAAACGTTGGAAGTTTAGTTGTTTTAGTAGTTTACAATGATGCGACCCAATACTCAAAATTATTTTATACAAAATATCACTCCTTCATTGACGAATTTTTGTGCGTAAAACATTTTGCAGAAGCAACCTGTTAGTACACACCTGTTACAGATGTGCCCTGGGGCACTCTTATCTGTAGCTATGACTCCATTCATGTCATATGCAAAGATCATCATCAGTTTCATCTTTGATTGTTGGCAGCAGAATTTTTTTCAGGTGTGGAGAGTCAGAACTCTTCCATTGTGAAAAATGAGGCTTCAGTTCTGGCTCAAAATCTAGTATATAGGCTGCATCAAGTGCAGCAATGTTTTCAGGAAGTGTTTTCCTTTTGCTCGATAACAGTGAAGCAATTCATCTGTGATTATTTTATGACCTGCTTTCTGCTGTTCACTGAGACCATATGGAACCCATCTGGCAGCAAATTTTCTCATTTTTAATTTTTCAGTTATGATTCTGTAAACCAAACTGACAGACGTTGTGGCATCATATGCAATTTCGTCACATGTTTTTCTCAATCGTCTCTCAAATTGTCATTAACAATAACCGAAGAGGTGTAATCTGTTGCAGCTGATGATCTTGCACTTCTTGTTTTGTCTTCAGTGCTTACCTGGTCTTCACGGAAATGAGCAAACCACTGATACTGTGCTACAATCCACTACACTATTCCCATACATCTCACTCAAAGTGTTATATATTTCCATTGTGTTCTTCCCATGTAGGGATTTAATATTGATGTAGGAATGCTGATCACTACATGTAATCCGACTTACCTCAGTTTCAGCTTCCATTTTAAAAGTAAATCACTCATGACATACCCATGCAAACCTGCAACAAGCATGCAACTGCCATGAGCTCACAACTGACATGAATTTCAACATTATCAAGCCATAGTAATGGTCATCCAAGGGCAGTGTGCAAGAGTTTTGAACTGACTCTTGTGTCTTGGCTATATTCATGTTATGCCTGCAACGTATCAATAAACAATACAATGTAAAAAAAAGCTGACAATACAATGAAAAAAAAAAGCTGTGTCTAGGGGATGCAAACACTAATTACTTCAGTGGAATTCAAGAGTGTGATATATATCAGAGAGTGAGAGTTATCTACATACACTTGGAATAAACTTCTGATAATGTTGTATGAGTGCACTAGCAGTTTTTTTGTAGACAATGCACAACCTAATTACATTTTTGTCTGTGTCCTGCACCATTGTCTTAAAACCCAAATATATAACATAGAAATTTTCCTCAAACACTTATTTAGAAGACAGATTCATTGGAGATGGGAAAAGACTGGACAATATGTAAAATAAGTGGATAAAATCACATAGGATAATGATGCAGGCTAAACCTGATGTTTAAAGTTCAAACCAAATGATGTTTATTAATTAAATTTTACACACACATAAGAATGTTGGCCTCTTACAGATTTGTGGATATAGTTAAAAACAATTAAACAATGATTGATTTATGCAGTTTAAGCAGAACATTACATATATGAGGAAAGTTATTCTACTACACTGTAATTCACGAAATCAGTAGCAAACATTCAAAGTTCAAAAGTGCAGTTCCCCACTATCAACGATGAAGTAAATTAAAGTCCTTTACCATCAAAAACCATTGTGAAGACATACTAGTCTGCTACCCATCTACTTAAGCATTAACTGCAGCGAGTAATCACATTTGACAGCTGCCACAAATCCCATAAACAAAATTAAAGTTCTACCAAGTCCACAAAAGTTTTAAAGTATCTACCTCATGTGTGGCTCCTGCATGCCATAGCCTCTTCACAAAAACACTCACCATCACCAACAAAACGCTTACCAACAAAAGACCTTGTATGCACAGCCTGCACTTGAATATTGTCTGTGGTGTCATTCATTACTGAATCGAATTTGGTTACTTCAACAGTGACCATCTTTCAGTATTAAGGATAATTACATACAGATGCAATACACTAGAACAGAGAATAAATTGGTATGACTATTTAATGACATCTCATTAAAATATTGACACGTAAGTTATTAACAGTTCAGGAATGCCATTCTACATCCAGCCTTGCAATGTGTTCAGACTTACAGAACATTACAAATACTTGTCAAATAAGATTTTTCATCCATTAGGAATATTATTTAAGGATATGGGGAACCCATACTGTATTCATATTACATGTAACTGTGGATAATTTTTAGTTAAGACAAAATATGCATATCAGTTTTGTAAACTTGCCCACAATTGTTTACACATCTGCATTATTTTCTAAAAGTACAACAACAATGGAAATTCCTGGATGGAATAATATGTAAAATAAAGGAAAGGTATCCTTTCATCTATACCTGACTGGTGTGTGGTGTATAGAAACATGCAATAGAAAACAGTATTTAGACTAGCATTTGAGCTTTTGCTCTTTCTCTAGTAGAAGTACACACGGTGACACAGACTTTCTAATGCAAATGACGACAGCCACGGCAAGACTGACTGCTAATTATCAATGACATTTGCTTGGTCAGGTGGAAGTGGGGATGGCGTAGGGAAGGACCTATGATGCAAAGAGGCGATAGTGGGATAGTGTGACAAGTCTTTCGACTAATGACTCCGTGGCTGCACAACACTACGAAGGGAGTAAGAGGGTAGAGCACCAAGAGGTACAGAGAAGGAGAGGGTTAAGGCAAGGCAAGACAGTGGAAAACAGGTTAGCTCAGGTTGAGGCCAGGGGGTTGAGAGAGCACAGGATATGCTGCAGAAATAATTCCCATCTGTGTCATTCAGACAAACAAGTGCTGTAACGGAGTATCCAAACAGCTCCTGTAGTGAAGCAGTTTTTGATGAAACTTCCTGGCAGATTAAAACTGTGTGCCGGACCGAGACTCGAACGCAAGTTCGAGTCTCGGTCCAGCACACAGTTTTAATCTGCCAGGAAGTTTCATATCAGTGCACACTCCACTGTAGAGTGAAAATTTCATTCCAGCTGTTGATGTTTGTATTGTGATGCACAACATGTCTGGCAGTGGAGTGGTAAACATTTCCTGTCCTGTTACCACCAATCTCTTTGTTGGTCACTGTAGATGTGACATTCTCATATACCAACATCCTCCATGCCCGTGGCTTTGTAACCATGGAACACTACCTTTCCCATTGTTGTCCTGACACCAAACCCCCACCTCTTCCGTAATCTCTTAGCCAACCACATCCTAATCCTCAGTTATACCATTTTCGATGGCCAAGTCTATAAACAAATCTGTGCTACTGCCATGGGTACTTGCAGGGCATCATCATATGCCTACTTATTTTTGGACCATCTGGAGGAATTCTTCCTAGCCAGTCAGCACCCAAAACCCCTTCTTTAATTCAGATCTGTTGAAATTTTTATGGTCTGGACTCATGGCAGGCCTCCATAACCTCAACACCTACTCCCAAGTCCACTTCATATATAGCAGTGAGCTACCTTCCTGAATGTCAATCTCCACCTCTCAGATGACTCTACAAATATGTCTGTTGATATCAAGCACACCAACCACCAGCAGTACCTCTGCTTTGGCAGCTGGCATCCACTTGTGATGAAGCACGCTAGAATCTCTTTACTTCCTCTCTTGTTTTGCCATCTGCCTTCTTAAATTCATTATTTCATTTTTGACTAATTACTGTTAACATAAATGAGTATAATCGGCATTTTCATAGAAGAGAAAGGTTGGCCCTCAGTTTTAAAGAATATAGCACCAGATCTAATTTTGTGCTTAGATTTGTGTATGTCTTCAATTTCCCAGTTTATTTTTACTATTCCTAGTTAATATCTTTTGTTATAGGGTGAAATCAGCAATTGTTCCATGACTTAGGTTCCATTGTTGACTTATAAACAAATATAAATCTGTGCTAATTATAAACATTTGGGAGATGAAACAATAGCATTCTTTAAGTATTTATTTGGCTTTATTTGAAAACATGTTAGCAAAACCGGCTCTTAATTAATTCCAAAATAATTATCAGGTTTGTCAAAAGTATTGTTTGTATAACTATATCTGTTAATTTCATCATTTAACAAATAATTCGGCCTAAACCTTGTAGTAGAAGAAACTGTTAAAAAGAAGGAGTTTTTCTATGTATTCAGTTAATTGAATGAGCTACATTTTAATTGTAATTTCTGTAAATTAAACATCGAACAATGTATAGTTTCAGTACCTATTATTGTGAGGATATTTAAAGACGCAGTTTTTGGTCCTGAGACAGTCAGTTCACAGCTGATTTTCAGACAAGAAACCTGTATTGGTTAGATCAAAAGCAATGCATCAACTTAACCGTGAAATAAGTGCAACACAAATAGGCCATGTGTTAAAACAAAGACAGTATCTGTTCAATAGTGTCACATGTACCATATTATTCTGCAAGAACTGAGAGGTTATGTTTTTACTGCTCATAGATGTTCAACGGTAAGCTATTGTAGCATTATGCTGACATATGCCTGCAAACTATTAATGAGGCTTATCAAAAATTAACCTATAGTGAGCTGGCCATATTAACTGTCTATTATTAGGGGGTTGTGAATAGTGAAAGTAAAGAACTGTGCAACTGTTGGTGACATCATTTACAGTAGTCAGTGTTGAACTTCCACCGCCTCATCTTTCAGGCGGTATAACAACACAGTATGTCAACACTGAGGACTATCAACGAAGAAATAAAGCACATATGGTGCCCTTCCGGGTGAGGACTATTATATTTGGGCACAATAAATTAGGAATTGCGAACTTTGAACAGTGAACTCAAGAACGGTTTACAGTGGAGAGATTTTAACAAAGGAAGTGCAACAGCCAATCAGCGCATGGGTTTCAGGGCCACAGTATGCCTCTCTCCATCTCTACCGCCCCTCTCCTTTCCTTCCCTTTTTTGGTACCCCCACTTTCCCGCTCTCTGCTTCTTATATGACCTTAAATTTAATGAAAGATAGGTAATGTTGAATTATGTATGTTTTCTTTTGAATTGGTAGCATTACCATTTTGTTACTTTATTAGATGGGTGCTTGTTGAATACTTTCGCAGCAGAGTACAAAATTCTGCTCTGAACCCTAGACAAGGAGGGAAAGTCTGCATGAAAATTATTTTTGTTTCTTTTATTGTGATTTTGTAGAGCAATTAAGTTGAAAGTTCTTTTTATTATCAGCCACTTAGAAACCGTTAGGAAGTACACATACTGTTTTTTTACATATGCATATGTTTGTTCAGTTTGCAAATGCAAAACCAGGTAATACTGGTTGTGTTGTAAGTCAGTCTGTGATTAAACGCTGGTTTCTTTAATCTAGGGTACTGTTCATCGACCATCACTACCCATGGCTCGCTGTTCGTAAAGGCTCTCTGCTCGGAGCTGCGAAGTCGAGGAACTAAACTTGATATCCTGACACTTTTGACATTTGTGTGTCAGCGTGTTGTGATTGACTTTGAATCCATTACACCTAATAACAATATTATGCATGGGCAGAAGGAAGTGCCATGCATCACATCATTGCTGACAAGATTATTGTGTTTTGAGGAGAAGAAGTAAGATAACATTAGTTATAGAATTCGTATGTGCTAAAATTTTATTGTGTTGCACTTACGGCTGTAACAGCTCCAGGTCTGATAGTTTGTAAGAAAAGGCACATTCAGAAGTGCAAAATGCCATTTTATTTATTTTGAGACTAGAGGAATTTCAGCCAATATATTTTGATATGGTAGTTTTCTTTTTAAAAAAAATTGTAAAAGTTGCAATTTTAAATATTGGCCAAAATAGTTTTTTAATCCAAAGGAAGTATTTGTGCCATTACAGTTAACAGAGTAATATACGTTTGAGCCGAAAAAGGAAAGTATTTAATCCACATATTTTCTCTTTTCTTTACCAGTTCACTGAAACTATCATGCTTGTTTTGTAATATTTGTTGCTTTCCAATGAAGTAATGAAAATGTACTGGGTAATATGAAAAAAAACAAGCTATGCAAATATGTTACAGTTTTGGGTACTCTAGAACTTATCTTATTGACCAGTGTAAATGTTCCTGCAGTTTGTCATTTTTTTCCTAATTGTTTGTGTTGCAATGTAGATTATTGTAATATAAACTACACATGCAGAAACCAATTGTAGTTGCAATTTATGTTCTATAACATACTCAATTTCTCAAATGTTAATGTTGTTGTTGATACTGGTTGTAACAAATTAGACCTTTTCACAGTAGTATTTGTGTGCAGTTCTTGATCACATTTAATTTCTTATTTCCTTCTAATAGCACTTTCTGCAAACAAAAAACATTTGCTCCAACATATAATTAATCTTATTTCTCAGTTTTCATTTTCAGTAATACCACATACAGTTAGCTTTGGATCATGCAGTATAATACAATAAAACTTTGGATCATGTGATAAGATGCACTGTGATATAAAAATACAAAAAATACAGTTGTAGTGCCTTTGGAAACATCTGTAGAATAGAGTGTCTGAGTATTTACTTTTTCATAGTTAACTGCAAAGGAACTGCAAATAAATAATTATACATACTTTTTAACTCACTTGTAGAGCTTAGTGTCCATTCCAATTGAATAACCTTTTAAGACTGAAACATTTAATGTGTGGTTTATAAATATTTAAAGACTGTAGCTGCGAAATTGCATAAATTTCAAAAGAAAATGTGTTCCTTTGACTGGAGATGTATGATCCTTATCTAAATTGGCTTTCTGCTGACTTTTAAATGATACTGTGCTGATTGTAGGTATTTTTGCTGCAGTATCAGTCATGAATAGCAATTATTATCTCTCTGAGATAAACTGCATGATGGTAAATAATTTACTTTTCTTTGAAATAAGCAAAACTATAGGATAAATGCAGTGGTTTTTTGAAACATTCCATGTCATATCTGAAAGTTCTTTTGTATTGTGTAGGAAGAGGAATATCCTGTAGAGTTGATTTATTCTTCACATGTTGTATATTTGATTAATATCATGTCTGAACCTTTTTTTAAAATTAAGGTGAGAACTGCATATTTTACATGTAATCATTTATTTCTTGTGATGTACTTATTGTAAAAAAAAGTATTGTAAAGACAGTATATGTAAATTTGATTGAAATTAGAATTTAGTATGTCAGAATTTGGTTCAATTTCATAAATAAATTATTTCAAAACTGTAGTTCTTGTCTACTGGAATACTACCACAATGCCTACTGTTTTGTATGTCCATGCATTTGTTGTTCACAGTAACCACATCAACCACTACTAAGAATTCCCACAGTTGCCAACTGCATTATGATAGATGATGACTTGGTCCTTAATTTGTCTTAGCCATTTGTGACACTGTATGTGGTGAAGAAAGCTCAGAAGTTTTTAGATCCTATTTTATTTCTGTTGTTAGCGCAGAATTAGTGTATGTGTTAAAAAAAATAAAAAAAATAAAAACAGACATATACTTGCAGCTTTGCTTCTGTGTCAGAAATTGCACCTAGATACAGACCACAGTTTGAATGGGACATAGTATTTACTTATGCTATGGAATCACAGATAAGAGTTCGCATGTATTAGTGGGAATTTATTAGCCAGCTTTTTTTCTTGATGCTTTTCAGTTGCCAGTAAGCCACACACATGGGAATTTTTTTTTGTCAGCACTGTTGTATCATTGTTTTACCTTTCATTGTATGAAATGGTATGTGTAGACAATGAGTGACCATATTAGACTTGCAGAAATACTCATTTATGTGCAAGACACAGCATGAAGATTATAAAAACATAGAGTATTGTGCAAGTAGTAATAGTGCTGGTTCCGCTAAAAATGTGAACAGAACAGACGAAAAACAGAAACCATATGTTGATAAGTGCTGTTAATAAATATTTTAGTATTTCTTTTCCTAACACATTGTTAATAAGTATGAAGAAAAGTACTCTTCATTAACAGATGATTTAGTTATAATAGTTGAAATAATTGAGGTGGACAGAAATGGTCATGCTTTTGCTGTTATTTAGTTCTTTCTGTTCCCGCATGCAGGAAAGGTTCCATTGTGCATGAGTCAGTTATGAAAACTATAGCTTTTTTTTCCTTTGAATGTGAAGTGTATAACATGCTTGAATAATAAAATCAATTTCCTCCAGACTCAAATCAATTGTATGGTGTTTTTAAGTAAAATACCAAATGCTTGTTTAGTTATAACATTTTACTCATGGTAGCCTTGGTGGCATATTGCTCTTAGATCTGTTGCTGCTGCTGCTGCTGCTGCTGCTGTTTTGATCAGTCTGAAGACTAATAGAGTGCTTCCAGGTGTTTAGCTGCGTTGTTGTTGCCATTGACTACACAATATTTCGAGGATCGCCCCCACCTATCTTCTTCAGATTTGGCTGTTTTCTGTGCTCGCTGCCTGGACTCTAGCTAGCCTTGTTGGAGTCTAGGTAGTGAATGCGAATAACAGCAAAACTGGGAGCACCTGAAGAAGACCACTAGATCAGTGTCACCATAACTGCCGTCTGCTTCACGTCTGCTGTGCAGCGAACTACCTTAATTTAAGTATTAACTGTATTTTTCTTACTTGTCACTTCTTTTTCCATGTGTTTTTGCCTTTAGGAAGCTTTAATTGTCGAGTGCTAGTAATAGTGTTCCATAGATTTCATGTTTGTTTTGAATACAGTCAGAGAGAGTCCCTTTAGTCAACCATAGTGCCAGTAGTGCTAGTGTTTGTTTTCACTACAGTCCAGAGATAGGTAGTGCTATTTTCATTGTTTTCTATAAGAATTAGCTAGAAACCACAGTTTAGTCAACAATCAGTTGCCTTTAGTGAATTAGCAGTATAGTTAAAAGTTGATTAACTCTCTACAGTAAATTGATTTCTTAGGATGGATAGGATGTGTGACTGCTGTGAACGGACGCAGGAGGAGCTGGCCACTGTTCGCGAACAGCTGAACGTGTTGATGGCCGCGGTCAGCTGTCTTCAGGCTGCTGCCTCGGAGTGTAGCGGCAGTGGGGAGTCTGGTGCGTCGCATGGTACACCACAGGTGTTACATGCTTCACCCACTGTCCCTGCTGTCGAGACATCTTCGCAGGTACCGGGCGCGGTTGGGCCACTCTCTCCCCAAGGGGAGTGGCGGGTTCAGTGGCGTTCGCTGTGCACGAGGCGGAGGGTAAATGTGGAGGCTGGCCGTGTGGCATCGCCTGCTCTGCCTGTGAGTGGACATGTGGCCGCTCCTTCAGCAAGGTCCAAGCAGGCACAAGGGGGGAGGGGTTTATTAGTTATTGGGAGCTCCAACGTTAGGCGGGTGATGGAGCCCCTTAGGGAAATAGCGGTAAGGTCGGGGAAGAAGGCCAGTGTTCACTCTGTCTGCTTGCCGGGGGGTCTCATCCGAGATGTGGAGGAGGCCATGCTGGTGGCGATAGAGAGCACTGGGTGCACCCGACTGCAAATTGTTGCTCATGTTGGCACCAATGCGTCCTGCCGTCTGGGTTCAGAGGTCATCCTCAGTTCGTGCAGGCGGTTGGCGGAATTGGTGAAGGCGGAAAGCCTCGCTCGCGGGGTGGAATCAGAACTAACTATTTGTAGTATCGTTTCCAGAACCGATCGCGGTCCTCTGGTTTGGAGCCGAGTGGAAGGCTTAAACAAGAGGCTCAGACGATTCTGCGGAGATCTGGGGCGCAAATTTCTCGACCTCCATTATCAGGTGGAGAAATGTAGGGTCCCCCTGAATAGGTTAAGCGTGCACTACACGCCGGAAGCGGCTACAAGGGTAGCGGAGTACGTGTGGAGTGCATGTTGTTGTTGTTGTGGTCTTCAGTCCTGAGACTGGTTTGATGCAGCTCTCCATGCTACTCTATCCTGTGCAAGCACCTTCATCTCCCAGTACCTACTGCAACCTACATCCTTCTGAATCTGCTTAGTGTATTCATCTCTTGGTCTCCCTCTACGATTTTTACCCTCCATGCTGCCCTCCAATACTAAATTGGTGATCCCTTGATGCCTCAGAACATGTCCTACCAACCGATCCCTTCTTCTGGTCAAGTTGTGCCACAAACTTCTCTTCTCCCCAATCCTATTCAATACTTCCTCATTAGTTATGTGATCTACCCATCTAATCTTCAGCATTCTTCTGTAGCACCACATTTCGAAAGCTTCTATCCTCTTCTTGTCCAAACTATTTATCGTCCATGTTTCACTTCCATACATGGCTACACTCCATACGAATACTTTCAGAAATGACTTCCTGACACTTAAATCAATACTGGATGTTAACAAATTTCTCTTCTTCAGAAACGCTTTCCTTGCCATTGCCAGCCTACATTTTATATCCTCTCTACTTCGACCATCATCAGTTATTTTGCTCCCCAAATAGCAAAACTCCTTTACTACTTTAAGTGCCTGATTTCCTAATCTAATTCCCTCAGCATCACCTGACTTAATTAGACTACATTCCATTATCCTTGTTTTGCTTTTGTTGATGTTCATCTTATATCCTCCTTTCAAGACACTGTCCATTCCATTCAACTGCTCTTCCAAGTCCTTTGCTGTCTCTGACAGAATTACAATGTCATCGGCGAACCTCAAAGTTTTTATTTCTTCTCCATGAATTTTAACACCTACTCCGAATTTTTCTTTTGTTTCCTTTACTGCTTGCTCAATATACAGATTGAACAACATCGGGGAGAGGCTACAACCCTGTCTTACTCCCTTCCCAACCACTGCTTCCCTTTCATGTCCCTCGACTCTTATAACTGCCATCTGGTTTCTGTACAAATTGTAAATAGCCTTTCGCTCCCTGTATTTTACCCCTGCCACCTTTAGAATTTGAAAGAGAGTATTCCAGTCAACATTGTCAAAAGCTTTCTCTAAGTCTACAAATGCTAGAAACGTAGGTTTGCCTTTCCTTAATCTTTCTTCTAAGATAACTCGTAAGGTCAGTATTGCCTCACGTGTTCCAGTGTTTCTACGGAATCCAAACTGATCTTCCCCGAGTTTGGCTTCTACTAGTTTTTCCATTCGTCTGTAAAGAATTCGTGTTAGTATTTTGCAGCTGTGACTTATTAAGCTGATAGTTCGGTAATTTTCACATCTGTCAACACCTGCTTTCTTTGGGATTGGAATTATTATATTCTTCTTGAAGTCTGAGGGTATTTCGCCTGTTTCATACATCTTGCTCACCAGATGGTAGAGTTTTGTCAGGACTGGCTCTCCCACGGCCGTCAGTAGTTCCAATGGAATATTGTCTACTCCGGGGGTCTTGTTTCGACTCAGGTCTTTCAGTGCTCTGTCAAACTCTTCACGCAGTATCGTATCTCCCATTTCATCTTCATCTACATCCTCTTCCATTTCCATAATATTGTCCTCAAGTACATCGCCCTTGTATAGACCCTCTATATACTCCTTCCACCTTTCTGCTTTCCCTTCTTTGCTTAGAACTGGGTTTCCATCTGAGCTCTTGATATTCATACAAGTCGTTCTCTTATCTCCAAAGGTCTCTTTAATTTTCCTGTAGGCGGTATCTATCTTACCCCTAGTGAGATAGGCCTCTACATCCTTACATTTGTCCTCTAGCCATCCCTGCTTAGCCATTTTGCACTTCCTGTCGATCTCAATTTTGAGACGTTTGTATTCCTTTTTGCCTGTTTCACTTACTGCATTTTTATATTTTCTCCTTTCATCAATTAAATTCAATATTTCTTCTGTTACCCAAGGATTTCTACTAGCCCTCGCTTTTTTACCTACTTGATCCTCTGCTGCTTTCACTACTTCATCCCTCAAAGCTACCCATTCTTCTTCTACTGTATTTATTTCCCCCATTCCTGTCAATTGCTCCCTTATGCTCTCCCTGAATCTCTGTACAACCTCTGGTTCTTTTAGTTTATCCAGGTCCCATCTCCTTAAATTCCCACCTTTTTGCAGTTTCTTCAGTTTTAATCTACAGGTCATAACCAATAGATTGTGGTCAGAGTCCACATCTGCCCCTGCAAATGTCTTACAATTTAAAACCTGGTTCCTAAACCTCTGTCTTACCATTATATAATCTATCTGATACCTTTTAGTATCTCCAGGGTTCTTCCATGTATACAACCTTCTTTCATGATTCTTAAACCAAGTGTTAGTTATGATTATGTTGTGCTCTGTGCAAAATTCTACCAGGCGGCTTCCTCTTTCATTTCTGTCCCCCAATCCATATTCACCTACTATGTTTCCTTCTCTCCCTTTTCCTACACTCGAATTCCAGTCACCCATGACTATTAAATTTTCGTCTCCCTTCACAATCTGAATAATTTCTTTTATTTCATCATACATTTCTTCAATTTCTTCGTCATCTGCAGAGCTAGTTGGCATATAAACTTGTACTACTGTAGTAGGTGTGGGCTTCGTATCTATCTTGGCCACAATAATGCGTTCACTATGCTGTTTGTAGTAGCTTACCCGCATTCCTATTTTCCTATTCATTATTAAACCTACTCCTGCATTACCCCTATTTGACTTTGTGTTTATAACCCTGTAGTCACCTGACCAGAAGTCTTGTTCCTCCTGCCACCGAACTTCACTAATTCCCACTATATCTAACTTCAACCTATCCATTTCCCTTTTTAAATTTTCCAACCTAGGTTAGGCGTGCACTACACGCCGGAAGCGGCTATAAGGGTAGCGGAGTACGTGTGGAGTGCATATGGGGGTTTTTTAGGTTAGAGAATTCCCTCCCTAGGCCCGACAAGACGCTTCCTGAGACGCAGCAAAGTAGGAGTAGGCAAAATGCAACAGGGAATAACAATATTAATGTGCTAATAGTAAACTGCAGGAGTGTCTATAGAAAGGTACCAGAACTGCTCTCATTAATAAATGGTCACAACGCCCATAGAGTACTAGGGACAGAAAGTTGGCTGAAACCAGACGTAAACAGTAATGAAATCCTAAACTCAGATTGGAATGTATACCGCAGAGAAGGCTGGACAGTGAAGGGCGAGGCGTGTTTATAGCGATAAGAAGTGCAATAGTAATGAAGGAAATTGACGTAGATCCGAAATGCGAAATAATTTGGGTGAAGATCACGGTTAAAGCAGGCTCAGACATGGTAATTGGATGTCTCTATAGATCCCCTGGCTCAGCAGCTGTTGTGGCTGGGCACCGAAAGGATAATTTGGAAAATATTTTGAGTAGATTTCCCCACCATGTTATAGTTCTGGGTGGAGATTTTAATTAGCCGGATATAGACTGGGAGACTCAAACGTTCATAACGGGTGGCAAGGACAAAGAATCCAGTGAAATTTTTTAAAGTGCTTTACCTGAAAACTACCTTGAGCAGTTAAACAGAGAACCGACTCGTGGCGATAACATATTAGACCTTCTGGTGACAAACAGACCCGAACTATTTGAAAAAGTTAACGCAGAACAGGGAATCAGCGATCATAAAGCGGTTACGGCATCGATGATTTCAGCCGTAAATAGGAATATTAAAAAGGGTAGGAAGATTTTTCTGTTTAGAAAAAGTGACAAAAAGCTGATTTCAGAGTACCTGTTGGCTCAACACAAAAGTTTTGTCTCAAGTACAGATAGTGTTGAGGATCAGTGGACAAAGTTCAAAACCGTCGTACATAATGCGTTAGATGAGTATGTGCCAAGCAAGATCGTAAGAGATGGAAAAGAGCCACCGTGGTACAACAACCGAGTTAGAAAACTGCTGCGGAAGCAAAGGGAACTTCACAGCAAACATAAACATAGCCAAAGCCTTGCAGACAAACAAAAATTAGGCAAAGCGAAATGTAGTGTGAGGAAGGCTATGCGAGAGGTGTTCAATGAATTCGAAAGTAAAGTTCTATGTACTGACTTGGCAGAAAATCCTAAGAAATTTTGGTCTTATGTCAAAGCGGTAGGTGGACCAAAACAAAATGTCCAGACACTCTGTGACCAAAATGGTACTGAAACAGAGGATGACAGACTAAAGGCTGAAATACTAAATGTCTTTTTCCAAAGATGTTTCACAGAGGAAGACTGCACTGTAGTTCCTTCTCTAGATTGTCGCACAGATGACAAAATGGTAGATATCGAAATAGACGACAGAGGGATAGAGAAACAATTAAAATCGCTCAAAAGAGGAAAGGCCGCTGGACCTGATGGGATACCAGTTCGATTTTACACAGAGTACGTGAAGGAACTTGCCCCCCTTCTTGCAGCGGTGTACCGTAGGTCTCTAGAAGAGCATAGCGTTCCAAAGGATTGGAAAAGGGCACAGGTCATCCCCGTTTTCAAGAAGGGACGTCAAACAGATGTGCAGAACTATAGACCTATATCTCTAATGTTGATCAGTTGTAGAATTTTGGAACACGCATTATGTTCGAGTATAATGACTTTTCTGGAGACTAGAAATGTACTCTGTAGGAATCAGGATGGATTTCGAAAAAGACGGTTGTGTGAAACCCAGCTCGCGCTATTCGTCCACGAGACTCAAGAGGGTCATAGATATGGGTTCACACGTAGATGCTGTGTTTCTTGACTTCCACAAGGCGTTCGATACAGTTCCCCACAGTCGTTTAATGAACAAAGTAAGAGCATATGGACTATCAGGTCAATTGTGTGATTGGATTGTAGAGTTCCTAGATAACAGAACGCAGCATGTCATTCTTAATGGAGAGAAGTCTTCCGAAGTAAGAGTGATTTCAGGTGTGCCGCAGGGGAGTGTCGTAGGACCGTTTCTATTCACAATATACATAAAGGACCTCGTGGATGACATCGGAAGTTCACTGAGGCTTTTTGCAGATGATGCTGCGGTGTATCGAGAGGTTTGTAACAATGGAAAATTGTACTGAAATGCAGGAGGATCTGCAGTGAATTGGCGCATGGTGCAGGGAATGGCAATTGAATCTCAATGTAGACAAGTGTAATGTGCTGCGAATACATAGAAAGATAGATCCCTTATCACTTAGCTACAAAATAGCAGGTCAGCAACTGGAAGCAGTTAATTCCATAAATTATCTGGGAGTACGCATTAGGAGTGATTTAAAATGGAATGATCATATAAAGTTGATCGTCGGTAAAGCAGATGCCAGACTGAGATTCATTGGAAGAATTCTAAGGAAATGCAATCCGAAAACAAAGGAAGTAGGTTACAGTACGCTTGTTCGCCCACTGCTTGAATACTGCTCAGCAGTGTGGGATCCGTACCAGATAGGGTTGATAGAAGAGATAGAGAAGATCCAATGGAGAGCAGTGCGCTTCGTTACAGGATCATTTAGTAATCGCGAAAGCGTTACGGAGATGATAGATAAACTCCAGTGGAAGACTCTGCAGGAGAGACGCTCAGTAGCTCCGTACGGGCTTTTCTTAAAGTTTCGAGAACATACCTTCACCGAAGAGTCAAGCAGTATATTGCTTCCTCCTACGTATATCTCGTGAAGAGACCATGAGGATAAAATCAGAGAGATTAGAGCCCACGCAGAAGCATACCGACAATCCGTCTTTCCACGAACAATACGAGACTGGAATAGAAGGGAGAACCGATAGAGGTGCTCAGGGTACCCTCCGCCACACACCGTCAGGTGGCTTGCAGAGTATGGATGTAGATGTAGATGTAGATCAGTCATCAGAATATTGTGCAGAAAATGGAAATGACAACTCAGCAGAATACTTGGAAGCACACTAGTTATCAACCACACTGAGAAAACCTGAGAGATTGCAGTCTGAAGACTGGATTGATACAGCTGTCCACAGTAGTCTATACTGCATTCATCCATTTGGACATGCTTACTATAGCCAAGCCTTGCTCTCCCTCTGAAATTATCACCTCAAATAACCCCTCCATTACCAAAATAACTATTCATTTCTGCCTAAGGATGTATCATCAACCTGTTCCACTTTTTATCAAGTTGTGCCATAAATCTCTTTTCTCCCACATTCGATTCAGTACCACCTCATTCATTACCTGATCTACCCATTTAATCTTCAGCATTCTTTATACAGCAGCAGATTTCAATTGTGTTCATTCTGTTCCTGTCTGAAATGCTTATAGTTCATGTTTCACTTATGTATGAGGCTACATTCCTGACAAGTACCTTCAGGAAGAACTTCATAACATTTACATTTATATTTAATGTTAATATATTTCATTTTTTCAGAAAAGCTTCAATTGCTGTTGACATCAGTTACTTTGCCGCCCAAATAGTTAAATTGTCTACTACTTTCAGTGTCTCATTTCCTAATCTAATTCCCTTAACATAATGTGAATTAATTTGACTTCTCACTATTGTTCTTGTTTTACTTTTATTGTTTTTTTATGTCTCTTCAAGACACTATCCACTCTATTGATGTAATGCTTTGGTTTTCAAATCTCATTGGACGCAGTTCCCAACAATCAGTCTTTCCTTCTTATCCCATCCAGTAAGTCTCCCCTGACCTGCGGCTCTGTGTGACTTTCCCGAAATCTACCCCTTTTCCTAGACCTCTCCAGTTCTTTTCTTTCACCCCTATTCCTTCCCCTACAATCCTTCTGCATGAAGAAAGGAGCTGCAGGCTCCGAAAGCTTGCCTAATATGACTTTCTTTTATGTGTGTGTTCTGCTGCTGCTTGGTGAGTAGATTCTGTATCTGTCCAATTACATTATTTTGTCAAAAATTGATGTTTTTCGTTGTTATATTAATGTAATTGGATAGATAAAAAATCTACTCACCAATCAGTGGCAGGAGATGACACACATAAAAGAAGGTTAGACTTATGGAAGCTTCTGGAGCCAGTGGCTTGTTCTTCTGGCATAAGGGCTGAAGGAGAAGAAAGGGGGGTGAAGCAAAAGGACTGGAGAGGTTTAGGAAAATGGGTAGATTTTGCAAAAGTCACCCAGAACTGTGGGTCAGGGCAGACTTACCACACAGGATAGGGAGGAAAGACTGAGTATTGGCAATTTGAAAACCTGACAGCTTAAAGGTGGAAGACAGGGTAATATGCAAGGCAGAGATTACTGCTAAAACATTGTGCGTGAGTTAATAGCAGTGGAAAGTAAAGTACATTGCATTTAACAGAGGTGGGAGTTGCTTTGCAACAGGATATTGTGTGTTGCCAGTATACACTCTCTGCCTGTGTTCATTCGTCCTAACTGATAACTTGGTGGCAGTCATGCCAATGTAAAAGGCCGAAAAGTGTTTACATGCTGTTGTTGTTGTTGTTGTTGCCTTCAGTCCAGAGACTGGTTTAATGCAGCTCTCCATGCTACTCTATCCTGTGCAAGCTTCTTCATCTCCCAGTACCTACTGCAACCTACATCCTTCTGAATCTGTTTAGCGTATTCACCTCTTGGTCTCCCTCTACGATTTTTACCCTCCACGCTGCCCTCCAATACTAAATTGGTGATCCCTTGATGCCTCAGAACATGTCCTACCAACTGATCCCTTCTTCTAGTTAAGTTGTGCCACAAAATTTACTTCTCCCCAATCATATTCAATACCTCCTCATTAATTATATTATCTACCCATCTAATCTTCAGCATTCTTCTGTAGCACTACATTTCGAAAGCTTCTATTCTCTTCTTGTCCAAACTATTTATCGTCCATGTTTCACTTCCATACATGGCTACGCGCCATACAAATACTTTCAGAAACGACTTCCTGACACTTAAATCAATACTCGATGTTAACAAATTTCTCTTCTTCAGAAACGCTTTCCTGGGCAGTGCCAGTCTACATTTTATATCCTCTCTACTTCGACCATCATCAGTTATTTTGCTCCCCAATAGTAAAACTTATTTACTACTTTAAGTCTCTCATTTCCTAATCTAATTCCCTCAGCATCACCTGATTGAATTCGACTACATTCCATTATCCTTGTTTTGCTTTTGCTGATGTTCATCATATGTCCTGTCAAGACACAGTCCATTCTGTTTAACTGCTCTTCCACGTCCTTTGCTCTCTCTAACAGAATTACAATGTCATCAGCAAACCTCAGAGGTTTTATTTCTTCTCCATGGATTTTAATTCCTACTCCAAATATTTCTTTTGTTTCCTCTACCGCTTGCTCAATTTATAGGTTGAATAACATTGGGGATATGCTACAACCCTGTCTCACTACCTAACCCAACCACTGCTTCCCTTTCATGCCCCTTGATTCTTATAACCGCCATCTGGTGTCTGTACAAATTGTAAATAGCCTTTTGCTCTCAGTATTTGGCCCCTGCCATTTCAGAATTTGAAAGAGAGTATTCCAGTCAACATTGTCAAAAGCTTTCTCTAAGTCTACAAATAATAGAAATGGAGGTTTGCCTTTCCTTAATCTATTTTCTAAGATAAGTCGTAGGGTCAGTATTGCCTCGCGTGTTCCAATATTTCTTCAGAATCCAAACTGATCTTCCCTGAGGTCAGCTTCTACCAGTTTTTCCATTCGTCTGTAAAGAATTAGCATTAGTATTTTGCAGCCGTGACTTATTAAACTTATAGTTCAGTAATTTTCACACCCGTCAACACCTGCTTTCTTTGGGATTGGAATTATTATATTCTTCTTGAAGTCTGAGGGAATTTTGCCTGTCTCATACATCTTGCTCACCAGATGGTAGAGTTTTGTCAGGACTGGCTCTCCCAAGGCTGTCACTAGTTCTAATGGAATGTTGTCTACTCCCGGGACCTTGTTTCGACTGAGGTCTTTCAGTGCTCTGTCAA
Source organism: Schistocerca piceifrons (assembly GCF_021461385.2). NCBI lineage: Eukaryota > Metazoa > Arthropoda > Insecta > Orthoptera > Acrididae > Schistocerca > Schistocerca piceifrons. The sequence goes on from NC_060138.1 coordinate 1,219,132,864, forward strand.
ACTCTTCACACAGTATCATATCTTCCATTTCATCTTCATCTTCATCATCTTCCATTTCCATAATATTCCCTCAAGTACATCGCCCTTGTATAGACCCTCTATATACTCCTTCCACCTTTCTGATTTTCCTTCTTTGCTTAGAACTGGGTTTCCATCTGAGCTCTTGATAATCATAGAAGTGGTTCTCTTTTCTCCAAAGGTCTCTTCAATTTTCCTGTAGGAAGTATCTATCTTACCCCTAGTGAGATAAGCCTCTACGTCCTTACATTTATCCTCTAGCCATCCCTGCGTAGCCATTTTGCACTTCCTATCACTCTCACTTTTGAGATGTTTGCATTCCTTTTCTCCTGCTTCATTTACTGGATTTTTATATTTTCTCCTTTCATCAATTAAATTCAATATCTATTCTGTTACCCAAGGATTTCTACTAGCACTCATCTTTTTACCTACTTGATCCTCTGCTGCCTTCACTATTTCATCCCTCAAAGCTACCCATTCTTCTTCTACTGTATGTCTTTTCCCCATTCTTGTTAATCGATCCCTGATACTCTCTCTGAAGCTCTACAACCTCTGGGTCTTTCAGTTTATCCAGGTCCCATCTTCTTGAATTCCTGCCTTTTTGAAGTTTCTTCAGTTTTAATCTACAGTTCATAACCAATAGATTGTGGTCGGAGTCCACATCTGCCCCTGGAAATGTCTTACAATTTAATACCTGGTTCCTATATCTCTGTCTTACCATTACATAATCTGTCTGAAACCTTCCAGTGTCTCCAGGCCTCTTCCATGTATAGAACCTTCTTTCATGATTCTTAAACCAAGTGTTAACTACGATTAAGTTATGCTCTGTGCATAATTCTACCAGGCAGCTTCCTCTTTCTTTACATACCCCCCAACTTTTTTTCCTTCTCTTCCTTTTCCTACTATCAAATTCCAGTCCCCCACGAGTATTAAATTTTTGTCTCCCTTCACTAACTGATTAATTTTTTTTTTCTCATCTTACATTTCTTCAATCTCTTCGTCATCTGTGGAGCTAGTTGGCATATATACTTTTACTACTGTAATAGGTGTGGGCTTCATGTTTGTCTTGCCTACAATGATGCATTCACAATGCTGTTCGTAGTAGCTTACACGCACTTATATTTTTTTTACTCATTATTAAACCAACTCTTGCATTACTCCTATTTGATTTTGTATTTATAGCCTTGTATTCACCTGAGCAGAAGTCTTGTTCCTCCTGCCCCAGAACTTCACTAATTCTCACTATACCTAACTTTAATCTTTCCATTTCCCTTTTTACATTTTCCAAGCTTCAAGTAAGGGATCTGATGTTCCATGCTCCGATCTGCACAATGCCAGTTTTGTTTCTCCTGATAACAATGTGCTCCTGAGTAGTCCCAACCCGGAGATCTGAATGGGGGACTATTTTACCTCCGGAATATTTTACCAAAGAGGATGCTATCATCATTTAACCATACAGTAAAGGTGCATGCTCTTGGGGTAAGTTACAGCTATAGTTACCCCTTGCTTTCAGCTGTTCACATAACAGCTGGTATATGACATGTCGTTTCACAGGCTCTGCCTGTGATAGTATATGTTTTACCAGTTACAGGGCTGGTATAGATGGTGGTAGGAAGGTGCATAGGCCAAGTCTTGCAGTGGGACCGATCACAGGGGTAGGTGCTGTAGGGTAGGAAGATGGGTGCAGAAGGAACATAGGGTTTGACAAGGATGTGGAAATTGGGAGGGAGACAAAAAACTATTTTAGGTGTGGTGGGCAAAATCTCAGATAGGATGGAACGTATTCAAGGGCATGATTGTAGGAAGTCATGCTGATGAATACATTCAAGTCCAGGATAATACTGAGTGACAAGTGGTATGTTCCAAAGTTGTTTTTTGGAGGGATCAGCAGTACCAGGGTTGGATGTGATGGCCCAGGAAATCCACTTTTGAACAAGGCTGGTGGGGTAATTACACCCAGTGAAGGCTGAGGTGAGAATGTGAGTGTATTTCTGGTGTAAGACTTGCCCTATGCACACTGCTAACACCACCTATACCAGCCCTGTAACTGACAAAACATATACTGTCACAGGGAGAGCCACCTGTGAAACAACACATCCTGTAGCAGCTGTTTAGCATGACAACCACCAAGTTGTCAATTAGGATGAATAGTCATAGGCAGAGGGTGTATACCAGCAACACACAATATCCTGTTGCAGAGCCTGCTCTACAACTTGACATGACGTGACCTTAGTGCCTGTTTCACCACATGTGCCATCTAAATTTTTCACCCAGAAATCAGTTTCTCAGAACTCCACAGATGGGAACTAGCACTACAACATGTCCTTGGTTCTTACTACCCATCTGTTTTCTTCCGTATCAGCATTTCTTTACAGTAACTACTCCTTTCTTCACTCTGCTTTAGTTTTCTACATCTTTCATTCTCTGGCCTGTTTATTTTTCACTGTCCCCTTCCCACCTGTGCTATGTAAAATGCACTTAACTTTTCACTCATGTTTTAGTAGTAACCTCTATCTTGCAACTGTCTTCCGACTTTAAGCTCTCAAGTTTTCAAATCGCATCCAATGCAGTCCCCAGCAACCAGTCTTTTCTTCTCATCCTGTCCAATAAGTCTCCCCTGATCCGCAGTTCTGGGTGAATTTTGCAAAATGTACCCCTTTTCCTAAACCTCTCCAGTCCTTTTCTTTCACCCCTCTTCCTTTTCCTTCAGCCCTTCTGCCTGGAGGAGGAGCCTCTGGCTCCGAATGCTTCTGTAAGTATAACCTTGTTTTAAGTGTATATTCTCCTGCCACCACATGGTGAGCAGTTTTTTTTTATCTCTACAATTACATTATATTGTCTAAAATTGATTATTTCTATTGTTATGTCCAATCTGTAACAAAACAAGCTGGAACTATCCCATCTACAATTAATATTTTTTTCTTTCCCTTATTTTCAATTTGAAACTATAGTTGGAATCATGAATGACAGCAGTTGAGTTCAGGCTTGTTCTGTGCACCTAAGTCACACATACTCTGAGAGCCAATGAACGTTCAGTAGTGTTCTGAGCACTCTGCTCTGTGTGGTATAGCTAGTGCGAGCATTAAACGTGATTGTAGCGAGTTGTCATCACTGATGATAGTGGTAAGTGATAAATTCTGCATGAGCAACTGAGAGACATCATTTCCAAGATATATGCTTCCTTCAAATGGAAAGCATGCACATGTGCGTACTGCTACTGTTGCTTGGAATTGTCAACAAAGCCATTCCCGTCTGTGGCTTGACATGAGTGAACTGTCATTATTCATGGGTCGCACTATAGTTATCCACATCTTATATCTGCAATGCATGCCCCAATCCATCAAAATGTTATTCAGACCAAATTTCATGCAGACTAATTATTCAAATTATAATTTTCAGTATAGTGACTACACTGATGTGTTTAGTTTTACCAAAAACCATATCGATTAACAGTAACAAATAACAGAAATTGCCACAATTGCATGGAGTTGTAGATTTTGATTAAGCTAATCAGCAGTTATGGCAGTATTAATGCATATCATTAGAAAGCTATGACTCCAGACTTACCAGTAACATATTTCAATTTTCTGAAAATTAGTTAACTCAGCAGATAATAAGTACTGAAGAATAGTAGAAAAGTATTGTTGTGTTTCAGGCCTTTAAACATGTTTAATTCCTAACTTAACATCATATTTGAGTTGCCCTAATTTTTTCTGGACTGAATGATACTCTTCATAACCATTAAGCCAATAACTAGGCATGTGCATAGATTATCGTTACTGTAAATATGGCAGTTGTACTTCTAAATAGGTAATTCCCTGCACAAACATGAAAAAATAATTCTGTAACCTTTTGTGTTTTGTTAACTAACCACTTATTACATTAATCGAATTATTGCATGAACATTTAGTTTATCAACTCCAGTAAATTTCAGACATGCAGTTTTGTAAACAATTTCCAAAACCCCAGAGTACTGATACAGAAATTTTTATATAGCCCACTACATCCAAAAATCTTCAGTCCTGAGTGACCTAGCACATGAGCAACAGCTACACAGCTGGCCATCCAAGATGCAACACCAAGAGGGTCTGGAGATATAACAGCCAGGTTGATTTGAGAGATAACGTTGCACAAAGATCACATGATCGAAAATACGACCCCACGTGAAGTGTGACAATGATGAAATCATACCACCATTGCTGGATATAACCGCTGCTACACACATTGGCAGTGAATCAAAGAAGCTCTGGATGTGTTGTTGAGGTATAGCAGTCTGTGCAGCTTCCACATATTGCCAACGTTGATCTGGTGTAGCAACAGGTGTTGTATCCCGAGCCAGTTGTTCCACAGTCATCGACCAGACATTTTCAATAGCCGAGAGATCGGGAAAACAGGCAGGCCAAGGCAGCGATGCAGTCTGGTGGGCAGTGAAGAAGCCTTGAATGTTGTGTGCTGTGTGTGGTGGCGCATAATCCTGTTGCAATGTGGCCGTCAGCTAGCCCCAAAGGCATGGGAGGACAACAGGCTCCAACAAGGTGGGTGCAGTTGGTCCCATCAGTTCGTCGTTCCCTCCTGCATCCAGCAATTACAGATCTACATCACAGTTGCTTGGTTCCATCTGACACGATCATGATTTCTCTGAAGGATAATGTGCAATGTCTATAGACAAGTATTCTTCCTTGATGGAGGTCCAAAATGTGCTTGGAAGACACTTGCTGTCTTCTACAATGCATATTGAAGCTGCTTATGTAAAACAACTGCACAAAACAACAATTCCAGTACGTCTACACTTGCAGTCACATATGTTGAACTGCTTATCATGTTCATCTCTCATTGCTGCAAACACTTGCTGCTTCAGGATGCTGCATTTTGGGTGGTCAGCAGTGTATGTAGGGAGTCTGAATATAGCAATAATTGTGCTAACATCTATATGTCGGTTCCTGCAATTATGTAGTATAGTTTATACCTAGAAAGTATTCTCTTAACACATCAGTGTAAGTTTGTGCTCATCCCGATCAAGTTCTGTGATGAAAAACAATTTACATGTCTGTGTCATTTCTCTCGTTAACAATTTTCAATTGAAATAACAACATGAACTTCACTGTTTGCTGCAAACAAAAACTATGTTTACCGGACTGCACTTCGTAAATGTGTAGTTTGACCTGTACTGCCCTGAATGTCTATGGTGAAGCAACTCAGTAGGTAACGTCTGAGACGTCATAGCAACAAACAAGCCTGAACTTTTTGAATCAGATAAGGTAGACGAGGGCCTCAGGTAGAAAAATATTTTCTTTAGCAAAAGTGACAGAATACAAATTGCTGAGTAGGTAAGTTTTCAGAAGCTAATATTCAGGGCTGAGGACTAATTTATGGAGCACAGATGGACAGATTCCAAGACCTGCATTCAATACACCCTAGACAAGCATATTCTGGGCTAGCTTTTAGGAGATGAGAAAGACCCACCATGGTTTAATAGCCATGTTAGAAAATAGCTACATAAACAAAGACAGCTTTCTCAAAGATTTAAAAGAAATCAAAACCCATTTGACAAAACCTGAATGAAGTGAAAATAAGCATAAGGGGAGCAACGAGAAAAGTGTACAGCGACTTAGGAAATTTTCTCAACTGATCTGACGAAAAACCCTAAGAAGTTTTGCTGTTACATAAAATCAGTAGCAAGCAGTGTAAAATCACCTTCTCAGTCATTGTGTGACCATATTAGACAGAAATGAGGTCAAATGGGGTAAATACAATAGAGAGACTAAATTCATAACAAAAAATATAATTTTGTGTGGGAAAAAGGTTTGGCACTATGTGAGCATAGGGCTCATGGGCCAATTGACATAGATAAATTCTCTTAAGATGAGGAAAAAACCCTTGGAAATCATTTGCAAACTGCGAAGAAAAATCCGTTTTACACAAGTCACATTATTCAGTTTTAAATACTTGAAACCTGTGGTTCTTTGATACAAAGAAACATTATAGAACGAGTAAAGAAATCTATATATTTCTTTGTTTTGATATGAGACAATAGCTGTTGCTACTATCAAGCAAATGTCTTTCTGTTTTAGATATTTTGATGAGGAGCATCTTACAATTAGTGAACATTTTTTTGTGTTTCATTGTGATTACTTGTACAGCCACCCAAAATATTTCAGAGGCAATTTTATTGGACAGTCTAGGTCTTGACATAAAGAATCTTAGAGGCCAAGTCCATGATGGTGCTCATGCTATGAATGGATGGTTAAAAGGGACACAAGCACGTATTGTTGAGCATCTGTATAAAGCCATTTATGTGCATTTTATCTCGTACTTTAAATCTTGTGATCTCAGCACCTTACCAAGTCCAAGATATTAGAAATTGTTTTGAGGTCATTGAAAAGATCTGTTCATTTCTTCATACTGCAAAGGGGCAAGAACTTTTTTAAAGAAGGTAGAAGAATTTTGCCTCAAGTCAAAAAAATTACATTAAAGAACTATGCCCCACAAGTTGGGTAGAGAGGCATGATTCTTTAATGATTTTTCTCGAGCTTCTTGGTGCTGTCTATGAACTTTTGAAGGAAATTAATCACTGAACTGACTGCGATGTGTTGACCAGTGCTAATGGATTAATTAATTCCATTCTGACTGAAATTTGTGGTTCCTCTTTATGGAGCGAATTTTTATTTAATAACACTATTTTATTAAGCAGATACCTGAAAAAAGATGATATGGATTTGTCTGTTACATTAAAACATTCCCAGAGGGTTGAAGAGCAATTGCTAGATATAAGAGAACATGCAGATGATCATTTTGACAATTTTTTTCTAAAGTAAAAATAATATGTGAGAAATGTGAGGTGTCAGTAAGTATTCTGAAGACAAATAAATGACAGGTCATTCATTACATCGTGGCTATTACTGATCCTGAGGCACATTATCAAATTTCTATCTTTACGCCATTTTTTGATTGCGATATTGCAGAAATAAGGAGTAGGTTGTTAGTGCATAAAAATATTCTGTCTTTTTTTCTTGTTTTCTACCTGTCTCAGGAAATCTCAATGATTTTGATGTGTTGGTAAAGGTGTATGAAGATGACCTTCTTCAGGATGGAGCTTTCAGCGCTGAACATTTACATGGTGAACATTTGTTATGGGAAAGGAGAATGAGTGAATTTGCAGCCACTGAATAATCAGTTATGCAAACATTAAATAGGTATGAGAAAGAGATGTTTCCAAACATACATGAGCTTGTAAGAAAATCTGCAGTAATACGTGTCACCACAGCAATTTCAGAGAGGAGCTACTGCACTTTAAGGAGATTAAAGACATACACTGAGGTGACAAAAGTCATGGCATACCGCCTAATATTGTATTGGACCTACTTTTGTCTGGTGTAGTGCAGCAACTTGATGTGGCATGGATTTAACAAGTCATTGGAAGTTCCCTGGAGAAATACTGAGCCATACTGCTTCTATAGCTGTCCATAATTGCAAAAGTGTTGCCAGTGCAGGATTTTGTGCATGAACTGATCTCTTGGTTATGCCCCATATATGTTCAATGGGTGACCAAATCATTCGCTTGAATTATCTAAAATGTTCTTCAAACCAATCGTGAACAATTGTGGCCCTCTGATGTGGCACATTGTCATCCATAAAAAATTACATCATTGTTTGTGAACACGAAGTCTCGAATGGTTGCAAATAGCCTCCAAGTAGCTGAACATAACCATTTCCAGTCAATGAACGGTTCAGTGGGACCAGAATACCCAGTCTATTGCACATAGACACAGCCCACACCATTATGGAGCCATCACAAACTTGCCCAGAGCTTGTGGACAACTTGGATTCATGGCTTCATGGGGTCTGTGCCCCACTCGAGCCCTACTATTAGCTCTTACCAACTGAAATTGGGATTTATCTAATGAGACCATAGTTTTCCAGTAGTCTAGATTCAACCGATATGGCCAGGAGAGGCACTGCAGGTGATATCATTTGTTGGCAAAGGCACTCGCATCAGTTGCTCCTTCCATAGCCCATTATCACCACATTTCACCATACTGTCCTAATGGGAACATTCATCGTACATCCCACGTTTCTTCCTGCAGTTATTTCATGCAGTGTTGCTTGTTGTTAGCGCTGAAAACTCTATGCAAACGCCACTGCTATTGGTCATTAGGGGAAGGCCATGGGCCACTGCATTGTCTTTGACAAGAGATAATGCCTGAAATTTGGTATTGTCAGCACTCTCAACATTGTTGATCTTGGAATATTGAATTACCTAATTATTTCTGAAATGAAATGTCCCATGTATCTAGCTCTAACTACCATTCCACATTTAGAGCCTGTTAATATCTGTTGTGTGATTTGAACAGTTCTCGGGTATCCGACCGGGTAGCGTCGTAATTTCTCCACAATATTTTGGCAGACGTACACGCTGCCATCTTCAGGTGGTTCCTGGCGAATGCTGTGCTGTTCCTCTTGGCGCCCTATGTATACTAGCCATTACCCCCTCCACTGTTCCTCTCCTGGTGTCTTTGGTGCGGGTGGTGCGGCGGCTACTGGAGGTGGTGGGGGAAGCAGTGCCTGGGTCTGAACTGGGGTCTGCAGTCTCCCTGCTGCCACCGTCGGGGGCAGTCCTCGATCTCTGGGACCCCATCTTTCTTTCCAGGCTGAGTGCAGGGTTCCAAGCCTGACTAAGTTGAAGGCCACTGTCTTTATTAATTAGATCGTCCTGTAGTCAGATTTTGATGGCCTCTTTAGTAACGCAGTCCCAGAAGTAGGAGTATTGACGGAGTATTTTTGTTTTTTCATAGTCCATAGTATGGCCAATCTTTATAGAACGGTCAGCCATGGCTGATTTAGTGGCCTGGAGTAATTCGGTATGGCACTTATGTTCGCGGCACCTCTCTTCTACAGTGCGGACTGTCTCCCCAATGTCTGATTTTCTGCACGGACAGGGAATTTGATAAACGCCTGGTTTTTGATGGCCTAGGTCATCTTTCAGTAGAGTCAAGGTTTTTGCAGGGGGTTGGAATACACATTTCACATTGTGTTTCCCCAGGATTCTACCGATTTTTCTGAAGGTGTTTCTGACAAACAGAATGCACGCCAATGACTTGTGTTCTTCTGTTTCTTCTTCTTGTTCTTTTGGCACAGTCTGTCTGAGTGCGTGTCTTATTTACTTCTGGTTGTACCCATTTTTCCAAAATGTTGTCTCGAGGTGCTGCTGCTCTGCTGGAAGGCTCTCCTGATCACTGATTGATCGTGCCCTGTGAACAAATGTGCGCAAAACGCCTTCACGCTGGGAGTTGTGGTGGCAACTGAAGGCACAAATTTGAGTACAAATCAGTGCGTGTAGGTGTTCTGTATACACTGTGTCCCAGCTTGCCGTCAGGTTTCCGTTTCACCAGGACATCAAGAAATGGTAGGGCACCATCTGCTCAACCTCCATTGTGAACTGTATGTTGGGGTGCAGCGAGTTGAGGTGTTCAAGAAATTCATTTAAGCTGTCCCGTCCATGTGGCCAAACAACAAACATGTCATCCAAGTAGCAGAAGAAACAAGTTGTTTTTTGTTTGGCTTGTTCTAGTGCCTTCTCCTCGAAATTCTCCATAAAAAAGTTGGTTACAACCAGTGAAAGTGGGCATTCCATGGCGACACCATCTGTCTGTTCATAATAATTTCCATCGAACAGGAAGTATGTTGAGGTAAGCATGAACTTGAAGAGTCTTGTTAGGTTGTTGTTGAATTTCTTGCTTATCAGATCGATGGAGTCTTTCAGTGGTACCCTAGTGAAGTGGGATACTACATTGAAGCTCACTAACAAGTCACTATCCTGGAGCCGAACTTCTTGTATACATTGCACAAAGTGGATGAAATTGCAGATGTGGTGTTCGCATTTTCCCACAAATGGACTAAGGAGACCCATCAGGTGTTGGGCCAGTTCATAGGTTGCTGCTCCTATGTTGCTGACTATTGGACACATAGGTGTCCCTTCCTTGTGGACCTTTGATAGCCCATATAGTCGTGGCGGTGCAGCCAGTCCTGGTCGAAGTTTCTTGACAGTTTTTCCATCAAAGGTACTGCGAAAAAGTTCAATGGTTCTTCTTTGAAGGCGACTTGTCGGGTCTCCTTCTATCCTTCTGTACGCTGCATCATCAAGAAGTTCATCCACTTTTCTCTTATATTCTGAGTGCAAGAGCAGTACTGTAGCATTGCCTTTGTCAGCAGGCAAGACCACCAAGGATCGCTGTGTAACTCACGGATGGCCGCTCTCTCCTCCTTTGAGATGTTCTGTTTCAGTGGTGTGGCCCTGGTGAGTGCACGGCATGTTTCACAACGTATTTCTTCTGCTTCATTGGCTGGCAGAGTGTAGGTGGCTTGCTCCACACTGCTTATAATGTCCACAATCGGCAGAGATGTCGGGGTCGGGGCGAAGTTGAGTTCTTTCTCAAGCACCAACATTGCTGTGTCATTGATCATTCTTCCTGTAAGGTTGATGACAGTATGCTTAGGTGGTTCTTGTGTAGTCTTCTGTCATGCTACAAGGCATTCAGACTTCGATGTCTGGTTACTTGTAGCTTTTCTTCGTACGCCGTCTGCTTGTGTCCAGGTGGCAGTGTCAGCCCATTCCCATGATATGGGAGATAGAACTGAAGATATCCTGAGGAGTACATCTAGCAGTTTCTTTGAAGTGTCATGCGGGCAATGTTGAGTATAGTGAATTCTCTTTCTTACCAGCGCTAAGCTGGCTCGTCTCATGATGCGCCTGGCTGCTGCAGTCCTTATGTGGTGAGTTATCTTGGTGAAAGGCGGCATGACAGTACCGTCTCGGCATCTAAGCAGAAACGCAAGTGAGCACAGCAGTCACTCCTTCTTGTTCCGCAACTTGTCCAGCATCTTCATCTGTTGAAGCATTTCCTACCCGTAGAGGTATTTGATATGCGATCTGAAGTTTTCCCGGCATATTTCCAATTTGAACAGTTCTCGGGGGATCCGACTGGGTAGCGTCGTCATTTCTCCACAGTATTTTGGCAGACGTACACACTGTCAACTTCAGGTGGTTTGTGACAAATGCTGTGCTGTTCCTCTCGGCGCCCTATATATAGTAGCCGTTACCCCCCTCAACCATGCCGCAAACACAAGCGCCATACCGAATTACTCCAGGCCACTAAATCAGCCATGGCTGACCATTGTATAAAGATTGGCCATACTATGGACTATGAAAAAACAAAAATACTCCGTCAATACTCCTACTTCTGGGACTGCGTTACTAAAGAGGCCATCAAAATCTGACTACAGGACGATCTAATTATTAAAGACAGCGGCCTTCAACTTAGTCAGGCTTGGAACCCTGCACTCAGCCTGGAGAGAAAGATGCGGTCCCAGAAATCGAGGACCACCCCTAACGGCGGCAGTAGAGAGACTGCAGACCCCAGTTCAGACCCAGGCGCCACTTCCCCTACCACCTCCAGTACCAGCCGCGCCGGCCGCACCGAAGACACCAGGAGAGGAATGGTGGAGGGGGTAATGCCTAGTATATATTGGGTGCCGAGAGGAATAGCACAGCATTCATCAGGAACCACCTGAAGATGGCAGTGTGTATGTCTGCCAAAATATTGTGGAGAAATTTCGACGCTACCTGGTCACATACCCAAGAACTGTTCAAATTGGAAATATGCCGTGAAAACTTCAGATCGCGTATCTATTGTGTGGCTGCAATCACGATGGAAAGCTTTTCACATGAATTGTCTGAGTACAAATGAGAGCTCAAACAATGCACTGCCCTTTTATATCTTGAGTACACAATAGCACTGCCATCTGTCGATTTGCATATCACTGTCCCATGATTTTGTCACCTCAGTGTATTTGAAAAATACTATGGGGCAAGACAGTGCCCTGGCACTCATGAATGTGTATTTTATTTTGATGTAAATGTTGAAGTGCTGGATATATTTGCCCAAAAGAACTGCTGTGTCAATACTTTTTTATATTTGTTCAATTCAGTTTTTGATGTCACTATTTAGCTGTACTGACACTGTAATTCACTGTAATAACCTCTAATAAACATTTTGTACAGATTTCAACATCTACTTTTCAGTCTCTTTAAAATATCATTTAGATTTTTCCATGTACCCCAAGCACTTGTGATGACAGATGATGTCAGTGTGACTACCATGACCCTGCTATTGATGCCAGTAGTGCCAAAGTGCCAATTTGCTGGTATGCTTGTTTTATCTCATTTACTGTTTAAAATTTGATAAATGATGCATATTGATACTAAAAATTTCAGTATGTGTGTACATCAGTAGTTATTGAATTTTGAGCATCACTTCAGTATAGTGTTGAAAATTAGTAATTCTGCTACTACATTTACATGTGCTATCATGCTGTGTAATATATATTTACATGCTGTTATTTCACAGTTTCTGTATTGCGTCATTATTTAACATATATAATCTTTGTAATAACTAGTAATCAAATATTATGCAGAACAGTCTTGACCACATAAAAACACACTTTTATTTTTAAGTGGTCACTGGTTTTGACCCAAAGTGGATCACCTTCAGACCATACTCAGTAATTTAGAGTCCAACAGAGGGAAACATGTAATGTCATTAACATTATGTTAAACATAAATTATACAATGTTATACCCAGTAATGATGTATGGAGCCGATGGCACAGAGCAGGAACTGTTGACACCACCCACTGATGTTGACCACTATGTGATGCTGCCATGGAGTTAAATAGCAGAAGCCCTGCTCCTTGCCTGTCACCATACATTATCTTTAGTCAATGATTTACAACGTATGTGATACATGTCATACAGCATGAATATGACGTTAATACTACACTAGGCATTATTGTAAGTTATATCTAAGTAATAATCTATACGTTGTGCATTAAAATTTTACATAATGTTAATGAGCAGCCAATGCATAGGCTACTAGACTGCCCTCTGAAGGACTTTGTGTGCACCAAAGATATGCTGTAGGATGCTGCTGGTTACCTAGTGATGTGGACACTTTACTGATATTTATCAAGGATGCTACGCTGCTGCCATACTCCATATGGTTTAGCTACCTATGATCTTCTAGTTTGTGTTGGTTGCAAATCATTCTTCAGCACCAATTGCCTGCCAGTATTACATGCAGTGCCATTAACTGCAGGAAACCCCATGCAGTTGTTGTCCAGCCTCACCAGTGATAAAACTAACACATACATAAAATTGTGTAAATTTCAAAGGCACAAGCTGCAAGCTGTCCCCCCCCCCCCCCCCCCTCCCCAAGCAAGTCTTCAAACAGATTGAAAAAATATCTTTCTGTGAAGTCTATTTGTTCACTGAGTAATACTTAATAATCTTTTTTGTGCTGTATGAAAATGTCAATTTCTTCTACTGTATTTAGCAGTAGATCTTTTGGGGCATTGTGTAAAACTTTGAAATTATCTTCAATAGATCTGTAAGAATGTTTGTTCTGCATTACATGCTGTCCAAAAAAAGGTATTCTGCCATCTGTACCTAATGTGTGTTTGCAAAATTTGCTTGCTGCTTTTAAATTTTTCTACAGGCTGGTCCATTGATAGCGACCAGGCCAAATATCTCACGAAATAAGTGTCAAACGAAAAAACTACAAAGAACGAAACTTGTCTAGCTCGAAGGGGGAAACCAGATGGCACTATGGTTGGTCCGCTAGATGGCGCTGCCATAGGTCAAACGGATATCAACTGCGTTTTTTAAAATAGGAACCCCCATTTTTATTACATATTCGTGCAGTACATAAAGAAATATGAATGTTTTAGTTGGACCACTTTTTTTGCTTTGTGATAGATGGCACTGTCATAGTCACAAACATATGGCTCACAATTTTAGACAAACAGTTGGTAACAGGTAGGTTTTTTAAATTAAAATACAGAACGTAGGTACATTTGAACATTTTGTTTCGGTTGTTCCAATGTGATACATGTACCTTTGTGAACATATCATTTCTGAGAACGCATGCTGTTACAGTGTGATTACCTGTAAATAACACATTAATGCAATAAATGCCTCAAAATGATGTCTGCCAACCTCAGTGCATTTGGCAATGCTGCCCAGTAAGCAGGAGACCCAGGTTTGAATCCTGATCCAGCAAAAAATTTTCAACTTTCCCCATTGATTTGAATCAATGCTACTCACAGCCAATGTCTGTAATTCCTTTGTGTCTTAACTCATGACTATTTACTTTTCTGCACTATTGCCTTGATTGTGAAAAGCAGGTCACTGAGCATTTTTCTTGCATATCACGGTTCTTCATATAGAGATAGTTTGCACTATGTTCTATTATTCAGACTTGTTTGGTCACACTAGAAGTGTCTGTGCCATCTAACCACTGTGGTTTATTGTGGTACATTGTTGTCATACACTTCTACTAAAATAACAGTGTTGATTCCATTCAAATGCAGAAATCAAATTACAATATGATACGACACTTTATCAATGGGCTGTTTCATTTTGTTTTGACTCCCCTAGCAGTATGCTATGGCATTGGGGCATAAGGATTCCAAAGCATACCACAACTGCAGAGGTGTACTTGCAAACAATAAAAAAATAAATTACGTAACTTCATTTTTTAAAGAGATTATTGAAACTTTGACAACACCTCTTATGTGCCAGATCTATATCTGCTCGTTCTATTAATCCCAAATCTAACCCATACTTTTTATATGTGTAGCTATGAAGTAGAGATTAACTGAATTCTCTGTTAGAGCTTGGCAGAACATGACAATAACAACAACAATAATATTCTGCAACTGTTACTTACTTATTCACTAACCAGTTTCCTGCATCATAAGTAAAATCTGATAATGGTATAAGCCAGAAATGGATAGTTAATAAATAAATAAATAACAGTCGCAAAACATTGAGGAAGTGTTTCTTTTTTGATTATTATTAAAATATGAAGGCTGTGGTACATTTTAAATGGCAAACTCTTGAAGTGACAATTTTTAGGGTAAAGTGGAGACAGTCTATATGTACATTAACTAACCAGCTCCTGTTATCCAGTATGGCAGGAAAGGTCATACAAACAAAGGGGTATGATGACAATTTGAGGGAGAGTTTAGCATCTGGAGCCTTTTTCTGGATCACCCAGGCTGAGAAAGGACAACAAGTTGGAGAGGAACATACTGCACAGTTTTCTTCCAGATCCTGCTTCACAAAGGTGCTCAGTAGCCAAGTGTCTAGTACAAAGAGTCCTGAAATGCATGAGCACATTTGTGCTCTGGACAAGGTAAACATTTCTGACATTTTTTCATAATGAAACTTTCATCTGAAGCTGCATGGCAGCAACTCTGTGACAGAATATGCTGATGGAGGTGCAAGAACCCACTCATTCGGAACTGCAGTAGTGTTAGAACTCTTTTTGGTATTTATTTACTTACATTACTTTTTGCATGTAATCACTTGAGGGGGAAGTTCAGGTTAGTTACACCAAACAACCCCCATTTAGCAGTAGTTCATTTATTCACCCAAACACAAGCTAGGGTCACAAAGACCTGACATGGCAGAACAAGCCAAAGATAATCTTAGCTTAGTTCAAAGATGGATGCATCGATGTTGGTGTCGATTTCATTCGTGCCATATAGCCCTGAGGTGGATGCACGGGTGAGATACACCAAACAACACCTTATAATCAGGAGTTCATTTATTTACCTCTTCACACAAGTAAGGCTTACAGAGAACTGGATGGCGGATCTACACAAAGATAATGTTTTGCTAGGTTCAAAGATGATGCTCAGATCGATACTGGTGTCGATCTCATCGGCACCACATAGCCCCCCCCCCCCCCCCGCCCCCCGCACCTCCAGTACAGAGTACTCCTGAGAGGTTGGGGGGGGGGGGGGGGTGCTGAACCATGGTCAGCTTGACAGCGTCTTCGGGGAGCTGTGTTGGTAGATGACGTGAAGGAAGGTCCGACCACCGAACCTGGAAGTCATTGAAGCTCACCGGGCGTCGTACTAGGTGTGCTGGTCGTGTGGCGGTTTGCAGGAGGAACAGAGTGACGACGACAATGTCTCCGGCAGGTGTGGCGAACACACGAAGCATGTCCAGGTCGACGTCGGGCGAGAGGGGAACACATGGTGGAGGTTGTGTCATGAGCACCGTATGAAGGGAAACATACGACGAACAGTGCGTCATCGCGTAGTATTACAGAGATGTCGTGGATTATGTCCAGGGGGACAGGCACAAACACCTCGAGCACAGGCATGTTCAAGATTGGGGGGGGGGGGGGGGGGCGTGAGAAACCTCGACAGGGCTAGGCAGGCAATGGGGGGAGGTCGAAGGGACCGGAGAAGGGCCCGGCGGCGAGGGCGTGATCATAGGTAAGCTCGACGTGGGGAGCATGTGATCACTCGACGGAGTGGGTGAGACTGGAGTAGAGGGTGAGGTAGGAGAAGAGCTTGATGATTGGAGCTGGAAGTCACTCGACTGAGTGAGTAAGTCCAATGTGGAGGGAGTGGTCGGAGTGCTGTGAGCCACGACAGTGAGTGGCATGGTCGTGGCCTGAAGGGGGTTAGAAGCGGGCTCGACATGAGCAGGCTTAAGTCTGTTGAGAGACACTGTAACAGCTGAATTTTTTATCTGGATGTCATAGATGTTGGCTGAGTGCCAGAGAACTCGGTATGGGCTGGTATATGGGGGTTGGAGGGGAGCACGGACAGTGTAATCTCAGAGCATGACGTACTCCCAATTGTTCAGAGATTTCGGGATGTGAACCTTAGGGCGGGAATGGCTGGCAGGTGGAGGGATGTGGAGGTTGATTAAGTCTGACGTGGTCCATGAAGGAAGGTAAGTCAGACTGAGGGAGAGAAGCGGAAGGGCTCACAAGTTCGCCAGGGAGAACAATGTTCTGGCCGTATACGAACTCGGCTATTGTGCCTTTGAGGTCTTCCTTATAGATCGCACGAATGCTGAGTAGCACAAGGGGAAGGGCCTCCATCCAAAGAGAGTTGTGGCATCGAAGAGCCGCCTTGAAAGTGCGATGCCAGCCCTCAACTAGCCCATTACTTTGCGGGTGATATGCTGTGGTATGGATGCGCCGGATGCCGCAAATGTTACAAATCTCATTGAACAGGGCTGACTCAAATTGTCTGCCCTGGTCAGTCGTGATGATAGCTGGACATCCGAAATGCAATACCCATTCCTCGACGAAAGCTAGAGCAACAGTTTCTGCCATAATATTGGGGAGGGGGACAGCCTCGACCCAGCGAGTTGTTCGGTCGATAGACGAGAGGACATAACGAAAGCCATTAGAGGGGAAGGAGGGCCGAAAATGTCAATGTGAATATGCTGGAAACGCCCAGGAGGGATCGAAGGAAAGGTGCTGAGGGGGGGGGGGGGGGTGAAGTGTGCTTGTGTACTTTGCATCGTTGGTGACGCAGGAGTGTGCCCATTGCTGGCAGTCCTTCTTGGCATTTCTCCGCACAAAGCACTCCGCTACAAGGCGGGTGGATGCACGAACTCTGGAGTGGGCTAAATTATGCAATGCGGTGAAGACAGCTCGACGGAGCATTGTTGGGATGAGGGGGCGTAACGTGCCCGCACTGTCGTCGCACTAGATGCCACCAGAAATGCCAGGGAAGGTGGTGCGGATGAAGTGTAGTGAAGAGGTAGAGTCTGAAATCAGGTTTTGTGTGTCCTCGTCAGCGGGTTGGAGGTTAGGCAGGTCGGAGAGGTCTAACAGCGAATGAACGGCGTCGACTCGTGAAAGGAAATCAGCAACTATATTGTCAGCACCCTTTATGTGTCTGACGTCGGTGGTGAACTGAGATGTGAAGTCCATGTATCTGAAACGGCGAGGAGGCAGGCCAGCTGGCGGGTTTGAAATGGTCGCAGCCAGGGGTTTGTGGTCCGTTAAAACATAGAAAGGGTGTCCCCCAATGTCAGTCTTAAAATACTTGATCGCTTCATAGACTGTGAGCAACTCCCTATCAAACGCGGAATATTTCCGTTGTGCATTGGTGAGCTTGTGCGAGAAGAACTGCAGAGGCGAAGTTTGGCCGTCGACTGTCTGGCTAAGGACAGCGCCAATGGCGGTATCGCTCGTGTCTGTGGTGATGAAAAGCTGTGCATTGGGATGAGGATGCGCGATGCTGCAGGCCTCAGCAAGAAGACTTTTGAGGGCAGTGAAAAAGTCAGTCATAGCAGGGGTCCACGGAACGGGCTGAGATCCAGAAGTGTGGATGCCTGCCAAGGTGTCCGTCAGTGGAGCCTGAATCTCCACAGTCTGAGGTAGATGACGGCGATAATAATTAACCATCCCCAGAAAGCGCTGGAGCACATCGAATGACGCAGGTCTGGGTGGGTTTAGTATTGTTTGTACTTTGTCAGGGGGCGGTGAAATGCCGTCGGCAGAGACCCGAAAACCAAGAAAAGGGACAGCAGGTTGATGTAACTGCAATTTGTCCTGGTTGGTCTCAATGTCTGCTGCTGCGAGAGTGTCCATAACAGTTTGCACATGTCAAATGTTGTCCTCGACAGAGGAGCTGAACACAAGAATGTCATCAAGATATGCAAAGCAGAATTTTAAACCGAATGGCACTTTGTTGATGAAGTGTTGCCAGGTCTGGGTTGCGTTTTTTAGCCCGAAGGGCATGAATCTAAACTGAAATAATCCGACTGGGGTGGTGATTGCTGTCTTCTCGATGTCTTCAGGAGCCATGGGGATCTGGTGGTAGGCCCGTTTGCAATCAATGACAGAGAACGTGGTCGCAGCTGCGAGGGAACTGGTAAAATCGGCAATTTTGGGAATGAGGTAGGTGTCCGTAATTGTTCATGCGTTTAGTCGACGGTAGTCTCCGCACATTCGCCAGGACCCGTCTTTCTTGGATGTCATATGAGTGGGCGTAGATCAGCTGCTGGCAGAGGGTTTGATGACGCCAGAGCTTAGAAGTTCAGAAATCTGATTTTTAAGGTCGGAGAGGCGCTCAGGACAAAGTCGACATGCTTTACTGGAGATTGGGGGACTTGGCATGAGACGAAGCTTGTGAACCGTGCCGTTGGTGACGATGGACTGGTGCCAGCAGCATGGGAGGCAGTTTGTTTACAATGTGAGGCGGGCCGGGGGGGTTGCTCGACACAGCACAGGGGAAGTGAGTCTTGGACGGATGGTGAAACATGGTGTTCTGCACTAGGTCCGGTGAAAGTTTGTGGTGTCGCAAGAAGTCAATGCCTACTATAGAGTCGTCAATTTCGCACACTAAAAAGAGTGAGATGACGTGGGAAGTTGAACCCAAGCATTGTAGTTTAGTTGAATTCACGGCCTGCAGTGAAGTATGATGAGGGCGTATGTTCGATGACGCTAAGGACGTAGGCAGCAGCGAAACATCGGCGCCTGTGTTCACTAGGAAAAGGTATCCTGACGAAATCTCTTTAATGTAAAGTCGTCTGCAATTATCCGGCCGATCCCGGACAGAATGGAGCACTGGGAGATGCCTACCTGCGATTGGCGTTTGGGAAGCAGCAGGGTGGTCTGCAGTTCCGCGCCACCTCACCAAACCGTGTGTGGAAGTAACAGTACAGGTAGTGCAGTTGCATTTCCTGTGGAAAGTTCGTTGCCAGTGGCGGTGGTCGAGGTTCGGGGCTGCAGCAGGTTCGGTTGCAGGAGGGGGCTTGACTGTGGGCAGAGCCGGTGACATCCCAGTTGCTTTTTTACTGCTTCCCGGAGTGAGCGGAACGGTCAGCACAGAGCCTGAGCCTGAGACTTGTCAGGTAGGCAGTGGCTGGCGAAATAAAGCAGTGATGCACCATGTAGCTTGTCAGCAATTGTCATTCTTTGCTCGACAGGTTCGGGAGACTTCTGAGCCACAGGAAAGCGGATGTGAGGAGATAGTTTATCTGACCAGATGGCGAGGAGAGCTGTGTCAGAGATTAGATTGGCACTGACCAGAGCACGTAGCCGTCTCCAGAGCTGGGAAGGTTTGTTGTTGCCAAGTTGCTCGACGTTGAGCACTTGCCGTATTGCTGCCTCAGTTGAGCGTGCAAGCAGACATAGAACTGTCTTTTTGCCTAGGGTGTACCAGGTAGATGAGTCCGGGGCATCGACCAGGTCAGTAATCAAGTCCTCCTGGTCGTGCAGGTGTGTGATGAGGCACAGAAACCTGGTTGACTCGTGGAGTTTGTAATGGTCGAACACTTCGTCTGCAATTTTGAACCAGGTTGTAGCTCTGTTAGGATGAAATGGTGGCAGTGTCGGTAAGTGTTGTAGAATGTTCGGAAGTACAGACTGAGTTGAGTTCATCGGGGCACTGCCTGAAATGAGCTGTTGTTGCTGTAGTATTCCAGGAGAGTGTGCCTCCAGAGGATGTGGCTATGACAGCTGTTCGGGAGGCAGCGTGAAGGTGATGCGTTGTGGTTGAGTGCGATCCATCATGACGCGGAAGGCCGATGCGGGTGAGACACTGTAATGTGTCGATTGCAGTTGCGGAAGCTCAACATGTTGCGGGTGTGTTCAGATTGAGGTGTCGTGGAAGACCAACGTGGGTGAGGCACTGAGATGTGCTGAGAATGGTAGCGGAAGCTAGACTGGAGCCGGCGCGGGGGCGACAGGTGAGAAAAAGTGCAAAGTTTGAGAAAGCATGTTATTCCATAGAAAGCTCAACGTATAATCAGAGATGGGGCCACATGTGTTGCAGGGAGGCTGTGGAGGTGCAGGCTGTCCAGAAGCACAGTGTGGGAAATGATGTCTAATGTGGGATGGAATGTGTGAATGTTCACTGTTCATAGCCACTCCACTCAAAACGGTGTGCGGATAAGGTGAATGTCGTGGCACAAAACACTGAGGCGTAGCAGTGGGATGGAGGTGGAGGTCAGGCACAGATAACAAGTTATTGTTCCTGTTGCAGTCTGAGCTATCGAAGTAGGAAGGCATGTGCTGACGCTGAACTGAGGCAGGCATGGGCGTAGTCGGATGGTCGGATGCTGAGGAGGTTGACCTGTGAACGAAGCAGTTCTGGCCACGTGGCAGGTATCCGCGTGGTACTGCACGGATTGCGGTTGGCAAATCGTTGTCCTGGTGGTGGTAGGTTGTCCAACGAAGCATTTGCAGAAATCGGCATTGGTCCCTTACTGCACGGAGATCCGTAAGAGGTAACTGCACAGTCAATGAGGGCGGGCACATGTGGTGGGAAAAAAGCATTTAATAGCCGGAGTCATGCACACTCCTAACCTCACTTATTGTTGCAGGCTCGAAAATGTCCGGTGAAATCGGCATAATTGTCGAGTAAGAGGCATCATGTTGAAGTCCTGGTGGGTGTACACCGCCCTCAATATGGTGCATGTCGATCACAAATTGCGGCGTTCGGCGTTGGGCCGAAGTCATTGTTCGAATACTGTGTCGAAGTAATACACTCGAACATAACCGACACGGAGGCAGCAGACACAGTAAAACGGCGAAAACGGAAGATGTTACAACTCGGGGTCACCAGTGAGGGGGAAGTTCGGGTCGGTTACACCAAACAATACTTCCATTTTGCAATAGTTCATTTATTCACCTCCTTACAGTAGCAAGGCTTACAAAGAACTAACATAGCAGTTTTGCCCAATAAAATTAGGTGCAACCAAAATGGAAGGGTATCTGTTGAGAGGCCAGACAAACGTGTGGTTCCTGAAGAGGGGCAGCAGCCTTTTCAGTAGTTGCAGGGGCAACAGTCTGGATGATTGACTGATATGACCTTGTAACACTAACGAAAACTGCCTTGCTGTGCTGGTACTGCGAATGGCTGAAAGCAAGGGGAAACTACAGCCGTAATGAAACTTCCTGGCAGATTAAAACTGTGTGCCCGACCGAGACTCGAACTTGGGACCTTTGCCTTCCGCGGGCAAGTGCTCTACCAACTGAGCTACCGAAGCACGACTCACGCCCAGTACTCACAGCTTTACTTCTGCCAGTACCTCGTCTCCTACCTTCCAAACTTTACAGAAGCTCTCCTGCGAAGTTTCATATCAGCGCACACTCCGCTGCAGAGTGAAAATCTCATTCTGGATACAGCCGTAATGTTTCCCGAGGGCATGCAGCTTTTCTGTATGGTTAAATAATGATGGTGTCCTCTTGGGTAAAATATTCTGGAGGTAAAATAGTCTCCTATTTGGATCTCTGGGTGGAGACTACTCAAGAGGACGTCGTTATCAGGAGAAAGAAAACTGGTGTTCTACAGATCAGAGCGTGGAATGTCAGGTCCCTTAATCGGGCAGGTAGGTTAGAAAATTTAAAAATTGAAATGGATAGGTTAAAGTTAGATATAGTGGGAATTTGTGAAGTTCAGTGGCGGGAGGAACAAGACTTTTGGTCAGGTGAATACAGGGTTATAAATACAAAATCAAATAGGGGTAATGCACGAGTAGGTTTAATAATGAATAAAAAAATAGGACTGCAGGTAAGCTACTACAAACAGCATAGTGAACGCATTATTGTGGCCAAGATAGACACGAAGCCCATGCCTACTACAGTAGTACAAGTTTATATGCCGACTAGTTCTGCAGATGATGAAGAAATTGATGAAATGTATGATGAGATAAGAGAAATTATCCAGGTAGTGAAGGGAGATGAAAATTTAATAGTCATGGGTGACTGAAATTCGAGAGTAGGAAAAGGAAGAGAAGGAAACGTAGTAGGTGAATATGGATTGGGGGTAAGAAATGAAAGAGGAAGCCGTCTGGTAGAATTTTGCACAGAGCGTAACTTAATCATAGCTAACACTTGGTTCAAGAATCATAAAAGAAGATTGTATACATGGAAGAATCCTGGAGATACTAGAAGGTAGCAGATAGATTATATAATGGTAAAACAGAGATTTAGAAACCAAGTTTTAAATTGTAAGACATTTCCGGGGGCAGATGTGGACCCTGACCACAATCTATTGGTTATGAACTGTAGATTAAAACTGAAGAAACTGCAAAAAGGTGGGAATTTGAGGAGATTGGACCTGGATAAACTGACTAAACCAGAGGTTGTACAGAGTTTCAGGGAGATCATAAGGGAACAATTGACAGGAATGGGGGAAAGAAATACAGTAGAAGAAGAATCGGTAGCTCTGAGGTATGAAGTAGTGAAGGCAGCAGAGGATCACGTAGATAAAAAGATGAGAGCTAGTAGAAATCCTTGGGTAACAGAAGAAATATTGAATTTAACTGATGAAAGGAAAATATATAAAAATGCAGTAAATGAAGCAGGCAAAAAGGAATACAAACGTCTCAAAAATGAGATCGACAGGACTTGCCTACAGAAAAATTAAAGAGACCTTTGGAGTAAAGAGAACCACTTGTATGAAAATCAAGAGCTCAGATGGAAACCCAGTTCTAAGCAAAGAAGGGAAAGTAGAAAGGTGGAAGGAGTATATAGGTGGTCTATACAAGGGCAATGTACTTGAGGACAATATTATGGAAATGGAAGAGGATGTAGATGAAGATGAAATGGGAGATATAATACTGCGTAAAGAGTTTGACAGAGCACTGAAAGACCTGAGTTGAAACAAGGCCCCGGGAGTAGACAACATTCCATTAGAACTACTGACGGCCTTGGGAGAGCCAGTCCTGACAAAACTCTACCGTCTGGTGAGCAAGATGAATGAGACAGGCAAAATACCCTCAGACTTCAAGAAGAATATAATAATTCCAATCCCAAAGAAAGCAGGTGTTGACAGATGTGAAAATTACCGAACTATAAGTTTAATAAGTCACAGATGCAAATACTAACATGAATTCTTTACAGATGAATGGAAAAACTGGTAGAAGCCGACCTCGAGGAAGATCAGTTTGGATTCTGAAGAAATAGTGGAACATGTGAGGCAATACTGACTTTATGACTTATCTTAGACTAAAGATTAAGGAAAGGCAAACCTACATTTCTAGCATTTGTAGACTTAGAGAAAGCTTTTGACAATGTTGACTGGAATACTACTCTCTTTCAAATTCTAAAGGTGGCAGCGGTAAAATACAGGGAGCTAAAGGCTATTTACAATTTGTACAGAAACCAGATGGCAGTTATAAGAGTCGAGGGGCATGAAAGGGAAGCAGTGGTTGGGAAGGGAGTGAGGACAGGGTTGTAGCCTCTCCCCGATGTTATTCTATCTGTATTTTGAGCAAGCAGTAAAGGAAACAAAAGAAAAATTCGGAGTAGGTTTTAAAATCCATGGAGAAGAAATAAAAACTTTGAGGTTTGCCGATGACATTGTAATTCTGTCAGAGACAGCAAAGAGCTTGGAAGAGCAGTTGAACGGAATGGACAGTGTCTTGAAAGGAGGATATAAGATGAACGTCAACAAAAGAAAAATGAGGATAATGGAATGTAGTCGAATTAAGTCGGATGATGCTGAGGGAATTAGATTAGGAAATGAGACACTTAAAGTAGTAAAGGAGTTTTGCTATTGGGGAGCAAAATAACTGATGTTTGTCGAAATAGAGAGGATAAAAAAATGTAGACTGGCACTGGCCAGGAAAGCATTTCTGAAGAAGAGAAGTTTGTTAACATCGAGTGTAGATTTAAGTGTGAGGAAGTCTTTTCTGAAAGTATTTGTATGGAGTGTAGCCATGTATGGAAGTGAAATGTGGATGATAAATAGTTTGGACAAGAAGAGAATAGAAGCTTTCAAAATGTGGCGCTACAGAAGAATGCTGAAGATCAGATGGGTAGATCACATAACTAATGAGGAGGTATTGAATAGAATTGGGGAGAAGAGGAGTTTGTGCCACAACTTGACAAGAAGTAGGGACCGGATGGTAGGACATGTTCTGAAGCACCAAGGGATCACAAATTTAGCATTGGAGGGCAGTGTGGAGGGTAAAAATCGTAGATGGAAACCAAGAGATGAATACATTAAGCAGATTCAGAAGGATGTAGGTTACAGTAAGTACTAGGAGATGAAGAAGCTTGCACAGGATAGAGTAGCATGGAGAGCTGCATCAAACCAGTCTGAGGACTAAAGAGCACAACAACAACAACAATGTGCAATCAGTGGTTAGTAAATTGTCAGAAATAGATCTATCCATGAAAACAATATTGTGAAAGGATAGTTGCTACCCACCATATAGCAGAGATGTTGAGTTGCAGATAGGCACAACAAAAAGACTGTCACGAATAAATAAAGCTTTCGGCCATTATGACCTTTGTCAACAATAGATGTAGACACACACACACACACACACACACACACACACACACACACACACGAGACCGCACTGCTGTCTCAGGCATCTGCCTGTCAATGTGGTATCAGTTGCCTGAGACTGCGGTCATGTGTGTGACTTGCGTTTATGTGTGCTATGTGTGCGTGTTTATGTCTGTTGTTGATGAAGGCCTTAATGACGAAAGCTTTATTTATTTGTGACAGTCTTTTTGCTGTGCCTATCTATGACTCGGCATTTCTGTTATATTGTGGATAGCAACTTTTCTTTCGTATTATTGTTACATTCCATTCTTGATTTTCTATTCATGAAAACTAATTTACAATTAGATGTTGTCTGTTCACTGAGCGTTGGCTAATAAAAGATAAAATTAAAATAACACCAGTTGGAGAATATAATGTAGCTAGTTATTCTTGTCAAAATGAAAGTAAAGGAGATAGTACATCTTTCTATGTAAAACGAATGTGAAGTACACATGCCTCACAAAGCACAATATTATGCTAATAAAAAAAAAAAAAAGAGTCTGAATTTTCTTTAATTGTCTTGACAGGCCCTGACATACTGATACTGAATGTGGATAGATCTCCCACTGAATATATCCAGACTTTCAGTTACTCCCTTGAAGCACTACTAAATAGACCTTATGCACTCAATAAAATTTTGCTAATATATGGAGATTTTAATACTGACTTCCTTAAACCTGGCAACAGCAAAACAAGAATTTCTAAATATCATTAATTCATTCCACTTATCCCCAACTGTTGAAACCCCAACCAGGATCAACGAAAACTCAAAATCAGCACTCAACCAGATCTTTATAAATGTAGATACACAATACTAATCAACTGGAATCATTAACATAGGTTACAGTGACCATGAAGCCCAGATGCTAACAGTGAATTTAAACTGCAAAAAATAAAGTCCTATAAAAACTACAGCACAAAAGCAGTTTCATTATGAAAACATAAGGGTTTTTAATTATTTTCTAAGGACTATTACTGGTCGGAGACACATGAAAAAGAATGGTGTTAATATGTTTAATTCTTGTTATAAAACATTTCTTCACTATCTCTAGGAAAAAAAAAGTTAGAACATACTCTAAATCCTACTATACTTTCTACAGTAAAGTAATTCAGCAAGCAAAAAAATTATATAATGATAAATTAATAACAGAATCTAAAAATAAAATTTGAATGATGAGTTGACATCAGAACCAGAAAAAATCGTAAATGCTTCAGTACTATAGCTGAAAACCTAATAAAGAAGAACTGCCATAGAGCCAATACTCAACACACAACACATGTGGAAAGAATAAAAGCATCAATGTTTCTCCACAAAGCCATAACCACGGAAGTGCTCGCAGTTATAAAAAGACTAAAAAATAAATATTCCAGAGGCAGTGACAACATGCCTGATTTTACTGTAAAGAATTGTTGGGAATATATTGACTCCTGTAATTAATACCTCCTTTAGTAATGGATTTTTCCCTGACCTCCTAAAGGTTGCTAAAGTTATCCCACTCTACAAAAAGGGACCAGAAAACGATGTACATAATTACAGGCCAGTAGCACAGCTCAGCACATTTTCAAAAATATTTGAGAAATTGTTTTACACCAGATTAAAGTTTTATTAACAGACTCTCCTTAATATCAGAGCACCAGCATGGATTTAGAAAAGCTAAAACAACAACCACAGCAGTGTATGAATATCTTAATACAACCTTAAAACCATTAGATAATAAATAAATTAGTGCTGGTAGCTTTATCTAAAGCTTTCAATGTTACTGACCATGCCACACTCATTAGAAAGTTAGTTATTAAAGGTGTGAGAGGAATTACATATCAATGGTTAGAATTATATCTGTCAAACAGAGTGCAAAAGGTTGAAACGAAAACTGAAAAAAAAGAACACTAATGTTATTATAGCTGTCAGAATGTACTCATTAGATATGAAAAAAATTAGTTGATTTTCTGTGAGCCAGTGTTCTGAGACAAACAACACATCACTTTTTTTATCTTAGAAAAATTTCCCAACTCTAATAATTTATTCCTAATACTGCAAATGTTAACTTGCATAAGGATAAGTGACCTGCATTTGTTTTGCTTTCTCTCTAGGCAATTAGGAACCTGTTCTTTACAGGAAGGATTTGTACTCTGTGATGACTCTGGAGTTAAACTTTTACAATCTTCTGTAAAAAAAAGGAGAGACTAGATCCTCCCTTATTGTATGATTTGTTGAACTCACTGTTTTAACTGTTTCAAGTTTTTTCTCAAGTATTCTGTTAACTTGCTTGCACAAAAGAAAGGTTCCCTTTGTAAATTAAATGTAGCCCATGTTTGGTATGCAAAGACTAATCAATATTGGCTGTATCTATAAAGTCACAATTATCATACTGTGAACAGAGGTGCATGATACAGTTGTTTGTTTTGTGTACTTCTCTGTTGACATGACATGCAGTAGGCATTTGTGAAGAGGCCATGATAAAATGCACCGATATCACACATCTTGCCCATGTGAAGCTGGACTGTCTCTCTGATGACCAGTGAAGAGATCTGACATTCCAGTGACAGTGTTCCATTTGTTGTGTATTAGGAGCTCTCACTCCCCAACACAGCAGCTACCTGTAACTCAACTGCCCATAAAAGCATAAGGTCAATAGTACTGTTTCCATCAAAGTTCTTTGTGCCTGTGGATGACACTTATTCCGGCTTAATTTTTTTTTTTTTTTTTTTTTTTTTTAAAGTTTGTGTTAAGTTCCTATGGGACTAAACTGCTGAGATCATCTATCTCTATCTAGGCTTACACGCATGCCTGAGGGAGGACTCAAACCTTCGACGGGGGAGCTGCACGAACCGTGGCAAGGCGCCTTAGGCCGTGTGTCCAGCTTAATGTAACATACCCTGCAAGTCACAAAGTTCTTGATCCAGTAACAAATCTGGTTAGAAACTTCTTGCAGATTTTCTTTCAGAAGCATTCTGGAAACCAGGAAACACAAAATCACACTGAACATTGCTGTGAAGTGCACCAGTTGGGTTTTGAATGATTAGCATTTTCTGAATCCACATTAGGTGCCATGTAGAAGGCCATTTTCATTAATATAAGATATTGTATTTGAATACAGGTACATTTCATAATCGTGACTCTGTAGAGGTGAATAATACAGAGCATGTGACTGACTTATACTGTCTTTTATTTTAGTACCATCTGATAAAGAAATTTACTGTAAATCATCATTACTGCAGAGATTTCAAGTAGACAGAATGTGGCAACAATACTTTTCACCTTGAAGTAAGTTACGTGCTAAAATAAAGTTTCATGAATGATTAAAACTGAGAGACTGACCAATAATTGGTTACTGACCTCTATTTTTCACAGTAGAAAGGCTATCAGTTGGACCACTCAGCCTCAGCACATGGCCCAAATCAGAGCTTTAGTTTCCAGTTTCTGGTGGGAGAGCTAACATTTTTGAATGAACACTTGAGTCAGGTCTTTACGTGTACTTGGATTGCTCAGTATGTGAAGTATTTCCTGCAAAAGGCAAAGCCAAAGGAAATTGAAAAAGTACTGGTGTGGTACACAACTTTAATGTGTCAGGTAGGCTTTTGGGTCTTCTCTACCCTATCTGTTAAGCCCTGTACATAAGGATTCAAAATTGGGGAACATTACTTGCATGAGAATTTTCTTAGTGATTACCTCATTAGACGTGTTACATTTTCTAAAAAGTCTTCCAAAGAATATCAGACCGGTATTTACGGTAACAACATCTAAATTTTTGTGGTTATTCTCTTCTCAGTCATTCTGGATGGTACATCTTAAATACGAGTACTTGTTTACTCTGGAGGGCTCTGATGACTTCTCACTAGTGTTATGTTAAACAATAAGGCGTCCTTTCACCTGTTAATGTGCCTCTTGTATCCAACAGCACTGCACGTGAAGAATCTCAGAGAGTTATCACAATTGTCTTCTGTGTGACTGACATAAATGCTGCAAGTAGGCAATGGTCCCATTTTATTTTCCTTGATGACAATAATATATCCTTATTTAGAACAGTATTCTGTGTTCCATTGTTAGAAGAACTTGGGTGCTGGTGCCGTGCATTCTTGCAAAATCTTCCAACTCAACATTTCTGCCTTCTTCTGGGAACAAGCTGTACAAAATGGCACACAGTCAAACTTGTGCTATTTTATGGACAGTGTTTACCTCATTTATTGCCACAGATGTTGGTGATATGCTACAGAGTAACCTTGTCATGACTAGTGGGAGCATTCATAGGTGTACTAGTGGCCACAAGACTGTATGTAAGTGGTGCATTGTTTATGTTTGAGTATGAACACTTCCACCAATCATAGCAATGGCATTCAATAGCCAATCATCAATATCCATTGCAATAAATGTGGAGATACTGTCCTTAAATTACTGAAAGTTGGACTATGTGCCACAGTGAACTGTCTGTTCCCAGAAGAAGGCTGAACTGTTGACTCATAAGATTTTGCAAGAATGGCATAGAACCAATCCCCTAAGACTTTTAATGATTGACCATGGATCAGTAAAGCACACCCTCTTATTATAGTGGGGCCTCTGTAAGGAAATAGTCAATCCAATCTATGTATGGGCCAATTATTTGGATTGGTAAGAATGTAAGTTTATCTTGACTGTATGTAGGTATGATGGCTTAAATGAATAGGCTAAGATTCCACATGTAGAGATAAGGACTTCAATGATCAGCTTCATACAGCTATACATAAACATACAGTCACTTCAATTCAAAAGTGTCACAACGAACTGAAGGTCCACACACTATCTGTCGCAAACCTCAAAGATGGCAGTCCAAAGACAGGTCACTTGACCAGTTGCATACCGTGACAGATCCCCCTCCCCAGCAGTGCGGAGCCCTTGTGGCATTATGCAGTGGCGGCGGGGGGGGAGGCATCAGGGACACTGCACATAGGTGAAGATCCGGGAGCTGTACATACATTTAGGTATGTAGGCAGGGCCCGTGTGAGTCACTGATTATGGATGAGGGAGGGGGGGGGGGGGGGGGGGGAAGGAATCACATAGTCCTTATGCCACATGGTGGGCATAATAAGCAGCCCGCGTGTGAGCGGGGTGGATTGTCAGAATTGGTTGGGGGGGAAGGAGTGAGTGGGATGGTGACAGTTAGGACCCTGTAGCATCAATGAAAGATGAGATCACATTGATCTCCACACCTGTGGGAAGTTGGAGGTGTTTGATGATAGAAATGGAAGAGGTGGGAGGATCGTCAGCTGAGCTGTGAGAAGCATGAATGATAAAAATGAAATTGTCACATACCTGTAGAGAGATGTCATCCAGGGCAAAACGGGACACATCTGTTCGGAAGGTGAAAGAGCTAGGGGGGGGGGGGGGGGGGGAACTGGGTGAGTGGTGAGGAAGGGGAGGCCTTGCCACCAGGGGTCAGACTCGGGCAGGCTGGAATTAGAGCCAGTGCTGAGCAGGCGTCTGGCAGTGAGACGTTGCTGTCGGCGGAGACCTTGTGCGGTGATGTAGGTGACTCAACAGGGGCAGGCTCGTGCACAACGTTGTCTGCAACAGTCCATGCTGGCTTCAGTCGATGAGCTGAAACGGTGAGAGGTTGATCATGTAGGAGGATGTCAAATGTGTTCTTTGCACGTGCTAACACTTTATGAGGACCAGAATATGGGCACTGTAAAGCTGCACGCACTGAGTCATTATGTAACATCACCTAATCGCATTTGTTTAGTTCCTTGTGGATAAACACAGTAAGAGTGGAGTGAGAACCAAGAGGTGGTATACATCATCGAGAAATATGGGAGCACACCTGCTCTACTAGGGGAGGGAGTTTAGTTTCTGCAAGCGAAGGGGAGTCCTCAACAAATTGGGCCGGAAGGATCAATGGTTTGCCATACAATATTTCGGACAGGGAAGCCTTGAGGTCCTCCCTGAAGGACGCACAGATACCCAGGAGGACCGAGGGTAATGTGTCAGACCACAAGGAGTTGTGACACATGAGGGCAGCTTTTAAGGTCCAATGCCCCTGCTACACGAGGCCGTTACTTTGGGGGTGGTAGGCAGTAGATCGGAATTGCGCCACCTCACAGAGTTTGCATAATTTGGAGAAAAGTATAGATTCAAACTGCTGGCCTTGACCTGTTGTAACATAGGATGGACAGCCAAAGCGAGAAATCCATGTGGGTACAAAAGAACGAGCAACAGAGTCTGCAGAAGCGTCCACCATAGGGGTAGCCTCCACCCAACAGGTCGCTTTATCGATAATTGACAAGACGTATCTATAGTTTTGTGAGGGGGCAGCGGACAATGAAATTGAGGTGTACATGTCTGAAGCGACGCACCCAGCCTGGGAGAGGCAGTCCGGTGAAGGTGCTGCTGTTCGAGTTTGACCACATGAGAAACTTCTCGGTGGTGCACCTACATGCCAACTATCAGTTCAGCAAGGATGTGCAGATACTCTCACACGCGAAGGTGTTCATGAGCGTGTCCAAACAACATCACGTGTCCATATGGAGCTGGTGGCCTTCTCGTATGTGGCTGACCTGCTCATGGAGCACCCACGTGATGTCACAGTCAAGCTGCACCACCGCATCGGCCGCTTCCTGCGTCTGCAGCTCTATTTTGTCGCCTCGTGGATTCTCCTCAGCGAGATCTCTTTTGATTCAGCCTTGGTGGTAAGCAACTCGTCGCTATGGAGGTGCTTTTGGAAGACCGACTGCAGAAGGATGAGGTGCAGCAGCTGCATTGCTACTGGCCCCGCCCCTGGCCTGCCTACACCGCCCCTGCCTCCACTGTCCAATCGCAGCCACAGCCGCAGCCAGAGGTGGCGTCCCCCATCTACATCGGACCTGTCATCAGCTCACTGTCCACTGTAATTGTGCTGCTGGCCACCTTCATCCTACTCCTCATGCTGCGCCACCGTCACCTCAAGGCCACTGCTGCCAAAGCCTCCCAGCTCTCCCCCCCCCCCCCTCCCCCCCACCCCGCAGTGCTCAGCCATAGCTGCCTTTTCTCCCAGAGATAAGACAGGAGGCGTCAAGGGGCTGCAGGTGTGTGTCAACATGGTAGCCAATGGGAGGGTTTATGGGCAGCTGTCCCTGGATGACCCCAAGCCACCGACACTGACGCACTACCAACAGCTGCCGTACGGCCAGCTGCTGCCTCTCAATGCCGCACCCTATAATATGGGTGTTCCAGATGTGAGTGTCATGTGAGTATGTGGTGCCGCTAGTGGGGCAGATGCTGCCACTGTTGCAACACCCGCTACCCTTTTCTGGCTCAGGGCCGCCACCCGTGCCTTTGCTGCTGGAGGAGTACTACGCCGTCACCGAAATATGCAAGAGCGGAGAGTCATCACCACCGCCAGTGCTGCTTCCACTGCTGCCTGGCTCGTTGTATGATGCCACGGCTACGGGCAGTGACTCCGCAGGCCTGGGCAAACTGACCACGGCCACTGAGCACAAGGCCGTCGACGGTGACGGCGACGAAGAGGAGCAGGACGACGCTGCGGCAGGCACACAGCCACTGCCACAGTTCCCCAGGGAACACCTGCGTGTCATCAAGATGCTCAGCATCAACCACTTTAGGGACCTACACTTATGTGAAGTTAAGCAGTTTCCAGAAGTTCTTGACAAGAATCTCTTTACGTGCAAACCAGTGGCTGTGAAATTCCTGCAGCCAAATGTTTTGGAAGCTGTAAGACTTTGGCTGCAAGAAGACGTGCGTGTGCTGTGGTGACTGCGGCATCCCAACTTGTGCCAGTGCACCGCAGGACTTGCCCGCCTTCCTGGTGGTGCAGTACTCGCAGCTGGGAGACCTCAACCAGTTTCTGCAGGAGCACCTGGTCGACACTGTCGCCTTGCCGCCACCCTCTTGTCGTGGCCGCATCCTCAGTTACGGATGCCTGATATACATGGCTACTCAAATTCCAGCTGGGTGGAAGTATCTACAATCTCACCATTTCTGTCAGAGAGATTTGGCGGCAAGAAACTGCCTTGTCGGATTGTCCTATCAAATAAAAATTTCTGGCAGTGCGATGTGTAAAAGTATATACACCAGCGATTACTACAAGGTAGAAGAATGGGCACTATTGCCTGTAAGATAGATGGCCTGGGAATGTATTCTGATGGGTAACTTCACTACGAAGAGCGACGTTTGGTCCTTTGCTGTCATGCTATGGGAAATACTAACATTTGCTAGAGATCAGCCTTTTGAAGAGTTGTGTGATGACAAAGTGATAGAAAATGTGTCGCACATCTACCAAGACGATGGACAGTAGATGTTCCTACCTCTGCCAAAGAACTGTCACAAAGAAATATATGACCTAATGTGCGAGTGCTGGCAGAGGAACAAATCCAACACACCAAACTTCCTCTGTGGCATGTCCTCCGAAGGCGCCTCCACTAGCAATGAGTTGCCTGCCACCACAGCTGAATCGAAAGAGAACTTGTTGAGGAGAATCCATGAGGCGGCAAGGTAGAGCTGCAGATGCAGGAAGAGGCTAACGTGGTGGTGCAGCTTGACCGTAACAACATCATGTGGGTGCTCCATGAGCAGGTCAGCCACGAACGAGAAGGCCACGGGCCCCGTGGACACATGTTGTTGTTTGGACACCCTCACAAACACCTTCGAGTGTGAGAATACCTGCACATCCTTGCTGAACTGGTGTTGGCATGTAGGTCTAACACTGAGAAGTTTCTCATGTGGTCAAACTCAAACAGCACCGGACTGCCCTCCATGCTGGGTGTGTCACTTCAAACATGTATACCTCAATGTGGTCGATCCGCTGCCCCCCCCCCCCCCCCCCCCCCCCCTACAAAACTATAGATACATCTTGTCAGTTACTTCTACAATGGAAAAACCTTGGCCATGAACTGGAAATGAATGGTTAGCATTAAAGACTAATTTTAGAGCTGGAGTTAAAGAAATTATTAGTATCTGCCTAGAAGGGACAGTAGTGTAATTGACTGCCTATATCCTCTTTTTGACAGATTAAGTTTGAAGTTTTACTGGAAGAACTATGAAGATTCTGCTCAAGCAATATGTGATAAAGCACTGGTGGAGGAATACATTGATAGACAGCAATAGTCATACCATATCATCCATTTTAAAGGGAGTGTCCATATCGT
This sequence comes from Schistocerca piceifrons, assembly GCF_021461385.2. NCBI lineage: Eukaryota > Metazoa > Arthropoda > Insecta > Orthoptera > Acrididae > Schistocerca > Schistocerca piceifrons. The sequence goes on from NC_060138.1 coordinate 1,219,167,159, forward strand.
GTCATTAACAACGTATCAGTTCAGGACTTAAAAGATCTTCTATCCATGAAACAGAACAATTTCACATATCTGACGTTTACAAGAGAAATAGTTTTCAGCACGGAGGGGACAGACGTGGGGTCCCAGAAACTTGACCACAGTGCTACATCTGGCAGAAAGGCACGTGTTGCAAGGGCACGTAGATGATGCCACAGTGTGGAAGGAGTGAGGTCACCTAAATATTCCTTGTGAATAATGTGGTGAATGATCTCATCAGAAGAGAGCAAGAAACATTAACAAATAATTCATTTAGCATTTGTGTATTGCAAAGGGGGGGGGGGGGGGGGGGATGGACCACTAGGTCACTGATTAAGTCCAAATGGTTGTGTAAATGGCTGCTGAGTCACACAGATTTTGATTCTTCGATGCATGACATCCGATGACACAGCATTACTTGGGGGTTGATTGCCCGTAACTATTTGTTTGGTAGTGGTAAAACTGGGGGGAGGGGGACGTGGGGTCTCAGAAACTAGACCAGGCAGGCGAGGTTTCTGTCTCAGACAGGGCGTCAGGAAATGTGGTGAGGTAGTAGCATCACCCATATCAATAATTCACTGCTTGGAATTCGTGGTAGGCATGGGAGAGAGTTGTAATTCAGTCGGAAACGTGGCTGGCACTTGTGGCTTGACGGACTCGACCTCGGCCGAGGCGAGACGGCATAGGTCGGCGAACACATGTTGTACGAAATCAGATGCAGTACATATCGGAGCACAAGGCACAGTTCATGATACATCACTCTCTGGATCAAAATGTCCATACATGTACGAAAGCACAGTCTGAGGCAATATGGCGGTGGCCGCATGGATCCAATTAACTGTAGCACTAACAGGTACAGTAGAAAAATTATGAAAGTTCGTGTTCGGAAGTTCTGATTGTATGGCTGGAAGCTGCAATGGAACCTGGTTCACTGATAAGTATAGTGCTTGAGTTGCTGCAGGCAAAGGTATCTGCTGTTGGCTGTTGAAAGACCACATGGTGCAGCAACAAAAGATGATACAAAAAACATGAAAACAATTTTTCGGCGGGGTCACCAGTGTGGAAGTAGGTACGATGGCTTAAATGAATACGCTAAGATTCCACATGTAGAGATAAGTTTGGAGAAAAAAGGCAAAAAAAAAAAAAAAAAAAAAAAAAAAGCTATAAAGTGAGAAATCATTAACAAACTGTGTCTACTGTGGAGAACTCCTGACTGTGACTGATGTACTATTTTTAGGGAAAACAAGGTGACAAATGGTTCCACTGTTTGGTGGAAATGGATTTCACTAGCGTCAGTAACAAAAATGTTTTGTTTCCAAGAAATTCACTTGAAAATAATAAAAGCAAAGTTATTAGAATTTATCCACAAGTATTTCCTTCCCATGCACATGGCATATAGTTTCACCCGTGTGTCTCAATAACAAGAACAACAAACTGTCATCAGGTATGATTTTATCTTCAATAAAGAGACAATTTCTGGTATGCTACTAGAAATTTGTTTAAGGTTGCATCTTTGATGGTCTTCCACCAAAACATTTTTTCACTATACGCTGCAGCGATAAGTCCATCTGCATACAGACTGGCTTTGGACAAGCAAGCATTCCTTATCATCTCTATTTGTGATACAGAGTTATGATCGCCTGGAGTAATAAAGGTTTCTTTTCTGCAGCTGCTGGTTTTAGAGACGATGATATTCTTAAGAGGACAGTCTGTACAAGGCATTATGACAGCCATAATTTTTTATGACCATGTATATGCAGCGTTTTTAGCAGTAACTTTTCAGCACTTGGCTTTTAATGTATGAGTGAATCAGAAAATCAGGCAACACCAGAGCCACTTTCAAACTGAAGTGTGGTTCAAATTCAATTTTATTTAGGGTTCTTACCTCAATTGATAGAAGCAGAATCCTTAAACAGCCACTTTGATGTCCATCTGTCTGTCTTTTAAGATCCCTTTTTCTCAGGAATGGGTAGAGGTATCAAGTTGAAATGTATGTCAAATACTAATATCTACAGTTCCTCAGCAGTGTAAAAAAAATTAAGCTTCTAAATCAGTTCAGGCAAAAGGTACAGCCATTTGTGTCACTTGTGTTAATACTCACAAAATCAAAATTGTTGGTTTTTATGAAAGTAGGGTCTGTAAGGCAGAGAAACTGACTTTCTCCTGTGTGTCTTTATTCTCTTCAGTATACTAATCAAACATTTTTCTTGATCTTGAATTACTTATGATGATCAAATTTTTTATCTATGTTGATATGCCTGTAGATGGTATTATTTATAGAGAGTACTTTTTATTGTATTATGTGTGAAGATTTCTTCCCGTCCAATTAATTGACTAGAAGCTATTATTACTCAAAGCTAACCTTCACTACTTAATAGACAACAGAACATGGCAAGTGAAGAAATACTTGATACTTGAGTGTTTACCATTAAGTATCAGTTGCTGAGTAGGTTAATTGACAGGTTAGGAGCTAATGTTTGTTTTGGATCCCATTTGAGGTAATTTTCTTTGAGTTGCTGCATTGTTTCATCCGCAGGAACTCGAAACTGACAGGGTACACAGCTGACAGTTCTTATTAAGATATTTTGGACCCTCATAAGAGCACCATATGTGAGTGTCACATATTACCTTCTCTTCAATAATCATCTGTGTCCTACAAGGAAGAGAGTGTGTGTAGCAACCAATAAAGCACACATTTCTGACAGTTTTTCCTAGAGAGCAACGGGGAATTGGTGAAGTCCATTTCGTGTTCTCTTCCATCATCATTTACAGTGGGGTTGATATCTGGGTCAGAATGAAGCCAGTGGAAAGACCAATCTTATTCTGCGCCGTGGAAACTACTCCTGTGAGAAACAGTTTGCTTCATCAGGATATGGTTGAGACACTACCAGGAACAAACTTTACACTACTTGTAATCGAAGTATACTGGACAGCCCCTGCTGCCACAGATATGCTGCTACAGGGCCATTTGACAAAACTGATACCGTGCAATCTACACTCCTGGAAATGGAAAAAAGAACACATTGACACTGGTGTGTCAGACCCACCATACTTGCTCCGGACACTGCGAGAGGGCTGTACAAGCAATGATCACATGCACGGCACAGCGGACACACCAGGAACCGCGGTGTTGGCCGTCGAATGGCGCTAGCTGCGCAGCATTTGTGCACCGCCGCCGTCAGTGTCAGCCAGTTTGCCGTGGCATACGGAGCTCCATCGCAGTCTTTAACACTGGTAGCATGCCGCGACAGCGTGGACGTGAACCGTATGTGCAGTTGACGGACTTTGAGTGAGGGCGTATAGTGGGCATGCGGGAGGCCGGGTGGACGTACCGCCGAATTGCTCAACACATGGGGCGTGAGGTCTCCACAGTACATCGATGTTGTCGCCAGTGGTCGGCGGAAGGTGCACGTGCCCGTCGACCTGGGACCGGACCACAGCGACGCACGGATGCACGCCAAGACCGTAGGATCCTACGCAGTGCCGTAGGGGACCGCACCGCCACTTCCCAGCAAATTAGGGACACTGTTGCTCCTGGGGTATCGGCGAGGACCATTCGCAACCGTCTCCATGAAGCTGGGCTACGGTCCCGCACACCGTTAGGCCGTCTTCCGCTCATGCCCCAACATCGTGCGGCCCACCTCCAGTGGTGTCGCGACAGGCGTGAATGGAGGGACGAATGGAGACGTGTCGTCTTCAGCGATGAGAGTCGCTTCTGCCTTGGTGCCAATGATGGTCGTATGCGTGTTTGGCGCCGTGCAGGTGAGCGCCACAATCAGGACTGCATACGACCGAGGCACACAGGGCCAACACCCAGCATCATGATGTGGGGAGCGATCTCCTACACTGGCCGTACACCATTGGTGATCGTCGAGGGGACACTGAATAGTGCACGGTACATCCAAACCGTCACCGAACCCATCGTTCTACCATTCCTAGACCGGCAAGGGAACTTGCTGTTCCAACAGGACAATGCACGTCCGCATGTATCCCGTGCCACCCAACGTGCTCTAGAAGGTGTAAGTCAACTACCCTGGCCAGCAAGATCTCCGGATCTGTCCCCCATTGAGCATGTTTGGGACTGGATGAAGCGTCGTCTCACGCTGTCTGCACGTCCAGCACGAACGCTGGTCCAACTGAGGCGCCAGGTGGAAATGGCATGGCAAGCCGTTCCACAGGACTACATCCAGCATCTCTACGATCGTCTCCATGGGAGAATAGCAGCCTGCATTGCTGCGAAAGGTGGATATACACTGTACTAGTGCCGACATTGTGCATGCTCTGTTGCCTGTGTCTATGTGCCTGTGGTTCTGTCAGTGTGATGATGTGATGTATCTGACCCCAGGAATGTGTCAATAAAGTTTCCCCTTCCTGGGACAATGAATTCACGGTGTTCTTATTTCAATTTCCAGGAGTGTATATATTTGTGGAAGACCACCAGTCACAGAGAAAAATGCTAATGCCTAAATACAGTTACCAATTCCTGCAGCCACAAAGCCAACCTGCCTTTGTACCAAGAAGTCCCTTTCACATAAGAACCTTTTAAGACTTGGGAACCAATTGGAAATATTATTTCAATACTAATGTGTTAATAATAATGTTAACTTTAGTTGAAGCATTTCCTAAGATTAATTCTAGTAAACAGTAACTGAATATTTTCACTAGCCACATGTAGGTACACAATATTATCAGCTGCTCTTCATCACAGAATAATAAAACTCTGTGCTGCTGCACAGATTCTTCACTAGGATTATGTGTTCCAGAATTTGGAAAGACATCATTGCATCTACATCTACGTCCATTCTCTGCAGACTACGTGGAGTGCATGGCAGTAGGTACCCACATTGTACTGTGTTATGATTTCTTTCCATTTCATTAGTATATGGAGTGTAGAAGGATTGTCTGCTAAAAATTCCTCTGTGTATGTTGTACTTAATTTAATTTTATGGGTATAATAGAGGGAAACATTCAACGTAGGAAAAATATATTTAAAAACAAAGATGATGTGACTTACCAAATGAAAGTGCTGGCAGGTCGACAGACACACAAACGAACACAAACATACACACAAAATTCAAGCTTTCGCAACGAACTGTTGGCTCATCAGGAAAGAGGGAAGGAGAGGGAAAGACGGAAGGAAGTGGGTTTTAAGGGTGAGGGTAAGGAGTCATTCCAATCCCGGGAGCAGAAAGACTTACCTTAGGGGGAAAAAAGGACAGGTATACACTCGCACACACACACATATCCATCCACACATACAGACACAAGCAGACATATTTAAAGACAAAGAGTTTGGGTAGAGATGTCAGTCGAGGCAGAAGTGTAGAGGCAAAGAAGTTGTTGAAAGACAGGTGAGGTATGAGTGGCGGCAACTTGAAATTAGCGGAGATTGAGGCCTGGAGGATAACGAGAAGAGAGGATATACTGAAGGGCAAGTTCCCATCTCCGGAGTTCGGATAGGTTGGTGTTGGTGGGAAGTATCCAGATAACCCGGACGGTGTAACACTGTGCCAAGATGTGCTGGCTGTGCACCAAGGCATGTTTAGCCACAGGGTGATCCTCATTACCAACAAACACTGTCTGCCTGTGTCCATTCATGCGAATGGACAGTTTGTTGCTGGTCATTCCCACATAGAATGCATCACAGTGTAGGCAGGTCAGTTGGTAAATCACGTGGGTGCTTTCACACATGGCTCTGCCTTTGATCGTGTACACCTTCCGGGTTACAGTCCTGTAACAGGAGCAACCACAACGGAGGGGTATCTGTTGAGAGGCTAGACAAATGTGTGGTTCCTGAAGAGGGGCAGCAGCCTTTTCAGTAGTTGCAGGGGCAACAGTCTGGATGATTGACTGATCTGGCCTTGTAACACTAACCAAAACGGCCTTGCTGTGCTGGTACTGGGAACGGCTGAAAGCAATGGGAAAAAGCAGCCATAATTTTTCCCGAGGGCATGCAGCTTTACTGTAAGGTTAAATGATGATGCCGTCCTCTTGCGTAAAATATTCCGGAGGTAAAATAGTCCCCCATTCGGATCTCCAGGCAGGGACTACTCCGAAAAACGTCATTATCAGGAGAAAGATAACTGGCGTTCTACGGATCGGAGCGTGGAATGTCAGATCCCTTAATCGGGCAGGTAGGTTAGAAAATTTAAAAAGGGAAATGGATAGTTTAAAGTTAGATATAGTGGGAATTAGTGAAGTTCGGTGGCAGGAGGAACAAGACTTTTGGTCAGGTGAATACAGGGTTATAAATACAAAATCAAATAGGGGTAATGCAGGAGTAGGTTTAATAATGAATAAAAAATAGGAGTGTGGGTAAGCTACTACAAACAGCATAGTGAATGCATTATTGTGGCCAAGATAGACACGAAGCCCATGCCTGCTACATTAGTAGAAGTTTATATGCCAACTAGCTATGCACATGATGAAGAAATTGATGGAATGTATGATGAGATAAAAGAAATTATTCAGGTAGTGAAGGGAGATGAAAATTTAATAGTCATGGGTGACTGGAATTCGAGAGTAGGAAAAGGGAGAGAAGGAAACATAGTAGGTGAATATGGATTGGGGGGTAAGAAATAAAAGAGGAAGCCATCTGGTAGAATTTTGCACAGAGCATAACTTAATCATAGCTAACGCTTGGTTCAAGAATCATAAAAGAAGGTTGTATGCATGGAAGAATCCTGGAGATACTGACAGCTATCAGATAGATTATGTAATGGTAAGACAGAGATTTAGGGTCCAGGTTTTAAATTGTAAGACATTTCCAGGGGCAGATGTGGACTCTGACCACAATCTATTGGTTATGACCTGTAGATTAAAACTGAAGAAACTGCAAAACGGTGGGAATTTGAGGAGATGGGACCTGGATAAACTAACTAAACCAGAGGTTGTACAGAGTTTCAGGGAGAGCATAAGGGAACAATTGAAGGGAATGGGGGAAATAAATACAGTAGAAAAAGAATGGGTAGCTCCGAGGGATGAAATAGTGAAGGCAGCAGAGGATCAAGTAGGTAAAAAGATGAGGGCTAGTAGAAATCCTTGGGTAACAGAAGAAATATTGAGTTTAATTGATGAAAGGAGAAAATATAAAAATACAGTAAATGAAGCAGGCAAAAAGGAATACAAACGTCTCAAAAATGAGATCGACAGGAAGTGCAAAATGGCTAAGCAGGGATGGCTGGAGGACAAATGTAAGGATGTGGAGGCTTATCTCACTAGGGGTAAGATAGATACTGCCTACAGGAAAATTAAAGAGACATTTGGAGAAAAGAGAGCCACTTGTATGAATATCAAGAGTTCACATGGAAACCCAGTTCTAAGCAAAGAAGGGAAAGCAGAAAGGTGGAAGGAGTATATAGAGAGTCTATACAAGGGCGATGTACTTGAGGACAATATAATGGAAATGGAAGAGGATGTAGATGAAGATGAAATGGGAGATATGCTACTGCGTGAAGAATTTGACAGAGCACTGAAAGACCTGAGTCGAAACAAGGCCCCAGGAGTAGACAACATTCCATTAGAACTACTGACGGCCCTGGGAGAGCCAGTCCTAGCAAAACTCTACCATCTGGTGAGCAAGATGTATGAGACAGGTGGAATACCCTCAGACTTCAAGAAGAATATAATAATTCCAATCCCAAAGAAAGCAGGTGTTGACAGATGTGAAAATTACCGAACTATCAGTTTAATAAGTCACAGCTGAAAAATACTAACATGAATTCTTTACAGACGAATTGAAAAACTGGTAGAAGCCGACCTCGGGTCAGATCAGCTTGGATTCCGTAGAAATGTTGGAACACGTGAGGCAATACTGACCTTACCACTTATCTTAGAAGAAAGATTAAGGAAAGGCAATCCTACGTTCCCGGCATTTGTAGACTTAGAGACAATTTTTGACAATGTTGACTGGAATATTCTTTTTCAAATTCTAAAGGAGGCGGGGGTAAAATACAGGGAGCGAAAGGCTGTTTACAATTTGTACAGAAACCAGATGGCAGTTATAAGAGTCGAGGGGCATGAAACGGAAGCAGTAGTTGGGAAGGGAGTGAGACAGGGTTGTAGCATCTCCCCTATGTTATTCAATCTGTGTATTGAGCAAGCTGTGCAGGAAACAAAAGAAAAATTCGGAGTAGGTATTAAAATCCATGGAGAAGAAATAAAAACTTTAAGGTTTGCCGATGACATTGTAATTCTGTCAGAGACAGCAAAGGACTTGGAAGAGCAGTTGAACGGAATGGACAGGGTCTTGGAAGGGGGATATAAGATGAACATCAACAAAAGTAAAACGAGGATAATGGAATGTAGTCGAATTAAGTCGGGTGATGCTGAGGGAATTAGATTAGGAAATGAGACACTTAAAGTAGTGAAGGAGTTTTGCTATTTGGGGAGCAAAATAACTGATGATGGTTGAAGTAGAGAGGATATAAAATGTAGACTGGCGATGGCAAGGAAAGCGTTTCTGAAGAAGAGAAATTTTTTAACATCGAGTATAGATTTAAATGTCAGGAAGTCGTTTCTGAAAGTATTTGTATGGAGTGTAGCCATGTATGGGAGTGAAACATGGATGATAAATAGTTTAGACAAGAAGAGAATAGAAGCTTTGGAAATGTGGTGCTACAGAAGAATGCTGAAGATTAGATGGGTAGATCACATAACTAATGAGGAGGTATTGAATAGAATTGGGGAGAAGAGGAGTTTGTGGCACAAGTTGACAAGAAGAAGGGACCGGTTGGTAGGACATGTTCTGAGGCATCAAGGGATCACAAATTTAGCATTGGAGGGCAGCGTGGAGGGTAAAAATCGTAGAGGGAGACCAAGAAATGAATACACTTAGCAGATTCAGAAGGATGTAGGTTGCAGTAAGTACTGGGAGATGAAGAAGCTTGCACAGGATAGAGTAGCATGGAAAGCTGCACCAAACCAGTCTCAGGACTGAAGACCACAACAACAACAATCCTATCAATTAACTGAAGTCTACTATCTCCTTAACCTATGGCTGAGCCTTTGTGATCATTCCATTTCATATTGCCACTAATTGTTGCACCAAGTATTTGTATGATTATGTAGCTACTGACAATGTCAGCGTAGGAACAACACTTAGTGAGCTTGATGTCATCATAGTGATGATGGTTAAGAGGAAGAGGAAGATTCCATATTCCAAGATTTCCGGGAAGTGTTTGATACAGTGTTCCACAGTAGACCGTTGACGAAGGTCTGAGCATATGGAATAGCTTTCCAGATATGTGAGTGGCTCAAAGATTTCTTAAGTGATAGAACTCAGTACATTGCCCTCAATGGCAAGCATTCATCAGAGGCAAAGGTGCCCCAAGGAAATGTGACAGGACTGCTCTTGTTCTCTATATACTAAATGGTCTGCCAGAGAGGGTGAGCAGCAGTCTGCAGCTGTTTGGTGATGATGCTGTAGTATACAGGAAAGTATTGTTGTTGAGTGACTGTAGAAGGACACATGATGAATGATAGCTTGCTCTAAATGTAGAGAAAACGTAAGTTATTGCAGATGAGTAGAAAAAAACAACCCAGTAACGTTCGAATATAATATTAGTTGTTTGGTGCTAGTCAGAGTCACATAGATTAAATGTCTAAGTGTAATAATGTGAAGTGATATGAAATGGAATGAACACACAAGTTTGATAGTAGTAAGGTGGATGGTTGACTTTGGTTAATTGGGAGAATTAACTCATTTATAAAGGGGGTCTGCTTACAACACTTGTATAACTATTATTAAGTACTGTCTGAGTGTTTGGGATCCCCGCCAGGTTGGATTAAAGAAAGACCGCAAAGTGATTCAGACGTGCGCTGCTATTTTTGTTACCAGTAGGTTTCATCAGTATGTATCACAGAAAAGTGTTGTGAACTGACATGGGAATCCCTGGAGAGAAGATGATATTCTTTTAGTGAAACACTGTTAAGAAAGTTTAGAACTGGCATTTGTGACTGACTGCAGAATAATTCTACTGCCAACAATGTACATCTCGCATAAGAACCTTGAAGACATTATAGGAGAAATTAGAGCTCGAATGCTTCATTTGTGAGTAGAGCGGGTAAGGGAATAACTAGGACTGTTACAAGACACCCTCTGACATGCACTGTATGGCACCCTGCTGTGTGTGTGTATATAGATGTAGATGTAGACTAATTCCAATTATGACTCACTGTTACTGTAGCCGTAGGTACTAAACTTTTGGGTTTTATGAAATGTGTAACTTTACATTTCAGAACTTAAAGCAAAGTGTCAGTCTTGGCATCACTTTGTAATCTTATCAAGATTTAGTTGGATATTTGTACAGCCTTTTCCAGATAGTACTACATTACACAGTCACCTTAAAAACACATGTCTGTTACTATTGTCTGCTAGCTAATTAATATCGACAGGAACAGCAAGGGCCCCAAGACACTTCCCTGAGGTGCACTTTATGTTACTTCTGCATCTGTTGCTTTCTCTCCATCCAAGATAACGTGCTGTGTCCTCCCTATCAAGAAATTTTCAAACAGGTCTCAAATTTCTTTCGATAGCCCACTTGACTGTAGTTTCTTTAATAAATGCTGGTGTAGTTCTGACTCAAATGCTTTTTTGTTAGTCAAGAAGTTCTGCATCCATCTTATTGCCTTGATTCATGGCTTTCGGGATGAGAAGAGCGTAAGATGGGTTTCACATGATCAATGTTTACAGAATGCACACTGTTGTGGAAGAACTAATTCTGTTTGGGGTAAGTCATTATATTTGAGATCAGGATATGTTATAAGATTCTATGACAGATAGACATCAATAATATTGCACATAAAGCAGTTTTGTGGATCAGTTATGCTACTAATCAAATAGTTGTATGTGGCCTGTGCCTTCTTTACCCAACGAGCACTGTTTTTTATGTGAGGGATCGAGTGTATATTATGATTAACAAAGAGGCTAGTTCAGCCACAAATTGTGGGGGATTTCATCCAATTTTGGTGACTTATTTTGTTTCTTGATGCTTCTTCTTCTTGTGTTGCATATCCATTAATGGATGTTTGTGATCACATTTGCCCAATCTTGATCACGTCCCTCACATTTCTTATTCCTGTCCACTGTCTGACGTCGTGGAGCCATGGCATCTTCTTCCTACCAATTTCTCTCTTGCCTTCAGTCTTCCCCTCAGTTATTAGTTGCACAAAGCGATACCTTTCGTTTCGTGTCACATGACCTAAATAACCTGTTTCCTTATGTGTGATTATTGTTAGCAGTTCTTAGTTTTTTTTACTATTCTCAAGATCTCTTCATTTGTTTTCCTTGCTGTCCATGGAATTTAAAGGGTTCCTGTCCATGTAATTTAAAGAGTTCTTCAATATCACCACATCTCAAATGCTTCCAACTTGTTCATAGTGTTTACTTTCAGCATCCAGCTTTCCATGCCATACAAAAGCATTTTTCAGCATCCAGCTTTCTGTGCCATACAAAAGCAATGACCATACATAGCTCTTCATGAATCTAATTCTAAGATTAAGCTCAGTGTCAGTGCTTGTAAAAATTTTGTTAAATTTCATGAATGTTCTGTGGGCTTTCTCTGTTTTATATCTGATTTCCATGTTGGATGACCAATTTTCGCATAACCACATCTGTAAGTAGTAGAATCTACTCTCCCTTTCTGTGGGTTGACTCTTATGCATTAGTTCCACATTGTAATATTCGTTTGAATTGTGAGTGACTCATCAATTTTGTCTTTTTGGTGTTGATACTTAGGCCCATATTATTGATGCCACATACACTACTATCTAAATCATACATCTTTGCAGTAGTGTGAAAATTAAACTGTGTCATTACTCCTAGATCTTCTCTTGTAAATAAAGATTTGAAAATGGAGCCCAGCATTTCTACTCTTGCTTTGTTACCCTAAGTTTCGGGTTCCCGTGTCATGGCACCAACTTTTGTGCAGCTGTCAGTCCTAATATATGACCAGAATTTCTTTAATTTTTGCGAGATCTTTCAGTTGACAAGTTTCTGTTAACACCTCTCTACAGCCCTGTGCTTGGTTCTGCATCTATTGTGAAGTAGTAGCTGTTTCATTACGCGATTCTTTACCACAGAGACTGTACAGCATGTATGGTCTTCCTCGTCAACAACCGTTCCACTAGCTACAAGTCTTGCTATCCAGCGCTTATTCAACCATTCTGGTAAACATGAGTCTCATATAGCCCACAGCTAAATGATTAACGTTCGTCCTAGATACATGTCACTGCAGCCTCCTTATCTAGTTTACGGTACATGTAAATCTTGTTTTCGTTTCCCTTTGTATTGTGTTGATAATCATTGTTTCTGCAACTGTATCGTAGTCACAGGTACTTATTTCAATGTGGACATCCTCAAAGAGGTAAGTGTATTTGCCGCCAATACATCCAATATATTACCGTTATGAGTGGGCTTCCGAACTATATGTACAAAATAGTTTTCACAGAAAGTGTTTGCGTAAGTATAGTTTCGCGTGTTGTCTTGTCACACCTGCCACTTCCATCACTGTAATTATCCCAATCCTTTATTGGAAGACTGAAGTCTGTTTTACGTATCATTTCTGTATCTTTGTGCTTGGTTTACTGTTTTCTTCATATCTTTCTACCGATTTCATCGCTACGCTAATGTTTTTTTACAAGCGTCCCAATCCATAACGAACAAGCCAACTGTTCTCCGCAAACTATGCAGACGACAAATGTCACATGTCCTTGTTTTGCAGCGTAAGAGTGAAATGTCTGACGATCTATCCAGTGTAGCCAACAAGTGATCATGAGGATGGGCATTTTATTTTATTAGACAAGTTTTTAAAGAGTTATGTGCAGGAGAAACTACATTCCTGTTGCTTCCTTGCCGTAGTCTCGTTGTTTGCAGTGGCAATACGCGTATTAAAGGAGAGGCTTGCGACAGCGAACTAGACTCTTTTTTTAAGAGGGCGTTGTTTACAACGTCGTAAACTCAGTTACGAGTCCTTAAGGAAGCAGAAGTTCGAAGCAAACGTGGATATGAATTGTCATATCCTGTTGATAACTTCTAATGGGTTTCTCAGAGAAGATTGTACGTCAGGCCAGTTTAATGTAGACGCGCCCTGGAGCTGACAGAAGACATTTGTTAAGCAATGGGCAGTAAATGAAAATAAGGAGCGTTTATCGTTCCAGTAGTTAGTGATGATCCGGTTAAAATTCGCTGTGATTTTCTATCTTTGTTGTATACTACTAATATTTTTAACAGCTTTACAGTTATTCTTGGTGGTGCGTCACCCTACTTAATTCCATGTCGCATTCTGCGTGTAATTTCTTGCAGAGAGTGATCTTGTGGTTTTTGCCTAGGGTTTTCACGACGTGCGGAAGTCCACTGAGAAAGAATATGTTCAATTGGACAACAGCGTACCCAGCATCAGTCTGCATGGTAGGATGTGTTCATGAAATAATAGTATATTCTTTTCTAAACGTCATGCAACTTTCGAATTAAATCCGATTGCTCCCAAGTCAAAGTCAGCAGCAGAAATAGATCGCAGCCCTGTATGTATTTCCTTTCATTCGCCCTCCAGATGACAGATGTTGCCTCATGACAGTCTTTAGCTCACAACCTAAACACTGTTGTATAATTAGTCAAGTTTCCATTTACATAGAATATGTTTATCTCTTTAATTATATTCTTTCATTGGACAGACAACTGTACATAGATCTGATTACTGAAACATGTTTTCAAATATATCTCGTAAAAATGAATTTTGATTGCAGTTCAAGGAAAAAGAACTGTTAACATCATGATCTGCCTTATCAGATGAGTAACATGAATTATGGATGTATTGATAACAGTTGCTTTTGCAATATAGTGAGGAAAGGTGATGGCAGTTTCACTTAGAATTGATTATTTTTAAGTAAGCTGTTCTTCAAGTCTGTACTAGAGGATTTCCTGCATCACAACCAAAATGGCCAATTCACATTGACAAAGACTTTTAAACTTGTTAAAGCACTACATGCACCATAGTAAATATTCTGCAAACTAGTCTGAAGTGGGTAGCAGAGACTACTTAGCATGGTACCATGTGTTGTTTACATGTAACACACTAAGTGTACTAAACATACAACTAAGCTCCTCGATAGACTTGTTTAATGTTTAGATCAGTTGACTGTATTGGTAATTGTCAAAGAAAAATCATTACCAATTTTATTATTTTATCCATAATGAGCTAAGAACACCATGGTTGTTTTCATAAATATCATTGAGGAGAAAAAAACTGCAACCGGCCACACCTTTTGGTGGATATTGTAAAGCATAAATAATACCCATTTCTCAAGTAAGTAAAGTGTAAAGATCCTATATATAATGTAAAAGCTTTCCTAAACAAGAAAATTGTGGATATTCTGTTATAAGACCAACCAGAATAATGTGGAATTTGTAAAAATAAAGCATTCATCAAAAAGTGTGGCTGATTACTGATTTTTGCAGTTCAGTATTGCCAGTTTGCTGTAAGAATGGAGCATCTAATAAGATAGAGGTCTTTGTTCTTTTTTATTTCTTGAGAGTTCCAATTCCTAGGTTTGGTAGTAGCTTGTTAAAGATTTTTGCAACAGAATGCCTAACAGTATGCTGAAACCTTCAGGAGGGATGTCCAGTTTCCCCATATAATAAAAGAGCTCGTGTTACAGACCGTTGCCAGTTTACAGTAGCCCATATCTATCTGTAGTAGCCCTATACAGTCTCTGTTGCGCAATAGAATTTATTTCAATGACCAGATTCAGATGTTTGAAACTGGATGCTTGACAACTTTTATCAGTTGTTATATTAAAGAAATTCTACTCTGCAAGTGGGACTGTGTAGGCTCCTACTGCATACATTTCTTCTAACTTTCCTACCTCAAAAGAACATTTATTTTTCTTTATACGATTTACTTTAGTTGAAATGTTTGTATCTAGTTTTTTATTTTGTGAATACAAAATGTGTGGAATTTAAAAAATGCATTGAATGAATCAGAATCTTTATTTCCCTTTCAGTATTTTTTCACGCACTTCACTTTGTCGAAGTTAAGTATGAAGTTAAGTTTTATACAAGAATCAGTCATGTACAGGGTCACATAAGGAAATAGTTTATTTAGAAACAGAAAGTTTTTTCTTTATCATTTAAGAATAAAGTACACAGTAATGACAAGCTTATTGTGTGCTGCTTTGCTGTAAGGCCTGCTCAGATTTTTTTCTTTCTGTAATCAAATTTTTACATAATTCACTAATTGTAACATGTAAACTTTTCACGCTAATTAAGGCCATAGAAGCATGGACTTTTCTGAATGTACTTCCACTACTGCAAGTAGTTCCACCCATCACTTTTACTTCTTAAAAAGTCCACACTTGCATGATCATTGGCACCAGCGCAATGTAGGTTCTTGGGACAGGGTTTCATTCAGTGGTTGCCAACCTCGGTTACCTTCTCTCCATGTGGAGAGTGTGTTGTTTACCCTGGGTGGCAGTGTGATGACTTACGGTTGAATCCCTTGTGAAATCTTCTTTGGTCTTCTTGGATATTCCGGCTGCAGTGTCGTCAAAGGTGCGCCAGATTGACTAACTCCTTATCGCTGCTTTGGGATAGAATATCCTTAATATCTGACATCCATTACCTGCTGCATCTTCATAGTGTGCGGTCCCACAATGTGTGTTCTGGTGTGTCCATACTGTTACAACGTCAAGTTTAACACACATATTTCAGAACGACACAACACATATAAGTCACAGAGTAAGTTGACAAGCAAGACATGTGTACACGTTAGGATTCGAATGAGCACTGAGTCCCAGTCTAGCGGCCGCTGCTCGGCTGGCCGCTTAGGTGGCGCAGCTGCTGCACGGCTGGCAGACAGCGCCGCACATAGAGGACGCGCGTAATTGCGTGGCGGCGCTTTGAATGATCGGCGAGTCACAACACATACTACTGCAGGCACAGCTATAATTCATCTGTGTTCTGGTTTTGTACAGATATGTGGCATAAGAGCTGTGGTCAGTCAGGTAATGTATTAACCCACTCAAAGGGCTAAGAAATCTCATTTTGAATCTCTCCCTAATGTTGGGGAGAAAAATATGCATCTCTCATTGCCTTTTTCAAATTGACCTCAGTTCCAAGCATCCTTCATACCTCCATTTGATTACCTTTCTTTAACCAGTAGAAGGCTCCCTTTCTCCTAACTTCCAAGTCCAATGGTCATATTCCTAGAATTACTAACAAATCAACTGTTCTCACTACTGAGGCTGGCTTCACTAACTGCAGTCTGTGAGCCAAAATGCTTGCACCATATCCTAAGACTGTTGCTAATATAGACTGGTGGTATGGTTGTCTTCAAGGGAAGCTGAAATTACCTATTTACAATGGTTGTAATTTTATTCATCAGATTTGTACCTTTCCTATCTGCTTCCTGTACATGATGTGCAAAGTTACAATTTTTGTCCAGAAATACCCCAGTATATCTCATTACTGCATTCCTCCTAATTGTTAAATCATTTAGTTTTATGTTAGGGTTTCTTATTAGGTTCCCATTCAGCAGGAGGTATCTGGTTTTGTGAGGTGCTAGTGAAAAGTTAACACTTAGACATCAGCCCTCAAGGTTGTGGAGGGCTGCATTACATTTGTCTTCTGTAATTCTTCTGGGGTTACCACTTCCAATGAACAGCACGTCATCTGCAAATGCCACCAGTCCCCATATGTTTCCACTTCATATAACTTGTGTAATAAGGGCCCCAGTGCTACATCCCAAAACTTCAGACCACACCCTGACCCCTGCAGACAACATTTCGTTATTGTCTTCATTATTTTCTTTCCTGGGCATGTTAAAGCAGCATGTGGTGTGTGGCAATAATCTTTCAGGCAGTTATACAGTGCTTCTGGTCACTCCAAATCCGTAAGGTGACCAAAGAAATACAGCCACCATAGGTTATCGAAAGTGCCAGCAATATCAGTCATCATTGCTGGAGCGTACGTAGAATGAATATCTGTCGCTAGCGAGATCACCTTATTAATTGTGCCTTCAGTTGGCTTGCCTTCTCTAAACCCATACTGGCGAGGGCTCACACTGTGTAGCAGTCTTTGATCTTGTTGTTATTTGCACAATAGTTTTTCATATCTTGCTGAGAATGTTCAAAAGACAACTGGTCTGTAGGATTTGAGTATAATTTGATCCTTTTCTTGCCTTTTACTAATTATTACCACTTCAGTGTTTTTCCACAAAGCAGGGACCCTTCCTTGCAAGAGAGTAACTATCTAATTGATAATATAAGGTTTGTCTACTTGGGCAGGAATCCTGTCCGGTCCTGGAGATTTTTCTTTTTCAATCCTAAAATTATTTATGTAATTTTTTTCTTGTGCAAAGGGGTACACAAGTTTATTGTTTATACATTCTTCCCGTAACATTTCCCATAACCTACTCTGATCATCTGTCTTGCCTTCTTTTCCATCATCGGCAAGTAGCATAGGAATAATAGAGGAAATAGAGAAAATGCAGAGAAAAACAGCACTATTTGTCACGGGTTACTTTAGCAAATGCAACAGCACCACAAAATGCTCGGCCAGTGAAAGTGGGAGGTGCTGCAAGAGAGTTGTGCTGCATCACATTTTGCTTTACGCCAAAGTTCCAATAGCATAAATTTGCAGAAAGGTCGAAAAGTGTATTGCTTCTTATTGTGTGTATCTCGTGGGAATATCATAAAGGTAAAATTAGAGAGATCAGAGCTCACTTAGAGACTTACGAGCAATCGTTCTTCCTGAAAATCGCTCATGACTGGAACAAGAAAAGAAGGAAGTGTTAAGTGAGGAAACTGCAAATCCCAAAATCTTTGGACTTACAAATAAGAATGCCTTATTAACCAGTTCGTCCATAATTTGCCAGAATATTTGGCCTCAGGAGTTTAATGGTCATAAAAGCAACATAACAATCCCAGGTACGGACAGCTGATAACGTTATGATAAATTAGGACAGTTAGGTATATGCTTAATATTAAGTGTTAGATAAAAAACAGCAGCTGATCAGTGTAAAATAAAGAGCAATGGGTTTTTTTCAAAAGAAGCTACTTTTTGTAAAAAAGTCACGTAATTGTCTGTCTGAGCAGATTAGCACTTGTTGTAATAGATCGTTTGTATCTTTACAGAAGTAGCCTACAGTGACTGTGTCTGGCTCTTAATGTATAACTTGACTTGTTCCACATTCTTGAAGGCTCTTTTTCGTGATGGGCTTACAGAACATGATATGTAAATGAATAAACGAGCTATAAAATTACACTGAAGAGGTGGAATGGCTGGCTGCTATTTACCTCAAGGAAGCAAATTCTTAGTACTGATTAGACATATTGAAAAGTGAAAAATCTGTTCCTAGTATTTGGAAGTGTTAAGTTTGTTTCTCAGGGTGGAAAGCGGGAGACATTGTGGAAGCTTGAAAGGGAGGAGGTGAGGTGAGGTGGGGAGGGGTGAGGGTAGGTCACTCAGACCTCCCAGGGTGATAGCGACAACATTTTGAAAATTGAATCACGTAACATTCTTAAGCTACTGCATTCACAGACATTACATGAAAGGGAAAAGAAGGCTTTTGTATGCTATTACCTTTTTTTTCCCAGATTCATCGCTGTAATACATTAACGAATGAACATGAAGTCAGATTTATTTCTGTTCAGTGTCCTTTTTAATGCTTTTGTTTTTCTTACCTGATTCTAAGTTGACCCCACAGTATAGTGTATTCATACTGTCAATAACTGAGAAGTGCAAATATTAATTTCAGATGTTAAAGATCCGATTGTACTCTGGTGGACACCATTCACCGGAGACTTAGGATCTGTTAAACAGTGTGGAAACAAACGATGCTTCTTCACACAAGACAGGAGGTTTCAGAACCATCCATTAACAAAGGTATATGTTGTTTTGTTTTGACTCATTTATTGGGTTTGTCATCCTTGAAGTTTCTTCATGCCCCGTGTAGTAGTTTCATGTATGTACTGTCTTTGCATTTGTTCATAGCATATTCATACTGAGTATATAAGAATTTTTGTCAAAATTTATGAGTGTATTCATAAGTACTGTCGAACTTGTGTATACAAAGTTAGTTTCTTTCTGTCTCACATAATTTTCAGCATAATAAAAGCTGCATCGTTTCTTTCCATGTCAGGTTTGTGTCTCACAATAAACATGCTATCCTATGTTGTAGTACACTATATTGTAGTTGTGCTCACACTTGTCTGCATAATAGAATATGCTGTAAGTTGTCCCTGCCGTATAAAAACACACAGGTTTACTCATTATCAGTAATAAATAATAAACTGAGACATCAGTAGATGAGATTCTTTTATTTTTTGTTCTGTTTCTACAATAAATGTTAGCTGTTCACTGTATTCGTAATTTATGTGTATTATTGAGTTATCTCTCTTATTTAAAAAAAATTAACGGATGCAGATTAGAATATTAGTGGAGCTCCACCTCTCTCTCAGAATGGAATATGGCATTAAGAACTTCAGAAGGGATTTTGAAAGTTGGATCACATAACATCCCCATGTCATGCCATTCAAGGATACATACACACATACACACAAAAAGAAGAATTAGGTATTTTGCTTCTATTTATTTCATAACAGTAGTTTTTATAACACAGACAGTAGGGATGCTTTTTTAGAATACAGCGTAGCAAATTGACTCGTGCAGGTGATTGTGAAACTCTAGGAAATGAAGTTAAAATAAATTACCAGAAAGTTCAGTATATAGCAAATAAAACAAGGCTCTTGGGCATATACCTAAATGAAACTAAACCACATTTCCTCATAGTGAGTAAATTGGGTTGCAAGGAAGATGAAGCATATGGCTCCAAGCTAAGTAACTACAAACTCATAAATTTGTTCTGTAGAAAAATGCTGAAATTTGGTGCAGTAGGCATTTATAGCACAAATGATACAGCATGTGATAGAGTGAAATGGTTCAACAATCTTGAGTACTGAAATGGTAATTGCGGTTGCAGCTAAGGAAAAACAGCCCGACTATATCATCCCTCTAGATGTCACCTTGAAGCACCATTGAAGAATTTATTGAGAGGACTTACTGGGAGGAAAAAATCAGTGTCTAAAGGAAGTTTTGTTTGTTGGATACATCAATGGAGTCTCATTAAAAACTAGCATTAGTTATTCACATCATGACAACTCACTAATGTTATAACAATAACCACATAAACTCCAGACCTACAAGAATTAACAATAGATATGCAGACATGAACTGAGCACATTCTCACAAACCATAACAGAGGAGGACATACAGGTAACCACCTGAGAAAACTGCATATCTCATGTAGACCCATCCCCAATGTGCCAAAATATGTTTTTCCATTGTTTTTATGACAATTATTATTCTGGTGCTTGCCTATAAAATACAAAATTGGCAAATGAACATGATAGTGTAAAAAATTTATGTAATTGAAACTACACCCAGAATTTTGTGACAGTGGTAATTAATTTACCTCCATTAAAAATTGTTATTGTTGTGATCTTCAGTCCTGAGACTGGTTTGATGCAGCTCTCCATGCTACTCTATCCTGTGCAAGCTTCTTCATCTCCCAGTACCTACTGCAACCTACATCCTTCTGAATCTGCTTAGTGTATTCATCTCTTGGTCTCCCTCTACGATTTTTACCCTCCACGCTGCCCTCCAATACTAAATTGGTGATCCCTTGATGCCTCAGAACATGTCCTACCAACTGATCCCTTCTTCTGGTCAAGTTGTGCTACAAACTTCTCTTCTCCCCAATCCTATTCAATATTTCCTCATTAGTTATGTGATCTACCCATCTAATCTTCAGCATTCTTCTGTAGCACCACATTTCGAAAGCTTCTATTCTCTTCCTGTCCAAACTATTTATCGTCCATGTTTCACTTCCATACATGGCTACACTCCATACAAATACTTTTAGAAATGACTTCCTGACACTTAAATCTATACTCAATGTTAAAAAATTTCTCTTCTTCAGAAACGCTTTCCTTGCCATTGCCAGTCTACATTGTATATCTTCTCTACTTCAACCATCATCAGTTATTTTGCTCCCCAAATAGCAAAACTCCTTTACTACTTTAAGTGTCTCATTTCCTAATCTAATTCCCTCAGCATCACTCGACTTAATTCGACTACATTCCATTATCCTCGTTTTGCTTTTGTTGATGTTCGTCTTATATCCTCCTTTCAAGACACTATCCATTCCGTTCAACTGCTCTTCCACTTCCTTTGCTGTCTGTGACAGAATTACAATGTCATCGGTGAACCTCAACGTTTTTATTTCTTCTCCATGGATTTTAATACCTACTCCGAATTTTTCTTTTGTTTCCTTCACTGCTTGCTCAATATACAGATTGAATAACATTGGGGAGAGACTACAAACCTGTCTCACTTCCTTCAACCACTGCTTCCCTTTCAAGTCCCTCGGCTCTTATAATTGCCATCTGGTTTCTGTACAAATTGTAAATAGCCTTTCGCTCCCTGTATTTTACCCCTGCCACCTTCAGAATTTGAAAGAGAGTATTCCAGTCAACATTGTCAAAAGCTGTCTCTAAGTCTACAAATGCTAGAAACATAGGTTTGCCCTTCGTTAATCTAGCTTCTAAGATATGTCGTAGGGTCAGGATCGCTTCATGTGTTCCAACATTTCTACAGAATCCAAACTGCTCTTCCCCAAGGCTGGCTTCAACCAGTTTTTCCATTCGTCTGTGAAGAATTCATGTTAGTATATTGCAGCCGTGACTTATTAAACTGATAGTTCAGCAATTTTCACACCTGTCAATACTTGCTTTCTATGGGAATGGAATTATTGCATTCTTCTTGAAGGCTGCAGGTATTTTGCCTGTCTCATACATCTTACTCACCAGATGGTACAATTTTATCAGGACTGGCTCTCCCAAGGCTGTCAATAGTTCTAATGGAATGTTATCTACTCCCGGGGCCCTGTTTCGACTTAGATCTTTCAGTGCTCTGTCAAACTCTTCACGCAGTATCATATCTCCCATTTCATCTTCATCTACATCCTCTTCCCTTTCCATAATATTGTCCTCAAGTACATCACCTTTGTATAGTCCCTCTATATACTCCTTCCACCTTTCTGCTTTCCCTTCTTTGCTTATAACTCGGTTTCCATCTGAGTTCTTAATATTCATACAGGTGGTTCTCTTTTCTCCAAAGGTCACTTTAATTTTCCTGTAGACAATATCTATCTTCCGCTAGTGATATATACTTCTACATCCTTACATTTATCCTCTAGCCATCCCTGCTTAGCCATTTTTCACTTCCTGTCAATCTCATTTTTGAGACATTTGTATTACTTTTTGCCTGCTTCATTTACTGCATCTTTATATTTTCTCCTTTCATCAATTAAATTCAATATCTATTCTGTTACCCAAGGATTTCTACTAGCCCTTGTCTTTTTACCTACTTGATCCTCTGCTGCCTTCACTATCTCATCCCTCGAAGCTACCCATTCTTCTTCTACTGTATTTCTTTCCCCCATTCCTGTCAATTGTTCCCTTATGCTCTCCCTGAAACTCTGTACAACCTGTGGTTTAGTCAGTTTATCCAGGTCCCATCTTCTTAAATTCCTGCCTTTTTGCAGTTTCTTCAGTTTTAAACTACAGTTCATAACCAATCGATTGTGGTCGGAGTCCACATCTACCCCTGGAAATGTCTTACAATTTAAAACCTGGTTCCTATACCTCTGTCTTACCATTATATAATCTATCTGAAACCTGTCAGTATCTCCAGGCTTCTTCCGTGTATACAGCCTTCTTTTATGATTCTTGAACCAAGTGTTAGCTATGATTAAGTTATGCTCTGTGCAAAATTCTGCCATATGGCTTCCTCTTTAATTTCTTAGCCTCAATCCATATTCTCCTACTAAGTTTCCTTCTCTCCCTTTTCCTACTACCTAATTCCAGTCACTCATGACTATTAAATTTTCGTCACCTTTCACTATCTGAATAATTTCTTTTATTTCATCATACATTTTTTCAATTTCTTCGTCATCTGCAGAGCCAGTTGGCATATAAACTTGTACTACTGTAGTAGGTGTGGGCTTCGTATCTATCTTGGCCACAATAATGCATTCACTATGCTGTTTATAGTAGCTTACCCGCATTCCTATTTTCCGATTCATTATTAAACCTACTCTTGCATTAAAAATACATTTAAAATTATTCAACTTTTTAAAAAGGAAATATTGATGAGTGTAAATCACTTTTTAAGTAGTTGTGACAGCCATTCATAAACAAAATAAAATTATTTATGATTTAATTGATAATACTTTAGGTCACTAACAACCGTTGTTATAATTTTAAAACGGTTAAAACAAAATGAAACCGTATCTGCAGGTAGGTAGGACTCCACAGACAACAGCTGCATGGCTATCCAGCACACTACTGGCTGGGCTACTTCACTTATCTGCTGCCTAACTATTTATGTCCATATATGAGGTGTATATGAGTTATGTTTAAAACTTAAGAGACTTCCCCCCTCCCTCCCTGGATAGTACACTTTAAGACTTACATGAGTGGACATCCTTGAGGCATACTAGTAAACTGCAAAGCCTCATCGCGAACTGAATTTCTGAGATCAGAAGGTTCCCTAGTCAGTCCTTCTAATAATGTCAACACTTCTTTTGCTCTCCCAAATTGTAACAAACTATTGACATTGATGCATGTTTCTTCCCATGTCTCATTCTTTGCTATCCTTATTTCTTCCATTTAATTCTTGTTTTCCTTATAGACTACCCTGGTTTCTTATGATTTATCATTCAGCTACTGCATTCTGCTTTTCTGTCATTGCTGTCTTTATCTCTTTTTGATCACCATTCTGCTTTCCGATTGTGGTTATTTTCCTGTATGTCCAGCTGGCACTAAAACTCCTCTGTGTTTTAATATTGATCTTATATATTCGTAAATTTCTTCAGAACTTCCTTCAAATGATTCATCCAATATCCTCCCTATTCTGGTAGCAAATAAAGTTCCTATACATTCATCTTGGAAGTTATTGTTATAATGTTTATTTTCATCCTTCCAGTATGCTTCATTTTTATAGCAGCATTATTATTTTTCCTTAGTGTTTTCAACAGCCAGAAAGTTTCATTTTTTATTAAGTATTGGTCAGATTAACATTGGGCTCCTGTATAAGCCCTTCATCAGCCACACTGAAGGTACTTTTTTGTCTAATTACGATGTAGTCTTATTGTAGATCTGTTATTTGGTTACCTGCCATTCTATTGCCAAGAATGTTTATGAATATTTTTGTGTTAATGTGTTGTTGGGTTTTAGATCAAATACCTGATAAATTTCAATCAGTTGTTCTCCATCATGATTAGTACTGCTTCTCTGCATTTTCCTGCTATCGTACGAGTCCCTGATTTCTACTCTTGCATTCATGTCTCTCATAATTATTTTCTTCCTTCCTGGAATTTTTCCATGATCTTTCAGAGAGTTGTCCACAAAGCATATTTCTCCTGGTCATTTGTACTCTTCATGGATGCATATACTCCAATAATCACATTTTCCCTGGCAAATGGTTTCACTTCAGCAAGAATAGTATTTTTGCTGATAAATTCCCAGTTTGTGATTATTTTCTTCCGTATTTTCTTGTATCATAATGGGTACTCCTGCTCTGGCCTGTACAGCTTTGGATATTGGACTCAAAATGTGTTTGTAACTACCAAAGCATCCATTTTGAATTTGTCAAATTCTATGGGTAACACATTCAGTTTAGCAGAAATATCTTGCACATTTCAACATTCAGATGTCAGTTTCCTTTCTCCGTTGTCAGTCTGTCACCCAAAAGTTTTCTTTTTCCAATCATATTGTTAAGCTTTTTAGAATTTCATTATTTATGTCCTCCAATCTGGAGGACTGATTTAATTTATTCTCAAGGTTTTTTTCCTATCACATTTGATGAACCAATCTAAAACTTCAAGGTAACACTGCTAGGTTTGGTCCAGCTAGGGTATTTGTTATCCCTCATACCTACCACATTTGGCAGACATTCTCTGTCTGCCACCTCCAGAGGCATCTGCTGGGAGGCTAGCAACTCTACACAGGATAATGTGTAATCAGTTTTTAATAAAAAAAGAAACTGATAATTTATGATCTTTATTTTTATGTAATGTATGCATTTGTTTTTTACTAATAAGTTAATTAGTACAGCCTTGTATCTCAATATATATCTGTGAACGAAAGCCATGACAATGTCTGAAATAAATGAATAAATAAATAAACAAACAAATAAATGCAACATGAATGCAGGTGAGAATCTTGGCTAATAGTTCAAAAATAGATGGAAAGGTTTGACTCCTATTTTTTCTTTTATTAATGTTAATATTTGCATTTGTTCCTCCTTAGTTTTTAGTTCAGTGAAGTTTATATTGCATTTAAAAAAGTACCCTATTGCTACCTCCAATCCTTAAACTGGATAATATTAGAATATTACTCATTCTTGAAACTGCCCTCTTCAAGCAAACAGCAACCACAGCCACTGGCTGAGGTTTCTGGTTTTCATGACAGAGAAAGTATGTACCATCTTCAAAAGCTCATAATATATATTTAAAAAAGTTAGTTCATTGGTATGCATGGACACCTTATCTGTAAACATTACCTGCATAAATTAGCTATGTATCATGCACATTTTTACAGTCCAATGACTCAGTGGTCAAGCGATGGGTCTCTCATTTAGGAGGAGTGAGGTTCAAATCTTTGTCCTGTCATCCAGATTAATGATTTTTTATTTTAATAAATTGTTAATGATCAGTTCATAGTTGTATATAATGCAAAACAGTAATGTCAGACTTTCGAATGCTCACTTGCATGAAGTGTGTCTTAATACAAAGATTGGAGGGCGTTTCCTTTCCCTTCAGGACCTGTACTTCCTGCCTTAGCTTACTGTGTTTCCTATCTTTCCATTTCTCTTAATGAAGCTATTTTCGAAAATTTTTAAAAATTTTTAAACTGGGTGTCTGTCAGTCCTCACTTAGTGATCTCTCTTTCAGCAGCTTGCATCTAGAACATTCTTTTTCTATTCCTGCCATTCCTAGTATTCATTCTTTATTTACTTTAATTTTAATTACTATTTTTGTTGTTTTTTTCTCCAGGCATTTGTTTTCTACGGTTCCCGTTTTGATATGTTTGATCTTCCGTTACCACGTAATTGGGAGAAATACAGTTGGGCTTTATTTCACGAAGAATCTCCAAAAAATATTCCTGCTTTTTCACATTCAAAGGCACTTTCACTATTTAATATTACTGCCACATTTAGCAGGCACAGTCACTTTCCTTTGACTTTTCAGTACTTAAAAGATTTGGATGTCTTGACTGGTAAGTTATAAAGTCATAATTTTCTTGTATGAATTTGTTATATCTGTAACTGATGTCAGTATTAGATTTTTTAACTTTGATTGTAAAGAGAAGATAGTTATTGAATGACATGAATGACTATAAGGAAAATAAATAATGGAAGGACTAAAGGCAACAACTTACCAAGTAACTGACTGCTGAGCTTCATATATGCACATAAATGAGGCTTCCGTGACCAATTTCAGTTTGAATAAAAACCTTCCATTTTTTATATTATACCAAGGACTTTCCATTACCAAATTTATAAAGAAAATACATTATTGAAATGACATGTTTCTTTCATTAATTTATTGTGTTTCATAGATCCCATCATGAAGAAGAAACTTTAGGTACACTGAAAGAGTCAAGTTTCACATTAACTTAGTGAAGCAGTTTTGAGAAAATGTGTTAATATACATCTACATCAATACTCTGCAAACCACTGTGAGGTGCATGGCCGAGGGTACGTCCCATTGTACCAGTTACTAAGATTTCTTCCCGTCTGTGGGAAAAATGATTGTTTGAATACCTCTATGCATGCAGTAATCCTCATTATCTCAATGTGAACAATACATAGGGGACTGTAGTATATTCCTACAGTCGTCATTTAAAGCTGGTTTCTGAAACTTCAGTAATAGACTTTCTCGTGATAGTTTACATCTGCCATGAAGAACCCTGCAGTTCAGCTCCTTTAGTATCTCTGTGACACTCTCCCATGGATTGAACAAACCAGTGACCATTCATGCCGCCCTTCTCTGCATGTGTTCAATATCCCCTGTTAGTCCTATTTGGTATGGGTTCCACACACTTGAGCAATATTCTAGAACCAGTTGAACAAGTGATATGTAAGCTGCTCCTTTGTTGACTGATTGCACTTCTCCAGTATTCTACCAATAAACTGGAGTGTACCACCTGCTTTATCCATGACTGAGCCTATGTGATCATTCCATTTTGTATCCCTGCAAAGTGCCACATACAGGCATTTGTATGAGTTGGCTGATACCAGCAGTGTCTCATTGATATTATAGTCATAGGATATTATGTTTTTTCATTTTGCTAAGTGCACAGTTTTACATTTCTGAACATTTAAAGAAAGTTCCCAATCCTTCATCTACATCTACATCTACATCCATACTCCGCAAGCCACCTGACGGTGTGTGGCGGAGGGTACCTTGAGTACCTCTATCGGTTCTCCCTTCTATTCCAGTCTCGTATTGTTCATGGAAAGAAGGATTGTCGGTATGCCTCTGTGTGGGCTCTAATCTCTCTGATTTTATCCTCATGGTCTCTTCGCGAGATATACGTAGGAGGGAGCAATATACTGCTTGACTCTTCGGTGAAGGTATGTTCTCGAAACTTTGACAAAAGCCCGTACCGAGCTACTGAGCGTCTCTCCTGCAGAGTCTTCCACTGGAGTTTATCTATCATCTCCGTAACGCTTTCGCGATTACTAAATGATCCTGTAACGAAGCGCGCTGCTCTCCGTTGGATCTTCTCTATATCTTCTATCAACCCTATCTGGTACGGATCCCACACTGCTGAGCAGTATTCAAGCAGTAGGCGAACAAGCGTACTGTAACCTACTTCCTTTGTTTTCGGATTGCATTTCCTTAGGATTCTTTAAATGAATCTGTCTGGCATCTGCTTTACCGACGATCAACATTATATGATCATTCCATTTTAAATCATTCCTAATGCGTACTCCCAGATAATTTATGGTATTAACTGCTTCCAGTTGCTGACCTGCTATTTTGTAGCTAAATGATAAAGGATCTATCTTTCTGTGTATTCGCAGCACAGTACACTTGTCTACATTGAGATTCAATTGCCATTCCCTGCACCATGCGTCAATTCGCTGCAGATCCTCCTGCATTTCAGTACAATTTTCCATTGTTATAACCTCTCGATACACCACAGCATCATCCGCAAAAAGCCTCAGTGAACTTACGATGTCATCCACAAGGTCATTTATTTATATTGTGAATAGCAACGGTCCTATGACACTCCCCTGCGGCACACCTGAAATCACTCTTACTTCGGAAGACTTCTCTCCATTGAGAATGACATGCTGCGTCCTGGTATCTAGGAACTCTTCAATCCAATCACACAATTGGTCTGATAGTCCATATGCTCTTACTTTGTTCATTAAACGACTGTGCGGAAGTCAAGAAACACGGCATCTACCTGTGAACCCGTGTCTATGGCCCTCTGAGTCTCATGGACGAATAGCATGAGCTGGGTTTCACATGACCGTCTTTTTCGAAACCCAAGCTGATTCCTACAGAGTAGATTTCTTGTCTCCAGAAAAGTCATTATACTCGAACACAACACGTGTTCCAAAATTCTACAACTGATCGACGTTGGAGATATAGGTCTATAGTTCTGCACATCTGCTCGGCATCCCTTCTTGAAAACGGGGATGACCTGTGCGCTTTTCCAATCCTTTGGAACGCTATGCTCTTCTAGAGACCTACGGTACACCGCTGCAAGAAGGGGGGCAAGTTCCTTCGCGTACTCTGTGTAAAATTGAACTGGTATCCCATCAGGTCCAGAGGCCTTTCCTCTTTTGAGCGATTTTAATTGTTTCTCTATCCCTCTGTCATCTATTTCGATATCTACCATTTTGTCATCTGTGCGACAATCTAGAGAAGGAACTACAGTGCAATCTTCCTCTGTGAAACAACTTTGGAAAAAGACATTTAGTATTTCAGCCTTTAGTCTGTCATCCTCTGTTTCAGTACCATTTTGGTCACAGAGTGTCTGGACATTTTGTTTTGACCCACCTACCGCTTTGACATAAGACCAAAATTTCTTAGGATTTTCTGCCAAGTCAGTACACAGAACATTACTTTCGAATTCATTGAACGCCTCTCGCATAGCCCTCCTCACACTACATTTCGCTTCGCGTAATTTTTGTTTGTCTGCAAGGCTTTGGCTATGTTTATGTTTGCTGTGAAGTTCCCTTTGCTTCCGCAGCAGTTTTCTAACTCGGTTGTTGTACCACGGTGGCTCTTTTCCATCTCTTACGATCTTGCTTGGCACATACTCATCTAACGCATTATGTACGACGGTTTTGAACTTTGTCCACTGATCCTCAACACTATCTGTACTTGAGACAAAACTTTTGTGTTGAGCCAACAGGTACTCTGAAATCTGCTTTTTGTCACTTTTTCTAAACAGAAAAATCTTCCTACCCTTTTTAATATTCCTATTTATGGCTGAAATCATCGATGCCGTAACCGCTTTATGATCGCTGATTCCCTGTTCTGCGTTAACTTTTTCAAATAGTTCGGGTCTGTTTGTCACCAGAAGGTCTAATATGTTATCGCCATGAGTCGGTTCTCTGTTTAACTGCTCAAGGTAGTTTTCAGATAAAGCACTTAAAAAAATTTCACTGGTTTCTTTGTCCCTGCCACCCGTTATGAACGTCTGAGTCTCCCAGTCTATATCCGGCAAATTAAAATCTCCACCCAGGACTATAACATGGTGGGGAAATCTACTCGAAATATTTTCCAAATTATCCTTCAGGTGCTCAGCCACAACAGCTGCTGAGCCAGGAGGCCTATAGACATCCAATTACCATGTCTGAGCCTGCTTTAACCGTGACCTTCACCCAAATCATTTCACATTTAGGATCTCCGTCAATTTCCTTCGATACTATTGCACTTCTTATCGCTATAAACACGCCTCCCCCTTCACTGTCCAGCCTGTCTCTGCGGTATACATTCCAATCTGAGTTTAGGATTTCATTACTGTTTACGTCTGGTTTCAGCCAACTTTCTGTCTCTAGTACTATATGGGCGTTGTGACCGTTTATTAATGAGAGCATTTCTGGGACCTTTCTGTAGACGCTCCTGCAGTTTACTATTAGCACATTAATATTGTTATTCCCTGTTGCATTTTGCCTACTCCTACCTTGCCGCGTCTCAGGAGGTGTCTTGTCGGGCCTAGGGAGGGAAGTATCTAACCTAAAAAACCCCCATGTGCATTCCACACGTACTCCGCTACCCTTGTAGCCGCTTCCGGTGTGTAGTGCATGCCTGACCTATTCAGGGGGACCCTACATTTCTCCACCCGATAGCGGAGGTCGAGAAATTTGCACTCCAGATCTCCGCAGTATCGTCTGAGCCTCTAGTTTAAGCCTTCCACTCGGCTCCAAACCAGAGGACCGCGATCGGTTCTGGGAACGATACTACAAATAGTTAGCTCTGATTTCACCCCGCGAGCGAGGCTTTCCGCCTTCACCAATTCCGCCAACCGCCTGTACGAACTGAGGATGACCTCTGAACCCAGACGGCAGGAGTCATTGGTGCCGACATGAGCAACAATTTGCAGTCGGGTGCACCCAGTGCTCTCTATCGCCGCCGGTAGGGCCTCCTCCACATCTCGGATGAGACCCCCCGGCAAGCAGACAGAGTGAACACTGGCCTTCTTCCCCGACCTTCCCGCTATTTCCCTAAGGGGCTCCATCACCCGACAATTAAAGCTTCCTAAAAGCAAATACACACGGAAGAAGAAGTGACAAGTAAGAAAAATACAGTTAATACTTAAATTAAGGTAGCTCGCTGCACAGCAGACGTGAAGCAGACGGCAGTTACGAAGATGCCCCACTTTGAAATGTTATTAGGATCGGGCTGAATATTTATGCAGCCACTTTCATTAATGAGTGAATAATCATTAAATGTTTCTAAAATACCAGTGCTTACTCAAGCTAAATCCATAACAGTAAAGTGAACAGGGGTGTTGGTACTTCGAAAAAGGCTGCTGCTTCCTCGATTCTGTTAAGTAGCTGCTTTTTGTCCCCTATTGCTAGCTTAATATCTGCACGGCCACATTGGTTTTCATCATAGAACAACACTTTCCTCTGTTCTATAAGCAGAAGACGCCCGTGTACACAAACAGTGTCACTCCCAGCAAAGCTAACAAAGATCACCAATCTTTGAATCTAGATAACAGTAATTTATAGAGGACATATGTTTTAATTTGTTCTGAATCTATAAAGATTCTCAGTTTTTTGCTTTGTGTCAGATGGGAGTTTGTTGAAGACTTTCAAGCAGATTACGGAACAATCATCTCCACCCAGAACAAAGAGATGAAGCGTCCATGGAAATTATTTATGTGCTTTGTACTGTGGTTGTGTAAATTACAGTGTAACTGAAACTGATTCTTATTATCAGCAAGAAATTTTGACAGTGTTACTAAAACAATTGCACATGACTGAAACTGTCCCATAGGTAACTAAAAAGTTAGTAACAATATTATGAGAAGGAAAGTTGCTACTCACCACATAGCGGAGATGCTGAGTCGCGGATAGGCAGTTGTGCCTATCTGCGAGTCAGAATCTGCGCTATATGGTGAGTAGCAACTTTCCTTCTCATAACATTGTTACCTTCCATCCTGGATTTTCCATTGTTTGAAAAAAGTTGGTAGGCTTGGGACTTACCAAAATTGTGAGTTTTTTGTAATGTATTTTCTCACTTATATGATTTTAGAACACTCAAAAGCTATTTACTATTTTTGATGTCTTTGCTAATGCATTCTTTGATTTGTTCCCCATCACTAATGATTATCAGTTCAAGGATTGGAAACTCCTGTGAGCTGCATGACAAGTAGCACTGTTCATGATAAAGCTGCGTGATGAGCAGTGTATTATAAACAGGCCTCTGTTGTTCAAGGTGTAAGTGACTATTTTCTTTGAAAAATATCAGTGTAAAAATAAATGTTAAGATGCCAATATGAGACAAGTAGAAGTTATTTAATATAACAGAGGAAACAGCAGCCTATTTCAAATTAGTGGCACTACCCCTAATTTAGTAAGATACATTTAGCTGACTTATGCACAGATAGTATACCAGTCTGTACAGGAAATCTTATTGTTAACAGTGAGTATAGATTTAGTTTCTATGAGTTGTTTGCTTTTGTTTATGTGTACCTTGACTCATTCCATATCCCAGAAGGGTCTCTTCCGTGATAGAATGTACAGAACATGAGTGAGTGAATGAACAAATTAATCAGTTTATCTATCTATCTCATTACTACCATTATCTGCAGAATGTAAGTCAGTGAGAGATTGTAGCCAGAAATTGATATATGCTGTTTGTAGTGAAGTACAAAACAATAATATCGCTGTGAACTGTTTAGAGATGCTGAATCTGCAGTGTGATGTATATTTTGTGACAACTGAAACTTTGTGTGTGGCCAGGACTCAAACCTTGATGTCCTACATTCTACAAGCAGTCATGTTAACCATTAGGGTATCTGAGATCATATAACCTAATTGTTAAGGCAACTGCTTGTGAAAAACAGGCAATCTGAGTTTGAGTTTGTTTGGTGTACATTTTCAGTTGTGACAACATATTCAGTGTATCTGAATGTTTTACAATGATTAATTTCGTCATTACACCTTGTTTGATTTCATAACCATCAAACAGTTCATAAAATTTCAGTGCAATTTGTTTCACAAAATAAGATCCTTTTGAATTCTTAATCACGTAACTGGATCATAAAATATAGTGGAAATGCTGAGTCACGATAGGCACACCAAAAAGATTCACACAATTTAAGCTTTCGGCCATTAAGGCCTTTGTCAGCAGTAGACACACACACACACACACACACACACACACACACACACACACACACACACATGATGCAAGCGCAACTTGCACGCACATCTGCAGTCTCAGATAGCTGAAACTACACTGCGAGCAGCAGCACCAGTGCATGATGGGAGTGGCGACTTGGTGAGGGGTAAGGAGGAGGCTGGGGCGGGGAGGGGGAGGGATAGTATGGTGGGAGTGGCGGATAGTGAAGTGTTGCAGTTTAGACGGAGGGTAGGAGAGAAGGTGTGGAGGGGGGAGGGGGTAAGTAGCGGAAAGGAGAGAAATAATAAAAAAAAAAAAATTTAAAGACTGGGTGTGGCGGTGAAATGACGGCTGTGTAGTGCTGGAATGGGAACTGAGAGGGGGCTGGTTGGGTGAGGACAGTGACTAATGAAGGCTGAGGCCAGGAGGGTTATGGGAACGTAGGATGTATTGCAGGGAAAGTTCCCACCTGCGCAATTCAGAAAAGCTGGTGTTGGTGGGAAGGATCCACATGGCACAGGCTGTGAAGCAGTCATTGAGATGAGGGGTATCATGTTTGGCAGTGTGTTCAGCTACAGGGTGGTCCACTTGTTTTTTGTCCACAGTTTGTCGGTGGCCGTTCATGCGGACAGACAGCTTGTTGGTTGTCATGCCTACATAGAATGCAGCACAGTGGTTGCAGCTTAGCTTGTAGATCACATGACTGGTTTCACAGGTAGCACTGCCTTTGATGTAATAGGTAATGTTAGTGACCGGACTGGAGTAGGTGGTGGTAGGAGGATGTATGGGGCAGGTCTTGCATCTAGGTCTATTACAGGGGTATGAGCCATGAGGTAAGGGATTGGGACCAAGGGTTGTGTAAGGATGGACGAGTATATTTTGTAGGTTTGGTGGACGGTGGAATACCACGGTAGGAGGGGTGGGACTGTGGTTCTTTCTGCGGATGTAAGGTTAGTATGTATGTTGAGGGATTTGGGGAATGATGGTGGGGCAAGGTTCGAGGATAAGAAATTCTCGAAAGTTAACAGGGGGTGGTTTGGAGCCAATAGGGGTGGATCACGGTTTTATGGAGGAGTGAACTGAGTTAGGTAATGTTGGTCTTTGGTTGAGTCTGAT
Organism: Schistocerca piceifrons; assembly: GCF_021461385.2. NCBI lineage: Eukaryota > Metazoa > Arthropoda > Insecta > Orthoptera > Acrididae > Schistocerca > Schistocerca piceifrons. The sequence continues at coordinate 1,219,201,229 of NC_060138.1, forward strand.
TGGTCGGGTTGGTGGCGAAAAAGTGTTTCCACTAAAGGGCCCGGGAGAAGGAGAGAAGAACTGCTGTCCACCATCTAAAAACTGATTCCGATCTTATAATCCTACCTGCAGACAAAGGCCCCACCACTGTAGTTTTGAACCGCAAGGATTACGTAGCAGAAGGACTCAGTCAGCTGTCAGATATTTCTACCTACAAACCATGCCACAGTGATCCCATTCCAGCAATCCAGCAGGATCTCCAGTCACTACTCAAATCCTTAGGTCCATCCTAGAACCTCTCCCCAGAGTCCATCTCTCTACTTACCCCTACCACTCCCCGACTCCCACCTTCTACATGCTTCCTAAAGTCCATAAACCCAACCACCCAGGACGTCCCATTGTGGCCGGTTACTGTGTGCCCCCACTGAGAGAATCTCTGCTCTCATAGACCAACACCTTCAACGTATTACCCAGAACCTATCCTCCTATATAAAAGATACTAAGCATTTCCTCGACTGACTCTCCACAGTTCCTCTCCCTTTACCAGTCGGTGCCCTGCTCATCACTATTGATGCCACCTCCCTGTACACTGACATTCCTAATGCCCATGGCCTTACTGCTATCGAACACTACCTTTCCAGATGCCCTATGGGTTCCAAACCAACAACCTCCTTCCTAGTCTCCATGACCAACTATATCCTCACCCACAATTACGTCTCCTTTGAAGGCATTACCTACAACCGTAGTACGGCTATGGGCACCCGCATGGCACCATCCTACGCTAACCTATTCATGGGCCATGTAGAGGAATGCTTCCTAAAACCCCAGAATCCTAAACCCCTCACCTGGTTCAGGTTCATTGATGACATCTTTGCTATCTGGATTGAAGGTGAGGACACCTTATTCATATTCCTCCAGAACCTCGATTACTTCTCCTCCATTTGCTATACCTGGTCCTACTCAACCCAACAAGACACCTTCCTAGATGTTGGCCTCCACCTCAGAGATGGCTACATCAGTACCTCCGTCCATATCAAACCTACTAACCACCAGCAATACCTCCACTTCGACAGCTGCCACCCGTTTCATACCAAGAAGTCCCTTCCGTACAGCCTAGCCACCCGAGGTCACTGCATCTGCAGTGACGTGCAGTCCGTCTCTAAATATACCGAGCATCTCACTGAAGCCTTCACTGGCCGTAATTATCCTCCCATCCTTGTACAAAAACAAATCTCCCGTGCTTTATCTTTCCAGTCTCCCACCACCTCCCAAAGTCCCACAGTCCGGCCACAGAGAAGCATTCCCCTCGTAACTCAGTACCATCCGGGACTGGAGCAACTGAATTACATTCTCCGCCAGGGTTTCAATTACCTCTCATCGTGCCCTAAAATGAGAAATGTCCTACCCACTATCCTTCCCACCCCTCCTACCTTGGTACTCCGCCGTCCACCGAACCTACAAAATATACTCATACATCCTCACACAACCCCTGCCCCCAATCCCTTACCTCATGGCTCATACCCCTGTAATAGACCTAGATGCAAGACCTGTCCCATACATCCTCTTACCACCACCTACTCCAGTCCAGTCAAAGGCAGGGCTACCTCTGAAACCAGTCATGTGATCTACAAGCTAAACTGCAACCAATGTGCTGCATTCTATGTACACATGACAACCAACAAGCTGAAGCTTCCTGGCAGATTAAAACTGTGTGCCCGACCGAGACCTGAACTCGGGACCTTTGCCTTTCGGGGGCAAGTGCTCTACCATCTGAGCTACCGAAGCACGACTCACGCCAGGTCCTCACAGCTTTACTTCTGCCAGTATCTGATCTCCTACTTTCCAAACTTTACAGAAGCTCTCCTGCGAAACTTGCAGAACTAGCACTCCTGAAAGAAAGGATATTGCGGAGACATGGCTTAGCCACAGCCTGGGGGATGTTTCCAGAATGAGATTTTCACTCTGCAGCAGAGTGTGCGCTGATATGAAACTTCCTGGCAGATTAAAACTATGTGCCCGACCGAGACTCTAACTCTGGACCTTTGCCTTTCGCTGTGAGGACCGGGCGTGAGTCGTGCTTCGGTAGCTCAGATAGTAGAGCACTTGCCCACGAAAGGCAAAGGTCCCGAGTTCGAGTCTCGGTCGGGCACACAGTTTTAATCTGCCTGGAAGTTTCATATCAGCGCATACTCCGCTGCAGAGTGAAAATTTCATTCTGGAACCAACAAGCTGTCTGTCCGCGTGAACGTCCACCTACAAACTGTACACAAAAAACAAGTGGACCACCCTGTAGCTGAACACACTGCCAAACATGATACCCCTCATCTCAATGACTGCTTCACAGCCTGTGCCATGTGGATCCTTCCCACCAACACCAGCTTTTCTGAATTGCGCAGGTGGGAACTTTCCCTGCAATACATCCTACGTTCCCATAATCCTCCTGGCCTCAATCTTAATTAGTCACTGTCCTCACCCATCCAGCCCCCTACCTGTTTCCATTCTAGCACTACACAGCTGTCATTTCAATGCCACATCCAGTCTTTTAATTTCTTTCTTTTTTTTTTTTTTTTTTTTCTCTACTTTCCGCTACTTACTCCCTCCCCCCTCCACACCTTCTCTCCTACCCTCTGTCTAAACTGCAACACTTCACTATCCGCCACTCCCACCATACTATTCCTCCCCCTCCCCGCCCCAGCCTCCTCCTTACCCCCACCCTGTCACCACTCCCATCATGCACTGGTGCTGCTGCTCACAGTGTAGTTTCAGCTCTCTGAGACTGCAGATGTGTGTGCAATTTGCGCTCTTGCGTGCGTGTGTGTGTGTGTGTGTGTGTGTGTACTGCTGACAGAGGCCTTAATGACCAAAAGCTATGATTGTGCGAATTTGTTTTTATTTTATTGTGCCTATCACGACTCAGAATCTCCGCTATATGGTGAGTAGCAACTTTCCTTCTCTCGTATTGAGTGGCCACAAAATTATTTAGCAACCGTACTGTTGTTGCTGCAAATGTTTCTGAACCACATTCTGTATCAGTTCGTTATTTATCTCCTCTACACATCTGGTCTTCAGCATTCTTTTGTGGCACCACATTTCTGTTTATTGTGCATGTTTTAGTTGTGTCAAAGCTTATAGCCGAGACAAATATTTTTAGAAAAGTCCTCTGAGCACTTAAATTTAAATTATATGATAAAATAATTCTCTTCTTCAAAATTACTTTTCTTGTCATTGCCCTTGTACATTTTCTATCATCTTTACTTCAGATAGTGTCAGTTCTTTTGCTGTTCAAGTAGAAAAACTCCCATATTACATTTAGGGTCTCATTTCCTAGCATAATTTTCTCAGTATCACCCAACTGAATTTGTCTACATTCCATTATCCTCATCTTTATTTTGTTGATATTTGTCTTTAACCACTTTTCAAGACATTAACCATTCCATTTAACTGTTCTTCCAAGTCCTTTGCCGTCTCTGACAGTATTACAGTGTCATTAGCAAAATGCCTATTATTTCATCTCCTTGAGCTTTAGTTCCCTTTACCAGTTCCTTTTCAGTTCCATTTTTCACTTCCTCAATGAACGGACTGAATAATGTGGAGGATACACAACAGCACTGTCTCACTCCTTTCTCATCTGGTGCTTCTCTTTTATGTCCTTAGTTTCTTATGACTGCAATCTAATTTTTTACAAATTGTAGACAATCTTTCAGTCCCAGAATTTTATTCCTGCTGCCTGCAGAATTTTAGAGAAATTTATTCCAGCCAACATTGTCAAATTTTTTTCTTGAAATCCACAAATTTGTTCCTTCATTCATTTATTTATTTTACAGTTTTAAACATGGCTGTTATTCAGCAACCAATTATTTGTTTCAACATAGCCATCTGGTTGTGAATTACCATTTGTTACACTGACCTAGGTTTAGACACCTACTAAGGGTGTATTCAGCAGTCATAGTTGAAAATTTATTTATTTATTTATATATTTTTTAAGATTAGTCATGGGGTCAATATTGCCTCATATACCCCTGTGTTTCTCTGGGACACAAACTGATCTTATCCAAGTCCAGGGATGACCAGTCTTTCCATTGTCCTGTAGCAATTTCTGATAATATTTTACATTAATCTGATAGTTCAGTAATATTCACACTTGTCAGTGCCTGACTTCATTGTAACTGGAAGTGGATTATTACCCCCCCCCACCCTCCCCCCCCCCCCCCCCACCCCCCACCCCCCTCGCCCAGAAGACATCACACCAATACCATTTAACACCAGCTCTGACTTTGATAATGTCCTCAGTTCACAATTCAGTGGAGAAGAGAGTTCATAAGTTTCTTCCTTTACACTGTATTCAGCTGAAGTCACTCATTGATGATCAGAACCCACAAGAATTACCAAATAGCAGGGATGTCAATTACTATGTTTCATCTGCTGTTCCAAATATTCCTGGACATTTTCTGTGGGATTAAGAATGTGTGTTTTAGTGGACATTTGAGGTACAATAAGGTGCCATAGTATTTGTCAAGCAAGGAACGTATGCACGCAGCCCTGTGAATGTGCTGTTATCATTGTGGTAGACAGGGCTGTCCTCGACATGCACGTGTATAATATTTCCATAAGCATTGTATAGAAAGGTCTACACTATACAGCAGGTTTCATTTGAAGTAGGCTTCCAAATGATCTGAAAAAATTGAATGATAAACCCCATTTATTCATATCCAGGTTGAAATGCGTCCTTGTGGCACACTCCTCCTCTGTACAGAAGTTCTTCACAGCAGTTGAAAACTTTTCTCTGTAATGTGTTATTTATTCATGTAATCTCTCATTTCTTTTGTTTAGAGAATTTCTAGTCAGCATTCTGTAAACTGTGTAGTGACTCATTCCATTACCATGGTCCCGTGGAACCTGACAGATAAATAAACAAACAGCTTACTCATCATGGTGACTGAGAATGTTCAAATCCTCGTTCATGTTCATAGGAACCTGAATGAGTTGGCCCTAGTCATGCCACAATAAAAAAAAAATCACAGAACCACCTCCAGCCTCATCTTAACTCTCCACATTGTCTTGGGTTGTCAGTGCACGTGATGCCTTGCAGCATTTGGAAAGAAGCAAAATCATGACTTGTGGGACCACACTACACACCTCCAGTCAGCTACTGCCCAGTTTCTGTATTGTTTGGCCCATTGTGTCGCTGTGAGCAGTGGCTTTTTGCGAGGTCCTCGGCTCAAAATAATCATAGACTCCAGTCCCCTCCTCAGTGTTTGCTCGGAAACGGATTGAGATGGATATTTACTGAAGTTTACTGGCTGCAGCAATTGCTGTTGGGTTTGAAATCAGTTGTCATTGGCAAGGCATGACACTCACCTATGGTCTCTGTCAGATGGATCTTTTTACGACCACTGTTCTTGCACTGTGTTATGTTGTTGCGAATGGTGTCCATAGCTTCTAGATTGGATAGGCTGTGTTAATATACCAACATACTGAGCAACTTTGTTCATGGTGTAGTTACGGGCACATCAGAACAAGGTAGCTCCTTTTTGTTATGTCTCAACTTTAACTCACCTCACTTCTGATTTTGTGCTACCGATACCCTTTTACTGCCATGACTGAACTCAGCAGTGGAGGGTCAAATCACTATCGAGTATTGGTTGTATACACCATCTACAGTGCTCCATGTCTATCCTCTTGCTATTGTTTCCTCTCCCTTGGGGAACATGTCTGGAATGTTTTTAAGAATGTGTTCTGCATTTTCAGTACCCAGCATCAGAACAGTCTCTCAACTTTTTCGTTCCTTTTTTCTTTCTTTATTCCCCTTATCCTATTCTTCCTTCACTTTGGCGTTTGAGGTTCCTCTTCTTCTTCTTCTTCTTCTTCTTCTTCTTCTTCTTACTCCCTGTGTGCTCCTAAAGGCTGGCTCATGTGTATGACATGTAACATGAGCCTGGGTAACATGTAATTCCCAGCCCCAGGTCAACTGAGAGGGTATGCACGTACCCCCTGGTACAGGCCATGCCCAGGGAGGGGTGATTTCCTGAGCTGCTACCTTCCCAAATTGCCAATTTGCCCCTGTGTCAGGTGTTTAGGAGGTATAACCTGAGGTGCGAACAATCACCTAAGGCGTATGTGTCCCCTGTGAGGAGGGGGGGGGGAGGGCTAGTTGGAAAGAGTGTGTCATCAGACACGCTGGCGATCATGGGGATTTTCTTGCAATGAGACAGTCGTCTTCACAGGCAACACTTACTAAACGTAAACAGAATGAATCTCACAATTCGAAGACCTTCCCAACTGCACCAAGGTTTCTCGTGATTTCATGTAATGAAGGAGGTCAGTCCTTCGCTACAGTAAATCCATTTATTATTCAGAAAGGAGTGGATGCAGTTGCCGAGTTCCCGGCCCTGTGAATTCCTGCTATCGTTTAAGCAGTGGCAGTTTGCTTTTGGAGCCTACTTCTGATTCTCAAGCACAACTACTACTACTGCTTTGCTCCTCCATAACTATCCTGTTTGTGTTGACCCTGTTTGTGTTGAGGCCCATTGAACACTGAATTCTTGCCGTGGTGTGACTTACACTAGGCCGCTCAATGGTCTGACCGAGGCAGAAATCCAAACGTACCTCTCTGATCAGGGTGTCATTGCAGCCCATTGGGTGATGAAATAGGTAGATGTGTCTGTAGTGTCCACATGCACTCCTTTTCTCACTTTCGAGAGAGTGGTACTTCCGTCAAAAAGCAAAGTAGGCTATGAAGTTATCACAGTCTGACTGTATGTTTCAAACCTGATGTGCTGCTACCGGTGTCATCTTTACAATCACACTTGAATGTCCTGTTGACACGCAGCCAAATGTGTAACCTGTGGTAGGGATACTCATAAGGGCAATTGTCTGCCTTCTTCTCCCTGCTGTATCAATTGCAATGGTGACCATGCAGCTTCCTCCCAAGACTGTCCTGTGTATCTCGATGAGCAGGCCGTCCAGAAGAACTGGGTGAAGGAAGGTGCCTTACTGGTCGCTCGCAAGTTGTTGGCTGTGTTCTACCATCCACTTACAGTACTGTTCTTGCTACACCTCATTCCATGAAGGACTGACCACACAGAAATGCAACCTCAAATTCAGCACCGCAGTTGTAAAGTCACCCATTGTCACAGTAGCATCCCTGTCTCCCCTGCCAGCTGTGCAACAAACTACTAGAATTTCGCCTCATGGCATGAAGTCACCGTCACCTGCCACACAACAGGCAGGTCAGTAAGGACAGAAGGAATACTACTGCAAAGACTTCTTATGTCACTCCAGCCAACACACATATGAGTCTTCTTGTACCTCTCAGAGAGGCTCCAAGAAATGAAACAAAGTCAAACAGTCCTCTCCTTTGCCGACTTGGAGATCCTCTTTGACAGTGTTGCCATGTGATACCCTCACCTGGTCGACTTCCATGTCCCTGGTGCACACCGCCAAATGTTTTTCTGCCCTGGACACCGCAGACTGACAGAGGGAGAATACCAATGCCTCTGTAGATCTCGCTGAGCAGGATCCTGCAGCCTCTGCACCGTGTAGCAGTGAGTCTTCAAAGGCTAGCAGTCGGCAGCTGCTGAGGTGACACCCCTACATTTTTCCCTCCTCCCCTTTCCTTGTCATGATTCTCTTCCAATGGAAAGTTTGTGGCCTTAGATCCAACAAAGAGGACTTAACAGCTGCTCTTGAACTCGCAGCATCCTCTTGTTATCTGCCTCCAGGAAACAAAATTGCGTCTTCACACCCCCTCTGAGGTCTCACATTTCTTCCCAGTCCGCTTTGACCTTTCCCTTGAGGATGGCATTGCATATCGTGGGGAGTCATGCTGCTCATCTGGGATGACGTTCATAGTCAGATCATCTCCCTGACTACCCAGCTTCAAGCTGTTGCATTCTGCATTTTCCTTCCTCACATCACCTTCTTCCTTTGTACCAGTTACATCCCTCCATCATTCAGTGTCACCAGGATGGACTACCTCCAGATTATTGGGCAACTCCCACAACCCTTTCTGCTGCTAGGTGAGTTCAATGTGTGCCATCCCCTTTGGGGCTCTCCCAGAATCTGTCAGAGAGGTGCCCTCTTGGCTGATCTTCTCCATCAACTTAACTTTGTCTGCCTTAACACAGGAGCGGCCACATTCCTTACAGATTCCATGCACACCTATTCCCAATTGGACCTCTCCTTCTGCACTGCCCAGCTTGCCCATTGTCTTGAGTGTTCCATTCTCTCTGACTCATTCTCGAGCAACCATTTAATGTGTAGCTATCCATTTGCTGACTTCTACCTCACCCAAGTTTACACCCAAATGACAGCTTTCTAAGGCTGGTGGAAGGTTTTACTCCTCCCTGGCGACCTTTGATGAGCAACATTTCACCAGTTGTGACAACGAGGTAGAATATCTTACAAACATTATCTTTACCACTGCAGAATGTTCCATTCCTCATACTTCCTCTTTACTGTGCCATATCCTGGTCCCTTGGTGGACTGAGGCATGCTGCAATACAATTTGCATGCGAAGACATGCTCTCCATGTTTTTAACCATCGTCCTATGATAGCAGACTGCATTTGTTATAAACAGTTGCTCACACAGTGTTGTCGTATTCTTTGTGGTAGCATAAAAGATAGCTGGATTTCACTTACTAGTTCTTTTAACAGTTCCAGTCACTCTTCTTTTGTGTGGGTCAACCTCCAACAGCTCTCTACGACCAAGATCCATCCCTCAATTTCCATCCTGACAGTAGCAGATGATGTCATAGTGGACCCCATTGCTATCTCCTGCTATCTCCACCCACTGTCACCCTGCCTTCCTTCGTCGGAAACCAGTGGAGGCAGCTCGGGTGTTACCTTTCTCTTCTCAGAATCATAAGTGCTACAATGCTGCCTGTACTAAGAGGCAGTTAGATTATGCTCTCACTTCATCTTGATACTCCACCACAGGGCCAGACGATGTTCACATTCAGATGTTGCAGAACCTTTCTCTTGTGGGCAAGCACTTTCTCCTTCATAAGTTCAATCGCATCTGGGCAGAGGGCCGTGTTTTCCAGGTGCCTTCAAAAAGCCACTGTCATACATAAGCCCAATAAGGACAAACACCTTCCTTCTAGTTATCGCTCCATTTCTCTCACCAGCTGTTTTTGCAAGGTTGGGGAATGTATGATCCATGCCTGGCTGGCACAGTGGCTCGAGTCTTGTAATGTGGATTTTGAGCACGCTGTTCTGCAGTCTGTGGAGCGACGGGTGGAAAATTTAGTTATTATTTTGTTTATATTGGCATTCTCAACACAGGCTCTCTAACTACAATGTTGGCAACCAGAAAGTGATTAGCAAAAACGTGATGCCTGTAATTAGAGTTCACTGTGCCCGCTATGATGGAGAATAAAAGTTGTTGATTATTGAAGTTCGTTACTATGAGGGTTTAGGATGATGTCTGGGATTACTAGAAAATGTAGTTTAGTATAACAATTTTCACTATATTCTGAAAATGATGAAGTGTAAAATTCCAGACAAATGATTACCCATATCAGTTATTGTACTATCAGAGCTGTTCAGAGTCTATTGCACGGATCCTATTATCCCTGGATAACAAAACTGTTCAATAACCTTTATCGATGTAGATGTTCAAAGTGAATGCTTGCCAAAATTTGTGTTACACCTGGAGCATTGACAATGGCTTTCTCTTTTCCACTGACAAAACCGTTTGTTTGAATTTCTGCTGGCGGAATTGGTTTCTTCTGCTGTCTTTACATCTTGGGCCTCTTGCTCTTCCATTCATTGAAACTATGAAATTCCTAGGGCCCATGCTCAATAGGAAATTTTTTTGGTCCTCCCTTGTGTCTCACCTGGCCGCCTGCTGTATGCAATACCTCAATGTCGTGTGTGTCCTCAGTGGTAGTTCCTGGAGAGTGGATCAGACTACCCTCCTCTATTTGTACTGGTCCCTTATCAGTGTGAAACTAGACTATGGGTGCTCATTTATGCATCTGCACATCCATCCCTCTTACCCCGTCTTAATATTATTCACCATTGTGGCTTCTGTTATGCCCCTGGCACCTTTTACGCTAGCCTGGTTGAGAGTCTTTATGCAGAAGCTGCTTAACTACCACTGTCATACCGCCATGATTTTCTCCTCATCAGATATGCATGCCATTTGCTTCCCATGTGTGGCCCCCCTTCCTACGCCTCTTTAGCCAGTATGGGCGTGTCCCTCTTCTCTGTTACCTCCTGGAGTTTGCTTTCACCTATTGCTCCAACAGCTTAACTTCATGCTACCTGCCGCTTTCCCAATGGCTGTGAATCCTTTACCACCTTGGCTTTATGCAGCGGCCGACGTTCACCTTGGACTTCATTCGTTTCTTAAGGACTCTACTCCAGCCTCGCTCTGTTGCCATAAGTTTCTTGACCTCTGCACAGAACTTCATGATAGTACCTTTGTGTACACTGATGGCGCTGGCACTGATGTTTTTGTTGTATCGGCTTTTGGGACACTGCTCAGTATTTACAGTGGAGCTCTTCCCCCTTTATCAGGCCATGCAGTACATCCGGCGACACAGGCTTTTCAATTGTCACCTGCTCCGACTCTCTCGATGCCCTTCGGAGCCTCTGCATGCTGTACACTGTCCATCCCTTAGTGCAACGGGTCCAGGAAAGTTGTCATTTGCTCACTCTTGATGGAGCCACTGTGATGTTTTTGTGGGGCTCTGGTCACATTGGTCTGACAGGAAACAAGGCTGCTGACACTGCTGCCAAGGCCGCAGTGCTTGTTCCTCGGCCCCCTAGTTCTTCCATTCTCTTCAGTGATCTCTGTGTTGCCGTCTGTCAACAGGTGGTGTCACTTTGGCTTCACCACTGGTCCTCCCTTCATGGAACAAGCTCCAGGGAAATAAACCTCTCCCATTAGTTTGGATGACCACCTCTCGACTCTCTCACTTTGAAGAGACTGTTTTAGCTAGGTTGCGTATCGGGCACTGTCTTTTTAGCCATCACCATTTGTTAAGTGGTACTCCCCCACCACTTTGTGCTTACTGCCCTCAACCTTTGACTGTTTGCCATTTCCTGACGGATTGCCCCTTTTCTTAACAACTTATGTTCTCATTTACGTTTGTCATCTGAGTTATCGGCTGTTTTAGCGAATGACTCTCAAGCTGTTGACCAGGTTTGCTTTTTATCTGTCTTAACACTATGGCAAAGGACAGTTAATCTTTAGTTCTGGACCTCCATATCTCTGTGGTGTGTTTTATGGACCTTTCACAAAGTCTCAGTTTTCAACTGTCTTTTCCTTCTGTCGATTGGGCTTAACATGTAGTCATTTTCAACTCCTTTTTTTCATGTTCATGTTCTATGGTTCTGACATGGATGTGTATGATATTAGTTGTTTTTGCACCCTAAAACAAACAGAACAAGCAAAACAATCACATACCATGTGGAGTAGTTTTGCCGTGTTTCTCCCAAGGATACGTAGTGTACTTTATTACAGTCTGATCGTGGCCAAAGGAAATGAAGATTTACTTGCACCTGCACCTACTTGTACCACAGTACATACAACAGTTCAGTAGAAGTCATTTTAACAAGTGATGACTGTTTCAGCAGCTGTCACCCAAAAGACAAACTTTAATACCAAAATTGCAGTTCTGACTGTAAACAGATAAAAAATATGAACATAAATGAATACTGTTGGAGATCAATACCGCCATGCTAGTAAAAAACTGAAGAAAGGAATCTTGGTACGTGGTAAGTAAGGCAATTAGGTTCAACAACACACAGAACGTTTCCTAAAGCACAAAACCAGTACAGAAAGTGAGCTTCCATAAAAATGCACTCCTATGGTAAGGATGGTAGCGTTAAACAATGACAGTATTAACTCCACCCAAACAGGTCTCATAAGGCCCAACGTTACCGACTGACCGCCGTGTCATCCTCAGCTGATAGGTGTCACTGGATGTGGATATGGAGGGGCATTTGGTCAGCACATGGCTCTCCTGGCTAGCAGAGCCCAACAGCTCTTAACTTTGGTGATCAGACGGAAAACAGTGTTGCCACTGCAGCAAATCTGTTGGCAAGCAATAAAACCAAGGAATTGAAAAAATGTGTAACACATAACACATAACATGCACATTACAGACTAATTCAGATTTACGTAGACAAATCTACAAATATCAGTTTTGAAAGTTTAAGGTATTAGCCAAAAGGAAACAAAGTTCAGATCAAGTTTCCTCATATTATTGGCATGTTGTGGGCTAAAATATGACAGTATGTATGTAGTAATGAAGAAAAATGAGTAGTATATTGGAAAGAAACCTTAATGTTGCTTAATATAAGCAGAATTGTGATATAAATGTGTTTTGTTTACAAAATAGCCTGTTGGATTTATAATGTTGGTTTAAGACTAGTGTAAGCAGATACTTATTTGTTAATGAATAATGTTGATTCATTCTCCTAGCAGTATGCTTGTTCTAGACAGAGCAGGCAGGGTGAACACAAAAGAGATGAGGAGAGGAAGAGAGTGGCAAAGGGAAGAAAGATGGAGAGAAGCTGGAGAAGGATGTTGACTGTGGACTCAGAGGCACCTTGTCAAAGTACAGGCAGGGACAATTGCATGTATCTGTAGATCGTCAGATCCAGGCAGCAGCAGAACACACTCTAGATAGTGGACATTGGACTGTATGCATTGATACCCTGATTTGCCACATGGACAATAGGTGTCTGAAATAGCACAGTGAGTGAAGCTGTAGAAATCAGAATACTCAGAGAACCCACCTGTTAAAGATGAAGATCTGCAATTGAGTATTCTGCAGGATCCAACAGGCTCCAGATGTGGTGGTGGTGGTGGTGGTGGTGGTGGGGGGGGGGGGGGGGGGGGGGAGAGACATGGCTTTATAGGCTATGACTATGGACTGGGTACCACTGATGTCAGAGATTGTAGCATGGTTGTAAACAGGGTGTCCCAAGAGGAATGGTCAATATTCAGGGACATGACAGGAACAATCATCTGAAGTAAAAAAGTATAGTAAACATGGGCTCAAAGGTGCATACTTCACAAGCTGTGAGCACTTCGTCATCTTCGCTGCTGTGAAACACAACTCTTCTACTGAAAAGCTGCTCGTATCTCTTAAGGTATGCAGCGTAGAATGGATGTTTACTAGACAATTTTTTCCTTGCTTTGGTACATAACTACCTCCTCTCAAAATATGGAAGCAAAGAGGTTGCAGCAGAAGATATTTGTTTCACAATAATGAAGATAAATTATTACTAAATTTTCTTGCTTCAAATTATGATTCCTGTCATCACTGAATATTGACCGTTCCTTCTAAGATACCCCATATGTGACTATTGCTGTTAGCCACATGGCAGTCAGTACGTATCTCCTAACAGTGTCCACCAGCTGGAAGCCACTGGAGTTTGAAAAACTTGATGTGCCTTGGAGCCCAAGAAGACATTACTGCTGCTGTCTTCCAGGTACCAGTGCAGACTGGATTATAGAAATATTTTATCTGAAGGACTGGCCAGTTAGACCAAATGGTGCTGTTTCATATACCCTAAGTTGTCGGTGTAGAATGTGTACCACTCATGAGTAAGCAAACAATCAGTGGACAGCATTTTTTGCTTAACAGAAAAGGAAGGTATTTGCCCATAATGTATGACTGTTTCTGTGGCAGTAAGATCTACCAGTGTGTTAAATAATGTGGTATGGCTGTTTTAGTATGTGCAGCATTCTTTTTAAAATGCAGTATGCTATGATTGCAATACCATGTCACAATTCAAATCCATAGACTCCTACAAATACTTAGGTGTAGGGATATGAGACAGAATGATCATTTAGGCTCACTCATAGGTACAGCAGTTGACAGACTGGCTCATTTGATAGAATACTAGAGAAACGCAATCAGTCTATAAAAGAGACTGCTTACGAAACACTTGTGTGACCCATACCAAATAGGACTAATATTGGATAGTGAGTGTGTACAATAAAGGACAGTGTATATCTGCTTCTTCAACAACACAGGCTTTATTGCACACCAGTTAAGTACAAATAAATCACATGAAATTATAGATCCTGGCACTTCTTGAACCAAACAGAAACAGACTTCGAGATTGTTACCTCTTGGCAGTTAAAGTACTCTGGAGATTTAGACGATAGCTCAAACATTAGGGCTGGAAAACACAGTAACTGTGTCAGGCTGGGAAGCACTGTAATACAAACCACTCCTTTGTTGTATGCACATATTGTTAGTGCTCTGACAGTAGGTGCAACACACAGTCAAATGGAGAAGAGAGACAGGTCCATGTTAAGAAAATGTGTCTGTCCATGTGCAAGACAAATGTTGACAGTAGGGAATAACAGAGTCCAAGTCAGTGTCCAGAAAATAGCCCAGCATCAGTCATGACCCTCTTGTAATCCCACCAGATTGTTGTCATTCACGGTACTGACAAACCATAAAATGTGATTTATTATGTTAAAGAACTGTTTTACAGAACAAAAAGTCAAAAGACCCATTTGACAGTTCCAAAGACAATTCCACTACTAAAGATCGTATGTAAGTGTGTTGTATCTTAGTCCAGAATGTTTGGTTTGTAAGAACACAAGCTCCATGTAAACAATAGCCAGTAGTTATCTGAAGATGACCTAATAAGCTGGAACTAGTTCATACAAATAATAAAAAAAAGCCTAAGTGTTATTCAACCCTCAATAGAGACATAAAGGCTGTACTTGAGTACACAGACTGTCCAAAGTTTCTATGATCTGATAACTGAATAATACAGTTTTCTCTTTGATGGAAAGTTTCAAAAACAGAAATAAAAACACTTGTAAGGTTATGGTACATTGAAAACTTTCTTCACTTGGAGAGTGCTGTCATTTACAGATGACATTTACCTCCTGCGCACAAAATGGTTGATTCTGAATGACTCTTACATGGATGGGGACCACAGCTTCCACATGTTAACTTGGTTTTCGTGATGTTTTCTCTGGCTCCGTGGTTACTTGCATTCTTCAGACATGTGTAGCATCTTGCTTTCCTAGTTGGTTCCTCATTTGCAGCAATTTTGGTTACTTCTAGTTTATTTCCAAGGACATCTCCAATTGCACAAATAATAGGCAACTGGAGTCCTTTAAAATCCTTGGATTGCTCTTCTATATATTGTTTCAAAAGTTCAAGGCTTAATTCAGGGAGATAGTTCTCTGGTGTTCAATATCCATTTGTTCCGCTTAGGTACATTTTTCTTGAACAGTGTGTGTGTGTTAACTGAAGCTATATCAAGTAGGCTGTAGGACGTTGACAGTGGCTGTCTTCTCGTACCCCTTCTTGTAGAGTATGCCCTACCCATTTGATCTATGACATCTGCTCCTCCCTTAGTGGAATTATGGTATAGGTTTATTCAGGGTTTTCTTTTTGGTATATCAACTTCTGCTCCTGCATCATGATGTTGTGTTGGCAATGTCAACAAGATGTTACTGGAGGTTTCTTAGTAGTTGTATCTGTGAATCCAAATTTGTAGTAGTACAGCTCTCTGCCAGCTGCCATCTTAAGTTCTTGTGGTATATGTTTTCTGTTGGATTTGAGTGTCCCAACCAGTGTAAGATTATAATCTTCATACAGAATGTCTGCCAATTCTACAGGAGTGTAGAAACGGTCAGTTTTGATATTGTAGCCTTTATTCTTTATTGGTTCCACCAGCCTCTTCACAATATCAAGAGGGCCTTGTTCACAGGTAGCTCTACTGTCTTTTCCAGCATACGCTTCCATTTTTATTTTATATTGTTCACTTGCACTACTAATAATTCTAACAAGTATACCATATTTTCCAGATTTGTCTTTGAGGAAAACTTTTAAGGACAAAACCCCCTCTGAAAAGACGTAGCATTTCATCAATTGTATTGTGACGTTCATTTCTGAAGTACCTTGGAGTATTCCATTTAATTCTTCAAATGCTTCACGCAGTGGTGCAAATTTGTTCTTGCATGTTTTGTGCCCTGGTGCCTGTGTCATAAAAGCAAAGAATTTTCAGTAGCTGATATGCTCATGTTTTACTCAGTTCTTATATATTGCTCTTCCCAATAAATTTGACCATAAATCAGATAACAAAATATTGGTGTTCTGGTAAATGTCCATTAGAAATAAAATTCCCATCAAAGCATATATTTCAGAAATGCTAGCAGGAGATGTTTTTTTCTTTCAGCTTCTTCATTTGTATGGTCAACAATTCTCTGTACTATCATGGTAGTTAAAAACTTCTTGGATGACTCACATACACTTATTACTTTCCCAGCAGTAGTTATTCCCTGATGTTCACGATTTATGTTGGCAAAATCCCTTTTACAATGCCTTGGAGCTTTTGCAAGGTACACTCTACCAGAAATGGAAACATATTTGTGTGAAGCGTTACCTGCACGGTTTGTTTCCTCACTGTCCTCCGCTTCGCCATTTGAATTTTCTTCTACTTGTGTGATCTAACTCAAAATCGCCAAAATCTGATAATTCATCATCTACTAAAAGTGCAGCAAGAATTTCTGCGTTCCTCAAGCCTCTAAAACTCATTTTAGAAAATCTACTTCACAAGAAAGGTGTTTGCCCTACTGTGACAAACTGCTAATAATAATGGTTAGTAATCAACAATGAAAATGAAACTGAACAATTAGATTTTCAACAAGGCACTGTAAAACTTGCATTCGATGTTACCAAATGAAATTTATTAAAAGAAAAATGTACAAGCAATTTTTGTCCATGCTTGGTGGTTGTAGGATTATATGCCACCTCTGTAACTGAGTGGTTGGTATGGCTGACTGCCATGCTAAGGACCCAGGTTCAATTCCTGGTACTGTCAGGGATGATTCCTTGGTGAGAGGAATCTACCGCTGTTCATTCTGCCTTGTGATTCCAACTGAGGAGCTACCTGAATGAGAAGTTGTAACTTCAAGGCTTGGATAACCGGTAATGGCCGAGACAACAGTATGCTGGCCCCATGGCCCTCAGTACCACAACCACATGATGCCATATGATATAAGATGATACAGCGGCCAGTCACTGTCACATGGTCCTCTGGAGTTAGTTACTTTTTTATTAATTTTAATAATGAGCACTTGTAATAATGTTTAAGTTCATAAAATAAAATTTATGTACACTAACTATAATGTGGAACTGAAAACTGAGCACAAATACTAGAGTCTTTAAATAGTGGGTTTTGTCTGATGGAATATCACCTCCACTTAAAAAAAAAAGATGGTGCTGTTAAAAGTGGCATGCTGTTGTCTTCCTCCAAATTTTGAACTTACTTACCCAGCCAGTTATAGTGGGACCTACAACTGAATGTGGACCACGAACCATGGTGCTGCTCAGCATTTTTCACATCAACAAACATTGCCAAAGGTGAAAAAAATAAGTGACAGGAGACAAATCCTAGTGCCAACTGGGGATTGAACCCAAGGCCTCTGGATCCATAGTCTAGCACATTACCACCAACTATATTGTTAAAAATTAATCATTTAAACTTTTGATTTTGTTTAGCAGTAATCACCATTTTGTTCAGCAGTAGAATTGGGTTTCAAGTTTCTTCTACAGTTTTTTTCTCTTTACAGGTACAAAATACTACTTGCCTGTAGAACTCAAAGATGTGCTACTAGATAATCTCGCCCCAGTTGTGTATGTCCATTCAGACTGCAGCACACCACTTGAACGTGACACATATGTTGCAGAACTGATGAAATACATTAAAGTAGATTCGTATGGTGCCTGCTTACAGAACAAAAAGCTGCCAGAACAGTAAGTACTTTCTTTTGTAAAAGAATGCATGCTTCGTAACAGATTAATGGAAAATGTTTTACTGTATTTTGATGACCACTGTGAAGTGTGCGACAGATGTGTCTATTGTAAAAAATCATTAATATATCTGTTTTGACAAACATATGATTGTACATTGCTTCATATCATTATTTAGTTTGGAGTGAATACTGAATGAAATTTGTGAAAAGGATAGTTGCTACTCACAGTATAGCGGAGATGCTAAGTCGCAGATAGGTGTAACAAAAAGACTGTCAACAAATGAGCTTTCAGACAACAAGGCCTTCATCACACACACACACACACACACACACACACACACACACACACACACACACGCACACAAAAATCATGAATCACGATCACAGTCTCTGGCTGCTGAGGCCAGACTGGGAGCAGCAGCGCATCATGGGAGTAGCAACTGGTTGGTGGGGTTTAAGGAGGAGGCTGGGGGGCAGGGGGAGGGATAGCAGGGTAAGAGGGAGGTGGTAAAGTGTTGCTTGTGGGAGCATATGGGGACAAGGTGGATGGAGGCATAGTGCTAGTCGGGTAAAGACAATGGCTAATGAAGGTTGAGGCCAAGAGGGTTACGGGAATGTGTGACGTATTGCACGAAGATTTCCTGCTTAGGCAGCTCAGAAAAGTTGGTGCTGCTGGGAAGGATCCATATGGCACAGTCTGTGAAGCAGTCATTAAAATAAAGAACATTGTATGGGGATGCATGCTCAGCAATGGGGTGGTCCAGCTCTTTCTTGCTGCAGTTTTTCAGTCACCATTCATGTGGACAGACAGCTTGTTGGTTGTCATGCTCACGCAGAATGCAGCACAGTGGTTACAGCTTAGCTTGTAGACAACATGACTGGTTTCACAGGTAGCCCTGCCTTTGATAAGATAGGTGATGCTAGTGACTGGACTGGAGTAGGTGGTGATGGTGGTGGTGGTGGTGGTGGTAGAAGATGTATGGGACAGGTCTATTACAGGGATATGAGCCATGAGGCAAGGGGTTGGGAGCAAGGGTTCTGTAGGGATGGACGAAGATATTGCGTAGGTTCAGTGAGTGGCAGAATATGACTATGGGAGGGGTGGGAAGGATAGTGGGTAGGACATTCCTCATTTCGGGGCAGGATGAGAGATGGTTGAAACCCTGGTGGAGAATTGTGCAGTCCTAGATGGTACTGAGTCACAAGGAGATTGTGTCTCTGTGGCCAGTCACTGGGTCTGAGGGAAGGGGCGGATGATTGGAGAGAAAAGCCATGGGAGATCTGTTTGTGTACAAGGTTGGGGGAGGAAGTATGGTCTCTGAAGGCCTCATTGAGAATATCGGTATGTTTTGAGAGGGACTGCTTGTCACTGGAGATGTCCCATGCTTCATATCTCCAGTTACCTCCCAAAGTCCCACTATCTGACCGCACAGGAGCATTCCCCTTGTGACTCAGTACTACTCAGAACTGGAGAAACTGAATCACATTCCTTGTCAGGGTTCTGACTACCTCTTGTCACGGCCTGAAATCAGGAATGCCCTACCCACTATTCTTCCCTCCCCTCCAACCGTGGAAATCTGCCACCCACCGAACATACACAGTATCCTTGTCCATCCCAATACAACCACTCCTCTCAACCCCTTGCCTCATGGCTCATTCCCTATAATAAACGTAGATGCAAGATCTGTCTGTCGATACCTCTTCCGACCACCACGTACTCCAGTCCTGTCACCAGCATCACCTATCTCATCAAAGGCAGGGCTACATATGAAACCAGTCATGTGATCTACAAGTTAAGATGCAACTACTATGCTGTGTTCTACATGGGCATTACAGCCAACAAGTGTCTGTCCATGTGAATGGCCACCAATTAACTGTAACCAAGAAACAACTGGAGCACCCCATTGCTGAGCATGTTGCCCAACATGATGGTCTTCATTTCAGTGACTGCTTCACAGACTGTACCATCTGGACCCTTCCCATTAACACCAGCATTTCTGAATTGTGCACGTGGGAACTCTCCCTGCAATATGTTCCACGTTCTCATAACCCTCCTGGCCTCAGCCTTTGTTAATTATTCTACTTACTCCACCTAGCCCTCTACCTGTGCCCATCTGCTGTTCCTCCCCCCCACCCCCGTGCCTGTCCACCGCTTCTACCCTACCTGGGGCCATCAGCCACTCCTCCACTGACTCCCATGTGCCAGTCTGCCTCTCCTCGCCCCCCCCCCCCCTCCCCATCAATTTTGGCTGCCGCTACCCCTCCCCCCCCTTTGTCCATCTGCCGTTCCCCTCCCCCACACCCACCCATATGTCCGTCTGTCATTCCACCACCACCACCACCACCACCACCACCACCACCCATGTGTGCGTCTGCCATCCCCCACCCACATGCCCGTCTGCCATTCCCCCTCCCCCACCCACGTGCCCGTCTGCCACTCCCCCTCCCCCACCCACGTGCCTATCTGCCACTCCCCCTCCCCCACCCACGTGCCTATCTGCCACTCCCCCTCCCCCACCCACGTGCCTGTCTGCCACTCCCCCTCCCCCACCCACGTGCCCGTCTGCCACTCCCCCTCCCCCACCCACGTGCCCGTCTGCCACTCCCCCTCCCCCACCCACGTGCCCGTCTGCCACTCCCCCTCCCCCACCCATGTGCCCGTCTGCCACTCCCCCTCCCCAACCCATGTGCCTGTCTACAACTCCCCCTCCCCCACCTGCATGTCCGTATGCCACTCACCCTCCCCCACCTGCATGTCTGTATGCCACTCGCCCTCCCCCACCTGCAAGTCCGTCTGCCACTCCTCTGCTGCCCCCCCCCCCCCCCCTCTCCCTGTCCATGTGCCCCTCTCACTCAACGCCGCCCTCGTGCCCACTTCCTGCACACTCCTCCACCTCTTCGTTCTCCGTGGTATCACCCCCACCAGAATAGTAGGCTGCTGGTTCTTAACACCACAGTATTTCCTTCTAGGTAGCAAGTAATGTGTGTACCATGTTTGGTGTGGTGTAGGAGAAGATTTGGAACATTCATACATACATCCATTCATACAATTTTATAATATAAAAAGATTTTTGTCTATGTACAATTAGTAAGATCACACAGAGGCCTCAGTATTAAAATTCATTTGATATTCTGACATTTCCGTTTTATCTGAGTTGTTTTGATTGAGTGGTAATCCCAGACAGAGGATCAAAAATAGCACAGACAGTATATCATTCATGCTCAGCTCTATGCCACTTCCACTCTCATGCCCCAAGGCTTGTCTAGTGTGCTTACCCAACTATTGCCTTTCAAGTACTTCCATTGGCAGATCCAATCCTATTAGAAGAAAGGTGGCATTTACATAATTTTTTGCATCTACTACACAGTTTTCTACAGGGTGTCCAGTGAAAGAATCCCTGTTTCCAAAATTAAATATCTCGAAAACCAAGATCAATACTAATAAATTTATACAAAAGTTTTGAAATAGTTTGGAATGTTGCTAACAGATGGTGATGTAATCAAAGTATATAGCATTTGTAAATAGTGCATTGCAGCTCAGAGCAATCAGTTCCACCGTTGGAACATGAAAGTTGATTTATGTACTGAAGAAAGAGGTTGAAATCTTGTATTTCATGGAATAACATGTTTTCTGATACTGGAATACCACAGGTGAGAACATGGCCATACAGAAACAATTCACAGTTTTCTAACACAAGTTAATATTGTAAAAGGACAGCATGTGAAAAATATTTGCAGGATCGTTTCCAAATTCCAACAGACACAAAGCATAGCTGATGATCTGTCACCATGATTTCTGGAATTATTTAGCAAAATCCAATGAAATCCATGTGAAGAATTGCCACAGAACTGGTTTGAAGCATTCCAGCATGCAGAAAACGGTGAGACAGAGCCTACACATTTCCATTCAAAATCCAAAGCACAAGGCCATACTTCTGTGTGACAGAAGGCTGTCTTTGCAACAATCCATATTCCCACAGCAATTGATAATGAGAGCTTTTATGTTGGCTGCATCTGGTTCACAGATGAAGCATGCTTTCAGGTGAATGGAGTCGTGAATAAACAAAACTAGTGTTTTTGGGGTTCTGAAAATCACTGTCTGTGTGAAGCGAAGTCAGTTTATTCTTCCAAAGCTACTGTTTGCTCTGTGGTATGCAGCAGAGAGGTTATAGCCCTTTTTCTGTGTGACAGACAGTTAGTAGTGAATGTTTCATTAAAATTTTCGAAAAATTTGTAACCACACAACTAGCATTGCAGGATTGATTATTACAAATTTACTGCTGCAGGGATGGATTTGTCTCCATATTCACCCAACCTGATTCCTATTTCTTATGCCATTTTGAGTCAATTACTGTTGAAACCCCACAGTCTGTGATGGCAAATTTCCTTGTTTGTTTGCACCACCTCTATATTGCAAGTGGTGAACATTTCAAAAAGATTGTGATGTGATTGCAAATACTGCTTGCAGAGTATGAGTGTAATTGCACACGATGATATCCAGTTTTGAAATCGGGGATTACTTCGCTGGACACCCTGTATATAGGTGTGGGGGCAGATCACTGACATAATATAGCCATCCAGATGGTGTTGGAGGGACACTTACTGATTGCCTGCCTACTGGGTGCTGAGCATATAGTGGTCAGCTTAAACAATTGCCTCACATTTACTGAGCAGCTGCTGGTCTCGTGTTTGGGAGAGGCAGAACTCAGATCCCCAGCTGCCATGGTTTCCCTGTGTGACATGGCAAATGACGAGTGTGCTTATGAAACGAAGTTGTGGTCAGTTTTTTCCCTCTTCTGCAGCTAAATGATCTAGTGCTCCATCTCTGATGAAACTTTAAACTGTAGCCTCATCCCAAATTTTGCAAGTCATTAAACATGGATCTTTCAAAAGAACTATCTTTTCCGAATTTTGTTAGTGAGAAATTTTTGTTCACACACATACTGTGACCATGCAACTTTTTATCAATCCCCCCCCCCCTCCCCCCACTTGTCTCTGTAGCCTTTCTTGTCCCCTACTTTTTTTCTGTGGAAGCATCCCCTTCCCCCCCTTCCCTAATTTTATTTCTTAATTTTCCCAGCTCAGTTTATTTTATGTGGTATTGTTCTCTCTTTCCATACCACTTTTCACACTGTTTCCTGAGTGGTCTAACTCTGTACTGTCTCCCCTCCCCCTCCCTCCCCCTCCGTCCCTTCCTACAACTACTGCTCCCTTACTCTCAATCTTCGTGGTTACCATCTCAATTCTCAGATAACCATTCTGAAAGCTTCCTTTTGTTGTTTCAGAACTAAGGGACCCAAACACTTTTTCCCATCTCTAAATATTTCATCCGTGAATTGCAAAGTAGAACAGTTACATCCTTGTGTAACATACCGTTACCTTCATTTTGAATTTTTCTAAATAAAAAAATGTATTAAGTTCATTTACGAACTGCACTTTGAAGCAACCAGATATCAATCTTGCATGTATATTTATATTTTACAAAAATCTGAAGCTTACACAGAGTCTTCACCTCCCTTTAAAAAATTAAAATTTCAGTGACACTAATTTTTAAAAGATTTTTTTGCATCATTATGTTGTTCCCTGCTGTTTCTTGCCATTTTTATATCAGGAGATGGTATTACTGAAAGTAACAAATTGTTTCACCAGTCTTTCAGAGCCTATCACTGGGATGGATGCAGAAGATTTTTTTCACATATTGGCTCAGTACAAATTTACCTTATCATTTGAAAATGCAGTTTGTGAAGATTACATAACAGAAAAGTTGTGGAGAACGCTTATAGTTGGCTCTGTACCTGTGTATATGGGATCACCTTCTGTAATGGTAAGATATTGACACATGTGAAGTAATTATAATTAAATGTAATAGCAATATATGAGGCCCTTAAAAACTTGGCGAGGGCAAAGATCTGTATTCCAGTATTAAGACAACACTGGTGTAGGAAAAATGTTGTGATTTTTGCAGTTACAAACTCCAATGATGGACAAAATAAAAGAAGTAGTAATGCCACTTATCTCTTCTCCTTGAAAATAGTTACTCCATTACCACACAAAACTGTTCCACTTTACTCAACTTCTCTGGGATGTCAATGATGTTCTCAGCAGGAAAACCTGGGGCACCCTGTTTACAAAATGCATTTTTCTTCAAGAGAAAAAGATTGATCCTGGTGCATATAGCAACAGATTTTTAAGTCGTGTTGATCGTGCTGTTTGAATGACTCATACCTTGTGCTATAAATCTGTAAAGGATATATTTAGAACTACATAAAGATAGATAGTATGAAATATTTGTGCTAATAAAAATTTTTGCATGGTATTTTAGGCAGTAAATATGTTTTGCAGTCCAAAAATGAAGATTTATAAGCAAACATTCCCTTCATTCCTTCTTCCATAGTAGATGAGAAAAAAAGTGCTAATGTAATGAAGAGGTAAAACTGTGGAACAAGGCTCTGAATCACTAAATTTGCACCAGTAGATACAAAGTTGAGTTGATTAATAATACTCAAAAAATATTTTTCTTACCCAAAATTTCTGACATCATCAAAAAAGTACACATTATTTTTTAACCTTCAAATGTTTACAATAGTTTGGTTATTTTGAATTATAAGTCAGTAAGGTCTTAGTCAGTTTGGAACATCTTTTACTTACATCAGATAACCTTATTTTTCATGACTGAAATATTATTGTTGCATGCAGACTGCTCAAGTGATATCAGAGCAAAAGACTTGCATCAGGCAGCTGATAAATCACAAAAGAATGTTATAAGTGATCTAAATGATTAATGGAAAATCTCATATAAGATGTGAAACAAATACTAACAAAGAGATAGAGGGGCTGGCCAGTACTTACCTCAGCTCAGTACAGCCGATAGATACACATAAAACAGAACTGAAAATTTACATTCCTAGCTTTCGGAACTTTGTTCCTTCATCAGGGAGGAGAGAGGGGAAAAAAGGGAAGAAGGGAAAGTGGATTCAGTTACTCACAACCCAGGTTATGAAGCAACAGGGAAAGGTAAACAGGGAGGGTAGCAAGGATGGAGGCATGGTTGTCAGAGGGAAGCCAATATCTTTGGCACTGTATGAATACAGAACATGGGATGGGCTACAAAAATGTCAACACCCTCACTACTGGTTCTTTTTTCTATGACAGGTTTTTCAAAGAGGCTGTCCGTATCAGCACAGCTGATAATTTCATGAACAAGGACATTTCTAAATGTACATGATTACTCTGCAGTTCACAGTCAAGTTCGTGGCATAGTGTCGAATATAGCACTTGAAGTGACAAAATCGTGCCAACGGCAGATACAAGGGAAGTAATCAGTCTATTACTATCTGCCTTCCCCTTTTATGGTCCATGCTGTGGCCAGTTTTCACTGTCCATGTCACATCAACATGAACAGAGTGCACTTTCATCAGGAAATGGAATTACAGACCAGTACTCAGCACTTGTGCTCTCTGGCTTTTCGTGACAATTAACTCCATATTGCAGTTTTATGCTGACACTAATTGCCACCCCCTGCAGATGAAGAGCAGGTGCTCAATCACATTATTGCAAAGGTTCAGCAGTACCACACAATTCAACACCCAACAGCCTCTCAATGTTTACAAAACGAGGAAATTGTTAAAACATATAATATATTGACTCTAGACACATAGCTCCAGAAGATTATCCCTAAAAAAGAACAGGAGATTGGATTGGATGAGATTAGATGTCCTTTTCATTTCAATTGATCCATAGTGAGGAGATTCCTCTGGATGTACAACATGTCAGAAAAAACAAGAATATGCAATAAATATTTATGACAATGAAAATAATTATTGACAATATAACATAAATGGAGAGATAAAAAGATCTACTCACCAACGGCAGCAGGGGAACACGCATACAAAAGGGTTTAACTTTTACAAGTTTTTGGAGCCAGTGGCTCCTTCTGGAGAGTTTTAGGGAAAGGGGTACAGTTCAGAAAACTCACCTCTCCAGTTCTTTCCTTTCCTTCCCTTCACTCCAC
Source organism: Schistocerca piceifrons (assembly GCF_021461385.2). NCBI lineage: Eukaryota > Metazoa > Arthropoda > Insecta > Orthoptera > Acrididae > Schistocerca > Schistocerca piceifrons. The sequence continues at coordinate 1,219,226,972 of NC_060138.1, forward strand.
TTCCTTCCCCTTCAACTCTTCTGCAAGGAGGAGCCACTGGCTCAGAAAGCTTGTAAAAGTTAAACTGTTTCATGTGTGTTTTCTGCTGTCGTTGCTTGGTGAGTAGATTTTTTATCTATACATTTCCATTATGTTGGCAATAAATATTTAGAATGAAAAACAAATATGCTAATGTACCTTCCACAGATCGTCAAGTAAAAAGATCGTCACAGATGTTGAATGAATCAATAAAGGTTAAAAATATTTTCATTTAAAGTATAAAAAATACTAAACTGGAAAATCATTTTACAACAAATCATTTACAGTGAATGTTGGGCTCCATAAGGCTCCCTTTCTGTGCAGCAACTGTGAAATATAAAATTATGAAGAATGTAGCAACCAGTCACGGAAACATAATTTATTTATCTTGTTGCAAATCTATTTCGACTGATCGGTGCATTTCTCTTACCGATACATGTCATAAGTAGAAGTAGTGTCCTTGGCAGATTTCTATAAAGAAATCTGACTTCTATTTCAGATTCTATCAAGAAATCTGCCAAGGACAGTACTTCTATTTCTGGCATGTATCGGTAAGAGAAATGCACCGATGATGACTGATATCAGTCGAAATCAATTTGCAACAAGATAAATAAATTATGTTTCCGTGACTGGTTGCTACATTCTTCATAATTTTAATTTCATTTACAGTGATCGCATCACAGCACTGAATTTGTTTAGAAGTCTGAGTGTACTAATATGTTATTTGACATTATTATTAATATATATCCATCAGTTGGTTCAACACGGAAATTCATTTGTAGTAGGAGGAATTGGCTACCAGTACATACTTTAGACTTCTCTTAAAGTGAACTTTAATGGTAGTGAAACTTTTTATGGTTGTTGGCCAGTTATTGAAAATGTGTGTTCCTGAATAGCGGACACCTGTTTGGAACAAAGTAAATGACTTTAAATCTTTGTGAAGAATGTTCTTATTTGTACAATGTTATGAAAAGGATAGATTGCTACTCACCATACCATATAGAGGATATGTTGACTCACAGAGGGGCACAACAAAAAAAACTGCTACGTATGTGAGCTTTTGGCCAAAAGGCCTCCTCCTAACATAGGAGACACACACACACACACACACACACACACACACACATACATATCCATCCGCACATATCCAGACACAAGCAGACATATGTAAAGGCAAAGAGTTTGGGCCATATACAGATCGACAGACACACAAACAAACACAAACATACACACAAATGACTCCTTACCCTCTCCCTTAAAACCCACATCCTTCCGTCTTTCCCTCTCCTTCCCTCTTTCCTGATGAGGCAACAGTTTGTTGCGAAAGCTTGAATTTTGTGTGTATGTTTGTTTGTTTGTGTGTCTATCGACCTGCCAGCGCTTTTGTTCGGTAAGTCACCTCATCTTTATAATTACATATATATCAATATAATAGATGGAAACATTCCACGTGGGAAAAATATATATAAAGAAACAAAGATGAGGTGACTTACCGAACGAAAGCGCTGGCAGGTCGATAGACACACAAACATACATACAAAATTCAAGCTTTCACAACAAACTGTTGCCTCATCAGGAAAGAGGGAAGGAGAGGGAAAGACGAAAGGATGTGGGTTTTAAGGGAGAGGGTAAGGAGTCATTCCAATCCCGGGAGCGGAAAGACTTACCTTAGGGGGGGAAAAGGACAGGTATACACTCGCGCACACACACACATATCCATCCGCACATACACAGACACAAGCAGACATTTGTAAAGGCAAAGAGTTTGGGTAGAGATGTCAGTCGAGGCGGAAGTACAGAGGCAAAGATGTTGTTGAAAGACAGGTGAGGTATGAGCGGCGGAAAATTGAAATTAGCGGAGATTGAGGCCTGGCGGATAACGAGAAGAGAGGATATACTGAAGGGCAAGTTCCCATCTCCGGAGTTCTGAGAGGTTGGTGTTAGTGGGAAGTATCCAGATAACCCGGACGGTGTAACACTGTGCCAAGATGTGCTGGCCGTGCACCAAGGCATGTTTAGCCACAGGGTGATCCTCATTACCAACAAACACTGTCTGCCTGTGTCCATTCATGCAGATGGACAGTTTTTTGCTGGTCATTCCCACATAGAAAGCTTCACAGTGTAGGCAGGTCAGTTGGTAAATCACGTGGGTGCTTTCACACGTGGTTCTGCCTTTGATTGTGTACACCCTCCGGGTTACAGGACTGGAGTAGGTGGTGGTGGGAGGGTGCATGGGACAGGTTTTACATCGGGGGCGGTTACAAGGGTAGGAGCCAGAGGGTAGGGAAGGTGGTTTGGGGATTTCATAGGGATGAACTAAGAGGTTACGAAGCCTCTCAATCCTTCTTAAAAAGCCTTAATCCTACTCCCAACATCACCACTGCTGAAGCCCAGGCTATCCGTGATCTGAAGGCTGACCGATCCATCGTCATTCTTCCGGCGGACAAGGATTCCACAACCGTGGTACTTGATCATCGGGAGTATGTGGCTGAGGGACTGTGTCAGCTTTCTGAAACACTACATACAAAGTTTGCCAAGGTAATCCCATTCCTGATGTCCAGGCGGAGCTTCAAGGAATCCTCAGAACCTTAGGCCCCCTACAAAACCTTTCACCTGACTCCATCAACCTCCTGACCCCACCAACACCCTGCACCCCGCACCCCTACCTTCTTCCTAAAATTCACACACCCAATCATCCCGGCCGCCCCATTGTAGCTGGTTACCAAGCCCCCACAGAACGTATCTCTGCCTACGTAGATCAACACCTTCAACCCATTACATGCAGTCTCCCATCCTTCATCAAAGACACCAACCACTTTCTCGAACGCCTGGAATCCCTACCCAGTCTGTTACCCCCGGAAACCATCCTTGTAACCATTGATGCCACTTCCATATACACAAATATACCGCACGTCCAGGGCCTCGCTGCAATGGAGCACTTCCTTTCACACCAATCACCTGCCACCCTACCTAAAACCTCTTTCCTCATTACCTTAGCCAGCTTCATTCTGACCCACAACTTCTTCACTTTTGAAGGCCAGACATACCAACAATTAAAGGGAACAGCCTTGGGTACCAGGATGGCCCCCTCATATGCCAACCTATTCATGGGTCGCTTAGAGGAAGCCTTCTTGGTTACCCAGGCCTGCCAACCCAAAGTTTGGTACAGATTTATCGATGACATCTTCATGATCTGGACTCACAGTGAAGAAGAACTCCAGAATTTCCTCTCCAACCTCAACTCCTTTGGTTCCATCAGATTCACCTGGTCCTACTCCAACCCCCATGCCACTTTCCTTGACGTTGACCTCCACCTGTCCAATGGCCAGCTTCACACGTCCGTCCACATCAAACCCACCAACAAGCAACAGTACCTCCATTATGACAGCTGCCACCCATTCCACATCAAACGGTCCCTTCCCTACAGCCTAGGTCTTTGTGGCAAACGAATCTGCTCCAGTCCGGAATCCCTGAACCATTACACCAACAACCTGAAAACAGCTTTCGCATCCCGCAACTACCCTCCCGACCTGGTACAGAAGCAAATAACCAGAGCCACTTCCTCATCTCCTCAAACCCAGAACCTCCCACAGAAGAACCCCAAAAGTGCCCCACTTGTGACAGGATACTTTCCGGGACTGGATCAGACTCTGAATGTGGCTCTCCAGCAGGGATACGACTTCCCCAAATCCTGCCCTGAAATGAGATCCATCCTTCATGAAATCCTCCCCACTCCACCAAGAGTGTCTTTCCGCCATCCACCTAACCTTCGTAACCTCTTAGTTCATCCCTATGAAATCCCCAAACCACCTTCCCTACCCTCTGGCTCCTACCCTTGTAACCACCCCCGATGTAAAACCTGTCCCATGCACCCTCCCACCACCACCTACTCCAGTCCTGTAACCCGGAAGGTGTATACAATCAAAGGCAGAGCCACGTGTGAAAGCACCCACGTGATTTACCAACTGACCTGCCTACACTGTGAAGCTTTCTATGTGGGAATGACCAGCAAAAAACTGTCCATTCGCATGAATGGACACAGGCAGACAGTGTTTGTTGGTAATGAGGATCACCCTGTGGCTAAACATGCCTTGGTGCACGGCCAGCACATCTTGGCACAGTGTTACACCGTCCGGGTTATCTGGATACTTCCCACTAACACCAACCTCTCAGAACTCCGGAGATGGGAACTTGCCCTTAGTATATCCTCTCTTCTTGTTATCCGCCAGGCCTCAATCTCCGCTAATTTCAATTTTCCGCCGCTCATACCTCACCTGTCTTTCAACATCTTTGCCTCTGTACTTCCGCCTCGACTGACATCTCTACTCAAACTCTTTGCCTTTACAAATGTCTGCCTGTGTCTGTGTATGTGCGGATGGATATGTGTGTGTGTGCGCAAGTGTATACCTGTCCTTTTTTCCCCCTAAGGTAAGTCTTTCCACTCCCGGGATTGGAATGACTCCTTACCCTCTTCCTTAAAACTCACATCCTTTCGTCTTTCCCTCTCCTTCCCTCTTTCCTGATGAAGCAACCATTGGTTGCGAAAGCTAGGATTTTGTGTGTATGTATGTGTTTGTTTGTGTTTCTATCGACCTGCCAGCGCTTTCGTATGGTAAGTCACATCATCTTTGTTTTTAAATATATTTTTCCCGTGTGGACTGTTTCCCTATTATTTTATTATTATTATAACGATTGTTCCCCTTTAGGAGAGCAATTGAACTTGAATTCATAATTTCATCTTCGGATGTTTTTCTTCTTTGCTTCCCAAAACCTCCTCGTCCTCTCAGAATGCTCCTTCTTCCGTACCTCTGTCTATTTTTTACCAGGTTGACGCGATGTTCTTTCCCCAAACTTCACACTTGTGATTTTATGCCGGCACTCGGTGCGATCTTCGACATTTTTTATGTTGATCTGCTGTAGATCCCTCTGGACTTCTTTCAGCCATTCCGTGCCACATTTACTCCTTGTTATAATATTGAATAATTTCTTTGCTGTTCTGGAGTCTTCCATCCTGTAGAAGTGTGTATAAAATTTGGCTCGGCGCTTTCTGATTTCATCTGTTACTATGTTGATCTTTCTATAGAGCTCGTTTTGTGGTCTCTTCATCCAAATGCCATTTTTGTTGATTGGACCGTAAATCTTCCTGAGAATTTTTCTTTCCTGCTTTTCTATTTCCTTAATTTTAGAATGACCATCAATCACCATTGTTTCCCTATAGGGAAAAATATATTTAAAAACAAAGATGATGTGACTTACCATACGAAAGTGCTGGCAGGTCGATAGAAACACAAACAGACACATACATACACACAAAATTCAAGCTTTCGCAACAAACTGTTGGCTCATCAGGAAAGAGGGAAGGAGAGGGAAAGACGAAAGGAAGTGGGTTTTAAGGGAGAGGGTAAGGAGTCATTCCAATCCCGGGAGCAGAAAGACTTACCTTAGGGGGCAAAAAGGAGGAAAAAAGGACGGGTATACACTCGCGCACACACACACATATCCATCCACACATATACAGACACAAGCAGACATATACAGAGGCAAACATCTCTGCCCAAACTCTTTGCCTCTGTATATGTCTGCTCGTGTCTGTATATGTGTGGATGGGTATGTGTGTGTGTGCGAGTGTATACCCGTCCTTTTCTCCCCCTAAGGTAAGTCTTTCCGCTCCCGGGATTGGAATGACTCCTTACCCTCTCCCTTAAAACCCACATCCTTTCGTCTTTCCCTCTCCTTCCCTCTTTCCTGATGAGGCAACAGTTTGTTGCGAAAGCTTGAATTTTGTGTGTATGTTTGTGTTTGTTTGTGTGTCTATCGACCTGCCAGCACTTTAGTTTGGTAAGTCACATCATCTTTGTTTTTAGGTATATTTTTCCCATGTGGAATGTTTCCCTCTATTAATATATATATATATTGTTGTTGTGGTCTTCAGTCCTGAGACTGGTTTGATGCAGCTCTCCATGCTACTCTATCCTGTGCAAGTTTCTTCATCTTCCAGTACCTATTGCAACCTAAATTCTTCTGAATCTGCTTGGTGTATTCATCTCTTGGTCTCCCTCTACAAGTTTTATCCTCCACGCTTCCCTCCAATACTATATTGGTGATCCCTTGATGCCTCAACACATGTCATACCAACCGATCCCTTCTTCTAGTCAAGTTGTGCCAGCCACAAACTTCTCTTCTCTCCAATCCTATTCAATACTTCCTCATTAGTTATGTGATCTACCCATCTGATCTTCAGCATTCTTCTGTAGCACCACATTTCAAAAGCTTCTATTCTCTTCTTGTCCAAACTATTTATTGTCCATGTTTCACTTCCATACATGGCTACACTCCATACAAATACTTTCGGAAATGACTTCCTGACACTTAAATCTATACTCCATGTTAACAAATTTCTCTTCTTCAGAAAACGCTTTCCTTGCCATTGCCAGTCTACATTTTGTATCCTCTCTACTTCGACCATCATCAGTTATTTTGCTCCCCAAAGAGCAAAATTCCTTTACTACTTTAAGTGTCTCATTTCCTAATCTAATTCCCTCAGCATCACCCGACTTAATTCGACTACATTCCATTATCCTCGTTTTGCTTTTGTTGATGTTCATCTTATACCCTCCTTTCAAGACACTATCCATTCCATTCAACTGCTCTTCTAAGTCCTTTGCTGTCTCTGGCAGAATTACAATGTCATCGGCGAACCTCAAAGTTTTTATTTCTTCTCCATGGATTTTAATACCTATTCTGAATTTTTCTTTTGTTTCCTTCACCGCTTGCTCAATATACAGATTGAATAACATTGGGGAGAGACTACAACCCTGTCTCACTCCCTTCCCAACCACTGCTTTCCTTTCATGCCCCTCTACTCTTATAACTGCCATCTGGTTTCAGTACAAATATATATAAAAACAAAGATTCTGTAACTTACCAAACGAAAGTGTTGGTACATTGATAGAGACAATAACAAACACAAACACACACACAAATTTCAAGCTTTCGCAACCCATGGTTGCTTCATCAGGAAAGAGGGAAGGAGAGGGAAAGACGAAAGGATGTGGGTTTTAAGGGAGAGGGCGCACACACACACACACACACACACACACACACACACACACATATACAGACACAAGGAGACATATGTAAAGGCAATGAGTTTGGGCCATATATATATAATAGAGGGAAACATTCCACGTGGGAAAAATGTATCTAAAAAATAAAGATGCTGTAACTTACCAAACAAAAGCGTTGGTATGTTGATCAACATCTTTGTAAACGACCACTGTCTCTGGCTACTGAGGCCAGACTGCGAGCAACTGTGCCTGATGGCAGAAGCAATCTGGGTGGTGGGGGAAAGGAGCAGACTGGGGAGGTGAAGGGAGGGTGTGGTGCTGCTTGTGGTAGCATGCAGGTGTGTGATGACAGGATAGTGTTGCTAGATGAACTTGGAAGATTCACAGGGGTAAGGGGAGCAGAAAAGGAGATAAGTAGAGGAGGGAAAAAACAACAGAGGCTGGTGGTTGCATTGTTCGAATAGAAGCCTGTGTAGTGGGAGCAGGAAGAGAGTGAGGTGGGTGAAGGACTGGGACTATGATAGCAAAGGTTGAGGCCTGGGGAATTATGGGAACATAGAATATATTGCAGGAAGAGTTCACACCTCTGCAGTTCAGAATATCTGGTGTTGATAGGAAGGATCCAGATGGCACAGGCTGTGAATCAGTCATTGAAGTGGGGCAACTGGCTGGTCCAGCTGTCTTTTGGTCACAGTTTGTCGCTCTATTCATGCAGATAGATAGCTTGTTGGTTGTCATGCCCACGTACAATGTAGCACAGTGGTTGCAGCTTGGTTTGTAGTTCAAATGATTGCTGTCACTTGTCCTGCCTTTGATGGGATGGGAGTTACTTGTGACGATACTGGAGTAGGTGGTGGTGGGAGGATGTATGGGGTAGGTCTTGCATTTAAGTCAATTACAGGGATAGGAGCCAGGAAGCAAGGGGTTGGGAGCTGGGAGGGATGGACAACAATACTGTGTAGGTTTGGCAGGTAGTGGAATACTACTAAGGGAGGGACAGGAATGATAGTAAGTAGGATATTCCACATTTCAGGACATGACAACAGGTAGTCTAAGCCCTGGTGAAGAATGTCATTTAGTTGCAGCCTGTGGTGGTACCGAGTCATGAGGAAAGGGCTCCTTTGTGGCCAGATTGTGGGAGGTGGTATGTGACTGGAGAGACAAGGTATGGGAGATCAGTTTCCGTACGAGGTTGGGAAGGTAATTTTGGAAGACCTGAGTGAGACCTTTGGTATATTTGGAGGAGGACTGCTCATCACAACAGTTGTGATTGCCAAAGGTGGCTACACTGTATGGAAGGAGCTTCGTGGTATGGAATGGGTGACAACTGTCAAAGTGGAGGTATTGCCGGTGATTGGTAAGTTTGATATGGCCAGAGGTTCTGATGTAACCACCTTTGAGTTGCATGTCAACATTAAGGGAGGTGGCTTATTGGATTGAGGAGATTCGGGTGAAGCAAATAGGGGAGCAGGTGTTGAGGTTTTGGAGGGATGTGGGTTGGGTGTCCTCACCCAGTCAAGATCACGAAGATGTCATCAATGAGTCTGAACCAAGTGAGGGGTTTGGGATCAGGGTACACAGCCTTCCACCAACTCAGCCTCTAACCTCTTTTTTTCCTCCTCCTCTATTTATCTTCTTTTGTCCTCCCCTTCACCCACACCCCTTTCTCTCAGTCCTCATGGCTGCCTTACCCTCTCTCCATCTCGTCCCTGTATGCTCCCACAAGCAGTACTGCACCTTCCTATCCCTCCTCACCCCAGTCTCCTCCTTACCCTCACCACCTAGACTGCTTCTCCCTTCAGGCACAGTTGCTCTCACTCTATCCTTGGTGGCCAGAGACAGTGGACATGTGTGTGAGATGTGCTCACGTGAAAGTGTGTGTGTTTTTTGTGTAAGAGGAAGGTCTTTTGGTGGAAAGTTCACATGTACAGCAGTCTTTTTATTGTGCCTGTCTGTGACTCAACATCTCCTCCACATGGTGAGTAGCAGTCTGTCATTTTCATAATATTGTCATTACTCCATCCTGTATTTTCCACTGTTGTATTATTATTTCTAATACTGAGCGGTTGGTTTGAAAAAAAGATATATTTTAATCAAAAAATTCATTAGGGAATAAATATATTGGGGAAGCAATAGTTACTGTCCCTAGTTCCCTGAAGAAGTCTCAATTGGATGTTCTTGAATTCACACCGCAGGTAACTCTAACTTCACATTTTTGGACTTGGAACACTTTAGCTTGCCTTGAGAAGTCACCCCAAAAAATAGTCCCATGTGGGATTGTAGAATAACTGTAAGCACACTATGCCAGATTTTTCATTTTTAAATTGCCTATGTCTGACTACATTCATATTGCAAATAAAGATTTGTTTGGATGCTTGAGCAGTTCTGTGGTGTGCTCCTTCCAGTTGAATTTATCATCAAGCTTTAATCCCAAGAATTTAACACTGTCCACTTCTTCTGTTTGTCACCATATTTTAGGCATGTACTGGTGAGAAGCCTCCTTAAAGTTTTGAACTGCATCGTGTTGTCCCCCTCTCCCCCCAAGTTTTAGTGACAAAGAATTGGTGAAGAACCATGAAAATTTTATTACCGTAACTGATCTGTCTCAGATCACACTTGATTTGCTATTTATTGCAATGATTGAATTATTTGCAAACAAAACAAACTTGGAGTCTGGTAATTAGCATTGATATAAACAAGAAAAAGTGAGAGCCCTAAGGTGGAACCTTGTAGGGTACTACATGTAAGTAGTTTGCAGCTGGATGATGCCTGATAGCTTAAATTTCTCTTTCTGAATGACAAACTTTGTTTCCTGTATCTCTGACAGGATTTGAATCATTTTGTGGGATTTCCTGATACACCGTAATGTTCTAATTTATGTAAAAGTATATTGTGATTTACATAGTCAGATGCCTTTGATTGATCATAAAATACACCAGTAGCTTGCTATTTATTGTCTAATGAATTAAGTACATTTTCACTAGACTTCTAATATCAGAACCCATTAGAAATCTGAAATGTGACTTTAACAATACATCTACATCTACATCTACACTCCGCGAGCCACCTTACGGTGTGTGGCGGAGGGTACTTATTGTACCACTATCTGATCCCCCCTTCCCTGTTCCATTCACGAATTGTGCGTGGGAAGAACGACTGCTTGTAAGTCTCCGTATTTGCTCTAATTTCTCGGATCTTTTCGTTGTGATCATTACGCGAGATATATGTGGGCGGTAGTAATATGCTGCCCATCTCTTCCCGGAATGTGCTCTCTCGTAATTTCGATAATAAACCTCTCCGTATTGCGTAACGCCTTTCTTGAAGTGTCTGCCACTGGAGCTTGTTCAGCATCTCCGTAACGCTCTCGCGCTGACTAAATGTCCCCATGACGAATCGCGCTGCTTTTCGCTGGATCATGTCTATCTCTTCTATTAATCCAACCTGGTAAGGGTCCCATACTGATGAGCAATACTCAAGAATCGGACGAACAAGCGTTTTGTAAGCTACTTCTTTCGTCGATGAGTCACATTTTCTTAGAATTCTTCCTATGAATCTCAACCTGGCGCCTGCTTTTCCCACTATTTGTTTTATGTGATCATTCCACTTCAGATCGCTCCGGATAGTAACTCCTAAGTATTTTATGGTCGTTACCGCTTCCAATGATTTACCACCTATGGCATAATCGTACTGGAATGGATTTCTGCCCCTATGTATGCGCATTATATTACATTTATCTACGTTTAGGGAAAGCTGCCAGCTGTCGCACCATGCATTAATCCTCTGCAGGTCCTCCTGGAGTACGTACGAGTCTTCTGATGTTGCTACTTTCTTGTAGACAACCGTGTCATCTGCAAATAGCCTCACGGAGCTACCGATGTTGTCAACTAAGTCATTTATGTATATTGTAAACAATAAAGGTCCTATCACGCTTCCCTGCGGTACTCCCAAAATTACCTCTACATCTGCAGATTTTGAACCGTTAAGAATGACATGTTGTGTTCTTTCTTCTAGGAAATCCTGAATCCAATCACAAACCTGGTCCGATATTCCGTAAGCTCGTATTTTTTTCACTAAACGTAAGTGCGGAACCGTATCAAATGCCTTCCTGAAGTCCAGGAATACGGCATCAATCTGCTCGCCAGTGTCTACGGCACTGTGAATTTCTTGGGCAAATAGGGCGAGCTGAGTTTCACATGATCTCTGTTTGCGGAATCCATGTTGGTTATGATGAAGGAGATTTGTATTATCTAAGAACGTCATAATACAAGAACACAAAACATGTTCCATTATTCTACAACAGATTGACGTAAGCGAAATAGGCCTATAATTATTCGCATCTGATTTATGACCCTTCTTGAAAATGGGAACGACCTGCGCTTTCTTCCAGTCGCTAGGTACTTTACGTTCTTCCAGCGATCTACGATAAATTGCTGATAGAAAGGGGGCAAGTTCTTTAGCATAATCACTGTAGAATCTTAAGGGTATCTCGTCTGGTCCGGATGCTTTTCCGCTACTAAGTGATAGCAGTTGTTTTTCAATTCCGATATCGTTTATTTCAATATTTTCCATTTTGGCGTCCGTGCGACGGCTGAAGTCAGGGACCGTGTTACGATTTTCCGCAGTGAAACAGTTTCGGAACACTGAATTCAGTATTTCTGCCTTTCTTCGGTCGTCCTCTGTTTCGGTGCCATCGTGGTCAACGAGTGACTGAATAGGGGATTTAGATCCGCTTACCGATTTTACATATGACCAAAACTTTTTAGGGTTCTTGTTTAGATTGTTTGCCAATGTTTTATGTTCGAATTCGTTGAATGCTTCTCTCATTGCTCTCTTTACGCTCTTTTTCGCTTCGTTCAGCTTTTCCTTATCAGCTATGTTTCGACTACTCTTAAACCTATGATGAAGCTTTCTTTGTTTCCGTAGTACCTTTCGTACATGATTGTTATACCACGGTGGATCTTTCCCCTCGCTTTGGACCTTAGTCGGTACGAACTTATCTAAGGCGTACTGGACGATGTTTCTGAATTTTTTCCATTTTTGTTCCACATCCTCTTCCTCAGAAATGAACGTTTGATGGTGGTCACTCAGATATTCTGCGATTTGTGCCCTATCACTCTTGTTAAGCAAATATATTTTCCTTCCTTTCTTGGCATTTCTTATTACACTTGTAGTCATTGATGCAACCACTGACTTATGATCACTGATACCCTCTTCTACATTCACGGAGTCGAAAAGTTCCGGTCTATTTGTTGCTATGAGGTCTAAAACGTTAGCTTCACGAGTTGGTTCTCTAACTATCTGCTCGAAGTAATTCTCGGACAAGGCAGTCAGGATAATGTCACAAGAGTCTCTGTCCCTGGCTCCAGTTCTGATTGTGTGACTATCCCATTCTATACCTGGTAGATTGAAGTCTCCCCCTATTACAATAGTATGATCACGAAACTTCTTCACGACGTTCTGCAGGTTCTCTCTGAGGCGCTCAACTACTACGGTTGCTGATGCAGGTGGTCTATAGAAGCATCCGACTATCATATCTGACCCACCTTTGATACTTAACTTAACCCAGATTATTTCACATTCGCATTCGCTAATAACTTCACTGGATATTATTGAATTCTTTACTGCTATGAATACTCCTCCACCATTGGCGTTTATCCTATCCTTGCGGTATATATTCCATTCTGTGTCTAGGATTTTGTTACTGTTCACTTCCGGTTTTAACCAACTTTCTGTTCCTAATACTATATGCGCACTATTTCCTTCAATAAGAGATACTAATTCAGGAACCTTGCCCTGGATACTCCTGCAGTTTACCAATATTACGTTGACTTTTCCTGTTTTTGGTCTCTGAGGACGGACGTTCTTTATCAACGATGATAATGTCCTCTCTGGTAAGCCGTCAGGTATTTTATCGTTTCGCCCAAGGGGGGGTCCCTCTAACCTAAAAAAACCCCCGTGTCCACGCCACACGTACTCTGCTACCCTAGTAGCTGCTTCCGGTGTGTAGTGCACGCCTGACCTGTCTAGGGGGGCCCTACAGTTCTCCACCCAATAACGGAGATCGATGAATTTGCAACCATTATAGTCGCAGAGTCGTCTGAGCCTCTAGTTTAAACCCTCCACACGGCTCCAAACCAGAGGACCGCGATCGACTCTGGGCACTATGCTGCAGATATTAATCTCAGCTTGCACTCCGCGTGCGATGCTGGTTGTTATTTACAGTCAGTTGTATATTACTGTTTCTAAATTTTTTGAGAATGCTGGCAAAAGTGAAATTCTATGGAAATTTGATGGCATTTCTGTATCTTCTTTCTTAAACAAAGGCTTAACTTCAGCAAGGAAATGTTTCAGTGATCAATGACTGGTAACACAGGTAGTTTAATATTTTATTAGACTTGTAAGCACACTTTTTAATGAACTTTGTTGAAATTTTATCATAACCACTAGATTTTTTATTTTAAAGATTTTATGGTGTTTATTACTTCTTCTTGGATAATGGTCATATTCATATTACTGAAATTATAAGTTATGTGTAATGACTGGCCTGAGGTTCTCCATGAAAGCATCTATTGAACCTGACAACCCCATCGTATCAGTAACAGTTATGAAATGCTTGTTACAAAGTTTTACAACACTGAACATGTTACCAATGTATCATTTACTCTTCTTTTTTTGTGTACAAGATATCTTTATTCCTTGAGTAATTGTGACTTCTTTGTAGACCAATCTGGGTTAGTTTCGAGAGAAAACAGTATTCAAATAATGTAGGCACTTTATTAACAAAAATGTATTTTTCATTCATGCCATGAGCACAAAATTATCAACTTTTGACTTACTGACTACCTTATGAATTCAGATTAAATAGCTGTTATATCCAATTCAGTATTAACTTTTAACAAAAGAAACTGCATGTCCTTATCTGAGACGCCATTGCTATTGGTTTTGTGCTATATCGTTGTTCTTTAGACCTTTCTGTAAAGATAACATCAGTGGCTGTTTATGGGTAGTTAGCTACCCTAGTTGGAGGTATGGATTTTCAAAGTTCAGTATTGACAACTGAAGTGGTCATCACATGCAGGAGGGATGACTCTCTCTTTGTATTTCATTATAGTCGCCTTTGCAGGGCATGTCTGATCTGGTCTTATGGCTGCCTGATTGCTCATACATTACAGACAAATCCCAGATACAAAAATCCTACAGGCTTACATAAATTACAGGCTGCCCAATTACACACACACAAAAATGTTAATGTTGCACTTCTCTTTATTTTTTTGACCTGGATATGTTGACATCCTCTGATGTGCTCTACCTTGCACCTCCCACTGTGTGCCTGTTAGCTTCTCAGATATTCTTGAAATTTTCAGTCTTTGTTGATGCTTTCATATCATAGCTGCAATAGTTGATCAAAATGCACCTTCTTTCTTCACCTTCCACTTAATGAATGTGTACATAAGACTCAAAGGCCACTGCTGACAGTGCGTTTCCTGCCTAAATCATGGAAGGACATCCAGTGCAACTTCGTCAGTTGTCAGATAACAATACTAGGTGAAATTGCAAAGATACTGATGCAAACAACATTCCACTTGACACTTGACACTTGAAGCTGGAATAAAGTACAGAAACACTAATTTACAAAATCAACACACACACCTGAATTAACTTGGGTGCAGTACTTTTTGAAGAAATTGATAAATGAGTAACTTATATGTATCGGTTAAGACATTACACTGTAGCCCATTTGGACACATAGGAAGTTTACACATGATGTTTTATGTAGCAACCAGAAACAATATTTATTTTTGGGATATGTGAATTTCACATATTACTGCATACTGAGCTGGCTTTGTTAGATTAAGAATTAATCTTGTTGATGACACACATTTCTAAACCTTTTAGGATATGGTAAGATAGAGTGCAGACTAACAACAGTGAAATATATCCTCTCTCTCTCTCTCTCTCTCTCTCTCTCTCTCTCTCTCTCTCTGTCTCTGTCTCTCTCTCTGCACAGAACTGGCTAATCATGCATACCATTGTAGCAAACATGAGGTTCTGAAGTAACATGTGATTCTCAAAGCCAGTTAAGTTGTTAAATTTATTTTGATGTAATTCCTTTGTTGTGTAGTTACATGTGTAAATCTTTGAGAAGCTAGTAATACTTTTGTTGTTGTTGTTCTTGTTGTAATATACAGCTGAGTTGAGTGAAATGAACTTTGGGCTGTACGTAATTTCAGTATATGTTACTTTTCTTGTGCTCCGGTAAAAATAAAATTCATACTTACGAAAAACCAGGAAATTTGTCAGTAATACATGCCATTTTTTGTTTTCCTGTATAACTGTCTGTTGATGTAATGTACATATCTTTCACAAATTCGTTGGGTGTCAACTTTGGACATGCATCATCATGATTTTGTGTCTGTACTTATAGTGAGGCTTTCTAAGTAACTCTCAAACTATATGTATATCCTTTCATGCAAAATTGTATACATCCTTCATGACATACTAGTAAACTGTTGTACAACTCTTCTTTCCAGGATTGGTTGCCAAACAACAATTCTGCCATACTAGTAGAAAACTTCAGTTCTCCAAAAGAACTAGCAGATTACTTGAAAGAAGTAAACAGAGACAGAAAGAAGTATGAAGAATTTCTCCAACATAAAATAGGCCCTAAAGGACAGAGAATTACTAACAAAAAACTTCAAGAAGCAATGACAGAGCGGGAATGGGGTATCGATGGCGATTTTGAGAAAACGAATATGGTGGATGGATTTGAATGTTTTGTATGTGAAAATATGGATAAAGAACCACCTCTGCCACCAGTAGACATACATCACTACTACTGTCCACGTCCTATTTCTCCTCTTACAAAACAAGAAAATAAGAGCAACTTCTGGCTGGAGCAGTGGTACAGCGGCAGATGTGAAGCTGAAATACTGCGCAATTATATAGACAGCGGTGTAATTCACTTTACAAATGACGAGTTTAATGACAAAATGGATCAAATGTTTTTTGATAAAATTTGTTGAACAAAAATCTTTGTGGTGTAATACTCTATCATTTTAATGTCAATTTTTATCACCATTGTGCCACCAGCTGTGGCCTCCCGTTCTCAGATTAATCTGCCATTTCTACAATAATTCATTTGCAATATAGTGAGGGTGGGGAAAACACACCAGCAGTTGGCTAACAAACATTGAGGATTAAGGAGGGTTATTAAGTACTCAGGTTATTAATGACAGGGCATAGAAAAAGGTGTTTCATGCAGTTCATATAAGAAGACAATATGTGGGCTGCTGTTTACAGTTCTAAAGTGAATGCCATCACAATTGCAAATCATGAATAAGCCTTTTTTTTTTTTTTTTTTTTTTTTTTTTTTACATTCAATTCCTGACAACATTGATATCCACTTATCAAACCTCACAGGAAATTGCATCATTCATTTAACAATAAAAGCTTCAAAATGTTGACATGATAATTGTGTCAACTGCTTAACTATATCCTACATGCTTCCAAATAAACATCTGCTTTGGGGTTTCTACTATTTATTTGTATGTTTCATTGATTGCCAGTATATATATACTGGCTAGAACTTTGTGTGTATGTTTGTGTGTCTGTCGACCTGCCAGCATTTTCATTTGGTAAGTCACATCATCTTTGTGTGTGTGTGTGTGTGTGTGTGTGTGTGTGTGTGTATATATATATATATATATATATATATATATATATATATATATATATATATAAAAAAACAAAGATGATGTGACTTACCAAATGAAAATGCTGGCAGGTCGACAGACACACAAAGTTCTAGCTTACGCAACCAACAGTTGCTTCGTCAGGAAAGAGGGAAAGATGAAAGGATGTGGGTTTTAAGGGAGAGGGTAAGGAGTCATTCCAATCCCGGGAGCGTAAAGACTTACCTTGGGGGAAAAAAGGACAGGTATACACTTGCGCACACACACACATATCCATCCGCACATACACAGACACAGGCAGACATTTGTAAAGGCAAAGAGTTCGGGCAGAGATGTCAGTCGAGGCGGAAGTACAGAGGCAAAGATGTTGAAAGACAGGTGAGGTATGAGCGGCGGCAACTTGAAATTAGCGGAGGTTGAGGCCTGGCGGATAACGAGAGGAGAGGATATACTGAAGGGCAAGTTTCCATCTCCGGAGTTCTGACAGGTTGGTGTTAGTGGGAAGTATCCAGATAACCTGGACGGTGTAACACGGTGCCAACATGTTCTGGCCGTGCACCAAGGCATGTTTAGCCACAGGGTGATCCTCATTACCAACAAACACTGTCTGTCTGTGTCCATTCATGCGAATGGACAGTTTGTTGATGGTCATTCCCACATAGAAAGCTTCACAGTGTAGGCAGGTCAGTTGGTAAATCACGTGGGTGCTTTCACACGTGGCTCTGCCTTTGATCGTGTACACCTTCCGGGTTACAGGACTGGAGGAGGTGGTGGTGGTGGGAGGGTGGATGAGACAGGTTTTACAGCGGGGGCGGTTACAATGGTAGGAGCCAGAGGGTAGGGAAAGCCGTTTGGGGATTTCATAGGGATGAACTAACAAGTTACGAAGGTTAGGTGGACGGCGGAAAGACACTCTTGGTGGAGTGGGGAGGATTTCATGAAGGATGGATCTCATTTCAGGGCAGGATTTGAGAAAGTCGTATCCCTGCTGGAGAGCCACATTCAGAGTCTGGCCAGCTTCACACGTCCGTCCACATCAAACCCACCAACAAGCAATAGTACCTCCATTATGACAGCTGCCACCCCTTCCCTACAGCCTAGGTCTTCGCAGCAAACGAATCTGCTCCAGTCCTGAATCCCTGAACCATTACACCAACAACCTGAAAACAGCTTTCGCATCCCGCAACTACCCTCCCGACCTGGTACAGAAGCAAATAACCAGAGCCACTTCCTCATCCCCTCAAACTCAGAACCTCCCACAGAAGAACCACAAAAGTGCCCCACTTGTGACAGGATACTTTCCGGGACTGGATCAGACTCTGCATGTGGCTCTCCAGCAGGGATACGACTTCCTCAAATCCTGCCCTGAAATGAGATCCATCCTTCATGAAATCCTCCCCACTCCACCAAGCGTGTCTTTCCACCGTCCACCTAACCTTCGTAACCTGTTAGTTCATCCCTATGAAATTCCCAAACCACCTTCCCTACCCTCTGGCTCCTATCCCTGTAACCGCCCCTGGTGTAAAACCTGTCCCATGCACCCTCCCACCACCACCACCACCACCTACTCCAGTCCTGTAACCCGGAAGGTGTACACGATCAAAGGCAGAGCCACGTGTGAAAGCACCCACGTGATTTACCAACTGATCTGCCTACACTGTGAAGCTTTCGATGTGGGAATGACCAGCAACAAACTGTCCATTCGCATGAATGGACACAGGCAGACAGTGTTTGTTCGTAATGAGGATCACCCTCTGGCTAAACATGCCTTGGTGCACGGCCAGAACATGTTGGCACCGTGTTACACCGTCCAGGTTATCTGGATACTTCCCACTAACACCAACCTGTCAGAACTCCGGAGATGGGAACTTGCCCTTCAGTATATCCTCTCTTCTCGTTACCCACCAGGCCTCAACCTCCGCTAATTTCAAGTTGCCGCCGCTCATACCTCACCTGTCATTCAACAACATCTTTGCCTCTGTACTTCTGCCTCGACTGACATCTCTGCCCAAACTCTTAGCCTTTACAAATGTCTGCTTGTGTCTGTATATGTGCGGATGGATATATATATGTGTGTGTGTGTGTGTGTGTGTGTGTGTGTGTGTGTGTGTGTGTGTGAGAGCGCGCGCGCGGGTGTATACCTGTCCTTTTTTCCCCCTAAGGTAAGTCTTTCCGCTCCCGGGATTGGAATGACTCCTTACCCTCTCCCTTAAAACCCACATCCTTTCGTCTTGCCCTCTCCTTCCCTCTTTCCTGATGAAGCAACTTTTGGTTGCAAAAGCTTGAATTTTGTGTGTCTGTTTGTGTTTATTTGTGTGTCTATCAACATACCAACACTTTCGTTTGGTAAGTCACACCATCTTTGTTTTTATTTTAGATATATTTTCCCCACGTGGAATGTTTCCCTCTATTTTGTAACTGTTTTACAGAGCTCTAGAATCACTAATAATTTGTGGAAGCTGACAAGAAGTGCATGCAAAATTCTCAAATAAATTGCTTCGGAAGCTTAAGATGTGGTCAGAATATATACGTTAGCATGTGACTTAAGATCCACTCTGGCTAATGATATCATGGCACCTTGATTGACTGTAACTTGAATGTTAATCTTTAGAATGTGTGCTTCTGAATTGGCATACTTGATAAAAATGGGTAGTACACTTTAAAAAAGTAAAGTACAATGAAAAGGTGACCAGTGACACCAAACAGCTTACTTCTTGGTTTGTGGTACTATGAGTGGTCAAATGAAGAGGCTTGAAATGCTGTAACAACCAAACTGTTTGAAATTTGAATATGCAACTTTGGGATACCATAAAGACATCCCAGGTACGTGAACGTAGGGCTGTCACCTCCGCCTAAAAAGTTCAAAACTGTGCCATCAGCAGACAAGGTGTTCCTCCCTGCCTTTTTCTACATCTGATATTAAACGAATTCCTCAAACACAGAAAAACCATCAATAGTGACATTCATTGTGACACACTCTGTAGCCTATAAAGATTAAATGGCCTGGGCTGTTCACAGATGGAGTGATTCTACTCCACGATAACATGCGTCAACACATCTCAAAGAGGAAAAAGTGTTATGGTAAAATTCAAGTGGGAGCAACTTGAGTGTCTTCCCTACAGCCAGGACATGTCGCCCTGTGGCTTCCACGCGTTTGGCGTTTGGTCGACTAAGAAAAAACATCTCAAAGAGAAGTGTTTCAACTTGGACAGTGACCTGATAGACACAGTGGACGACTGGCTCCTGTCCCAGCCACAGGAATTCAGAGAACAGGGAATTCCTTGGCCCGTGAAACAGTGGGATAGTTGTGATCAGGCCTTTGATGATTACATTAAAATAAAGACTTCAATGACACCCACAGTGGTTTTCATACCTTTTCTTGTGAACAACCCTCATATATCTGGAGGATACCTTTGTTGTGTTGTCACAGGCATACAAATCTGAAACATTTCAAAATGGAGCTTGACCACCTGTACTTTCCAAAAGGTATCAAGAATATCTGTGATACCTATTTACTGATAATTTGCAATTTAACTCTTGTATAAGGTCCTGCAGTATAATCTGCCAGGATTTCAGCTATATTTGGCATCACTTTTAAGCTTCCCTAATATAATTTATACCCTAGAGTGTAAATTTCCTTTGTGGGACAATTTAGTACTATTATTTATAGCACCATTTCAATTAGCTCCTCAAATGGCACCAGAATATAGTTAACTTTTCAGTTTTGCATACATGGGAAAAGACTGAAGGAGAAATTGTGGGGAAAATTTAACACTTGAGTCAGTCCCTTCATACCACTCAGTGTTTATAATCAGGAGAGTTAATACAAAGGGATATATGTAAATAATTGGACTTTATGTGGGATAATTTGTTGTCATGTGGAGCACTTTAACATGACAGAATTTTACTCAAACATGTGGGTCCCGCACCAGATACAACCAACTGGCAGTTCTGAATGTATAAAAAGGGCAGCACAAATAGTTAAAAGGTTGACTCATAGGAGAGCTTCAAGGAAATGATAGGCAAATGCTTAAAGATAGACACTAACTGAAGCATCAAATCCAATGTACAAAGTACAGAAATCTTGGAGTATACTACAATGTGTACGTTTTGCTGTGATCGGGACCGCAAAGAGGCTATGTACAGCTTGTTTAAATAATCTTTCTGCCTGTGTGTCTTACACAAATGGAAAAAAAATCTTTAATACCTTGTACAATGTGACATACCCTTGACCATGCAATTTACAATTTTTTTTTTAAAAAAGACTCGGAAAAATTCAGTTTTCAGAAGTAGTCGTAAATATTCAATATGATATGCCAACCAACCCATCAGTTATTATTTCTAATAAATAACAACACAACAGCAAGGAAGAGCAGTGTAGTTAGGCATTGTGTAAGTTAGACTGTTTGGGTGTTTTATTTCAGGCCATTCATTTTTATTACCATTTTTGATTTTTTAATGCTGTTAAGTTGTGGACTCTTTTTACTGTGAACATAACTTTTTTTGAAAAAAAAAAAAAAAAAAAAAACACCTGTGTCTCAATATCTGGCAGAAAACCCAGAGAGATCCTGGTCATATGTAAAGTACACCAGCGACAAGATGCAATCAATATTTGTTCTGTGTGATAACAATGGTGGTGATACTAACAACAGTTCACTGAAGCAGGATTACTAAACATGGTTTTCTGAAACTCCTTCACAAAAGACAATGTAATAAATATTCCAGAATTCAAATCTAGAATAACTTCCAACATGAGCAACTTAGAAGCAAATATCCTTGGTTTAGTGAAGCAGCTTAAATCTCTTAATAAAGGTGAGCCCTCTGGTCCACATTGTATACCAGTCAGGATCTTTCAGAGTACACCGATACAATAGCTTGTCAAAAGATACGTTAAAGGCGGGAAAGTTGTCAAAGTCACACAAGTAGTGAAGAAAATAAATATGAGTGCTCCACGGAATTACAGACCTAGGTTACTAACGTCAATTTGCAGTAGGATTTTGGTACGGACACTGTGTTTGAACAGAGTTACCTTAAAGAAAATGATTTATTGACAAATAGTCTGCACAGATTCAGAAAATATTGTTCTTGTGAAACACAAAGCTCTTTCTTCTCACGAAGTAATGAGTGCCATCGACATGAGGTGTCAAATAGATTCCATATTTTTAGATATCCAGAAGGCTTTTGACACCCTTCTTCACAAAAGACTTCAAATCAAATTGCGTGTCTGTGGCATACCATATCAGTTACACGACTGAATTTGTGAGTTTCTGTTAGAAAGGTCACAGTTCACAGTAACAGATGGAAAGTCCTTGATTAAAACAGAAGTAATATCTGGTGTTCCCCAAGGAAGTGTTACAGGCCTTCTGCTGTTCCTGATTTACATGAATGACACAGGAGACAATCTGAGCAGCCCTCTTAGACTGTAGATGATGCTGTTATTTACCATCTTGTAAAGTCATCAGATGATCATAACAAATTGCAAAACAATACACACAAGATATGTTAAGGTGCAAAAAGTGGTAACTGACTCAAGAAAAGAGAGAGAAGTGTGAAGTCACCTGTGCAAGTACTAAAAGAAATATGCTAAATTTTGGGTACACAATAAATCACCAAATCTAAAGGCTATAAATTCAACTAAATACTTAGGGATTACAACTACAAATAACTTAAACTGGAATCATCACATCAATAATGTTGTTTGGAAAGAAAAACAAAGACTGTGATTTATTGGCTGAACACTTAAAAAGTGGAACAGGTCTACTGACAAGACAGCTTACACCATGCTTGTCTGTCCTTTTCAGGAGAATTAATTACCCTGATTACTTTAAAACTACTACTACTACTACTATATTATTATTATTATTATTATTGTTATTATTACCACCACCCCAAAACAAACCCACATGATTTGATGCCCAATTTCTTCCCTTCCTACCCTTCATTTGGCTATTAAAATTTGGAGAAAACTCCATTGTGCAGTTAAATGGAGTCATATTTTTGCTCCACTCATTAAATTTGACAAACAAACCATTCAGAAACTGAGGGTATGTCTGACTAAATTTAGTATGAGATACAGGGAAAGTAATAAAATGGATCAAGGAACAGACATGATCTAAGACATTACTGTAACTGTAATGAAAATGGAACAGAGAAGTGTAAGACACAGTTAGATGAATAGATTGACCAAGAAAGTTTTTTGGCGAACTCCAAGATATAAGAAAGGATTGACAAAAGGTGATAATGAAGGGTGGCTAGATGATATTGAAGAACATGCAGAAATACGATGGACACACAGCACTGGAGACCATAAAGCATAAAAAATTGCACACGAGGCCTTTGCCCAGCAGTGTATATAAAAGGATTGATGCTTCATTTTTATTTATTTACTTTTGTATTCACTTGCTAGGCAGTTCTATAATCCACTGAACAGTCCACATTTTGAGGTAACAAGGCAGGCATCAAGAGAGTTCTTACACCGTCACATATCAAAATTCTGCTTTTACTTTTGGATTTTTTCCTTCGAAGGTAAGTACTATTATTTTTTGCAAAATTTACACCACAACAAATTGATCTGAATGAATTAATCATTCACTTATTTTAGCTTCAGGTCACTTGAATATTTGTGGTTCTTCTGTTCATTTGGAAATTGTTGCAAACATCTGAACGTAGATGTGCAAAGTCAATGAAGACCTTATTGAGGGTGTGTATACTTTGCACAGCAAATACAAATAAAAATGGGCTTTGAATGAGAAGTAATTTTAACCAAACATAAATATGAGCAGGCTCAGGAATGCTGAAGTTATTAATGCCATGATCAGAGTTACTTTACTTGTTAAAATTATGGCCATAAATATCAGAATATTTTAAGTGCCAAGTATCAGACTAACATGGCCGTGCAGGCTTAGATCACTGAAGATTTTCACAGGTTACTGATTCCCAAAAATGAGAAAACTTGTTACACCACAAGACTGCTGGGGTTTCTTTCAAAGCTTACAGTGCATCTTGTCAAATAAATGGTCAAACTGCAGATCAACAGTATCCAAGCCTCATGATCAACTGTTTTAGCAAATATTCTGAAGCAACTGAGAAACAATTTACTCCACCATAGTGCAAGCAGCTACTAGAATATATCCTCATGTATACTGAGGGATCTTTAAGTTACAGGAACTCCCCCAGACTTGATGATGAATTATGTATAACTGGAGACATAAAATGATCAGCTACATTAATCACATAGGACATTCATCTTTCCAGATCAGAAAGAGAGAACATAAGTGTGATATTAGTCAAGGACAGCAGCACCAGTCATAAGGTTCCAGAATTAGTTTTGTTTACCAACACTAATATGCCCACACAATACTGCAAACAAATATGTGGTCAAACTAAGAAGTTAGTAGCAGCAAAATCTTCAAGTCCAATTCAAAACCACATCACAAGTTTAGACAAGATGGCAATAGTGGCAGCAGATTTGTTGTAAAGAAATTGATAATATCTAGTCAAATACTAACAAAGAGATAGATGGGCTGGCCAGTACTTACCTCAGCTCAGTACAGCCGATAGATACACATAAAACAGAACTGAAAATTTACATTCCTAGCTTTCGGAACTTTGTTCCTTCATCAGGGAGGAGAGAGGGGAAAAAAGGGAAGAAGGGAAAGTGGATTCAGTTACTCACAACCCAGGTTATGAAGCAACAGGGAAAGGTAAACAGGGAGCGTAGCAAGGATGGAGGCATGGTTGTCAGAGGGAAGCCAAAGATATTCTACTGTAAGTACTGTGCCAGCTTCAAACCAAAGAGGATGCATACAGAAGTAAAGAGGTATATAGTATAAAGATAAACACAACTATGTAGGATGAAAAGATGCGTGAATGGCTAAAGAGGAAAGGGAAAGAGGAGAAGACTGAAGAGTGAATGGGAGTGAGGTGGTTTAATGTAGGTTCAGTCCAGGGGGATGGCGGGATGAAAGGATGTATTGGAGTGCAAGTTCCCATCTCCGCAGTTCAGAGGGACTGGTGTTGGGTGGGAGAAGCCAAATGGCACATACGGTGTAGCAGGTTCCTAGGTCCCTAGAATTATGCTGGAGGACATGCTCTGCTACTGGGTATTGGGCATCTCCTAGGCGGACAGTTCGTCTGTGTCCGTTCATGCGCTCAGCCAGTTTGGTTGTTGTCATGCCGATGTAAAAGGCTGTGCAGTGCAGGCATGTCAGTTGATAAATGACATGTGTGGTTTCACACGTAGCCCTGCCTTGAATTGTGTATGTTTTACCAGTAGCGGGGCTGGAGTAGGTGGTTGTGGGGGGATGCATGGGGCAGGTTTTGCAGCGGGGTCGGTTACAGGGGTAGGAACCGCTGGGTAGAGAAGGTAGTCTGGGAATATTGTAGGGTTTAACAAGGATGTTACGGAGGTTAGGGGGGCGACGAAAGGCAACTCTGGGTGGTGTGGGGAGAATTTTGTCAAGGGATGATCTCATTTCAGGGGTTGACTTGAGAAAGTCATATCCCTGGCGGAGTAATTTGTTGATGTTTTCGAGGCCAGGATAATATTGGGTGACAAGGGGGATGCTTCTGTGTGGTCTGGGGGTAGGAACATTGTTGTTGGATGGGGAGGAATGTATTGCTCGGGATATCTGTTTGTGGACAAGGTCTGCAGGATAGTTGCGGGAGAGGAAAGCACTGGTCAGGTTATTGGTGTAGTTGTTGAGGGATTCGTCACTGGAGCAGATACGTTTGCCACGAATACCTAGGCTGTAGGGAAGGGAGCGTTTGATGTGGAAAGGATGGCAGCTATCAAAGCGAAGGTACTGTTGTTTGTTTGTGGGTTTGATATGGACAGAGGTGTGGATGTGAGCTTCAACAAGATGAAGGTCAACATCCAGGAAGGTGGCTTGGGTTTTGGAGAAGGACCAGGTGAAATTCAGATTCGAAAAGGAGTTGAGGTTATGGAGGAAATTAAGGAGTGTTTCTTCACCATGAGTCCAGACCACAAAGATGTCATCTATAAACCTATACCAGGCCAGGGGAAGCAGCTGTTGGGTCTTCAGGAAAGCCTCCTCCATGCGGCCCATGAAGAGGTTGGCATAGGAGGGAGCCATCCTGGTTCCCATGGCCGTTCCCCTGATTTGTTTGTAGGTCTGGCCTTCAAAAGTGAAGTAATTATGGGTGAGGATGAAGTTGGTAAGTGTGATAAGGAACGAGGTTTTTGGAAGATCTTCGGGTGGGCGTTGGGAGAGGTAGTGCTCAAGGGCAGAGAGACCATGGGTATGTGGGATGTTTGTGTAAAGAGATGTAGCATCTATGGTGACAAGAAAGGTTTCAGGTGGGAGAGGAGTGGGAATGGATTTGAGGCGTTCTAGGAAGTGGTTTGTGTCTTTGATGTAGGATGGGAGTCTGCTTACAGTAGAATATCTTTGGCTTCCCTCTGACAACCATGCCTCCATCCTTGCTACCCTCCCTGTTTACCTTTCCCTGTTGCTTCATAACCTGGGTTGTGAGTAACTGAATCCACTTTCCCTTCTTCCCTTTTTTCCCCTCTCTCCTCCATGATGAAGGAACAAAGTTCCGAAAGCTAGGAATGTAAATTTTCAGTTCTGTTTTATGTGTATCTATCGGCTGTACTGAGCTGAGGTAAGTACTGGCCAGCCCATCTATCTCTTTGTTAGTATTTGTTTCACATCTTATATGAGATTTTCCATTAATCATTTATAATATCTAGTCAGATTATTATAGACTCTCAATGTGAAATAGTCTGGGTGAAAAGTGTCACAGATGGCTTGAACATCATATTCAACACCTGCCTTGTACACTGTAGTGGTCATAGGATCGATTTCAACTTGCCAGAAAGGAAATGTCATGTAATCAAAAAAAAGGTATCAGGGACAGGAAGCTATGAGAGATTGGTTCAAATTACTTTGTGTTCTTAGAAAACTGACATGTTCAGGTCTCCTATTAACTTAAGGCCCAGACTTCTTGTACTAGGTAAGACAGAGGGAGGGGGGGGGGGGGGGGTCAACTTGAGCATTTGATACCACCCATCAGCTTCAAGCTGCAGTGTGACAGTTGATAATGAGTTGAGGCTCCTGAAATTTCAGAGATTAAATGTTACCTCTGGTTGTCCTAATAAAGACTGAGTACAGAGCTAACAATTTATGTGGACTTATAATTACATGATAAACAAATTTCCCTTTTGAAAATAAAATTTTTGCCCAGCATGTTAAATCCTTTTGAGAGACCGCCACATTTTCTACGTTATGTAACAAATTTTTCTTTGTTTCATTATTTTGTTTTACTGGTTTCCAATACTACACTGTAATTCATTAATATTTAATAGTCATATGTTGTGGCACAAGTTTATTAAATTTTTACAATAGTTAGATGTAATGGGGAGAATATTGTAGATGCAGTGTATGTAGTCTTTGTATGGATTTGATGGTTTCTTTTCAGCGGTCAGAATAGCATTCTTCTGTGTTTCTGTATTTCTCATGAAAATAATAAGGAAACAATAGGCCTCAACTAGATTTCAAGTTAAATGAGTGTGGGTGGCAGTGAGTGCTTATTTTGATTCTTTTTAGTTGGGGATGGGGAGGTTTCGGTTAAGTTTGTTGCGTTTCATGTGTGGCATTGGGGTTTTTATTTACGTTTACTTTCTCTTTCATGCCAAAATTTGTCTGGCAAGTTGGATTTTTTGATCTGTTAAAGTTGTTTTTGATATGTCAGTTATGATTTTCAAATTTTGGTTAATTGGTTAATTTGAGGTGAGGGTACCAAACAGTGAGGTCATTGGCTCCATTCGATTAGGGAAGGATGGAAGAGGAAGTCGGCCATGCCCTTTCAAAAGAACCATCCCTGCATTTACCTGAAGCAATTTAGGGAAATCACAGAAAACCTAAATCGGGATGGTCGGATGTGGGTTCGAAACGACGTCCTCCCAAATGTGAGTCAAGTGTTACCTTACTCGGTTTTAAATTATGTATTTGGAGTTGATTAATTGTTTTAACACTGTGGTTCATCTTTTTGTGTTGTTTACCCACTTTGTTACATTGCTTCCAAAGTGCTATCAAGTGCAACTACTTTCATAGATTTTGGTTCTCTGCATTGATACGGTCTTTTCAGTTGAGCGATGGAGGTCAAGTAATGTTTTCATTGGCCATAGTTATTTTTGGCTTTCTGTATTGGTATCAGCAGTTGAAGTTGAGCTATATAGCTCAACTGATATTCGTGATACCGCTTTTTAATTTCTGCGATTTGTTGTTGTTGTTGTTATATGTACTGACACTGCCTTTAGGCTTTTATGTATTGGTATCGGCCCTTTAAGTAATGCGTTTGTTACCAGTTACAGTCAGTTTGCACTAATGTTGTGTTAAAATAAAGGAAAATTACAGTTTAATGACATTCTGACAGCATGGTCATTATAGATGGAGCACAAGCTCAGATTATGAAAGGATAGGGAAGGAAACTGGCTGTGTCCCTTTGAATGGAACATGGTGTCTGGCTGGTTGTTTCATTTAATATATTTTACTGTTATCATGAATTTGCAATTGCTATTTTGGATTTTCATTTGTCTCCAACCAGAATCCCTGATTAACCATGGTTGGCCCTTAAGCTTCAACATTTATTATTAAGAATTTGTATGAGTCTGTATCTGATGTTTATATTTACATGCCATGGAAATAGGTACTGTTACTTGTCACTATTTTGAAATTGTGTTTGTGTAGCATCTTGGACCTTTACATAATGTCACTGGTCAAAGCTGACAGGTGCAACTGAAATGGTTCAAATGTCTCTAAGCACTATGGGACTTAACATCTGAGGTCATCAGTCCCCTAGACTTAAATCTAACTAATTTAATGACATCACACACATCCATGCCCAAGGCAGGATTTGAACCTGCGACCTTAGCAGCAGCGTGGTTCCAAACTGAAGCGCCTAGAACCGCTCGGCCACAGTGGCTGGCACAGGTGGAACTGAACGCTGTGGTTTATCCTATGAGGGTATCAGTGACCAGAAGGGTATTATAAAATCATTGACTACAGATGTTAAAATGTGCATCAAGAAAAATATTTTTGCTTAGCAAGTGTGATGGTAAACTTGAATATTCACCATCCAACATTCATCTACTGGGGATGAAGATATGAGATATCAAGAACAAAGTTCAACACAACTTAGATGGTAATGTGTCAATCAAGGTAGTGAGGAATCAGATGGATTCACTATGGTTCAGCAGTCATTTTACAAGATTGCTACAAAAGTAAAAAACATTTCACGACAAAGTTACACTAAGCCAAAGTATAACTGACACATAAAAGGTGAAAGCATCTGAAATGGTGCTTCAGATCCCACAGAGTGGAGTTCAATGGCACTGAAGTAAAATTTTGATAACTAGTAAAATCAGTGAATGGATCAAACTCAACTATATAGTCTCGCAGCATATTGGCATGAAAATAGTATACTGAATTTGGCCTTCCAAAACAGTTTTACTGAGGAAGACTAAAATAACTCCATCCTTCAAACATCACATTAATGCCCAAATGGCGGCTACTGAAATAAGTGATTGTGAAATAGAAAACAACACACAAAACAGAGGGAAGAAAATGGGTGAAATTAAATACCTTTGTGATGCTGTACAGATTTTGCAAAAGAACTTGCTCCACATCTAGTTGTACTTTGTTGTAGATATCTGGAGCAGTGAAGCATTGCTGTTTTTACTATTATGACCTTATAAATAATGTAAATCTACCCTGTAGAAATCAACATGGATTTCTTAAAAAATAATCGTGTGAAAACCAACTTGTTCTATCTGGGTAAGCCATAAGCAACAAGTAAGTCCCCAGCCTGATACCATGTTCCTGGACTTCTGAAAGACATTTGATACCATTTCACACTGTCACATTCTGAGCAAACTATGAGCTTATGGAATATTAGGCCAACTTTGTGGTCACAATGAGGACTCCCTGAGAAAACTTTACAGATGAATGTGAAAGTTGCAGTGAAGACTTACATAAAACGTAGAAGATCAGCTGAGTGTCAACACATTGCACAGGACCTTTATTCTTGTCAGTTCATTTTGAGAAATATTCTTCAAGAATTGTTGTGATTTAAAAAGACTGACTGATCCACATTTAAAATACTGATTATTTACAACAGAGGTTCTCAAATGTTTCAGACCTGCACAATCCTTTGATCTAATGGAGCATAATCGAGCCCTACCTTGTTCCCTTCTTCCACAAACTTTTATTATCTTTAGATGTTTGCAAAGGTGTGTAAGTCAGTACCCCAAAATAGTAAAAAATTAAAAAAAAATAAATAAAAAAAATTTCATCCAATTTTACCTAATATTATTTTGACACGTAGTTACAGTATGACCTACTACTGATAAGCCTAATAACAATCTTCTGTCGAAGAATAAAGTTTATTTTAAAAGTAATAATGGACAATTTCTTGTAGTATATCTGACTAAATGCATAACAAAAAATATTTGACATATTGAGTGGTGGAATACTGCAGTGACAATTATGACACCATGATCAAATTCAGAAGTCGAGGGAACTGAGCTATAGCTAAGATGTGTGTAAAAGTTCTATTCTTCCTTTACACCTTCTGATGCTCAAAAGGACTATTTAAGCATCTTTATGTTTATTGGCTCCCCTGAAAGACTAGGTAGTTTTGTGTGACACTACTATTTACAAGAGAATTTATGTCACTAAACTTTTTAATTTTCTAATGTTTTTCACAGGATAGACATGCTGCTACTATAAATGGTTCATGGTATAACCACAAGGTGTAAGTAGTACTTCCTTACAAGAAAACGATACAGCAAAAAGAGGTTTTGACAAATACAATACAAATAAAGTTTAAGGCAACGATATACAGAAAATTTATAGCTTGTTTCAGACTGTCCCTTTTAGGTGGTCCTCCCTTGCCTTTTTTCCTCTTAAAATCGCTTCTTTAAATAATTTGCAGTATAATTTCATTGCACAGGGGGTGTCATCATTTCCTGGCACTGGATATGTAATCAAATTTGGGTTACAATTTGTGTCCACAATACCAATCGTCGGGATAGTCATTTTGGCGCAATCTCTAACTGCTGTGTGCTCGGTGAGAATATTGTTCAGTGTGTTCAGGAAAATACACAAATCAGGTAAACGAGTAACAGCACCAAACTGAAAGGTTGAATTTGTTAGAACACCACCTCTCCAAAATCGCGTATGAGCGAACTCTTTGCACTCCTTTGCTGTTCGTTCCACTAGATGAGCATTATGTGCCCCACGACAAATGAATAAAATGATGCCATCCCTGTAGGCCACATGAGCTGCGAAGTTCAGTGCTTGACGTAGATGGTAGGCAGTAATGTCCAGGTCGAAAATAAGATGCCCAAGCCGTGATCCGAAAATGAATGGCTTCATTCTTTCGTCCAAGGATCCTTCTTTGTGGCCAAGATGCACCCTAGCATTAAATAAATCGCGCACGGTAAACAAATCATGTACATGAAAGTAATCTGGATGTTCCAGTGGTGAAAGTTGAGGTTTATTCTCCTCTACACTAACACTATCCAACGTCTTCGGCAAAACTTGGGAAGTAAAACTGCGTCGATTGTTGGCCACTGAAACAACAACAAACAATAATAATAATAATAATAATAATAATCACTCAATACACTTACACGAGCACAATGCCACAAATATAGAATACATCACATACATTCAGCAACAGAAAGATTCACATTAAGCAGAAAGGAAGGAGGAAGGGGACTTATCGACATAAAAAAACCTACATTATGGACAGGTAGAAAAGTTAAGAAAATTCTTTATAGCACGAGCAGATACTAGCAAAATACACAAAGCTATCACTCATATAAATACATCGGCTACTCCATTGCAATTTCATAACCATCAACAGATACGAAGAAAGTAAATTGGGAAAAGAATACACTACATGGCAAGCACCGGTATCATCTAACATAGCCACACATCGATCAAGACGCATCCAACACAGGGAAAAGGCAATATATACAGTGAGACGGAAGGATTCATGATTGCAGTACAGGAACAAACAATAAACACCAGATATTACAGCATGCATATTATTAAAGATCCCAATACCACAACAGATAAATGCAGATTTTGCAAACAACAAATAGAAACAGTAGATCACATCACAAGCAGATGTACAATAATCGCAAATACAGAAGACATGACAATGTAGCAAAAATAATACAACATAAACTAATAAAACAACACGTTCCCACACAAGTATGCACTACAAAATGTACAGGAGAATGATGAATACAAATTGTAGTGGAACAGAACCATTATAACAGATAAAACAACACCACATAACAAATCTGACATAATACTCACCAATAAAAAGAAGAAATTAACACAACTAATCGAAATATCCATACCCAATACAACAAATATACAGAAGATAACAGGAGAAGAAACTGAAAAATACATCCAACTGGCTGAGGAAGTCAAGGGCATGTGGCATCAGGATAAAGTTGACATCATATCAATTATACAATCAACTACAGGAGTCATACCACACAATATCCACCAGTACATCAACGCAATATAGCTACATGTAAACGTATATATACAACTACAGAAATCTGTAATTATTGATACATGTCGAATTACCCGAAAATTCCTACATGCAATGTAACATATACCGGACAGTTAAAAGGAAGGCACGCTTGATCAAGGTCCGCGTCACTTTCCATTTTTTAACCAGACATAACGTCTGAGAAAGGAAATAAATAATAATAATATGTTGGCCACAACAGGTTTGCATTGGGCGCAAAAAAAAAATCTTACCCACAAGTGCCCATAACCTCCTCATCGGTACCATGTTTGTTTACAAACTTCATAGATGTCAAAGAGCTTCAAATACACAATGCAACGTGCGGTCATTAAGTATGAGTAATCGAAGCACGATTTTGCAGAGAATAGATTTACTTACTTTTGGTTGCGCAGTCACAATTAAGGCCTACGCAATTATCTGCCTGCACACATCACAACTGCACAGACAAATCATTGCAAGTGAACGGCAGATTTGCGTAGACAAAGGCCAGCTCAAACTCTTCGTTACGTTAAGGTGTATTCACACTCAACCCATTTACATGGGGCTTCCGAAACGGGATCTCGCAAACCGATTTCCCAGTACTGCTTCTTGGGTTGGTCATGCAAATATATCAAAATCTATTTTTCAAACTGTTTCTGGTTGCCGGTTTTCCAATGCCGCAATCGAGTTACGCTCCCATTTAAACGCAAGCGGTTTTGAAACGTGATAGGATGTCAGATTTCGCCTTGCTATTTGAAATTTTCGGCTAATATGAACGGACTGGCTATTTGTACAGTGAAGGATACGCAGAAATATTAGACTGAAGCTATTTATACCTCCCCTAATTGAAGAGAAATAGAGATTGTGCTGACTAAGTCATAAACTGTAACAGCCGTTTTTCAGGTGCCGTATCTAACTGGGCTTGCAAATCCCCTTCTGACATTAACATGTATTAAGAACGGTTACCGAAATTTGGTTTTCATCTCCAGAACGAGATTTTCAGTCTGCAGCGGAGTGTGCGCTGATATGAAACTTCCTGGCAGATTAAAACTGTGTGCCCGACCGAGACTCGAACTCGGGACCTTTGCCTATCGCGGGTAAGTGCTCTACCATCTGAGCTACCGAAGCACGACTCACGCCCAGTACTCACAGCTTTACGTCTGCCAGTACCTCGTCTCCTACCTTCCAAACTTTACAGAAGCTCTCCTGCGAACCTTGCAGAACTAGCACTCCTGAAAGAAAGGATATTGCGGAGACATGGCTTAGCCACAGCCTGGGGGATGTTTCCAGAATGAGATTTTCATTCCGCAGCGGAGTGTGCGCTGATATGAAACTTGCTGGCAGATTAAAACTGTGTCCCCGAACGAGACTCGAACTCGGGACCTTTGCCTTTCGCGGGCAAGTGCTCTACCATATGAGCTACCGAAGCACGACTCACGCCAGGTCCTCACAGCTTTACTTCTGCCAGTATCTCATCTCCTACTTTCCAAACTTTACAGAAGCTCTCCTGCGAAACTTGCAGAACTAGCACTCCTGAAAGAAAGGATATTGCGGAGACATGGCTTAGCCACAGCCTGGGGGATGTTTCCAGAATGAGATTTTCACTCTGCAGCGGAGTGTGCGCTGATATGAAACTTCCTGGCAGATTAAAACTGTGTACCCGACCGAGACTCGAACTCGGTAGTCGGAAGGTCCCGAGTTCAAGTCTCGGTCGGGCACACAGTTTTAATCTGCCAGGTAGTTTCACATCAGCGCACACCCCGCTGCAGAGTGAAAAATCTCATTCTGGAAACATCCCCCAGGCTGTGGCTAAGCCATGTCTCCACAATATCCTTTCTTTCAGGAGTGCTAGTTCTGCAAGGTTCGCAGGAGAGCTTCTGTAAAGTTTGGAAGGTAGGAGACGAGGTACTGGCAGAAGTAAAGCTGTGAATACTGGGCGTGAGTCATGCTTCGGTAGCTCAGATGGTAGAGCACTTGCCCGTGAAAGGCAAAGGTCCCGAGTTCGAGTCTCGGTCAGGCACATAGTTTTAATCTGCCAGGAAGTTTTATATCAGCGCACACCCCGCTGCAGAGTGAAAATCTCATTCTGGAAACATCCCCCAGGCTGTGGCTAAGCCATGTCTCCGCAATATCCTTTCTTTCAGGAGTGCTAGTTCTGCAAGGTTCGCAGGAGAGCTTCTGTAAAGTTTGGAAGGTAGGAGACGAGGTACTGGCAGAGGTAAAGCTGTGAGTACCGGGCGTGAGTCATGCTTCGGTAGCTCAGATGGTAGAGCACTTGCCCGCGAAAGGCAAAGGTCCCGAGTTCGAGTCTCGGTCGGGCACACAGTTTTAATCTGCCAGGAAGTTTGGTTTTCATCTTTTCGGAAGATGCAAGCAATAAATGGTATGTTATATAAATGGATGCTCTAATCAATGGACATGCACCAAATAACATCACTAACAAAAAGAAAGTAGACTAATTCTGGAACAAATTAGATAATATTCTCCAAAAAATCCCAAATAAGCATGTCAAAATCCTTATGGGTGATTTCAATGCACAAATTGGTAAAGAAAAGAAATATCGATATTTGGTAGGTAAATGGTCAGGGCATACACAGACCAACTGGAATGGCATGTGACTCATTGAAATCTGCAAAAATCACGACCTATGTTTCAAATCAACATTTTTCAAGAAAAGAGCCTCGAAAACCAAAACTAGTATCTCACCTAATCCATTACTAGGTGAATATCAGTTGGATCATGTAATGATCTCCCGCATAAATACAGTAGAAATAATGATACTTAATGTCCTTAACGGACTAGACCTAGATTCTGACCATTACCCATTAAAATTCTCCCTAGATGTCATTCCAGAAAAAAGACAATTCACTAACAAATCTCCACACCGTAAATATGATGTACAAAAGATAAATGGTAATGAACAATTTACAAAAGAAACACTAAATTTAAAACCACAAAATTGGCAACAACTGCAAGCGGGACTTTTAAAAGCAGCTGAAACTGTAGCATCGCAAACAAGAACACGTGAACACCCAAGGTGGACAGATGAGTGTGACCAACTGATAAATCTCAGACAACAGGCATGGCAAAATTGGTTGTGCAACAAAAAACAAAATACCCTAGAAGATCTCAAAGATACCAGGAAAACAGTCAGAAAAACAATACGAAAAGTCCGTAAACAACACGAGACAAAAAACTGCAAGACATGGAAAATGATTTCAAGATAAACAATTCCCGAAATTTCTACAGAGTATTCAAACAAAAATTAACAAAGTACTCTCCTCCACAACTCCAATTCAAAAATTAACATGGAAAAATTGCCCTTACCAACACCAAAAACTGTGAAATTCTTGCAAAATACTTTTCTAAATTACTGAATTGTGGAAAGGCTGCAGAAAAATTTGAGTTCCGTCGTACACAACGAAACCCAGACTCAAAGCCACCAAGTTTACAGTAGATTAAAGAGATAATTCAGTCACTGAAAAATACCAAAGCATCAGGAGAAGACCAAATCATCGCAGAATTATGGGAAAATGCAGGAGGAAATCTTATTGTAAAACTCAAAGAAATTATAGGTGAAATCTGGAAATCTGAAAAAATCACCACAGATTGGAAGACAGCAATCATACATCCTCTGTACAAAAAAGGAAGTAAAACAGACCCCAACAACTATCGTGAAATCTCTTTGTTGTCAATAACATACAAAATTCTGTCTAAAGCCCTACTAAACTGAGCAGAACCTCAGCTGGATTCAAAACTAGTCGAACACCAAGGTGGATTCAGAAAAGGTCGATCATGTGTAGAACTAATCTTTAGCTTGAAAAACTCGATGAAATATTTGCATAGTACTTCAAACAAAAGTTATGTCATCACGTTTGTTGACTTTAAAAAAAAGCATATAACAGTATAGACCGAGGATCCCTTTTTGAAGTGTTAGCAGATTTTGGACTAGATCAAAAGACAACAAACATCATAAAAGAAACACTCACGGAGACCAAATCCAAAGTAAAATTTATGGGAGAATTGAACACAGAGTGGTTCATGGTGTGGGTTCCTGTAGTCATGTCCTAGTTCATGAACCACGGGCAATGTATGAGTGGCCAAGTAAGTGGTCCCGACAGTCGGGATACCGGTTACTTTGGAATAAGGCTGGGCATCTCGGACATATTCTGAGTTGTGGTCACCTTTGTGCCCATACGGCAAAGACTACCAAATCCACCGGTTAGTCCCTCAACCGTTAGGGGTAAAACTCAATGGGACTCAGGGGAAGTAAGGCTAGCAACCTGCTTCCCTGGTACTTTAAATATGATGCTGGCAACAATCAGAGCAAAAGCACTGAATAGGGGATCATGGAGGAATTTTATAGTAGTAGTAGTAGTAGTAGTAGTAGTAGTTTATTCATCCAGAGACAATTTACATTGCATGGATTTCGTCAAAAAATACATAGTATATATATACACACACATATAGGGTGAACAATACTATACAAAATACAGATGTGCATAGTGGACTACATAACATCAGACCACATTGAAATAGCATGTACAACTTTGATTATTTACATTGATGTATGAGAAAGACTTTACATTGACTATGCTCCAGACTAAACGCTGAAAGGCATAATCAGTCTTAAATGATGAACACAGAATTTGAAATAGACACAGGAGTATGACAAGGGGATGGACTGTACCCAGTGCTCTTCAACTGTGCTCTTGAAAAAGTTGTTCAAGAATGGAGAAAAGCAGGTGCACCAGCACACAGACTGGGACCAAAACGTAAGGACATATAATTAGATTGTTAAGCATTTGCTGACAACATGGCACTGATCGCCCAAGACATTACCAATGCACAGAAACAGTTAGAATTATTACATGAGCAGGCAGCAAACATAGGATCACAAATTTCATTTTAAAAAACAAAATTTATGACTGGCATCAGAGATGCACCTTCTGATCTCAAAATTGGCAATAACCACATCTCTTGAGTAAAAGATTTTAAATATTTAGGGGAATAGATTGCAGAAAATTGTAATGAAAAGAAACCTGTCAGATCCACAGTCCAGAAAATGGAGACAGCGTTTCAGTTAACAAAAAACGTTTACAACAAAAAGAGTCTCCCATGGAACTGCAAAATACGACACTACACAACAATAATTAAACCCGAAGCTCTCTATGCATCCAAGACACTAAATCTTCAACACAGAACACTAAAAGGGGAATTATAAGTGAAAGAATGTAAAATAATGAGGAAAATCCTAGGACCAAGAACCAAAGATGGTGTGCATTATCCAAAACCCAATGTACAAATATATAAAAATATCTCCAAAACAACAAACACAATGCGCACTAGAAGAATCCAATTCATGGGGCATTTAGAAAGAATGGACTCAAACAAGTTAACGCAAAAAATCCATACATTTTTAAAGAACAAAACTACAAAGATCTGAGAGAATAGGGTTTCCAAATCCACATGACAGGAATGAAATCAGAAAATTCACAAATACACAGGGTTTTGAGGAAGAAGAGAGAAAAACTAACCGATATAAGTGGTCTATGCAATGAAGGCTAGCCCGTTTGTTGCTTATGAAGGAATACTGGGCAAAAAGGAAGGCCAACAAATGTTGATTACGCATGGTCCTAAGTGATCCATCTGTGAAGAAGAAAAAGAGGGATGCTGGAGTCCACATTTGTATGAAAATGACATTTATTGGAATCAAATGGTTTGCATCGTGCAGGGATAGCTTGTATATTAGAGAAGGGAGACAGAAGTGCAAAACAACATAAAGAAAATGCTTGGTCCGAAAAAAATGTCATTACGTGGTACAGAAGGGGAATTTCAAGCACTAAGGATCTTGAGGAAGAGGAATCTGCATTTTATACTTTGTAAAGTCAAAGCATTAATTTTTTCTTTTGTTATTTATTTAGCGCACGTATTCTCACATCATGAGACTGGACTTGTCAAAGTACAAAACAGTATAAAATATTATATATTTACATCATGTACAAAATCTCATCATTTATATCAACACATCTTCATAACAAAAAAATTATTCTGCTTTATTAGATTATAAAAGAAGTTTAGTTTTATCTAGAAATGGCTTGATAATTATGAATTTTTGTTTAGAGAGCTATGAATCAGACCTACAGAGTTGAGCAAAATTCCAGGTACTCATTAATGCTTTAGAAGCTACTGGTTTTTAGTAGATTTGTTTTAGTTCTTTTTAAATGTATTAGTGTTTGGTATTTTTTTATGTTATCTGGAAACTCACTGCAAAGTATTTTTGGTTGGTGAGCAGCACTGCCCTTATATATTGATTTTCTGAGTACATCCCTGTGATAGTCATCTGTGTCCCTTGTCTGATAATTGTGGATCTCACTGTTCAAAGCTCAAACTTCATGGTTTTTAATGAAGCAAATACTTTCAAGTATAAATAAAGATGGTTGTTGTTGTTGTGGTCTTCAGTCCTGAGACTGGTTTGATGCAGCTCTCCATGCTACTCTATCCTGTGCAAGTTTTTTCATCTCCCAGTACCTACTGCAACCTACATCCTTCTGAATCTGCTTAGTGTATTCATCTCTTGGTCTCCCTCTACGATTTTTACCCTCCACGCTGCCCTCCAATACTAAATTGGTGATCCCTTGATGCCTCAGAACATGTCCTACCAACCGATCCCTTCTTCTGGTAAAGTTGTGCCACAAACTTCTATTCTTCCCAATCCTATTCAATACTTCCTCATTAGTTATGTGATCTACCCATCTAATCTTCAGCATTCTTCTGTAGCACCACATTTCGAAAGCTTCTATTCTCTTCTTGTCCAAACTATTTATCGTCCATGTTTCACTTCCATACATGGCTACACTCCATACGAATACTTTCAGAAATGACTTCCTGACACTTAAATCAATACTGGATGTTAACAAATTTCTCTTCTTCAGAAACGCTTTCCTTGCCATTGCCAGCCTACATTTTATATCCTCTCTACTTCGACCATCATCAGTTATTTTGCTCCCCAAATAGCAAAACTCCTTTACTACTTTAAGTGCCTCATTTCCTAATCTAATTCCCTCAGCATCACCCGACTTAATTAGACTACATTCCATTATCCTTGTTTTGCTTTTGTTGATGTTCATCTTATATCCTCATTTCAAGACACTGTCCATTCCATTCAACTGCTCTTCCAAGTCCTTTGCTGTCTCTGACAGAATTACAATGTCATCGGCGAACCTCAAAGTTTTTA
Organism: Schistocerca piceifrons; assembly: GCF_021461385.2. Classification (NCBI taxonomy): domain Eukaryota; kingdom Metazoa; phylum Arthropoda; class Insecta; order Orthoptera; family Acrididae; genus Schistocerca; species Schistocerca piceifrons. Next base: position 1,219,266,544 of record NC_060138.1, read on the forward strand.
TTTCTTCTCCATGAATTTTAATACCTACTCCGAATTTTTCTTTTGTTTCCTTTACTGCTTGCTCAATATACAGATTGAACAACATTGGGAAGAGGCTACAACCCTGTCTTACTCCCTTCCCAACCACCGCTTCCCTTTCATGTCCCTCGACTCTTATAACTGCCATCTGGTTTCTGTACAAATTGTAAATAGCCTTTCGCTCCCTGTATTTTACCCCTGCCACCTTTAGAATTTGAAAGAGAGTATTCCAGTCAACATTGTCAAAAGCTTTCTCTAAGTCTACAAATGCTAGAAACGTAGGTTTGCCTTTCCTTAATCTTTCTTCTAAGATAGGCCGTAAGGTCAGTATTGCCTCACGTGTTCCAGTGTTTCTACGGAATCCAAACTGATCTTCCCCGAGGTTGGCTTCTACCAGTTTTTCCATTCGTCTGTAAAGAATTCGTGTTAGTATTTTGCAGCTGTGACTTATTAAGCTGATAGTTCGGTAATTTTCACATCTGTCAACACCTGCTTTCTTTGGGATTGGAATTATTATATTCTTCTTGAAGTCTGAGGGTATTTCGCCTGTTTCATACATCTTGCTCACCAGATGGTAGAGTTTTGTCAGGACTGGCTCTCCCACGGCCGTCAGTAGTTCCAATGGAATATTGTCTACTCCGGGGGCCTTGTTTCGACTCAGGTCTTTCAGTGCTCTGTCAAACTCTTCACGCAGTATCATATCTCCCATTTCATCTTCATCTACATCCTCTTCCATTTCCATAATATTGTCCTCAAGTACATCGCCCTTGTATAGACCCTCTATATACTCCTTCCACCTTTCTGCTTTCCCTTCTTTGCTTAGAACTGCGTTGCCATCTGAGCTCTTGATATTCATACAAGTCGTTCTCTTATCTCCAAAGGTGTCTTTAATTTTCCTGTAGGCGGTATCTATCTTACCCCTAGTGAGATAGGCCTCCACATCCTTACATTTGTCCTCTAGCCATCCCTGCTTAGCCATTTTGCACTTCCTGTCGATCTCATTTTTGAGACGTTTGTATTCCTTTTTGCCTGTTTCACTTACTGCATTTTTATATTTTCTCCTTTCATCAATTAAATTCAATATTTCTTCTGTTACCCAAGGATTTCTACTAGCCCTCGTCTTTTTACCTACTTGATCCTCTGCTGCCTTCACTACTTCATCCCTCAAAGCTACCCATTTTTCTTCTACTGTATTTATTTCCCCCATTCCTGTTAATTGCTCCCTTATGCTCTCCCTGAATCTCTGTACAACCTCTGGTTTTTTTAGTTTATCCAGGTCCCATCTCCTTAAATTCCCACCGTTTTGCAGTTTCTTCAGTTTTAATCTACAGGTCATAATCAATAGATTGTGGTCAGAGTCCACATCTGCCCCTGGAAATGTCTTACAATTTAAAACCTGGTTCCTAAATCTCTGTCTTACCATTATACACTCCTGGAAATGGAAAAAAGAACACATTGACACCGGTGTGTCAGACCCACCATACTTGCTCCGGACACTGCAAGAGGGCTGTACAAGCAATGATCACACGCACGGCACAGCGGACACACCAGGAACCGCGGTGTTGGCCGTCGAATGGCGCTAGCTGCGCAGCATTTGTGCACCGCCGCCGTCAGTGTCAGCCAGTTTGCCGTGGCATACGGAGCTCCATCGCAGTCTTTAACACTGGTAGCATGCCGCGACAGCGTGGACGTGAACCGTATGTGCAGTTGACGGACTTTGAGCGAGGGCGTATAGTGGGCATGCGGGAGGCCGGGTGGACGTACCGCCGAATTGCTCAACACGTGGGGCTTGAGGTCTCCACAGTACATCGATGTTGTCGCCAGTGGTCGGCGGAAGGTGCACGTGCCCATCGACCTGGGACCGGACCGCAGCGACGCACGGATGCACGCCAAGACCGTAGGATCCTACGCAGTGCCGTAGGGGACCGCACCGCCACTTCCCAGCAAATTAGGGACACTGTTGCTCCTGGGGTATCGGCGAGGACCATTCGCAACCGTCTCCATGAAGCTGGGCTACGGTCCCGCACACCGTTAGGCCGTCTTCCGCTCACGCCCGAACATCGTGCAGCCCGCCTCCAGTGGTGTCGCGACAGGCGTGAATGGAGGGACGAATGGAGACGTGTCGTCTTCAGCGATGAGAGTCGCTTCTGCCTTGGTGCCAATGATGGTAGTATGCGTGTTTGGCGCCGTGCAGGTGAGCGCCACACTCAGGACTGCATACGACCGAGGCACACAGGGCCAATACCCAGCATCATGGTGTGGGGAGCGATCTCCTACACTGGCCGTACACCACTGGTGATCGTCGAGGGGACACTGAATAGTGCACGGTACATCCAAACCGTCATCGAACCCATCGTTCTACCATTCCTAGACCGGCAAGGGAACTTGCTGTTCCAACAGGACAATGCACGTCCGCATGTATCCCGTGCCACCCAACGTGCTCTAGAAGGTGTAAGTCAACTACCCTGGCCAGCAAGATCTCCGGATCTGTCCCCCATTGAGCATGTTTGGGACTGGATGAAGCGTCGTCTCACGCGGTCTGCACGTCCAGCACGAACGCTGGTCCAACTGAGGCGCCAGGTGGAAATGGCATGGAAAGCCGTTCCACAGGACTACATCCAGCATCTCTACGATCGTCTCCATGGGAGAATAGCAGCCTGCATTGCTGCTAAAGGTGGATATACACTGTACTAGTGCCGACATTGTGCATGCTCTGTTGCCTGTGTCTATGTGCCTGTGGTTCTGTCAGTGTGATCATGTGATGTATCTGACCCCAGGAATGTGTCAATAAAGTTTCCCCTTCCTGGGACAATGAATTCACGGTGTTCTTATTTCAATTTCCAGGAGTGTATAATCTATCTGATACCTTTTAGTATCTCCAGGGTTCTTCCATGTATACAACCTTCTTTCATGATTCTTAAACCAAGTGTTAGTTACGATTATGTTGTGCTCTGTGCAAAATTCTACCAGGCGGCTTCCTCTTTCATTTCTGTCCCCCAATCCATATTCACCTACTATGTTTCCTTCTCTCCCTTTTCCTACACTCGAATTCCAGTCACCCATGACTATTAAATTTTCGTCTCCCTTCACAATCTGAATAATTTCTTTTATTTCATCATACATTTCTTCAATTTCTTCGTCATCTGCAGAGCTAGTTGGCATATAAACGTGTACTACAGTAGTAGGTGTGGGCTTCGTATCTATCTTGGCCACAATAATGCGTTCACTATGCTGTTTGTAGTAGCTTACCCGCATTCCTATTTTCCTATTCATTATTAAACCTACTCCTGCATTACCCCTATTTGATTTTGTGTTTGTAACCCTGTAGTCACCTGACCAGAAGTCTTGTTCCTCCTGCCATCGAACTTCACTAATTCCCACTATATCTAACTTCAACCTATCCATTTCCCTTTTTAAATTTTCTAACCTACCTGCCCGATTAAGGGATCTGACATTCCACGCTCCGATCCGTAGAACGCCAGTTTTCTTTCTCCTGATAACGACATCCTCTTGAGTAGTCCCCGCCCGGAGATCCGAATGGGGGACTATTTTACCTCCGGAATATTTTACCCAAGAGGACGCCATCATCATGTAATCATACAGTAAAGCTGCATGTCCTCGGGAAAAATTACGGCTGTAGTTTCCCCTTGCTTTCAGCCGTTCGCAGTACCAGCACAGCAAGGCCGTTTTGGTTATTGTTACAAGGCCAGATCAGTCAATCATCCAGACTGTTGCCCTTGCAACTACTGAAAAGGCTGCTGCCCCTCTTCAGGAACCACACGTTTGTCTGGCCTCTCAACAGATACCCCTCCGTTGTGGTTGCACATACGGTACGGCTATCTGTATCGCTGAGGCACGCAAGCCTCCGCACCAACTGCAAGGTCCATGGTTCATGGGGGGGGATAAAAATGGTAAGGTCATGATATTTTAATTCTTTAAAGATACCTCTTCATGATATTCTGCAAGCAACATCACTTATTAATCTTACAGCTTTCTTTTGAAGCTTAAAAGACTACTTTGCAAAAGAGGTATTTTCCCAGAATACTATACCATACCTCAGTAGACTATGCATGTATGCGTAATAAGCATTTAACAATATTTCAGTATTGCAGCAATCTTTAAGCATTCTTAATACGTAACAGTACTTGCTTAATTTTTTTGTTAAGCATTTCCACATGTTTTTCCCATCTTAGATGCTCATCCTCCCAAATGTGATGCTTTTGCTGAATTTGGCTATTTGATAATGTGAATTTTGCTTTGGTCCTATTTTTGTTCCTTATATGGCTGAAGTTCATCCTACTGTTTTCTTGTCAGAGACAACTAGACAGTTATCTTTAAACCATTTTTCTGCCACTTCTGCTGTTTTGTTGATTTTTTGCTGTAAATCATAATCATTCTTTTCTTTTATAATGAAGCTGGTATCATCAGCAAATAATATACACTCCTGGAAATTGAAATAAGAACACCGTGAATTCATTGTCCCAGGAAGGGGAAACTTTATTGACACATTCCTGGGGTCAGATACATCACATGATCACACTGTCAGACCCACAGGCACATAGACACAGGCAACAGAGCATGCACAATGTCGGCACTAGTACAGTGTATATCCACCTTTCGCAGCAATGCAGGCTGCTATTCTACCATGGAGACGATCGTAGAGATGCTGGATGTAGTCCTGTGGAACGGCTTGCCATGCCATTTCCACCTGGCGCCTCAGTTGGACCAGCGTTCGTGCTGGACGTGCAGACCGCGTGAGACGACGCTTCATCCAGTCCCAAACATGCTCAATGGGGGACAGATCCGGAGATCTTGCTGGCCAGGGTAGTTGACTTACACCTTCTAGAGCACGTTTGGTGGCACGGGATACATGCGGACGTGCATTGTCCTGTTGGAACAGCAAGTTCCCTTGCCGGTCTAGGAATGGTAGAACGATGGGTTCGATGACGGTTTGGATGTACCGTGCACTATTCAGTGTCCCCTCAGTCCGCCCCGGTAGCTGAGTGGTCAGCGTGACAGACTGTCAATCCTAAGGGCCCGGGTTCGATTCCCGGCTGAGTCGGAGATTTTCTCCGCTCAGGGACTGGGTGTTGTGTTGTCCTAATCATCATCATTTCATCCCCATCGACGCGCAGTTCGCCGAAGTGGCGTCAAATCGAAAGACCAGCACCAGGCGAACGGTCTACCCGACGGGAGGCCCTAGCCACACGACATTTCCATTTCCAGTGTCCCCTCGACGATCACCAGTGGTGTACGGCCAGTGTAGGAGATCGCTCCCCACACCATGATGCCGGGTGTTGGCCCTGTGTGCCTCGGTCGTATGCAGTCCTGATTGTGGCGCTCACCTGCACGGCGCCAAACACGCATACGACCATCATTGGCACCAAGGCAGAAGCGACTCTCATCGCTGAAGACGACACGTCTCCATTCGTCCCTCCATTCCAGTGTCCCCTCGACGATCACCAGTGGTGTACGGCCAGTGTAGGAGATCGCTCCCCACACCATGATGCCGGGTGTTGGCCCTGTGTGCCTCGGTCGTATGCAGTCCTGATTGTGGCGCTCACCTGCACGGCGCCAAACACGCATACGACCATCATTGGCACCAAGGCAGAAGCGACTCTCATCGCTGAAGACGACACGTCTCCATTCGTCCCTCCATTCACGCCTGTCGCGACACCACTGGAGGCGGGCTGCACAATGTTGGGGCGTGAGCGGAAGACGGCCTAACGGTGTGCGGGACCGTAGCCCAGCTTCATGGAGACGGTTGCGAATGGTCCTCGCCGATACCCCAGGAGCAACAGTGTCCCTAATTTGCTGGGAAGTGGCGGTGCGGTCCCCTACGGCACTGCGTAGGATCCTACGGTCTTGGCGTGCATCCGTGCGTCGCTGCGGTCCGGTCCCAGGTCGACGGGCACGTGCACCTTCCGCCGACCACTGGCGACAACATCGATGTACTGTGGAGACCTCACGCCCCACGTGTTGAGCAATTTGGCGGTACGTCCACCCGGCCTCCCGCATGCCCACTATACGCCCTCGCTCAAAGTCCGTCAACTGCACATACGGTTCACGTCCACGCTGTCGCGGAATGCTACCAGTGTTAAAGACTGCGATGGAGCTCCGTATGCCACGGCAAACTGGCTGACACTGACGGCGGCGGTGCACAAATGCTGCGCAGCTAGCGCCATTCGACGGCCAACACCGCGGTTCCTGGTGTGTCCGCTGTGCCGTGCGTGTGATCATTGCTTGTACAGCCCTCTCGCAGTGTCCGGAGCAAGTATGGTGGGTCTGACACACCGGTGTCAATGTGTTCTTTTTTCCATTTCCAGGAGTGTAGCCGGCCGAAGTGGCCATGCGGTTAAAGGCGCTGCAGTCTGGAACAGCAAGACCGCTACGGTCGCAGGTTCGAATCCTGCCTCGGGCATGGATGTTTGTGATGTCCTTAGGTTAGTTAGGTTTAACTAGTTCTAAGTTCTAGGGTTCTAATGACCTCAGCAGTTGAGTCCCATAGTACTCAAAGCCAAAAAGCCAGGAGTGTAGTATCAGCTTTTGAAAACTGTTATGATAGGTCATTAATAAAAACCAAGAATAACATTGGTTCCAATGCTGAGGACTGGTGCACTCCATAATTAATTCATTTATATTCAGACTGGTGCATGTTTCCATCCTGAGAAATTTCCTCTCTTCGTTTCCTATCAGTTAAATATGACTTGAACCACTCGTAGGAAACACCGCAAACACCATAATTTTATAGTTTTAACTGTAGGAGTTTATGATTTACAATCTTGAATCCTTTGGGAAGGTCCAAAAACAACACACACATCAGTTCTTTGACCTCAATAGCTTTGTAAACAAGTTTTTGGAAACTGAAGACATCTGTTTGTGTAGATTTGTTTTTTTGTGAAACTATTCTGAGCATTTACAAGACTTTTATTTTTTTAGGAAGTGTAGCAATCTGTCATTCATTATTCATTCAATTATTTTCAAAAATATCGATAATAATGATAGTGGTCTGAAATTTTTAATGTCAAACTTGTCACCACTGGTATTACTGTTGACTGTTTAAATTTACTTGGAAACACACCAGTTTCAAAGGAGTCATTGATTATGCCCACAAGTTGAGAGACATCATTATCAGTACTATATTTAATAATTTTGCCAGGGATACCATCAAATCCGCAGGTCATTTTACTCTTTAGTTTACTGATAGTCGTATGTACTTCTTCGAGTGTTAAGAGATATAGGTACAATATCCTTTCATTTGTTTGAGTTATTACCTTTGTCTTTGGATTACGTCAAACTGCACCCAGAACTACTAAAAGGAACACAGTGTTATGAGCTGCCGCCACATCCCATGTACATTTTTTTTAAAGGTTAGCTTTAGTTACTGGCCCAGTGCAATTTTTTTTGTGACAGTCATATTTTCCTTAATACCTTTCCCTTGAAGATATATAGGTTTTCTTTACATGCTGTGTTTGGCCTTTCATAGGTCAAGTGCTTTATTTGTACTGGAGTTACATTAGTCAGACCACATAAATATTGACCACTGTTGATTGCAAAACTTTCCATACACAGTTCAGAGATCTACTTAACAACATACACATATTTAAACAAACACTTTGCAGTGTCTGAAGGTTTCCAGTGCATTTGTTCATGTAACACTAAAAATGCCTGACAACATAAAAATAAATTCCACCTACTAATAAATCTGATCCTACCCACAGTACTTTTTTCACTTGAAGTTGCAGCCAAGTTGCAGTCCATTTCATTGTAAAATATTAAGTCTGGCACCAGAATCTATAAAAATCAACTTTATGAATGTAGTAGAGAGCAAGTAATTTAGTACACTCGTGTCATGAAATTTGGACTGCTGTCTCACAACTTCAATTAAACTGTCATCATTTATTCCCAATTTTAACAAAAGAAATAACAAAACAAAACAATTTATAGCAAATAATGCACAACAAATATATGATATCAACTATGAAAAATGGGATTAAACGAAATATGGAGATCCACACATGACCGTGGATTGCGAGGAAATGAGCTTGTGGATCACATGTTCAGCAACAAACGGATGATGTCAGCCATTAAAACGTTTCTCCAGAGAAACTTTGACGGTTCTGTAATGTGACGAGACTTGAAGTGATGGGATGGCCAGGGTGGATGCACTGCAGAATGTTTTGATAGGACGGGATGTGTCTTGATAGCCTTTTAACACTGGCTGTCATCTCACATCACATCCCAACTTGTCAAAACATTCTGCAATTCATATCAAATGGTGGCATCCACATTGGCCATTCTGCCCCGTCACTTGACGTCTTGTAATGGTCAAGGTAACTCTGGAGGAAAAGGTTTTGACGGCTAACGTCATCCATCTGTTGCTGAACACATGATCCACAAGCTCATTTCCTCCCAATACACGGTGTAACGGAACATATTAAAGGCTTTACTTTACCGAAGTAAGCGATACCCTCCAAATTCAACCAGTTTAACGAGTATTTATGATTATAGAAAAGTTATTGTGTATGTTAACAATGATTGCATAACATGTCTCCATAAACAGTCAACCCATTGAATTATACTGAATAACTGACCCACACAAAAGTTAATATCACTTGATCACTGATACAGCAAATGTCATCATGTAAAAACACTAAGTTCATCTTAAATAATTAATATGAAGTACGAAAAATAGTGGCCAACTTAGGTATTTTGGATCTCCTTAAATAAAAATCACCCAGCGAAACCTATTTGTTCACTAGGAGCGTTTTCACTCAGTATTCACGTAATCAATCCTATTTTAGACGAAAACCAATGTAATTCTTAATAATTCATGTTATTTACTTATTTATGCAAATTAGAGAAGTCAATTCACAAACTTCTAAAAAAGGCCTTTTTGTAACAAAGAATTATTCTGTCAAGTCAACAAATCTGTCTGTCATTTTAATAACATGTTAAATTATGTCACTCGATACAAATTAATAACTTTTCTGCACAAATTATGATAACAGATGTACATGTGACTTATAAACTATATCTCTTTTTAGTAGTTCTTTGACAATGTTATAAATACAAGCAGCAAGAAGGGTCGGGGCCAACGAGTTAAAATTTCATTTACCTCGTTGGTCGGGGCGCAGTCGGAATGTCACTTTGGTAAAGTGTGTTTGTGTGTTATTGTTTGAGGTGGATAAACAATGCAAAGAACATGTAAAGGAAGTACTACTTTGTGTTGTGTCACGGTCTTTGGTGGACAGTGGAATTAAGATGGCCACCAGAGTAATAAATATTTGAAGTTTACATATTTGTTGGTTTCGCTCGTTCTTTATCATCAAAAGCACATAAAAAAGACGGGACCTTATCTTTTTAGCCCTAGACAACCAGATTTAGAGCCAGCATCAACATCGAGACACAGCAGCGATCCAGCAAGCAGCAGCGATTACTACAATGCATTTTAATGGCGCCAACCTAACATCAAGTGCTAACAAGCTCCGTAAATGGGAGTGAAATAGTGCGATCACAGCAATGAGCAATATCTACGACTAGGCGACCATTACAACGGTCATGTGTGGATCTCCATATCTCGTTTCGTCCTAGTTTTCGTGATTGATATCAGTAATTGTTGCTCGTTATTTGATATAAATTGTTTCGTTTTTTTATTTCTTTTGTTAAAATCGGCAATAAATGATGGCAGATTAACTGAAGCAGTGAGACAGTTGTACGATATGAGCATAGTAAATTGCTTGCCCTCTACTACATTTACATGAACAATGTTTTCAGAATCCTTGCTGGTTGTCATTGAGGAGGTTATTCTGTTCAAAATACCTCAGTATGTTTCAGCTCAGAGTATGATACATGCCAGTACTGTATTTAATATTTTACAGTGAAATGGATTGCAACTTCAAGTGACAAAAGTGCTGCGTAGAATCAGATAGATTGGTCTGTGGAATTTATTTTTATGTCATCAGGCATTTTCATTGTTACATGAACAAATGCAGTGAAAACCTTCAGACACTGCAAATTGTTTATTTTAAATATGTATTTGTGGCAGGCCTGTTTATTGTTAAGTAGCTATCTGAAGTGTGTATGGAACAGTTTTTCAAGCGCCAGTGGTCAATATTTATGTGATCTAGCCCCAGTACAAACATGGCAATTGAACTATTAAATGGCAAATACTGTGTGTAAAGAAAACCTATATATCTTGGAAGGGAAATGTATTTAGGGAGATATGACTACTGAAAAAAATTGCACTGGATTAACAACTATTAACCTTAAAACAAATTTTCATGGTATGTGACAGCTGCTCGTAAGCCTGTGTTCCTTGTAGTAGTTCTGGATGCAGTTTGACATAAAAAATGAGAAAAAGACTGATGCTTTGACTTTCCAAAGTATAGAATGCAGATTCCTCTTCTGCAAGCTCATTGTCGGTGTATGAAATTCCCCTTCTGTACCACTTAACGAAATTTTTTCGGACCCAAGCATTTTTCTCATGTTGTTTTCCACTTGTATCTTCTTTCTCTAATATACAAACTATCCCTGCAAGCTGCAAACCATTTAATTTCCAATTAATATCATTTTCGTAGAAATATGGATGCCAGCATCCACATACACTCCTGGAAATTGAAATAAGAACACCGCGAATTCATTGTCCCAGGAAGGGGAAACTTTATTGACACATTCCTGGGGTCAGATACATCACATGATCACACTGACAGAACCACAGGCACATAGACACAGGCAACAGAGCATGCACAATGTCGGCACTAGTACAGTGTATATCCACCTTTCGCAGCAATGCAGGCTGCTATTCTCCCATGGAGACGATCGTAGAGATGCTGGATGTAGTCCTGTGGAACGGCTTACCATGCCATTTCCACCTGGCGCCTCAGTTGGACCAGCGTTCGTGCTGGACGTGCAGACCACGTGAGACGACGCTTCATCCAGTCCCAAACATGCTCAATGGGGGACAGATCCGGAGATCTTGCTGGCCAGGGTAGTTGACTTACACCTTCTAGAGCACGTTGGGTGGCACGGGATACATGCGGACGTGCATTGTCCTGTTGGAACATCAAGTTCCCTTGCCGGTCTAGGAATGGTAGAACGATGGGTTCGATGACGGTTTGGATGTACCGTGCACTATTCAGTGTCCCCTCGACGATCACCAGTGGTGTACGGCCAGTGTAGGAGATCGCTCCCCACACCATGATGCCGGGTGTTGGCCCTGTGTGCCTCGGTCGTATGCAGTCCTGATTGTGGCGCTCACCTGCACGGCGCCAAACACGCATACGACCATCATTGGCACCAAGGCAGAAGCGACTCTCATCGCTGAAGACGACACGTCTCCATTCGTCCCTCCATCCACGCCTGTCGCGACACCACTGGAGGCGGGCTGCACGATGTTGGGGCGTGAGCGGAAGACGGCCTAACGGTGTGCGGGACCGTAGCCCAGCTTCATGGAGACGGTTACGAATGGTCCTCGCCGATACCCCCAGGAGCAACAGTGTCCCTAATTTGCTGGGAAGTGGCGGTGCGGTCCCCTACGGCACTGCGTAGGATCCTACGGTCTTGGCGTGCATCCGTGCGTCGCTGCGGTCCGGTCCCAGGTCGACGGGCACGTGCACCTTCCGCCGACCACTGGCGACAACATCGATGTACTGTGGAGACCTCACGCCCCACGTGTTGAGCAATTCGGCGGTACGTCCACCCGGCCTCCCGCATGCCCACTATACGCCCTCGCTCAAAGTCCGTCAACTGCACATACGGTTCACGTCCACGCTGTTGCGGCATGCTACCAGTGTTAAAGACTGCGATGGAGCTCCGTATGCCACGGAAAACTGGCTGACACTGACGGCGGCGGTGCACAAATGCTGCGCAGCTAGCGCCATTCGACGGCCAACACCGCGGTTCCTGGTGTGTCCGCTGTGCCGTGCGTGTGATCATTGCTTGCACAGCCCTCTCGCAGTGTCCGGAGCAAGTATGGTGGGTCTGACACACCAGTGTCAATGTGTTCTTTTTTCCATTTCCAGGAGTGTATATCACACACCACATTGTGTATGCACATTTCACATGTAAAAACAGTTAAGAATCATCTTGCAAAGATAGCAATTCCCATGGAAAGAACAGCTGAGGATAGCACTGTGAATTGAGATCATGTGACTTGGATTGACTTGACTTGCCAGGCAGTGGGAATTGGCCTGTGTGATATGTGTGCAAACCTTGGAGTTGAAGGTTTCATTGAAACTGCGGGTTTCATTGGAACTTCTCAAATTTGTGTGTTCAAATCATATCTGTGCAGACAAGTAGAAACGTGTGGACAGATAACTACTAATCTGTCTTCAAATGTTACAGGATTGGCTTTTTCTGGGGACTCTGATGACTTCATTTTCCAATATGGTGCAACTCCACAATACTGGCACAAAAATATATCACAGTTCCTCAAAAACACTTTCTACACCCTGGATAGAGCACATGGAACCTTGAGACACTGTGTGATGAAGCCAGCTAGGATAATTTTACTTCCTCTCTCGTTTTGCCATCTGCCTCCTTAAATTCGTTTTGTTACTGTTAGCTATTTACTAGTAGCATAAGTGAGAAAGTTTGACCCTCAGTTTAAAAGAATTTAACACCAGATCTACTTTTGTTTTTAATTTTATGTATGTAATTGACTATTCCTAGTTGGCATCTTTTGTTACAGCTGAAATTAATAATTGTTTCATAACTTAAATTCTATTGTTGACTTATAAACAAATATAAATTCTGTACAGTATAAACATTTGGAACACAAAATACTAGTAATCTTAAAGTATATATTTGGCTCAAGTCGGAAACACGTTAGCAAAGCCACCCTTAATTAATTTCAAAGTAATTAACAGTTTTGTCCAAAAATTTGATTGCATACATACATTCATTAATTTCATGATTTACACAAATAATTCGGCCTAACCATTGTAGTAGAAGAAACTGTTAAAAGGAACCAATTTTTCGATGTATTCAATTAATTAAATGAGTTAAGTTTTAATTGTAATTTCTGTAAATTTAGCTTTGAACATGGTGTAGCTTCTGCACCTATTATTGTAGATTAGATTAGATTAGATTAATACTAGTTCCATGCATCATGAATACGATATTTCGTAATGATGTGGAACGAGTCGAATTTTCTAATACATGACATAATTAGGTTAATTTAACAACATACTTAAGTTAATATAACAACTTTATTTTTTTGTGTTTTTTGTTTTTCTTTATTTTTTATTTTTATTTTTTTATTTTTTAAATTTTTTTTTCTTTTTTTTCTTAATTTATATCTAAAAATTCCTCTATGGAGTAGAAGGAGTTGTCATTCAGAAATTCTTTTAATTTCTTCTTAAATACTTCTTGGTTGTCTGTCAGACTTCTGATACTATTTGGTAAGTGACCAAAGACTTTAGTGCCAGTATAATTCACCCCTTTCTGTGCCAAAGTTAGATTTAACCTTGAATAGTGAAGATCATCCTTTCTCCTAGTATTGTAGTTATGCACACTGCTATTACTTTTGAATTGGGTTTGGTTGTTAATAACAAATTTCATAAGAGAGTATATATACTGAGAAGCTACTGTGAATATCCCTAGATCCTTAAATAAATGTCTGCAGGATGATTTTGGGTGGACTCCAGCTATTATTCTGATTACACGCTTTTGTGCAATAAATATTTTATTCCTCAGTGATGAATTCCCCCAAAATATGATGCCATATGAAAGCAATGAGTGAAAATAGGCGTAGTAAGCTAATTTACTAAGATGATTATCACCAAAATTTGCAATGACCCTTATTGCATAAGTAGTTGAACTCAAACGTTTCAGCAGATCATCAATGTGTTTCTTCCAATTTAATCTCTCATCAATGGACACACCTAAAAATTTTGAATATTCTACCTTAGCTATATGCTTCTGATTAAGGTCTATATTTAGTAATGGCGTCATACCATTCCCTGTATGGAACTGTATGTACTGTGTCTTATCAAAATTCAGTGAGAGTCTGTTTACAAGGAACCACTTAGTAATTTTCTGAAAGACAGTATTGACAATTTCATCAGTGAATTCTTGTTTGTCAGGTGTGATTACTATACTTGTATCATCAGCAAAGAGAACTAACTTTGCCTCTTCATGAATATAGAATGGCAAGTCATTAATATATAATAAGAACAACAAAGGACCCAAGACTGACCCTTGTGGAACCCCAATCTTGATAGTTCCCCAGTTTGAGGAATGTGCTGATCTTTGCATGTTATGAGAACTACTTATTTCAACTTTCTGCACTCTTCCAGTTAGGTATGAATTAAACCATTTGTGCACTGTCCCACTCATGCCACAATACTTGAGCTTGTCTAGCAGAATTTCATGATTTACACAATCAAAAGCCTTTGAGAGATCACAAAAAATCCCAATGGGTGGTGTTCGGTTATTCAGATCATTCAAAATTTGACTGGTGAAAGCATATATGGCATTTTCTGTTGAAAAACCTTTCTGGAAACCAAACTGACATTTTGTTAGTACTTCATTTTTACAGATATGTGAAGCTACTCTTGAATACATTACTTTCTCAAAAATTTTGGATAAAGTTGTTAGAAGGGAGATTGGACGGTAATTGTTGACACCAGATCTATCCCCCTTTTTATGCAAAGGTATAACAATAGCATATTTCAGTCTATCAGGGAAAATGCCCTGTTCCAGAGAGCTATTACACAGGTGACTGAGAATCTTACTTATCTGTTGAGAACAAGCTTTTAGTATTTTGCTGGAAATGCCATCAATTCCATGTGAGTTTTTGCTTTTAAGCAAGTTCATTATTTTCCTAATTTCAGAGGGAGAAGTGGGTGAGATTTCAATTGTATCAAATTGCATAGGTATGGCCTCTTCCATTAACAGCCTAGCATCTTCTAATGAACAGCTGGATCCTACTATATCCACAACATTTAGAAAATGATTATTAAAAATATTTTCAACTTCTGACTTTTGTTCGTAAAGTTTTCATTCAATTTGATGGTAATACTGTCTTCCTCTGCTCTTGGTTGACCTGTTTCTCTTTTAATAATATTCCAAATTGTTTTAATTTTATTATCAGAACTGCTGATTTCAGACATGATACACATACTCCTGGATTTTTAGTAACTTTTCTTAATATAACACAGTAGTTTTTATAATTTTTGATAGTTTCTGGGTCACTACTCTTTCTTGCTGTCAGATACATTTCCCTTTTCTGGTTACAAGATATTTTTATACCCTTAGTAAGCCATGGTTTGTTACAAGGTTTCTTACGAGTATATTTAACTATTTTCTTGGGGAAGCTGTTTTCAAATGCATTTACAAAAATGTCATGAAATAAATTATATTTTAAATTGGCATCAGGTTCACGGTACACCTCATCCCAGTCTAACTGCTGTAGGCTTTCCCTGAAATTTGCAATTGTTAAATCGTTGACTGAACGTACTACTTTGGAGGACTGTTTAATATTGCTGAATGGAGCTATGTCATATATTGTAACTAGCTGTGCACCATGATCAGAAAGACCATTTTCAACAGGCTGAGCATTTATCTGGTTAAACTTATCTTGGTCTATAAAGAAGTTATCTATCAGTGAGCTGCTATCCTTTACCACCCGAGTAGGAAAATCAATAACGGGTGTCAAATTGAAAGAACCGAGTAATACTTCAAGGTCATTTTTCCTATTACCCTCTTTCAGAGAATCTACATTGAAGTCCCCACAAATAATAATTTGCTTCCCCCTGTCTGACAGATAGCACAACAAGGAGTCCAAATTTTTCAGAAATAGATTAAAATTTCCTGATGGGGACCTATATATAGTTACAATTATAAATGTGCCTTTATTTAATTTAAGCTCACAGGCACATGCTTCTATATGTTTCTCTACACAAAACTTTTTTGTTTCTATACTTTTTGCACAATGATAACTTTTGACATATATGACAACTCCTCCTTTCTCCATATTTTCTCTCATTACATGTGCAGAGAGCTTATATCCACTTACATTTACCTTATCCATATCAGTAACAATGTGATGCTCAGACAGGCATAGTATATCTATTTCATTCTCAGCTTCTAAATCTTCTAAACAAACCAGAAGCTCATCTACTTTATTCTTTAAACTCCCAATATTTTGATGAAATATACTT
Organism: Schistocerca piceifrons; assembly: GCF_021461385.2. Lineage (NCBI taxonomy): Eukaryota > Metazoa > Arthropoda > Insecta > Orthoptera > Acrididae > Schistocerca > Schistocerca piceifrons. Next base: position 1,219,282,728 of record NC_060138.1, read on the forward strand.
ACATTATTTTTAATTATACTTTTATGAGAACCTTTCCTTATTCTAACATTTGCAGTACTCTCCTGTCTGAGTTTCTCATTGTGCTTAGGCCTAGTTCCTATACCAGTGGTCACATGGTGTTCAGAGAGGCAGATTATGTCAACTGGGTTGGGTGACTTTAATTCATCAATGCAATTACCTAGGACTGAGATACAACTTGGTGGAGATAAAATTTCTGGTGATTGGTGAAAATTTATAATTGATAGCTGTGATTGGTGATCAAATGTGCTAGAATTGTGCTGTTTAATTTCTTTCCTAAACTGAAGATTTGTTTCAATCCTGACCTCTCGTAGAACTTGACATCTTTCTGTCTTACCTATCCTAAAAAAGGTGCTGCTCCAACACCTGTAACCACTGGTATTTTACCATTCATGGCAGTGCCTCCCCCCCTTAAATTTCCTGCTATTACCCCAGCCGGTTTCCCCTTCTCTTTCCTGTTGAGATGTAGGCCGTGCCTGGTATAGTCCCACCTACTGAGATAATCAACAGGAACCACACCAATATGAGCCCCCGCACCCGACCCAAGCAGCTGTTCCAACTCCAAATTAACTCTCCCAACAGAAGAGTTCAAATGAGGCCGGTCATGGCGTCTCAGGACAGATACAAATTCAACATTGGTGTGTCTCGATGCCGACGCAATCTTTACCAGTCACACTCTATACTGTACCCAGGATCTCTGTCGATGCTGTTCCCCGGCCCTCCCACAATAACCACGGTGTCTTCCCTGGTAAATCCTTTACAGAGTGAACCTAAATCCTCTGTCACCTGATCCAGACTAGCACTTAGTTTGAAAAAATTTGTGACCTGGTATTCTGGTCCTAATTCCTCCTGCAGAAGTTGGCCTACACCTCTGGCATGAGAACTGCCTAACAACAAAACTTTCTTCCTTTTCGATGACTTTCCTACATTCTTTTTAAATTTCCTATTGAAAGTTTGTTGTGTCCTGTCTACACCTACCTCTGCTTGAGGCTCATCAGTTTCTAACTGAAGCAACAGGTCAAACTTATTTTTGACATTCACCACAAAACTGTCAGACTTAGTTCTAGGCCTGTTCCTTCTGCTACCTGTTGCCACTTCCCACCTCTCTTTGCCCTTCTCCCTCCTTAACCTGTCCAGATCTTCCCTAGCCTGATCTAGCTCAGCCTGAAGGGCAGCAATTTTCCCCTCCTGTTCCACTATCTTCCTATCTCTGCTGCAAATCCTACATAACCACTGATGAGCCTGATCAACTTTCCCAACACCCACGCCACTGCAGTCCCCCCAGTGAAAAAAACTACTGCATCCATCACACGAAACCCCGGAACTAACAATTCTACGGCAAGTCAGGCACTTCTCACTCATGGCAAAAATAATACTTTAGCTAGAATAAATCAATTAAATTACCGAAAATCAAAAAAGACGTTACAAGAATTAAGCCTATTCACAAATGTATATAAGCAAGTTTCTGATTTAAAATTCCGCTGTTTTTCTGAGATCTGTATTAAAACAATGCAGGTATACGCTATTTATTATATATTTCACACGATGGAATGAAAAAAAGGACAATTAAACGAGATACTTTAACTTTGATTCTCCAAAAACGTTACGAGAATTAGGCCTATAAACAAATGTATATAGGCAAGTTTCTGATATAAAGTTACGCTGTTTCTCTGAAATCTGTATTAAAACAATGAAGTTATGCGCTATTTACGGTAGTTTACTTATTTGTTACCGATAAACTAGTTAAATTACCGTGAAACAAGAAACAAACACGATTACAAAATTTAAGCCTAAGCGCGACTTCGCGAAGTTACGATCTTTTCGTGTTTTCTGAAAAAATACGCAAAGAAAAGTCAAACCTTTAATGGCAAGACTAAACGATACACTAATGCACGTATTTAATTTGTTGTCGGCGTTAAACTAAATTATATTCCTGTCTAAATCACTTAACTTTCTGGAAATGGTTTCTGGCGTCACTTACTCGGCGGCCATCTTGGCAGTATTGTGAGGATATATAAGGGCCCGATTTTTGGTCAAGAGACAGTCAGTCCATGGCTGAGTTTCAGATTCTATTCTTCAAGAACTGTGAACTTTGTGGTTAGGCTTTTACTGCTTATATGTATTCAACAGGAAACTATTATAGCAGTATGTGGATGTTTGCTTGCTAACTATTAATGAGGATTATGGGAAGGTAGAACAATAATGCATTGGCCGTATACATGTATAACTATATGCTATTGGGCGGTTGTGAAAAGTGAAAGCAAAACACTGTGAAACGCAACTGTGCATCTCTTGGGTAAATCATTTACAGTAGTTGCACATCTAACCCCTATATTTTTCAGCCAGTATGTCGACACCAAGGACAACAAACGAATTTAGCTTTGTCTAGAAGTTGATCAAGCTGCTAGAGAAAACACAGAACATTTGCAATAGCATATCTAAAAGTTCAGGTATTTTGCAATGTATCACGTATTTGTACTATGTTTTTTTCAATAGATACGGAGTTTTGAAATCAGGTCATTCATTTTGAAACATCTCTTATAGCTTCTAAGAATATACTGTATCTCAAACACCCTAAAACTGTAAAAATATTATCTGAAATTTGGCAGAATATTGAGATACAGTACGTTACTTACTTTGATGAAATCATCTTTCAGCACATTGTAAGCTTTCCATGTGATAGGTACGGTTTCACTCAGTGCTTGTTCCAAAATTGCAGTAGCGAATTCTAGATCCTTGTACTCCTATTGTCAGGAATCCTAACACAACCCTCAGTGGACAAGGAGAGATTGGAACTTGAGTTGTGTGAAGTCTCCACATTTTCAACGATTTACAGTAAGCATGGATATCTGCGCAAACCAATCATTGCATGTGGATGGGTCTTTATAGCTATAGTTCCACCAGTAATGTAAGCTTTCAAAAAAAAATTATAATTTATTTGTACACCTTGGATTCCTCCAAAGTGCTAAACATCCCTATTAGAGAGAAAAACTGACCAACCATTATTACTGGAGAACTTCGACTATCTTGGATAAAATAATTGTGGGTACTGGGCTGTGTCATTGAAAACTAGTGAAACTACTGATGTTTCGACCGACTTGCTGCGGTCCTCATCAGGGTGATCGAAATGTTGGCAAGTTAGTAGTTTGCAATGATGTGATCCAGTACCCAAAATTATTTTATCCAAAATGATACTGATCATGAAAGTCTACAAACATATATCTGGACAATCTTGTTACTGACATTAGTAGTATAAATTATGCCAAAAATTGCGTGTTCCTTAGCAAGAAGAATTTAAATATGCTTAGACCCATTACAGAACCATTCGGTTGTCAAAATCAAGTGGACTGTCAGAAGCAATTAGAGATCAGGCGGTCAGCAATGTTAAAGAAGAATGTGTGTGGATCATTTAATTATTGTCCATGTAGCAATTTCTCCAACTTCGTCACTACAAGACATAATGTTAAGGCAAATCTCCTTTTCTCCTACATGAACATGACAGTTAACAGCAAGAGGAATATTGGGAAAAATCAGTATTAGTAAGGAGACACTGGAAATCATTTTGAAGAAATATAAAAATCCTGTTGCTATACCATATGAAGGGGAAATGGCCAACATAAGAACAGGTATTCGGACACAAGAGATGCCTGGAATATTGCAACAGCTTAATGTCGACAACTATTACCTTTCAGACTTGGACATAACGCAGAACTTTGCCAATAGACTGTCAGGAGAGCTGCTTTGTGACTGGGGACAATGGTAGGATTGTTGCAAGGGACTGTTCAAACTGGATGCGCTCCTGTTGTAGAATAAGAGGACTTTGAAGTCAAGAAACAAAAACTGGAGTATATGGAAGAGACGAATGTCATAAAGAGAGTGTAGGTAGCGGAGAGCAGGCAGTGTAATTACAATGATAAGTAATAGCTTGCACTCCCATTACTTACTATGAATATTTTCATTCTCTCAATGTTTACACTATGAGTGTAGCATAGAGTGCGTACTACAGAGGAATGATCTGGCAAAGATATAGTTGTTCTCGCTGCAGTAGGGCAGCGATATTATTGGGAGGTAGAGCCAGTGGTTCTCCATTCCCACAGAGCTGCACCTCTCCCCCACAAGTGAGGAGCATGGTGACTGGTTTATGTCGTGATGTGCCTGGGTTGCTGTAAAGGGTGGCTGGCCTGTGAGTAGTGAAGAGTAGTGAATCCTGCAGTGTTACAGAAATGTCTTCTGGGAGGTAGTCTCACAGGTCTAGGCCGACTGTAAATGGGCCTGAGGGACCTGGAGCTGGGGATGATGGAGGGTAAACACTGGGTGTGTCTGCTGAAGTCCACACAGGTTTTAGGTGGTTCAGTGACACTTCTCGTTTTTCCAGCTTGCAAGTTATCAAAAGTGTTTGGCTCTTGTTTCAACAAATTGTATGGGCCCCTGTACACAGGATGGAGGGTGGGTTTCACGGTGTCAGTCCTGAGCAAGATGTGTGTACATGATTGAAGGTCCTTGTGCACAAAGATGGTCAGTTTGGCGTGGTGGGATGGCAGTGGGATGTGGACATGGGAGATGTGGTCCCTGACACATTTTACTAGGGCCGGCAGGTTGACACCTATGGGGCCAGTGGTTTCTGATACAAACTCTGTTAGGAGGGTGATCGGTTCCTCTTGGAGCACATCTGCCAGTGAGGGGTCCAGATCTTCTTTGTAGGCAGCATGTATGCCCAGTAGCACCCAGGGGAGGGCCTACATCCACTCCTGGTCGTGGGATACTGTCTTGAGGGTGCGGTGCCACCGTTCCACAAGTCCATTGTATTGAGGATGGTAGGCTGTCGCATAGAACCGCTGGCACCCGCAGAGGTGGCATAGCTCAGCGACTAGAACTGCCGGCCATGGTCCGTTGTCAGGGATTTGGGCCAGCTGAAGCATGCAATCCATAGTGTGATGAAAGCTGGTATTGACTGAGATATCAGTCAGAGGCATGGCCTACACCCATCAAGTTGTTGTGTCTATGGCTGACAAGATGTACTTGTATCTGTTTGAGAATCTGGGAGTGGCCCCCCAAGGTCTATGTGGACATATTGGAAACGGCCCTTCAGGATGGAGAATTCGGGGACACTACTGTAGGTTATGGAGAGCGGGCATGGGAATTGTGACAATAAATAATAAATCGCACTCCCATCAATTGATATGAATACTTTTATTGACGCAGTGCATACACAATGGGTGTAGTGTAGAGTGCGTACTATAGGGGACTGAGGACTCATTTGATCTGGCAAAGATACAGTTGTTCTTGCTGTGGTTGGGCAGCGACATTACGGGGAGGGATGATAAAACTAGTGGTTCTATGTCCCTGCAGGAGGGTAAATTTCAAAAAAGAAGTAGCTATTGCAGATTTGCAAGCAAAGTTTATGTATTGCTTTAAACACAGTAGTGCCAGTGTTAGGATGCAAATCAAGGCTTTTAGTGGCACTAAAGTTAGTGCCCAGTTCCTAATGAATGAGACCGGAACTGAAAGTGCAGGTACTCCATTTTCAAGTGTTCTTTTACAATGGAAAGCCCAGGTGAATTGACCCAATTTAATCCTCATATCACTGAAAGATGAGTGAAATCAGTATAAGTGTCAGCTGTATTGAGAAACAGCTGAAATCATTAAAATTGAACAAAGCTCCAGGGCCCAATGGAATCTCTGTCAGATTCTGTACTGAATTTGCAGCTAATGTAGCCCTTTTTCCAACTATATTCTGTTGTAGATCTCTGAAACAAAAGGCATGGCCAGTTCCTTAAAAAGAGCACAGGTCACACCTGTCTATGAGAAGGACAGTAGAAGTGATCCACACAACTACTGTCCAATATCCTTGACACAGATTTGTTGTAGAATCTTAGAACATATTCTGATCTCAAACATACTGAGGTATTTTGAACAGAATAACCTCCTCAATGCCAACCAGCATGGACTCTGGAAACACTGATCATGTGAAACCCAACTTGCACATTCCTCGAAACACACTGAAAGCTTTGGATCAAGGCAAAGAGGTAGATGTTGCATTTCTTGATTTCCGAAAAGCATTTGACTGAGTAATGCATCATGATTTACTGTCAAAAGTATGATCATATGGGGTATCAAGTGAAATTTTTGATGTGATTCTGGGATTTTTCATAGGGAGGACACAGCATGTTATCTTGGATGGACTGCCATTGTCTCATGTAGAAATAACTTTGGGTGTGCGCCAGGGAAGTGTGTTGGGACCCATGGTTTTCATGTTGTAGGTTAACGACTTCGCAGATAATATTAATGGTAACATAAGGCTTTTTGCAGGTGATGCAGTTATCTATAATGAAGCACTATCTGATAGAAGCTGCATAAATATTCAGTCAGATCTTGTTAAGATTTCAAAGCTGTGCAAGGATTGGCAACTAGTTTTAAATGTTCAAAAATGTAGAACTGTGCACTCCATAAAATGAAAAAACATAGTATCCTATGACTGTAATATTAATGAGTCACTGTTAGAATCAGATAAATCGTACAAATACTTGGTGTAACACTTTGTAGAGGTATGAAGTGGAAGGATCACATAACTTCAAATGGTTCAAATGACTCTAAGCACTATGAGACTTAACATCTGAGGTCATCAGTCCCCTAGACTTAGAACTACTTAAACCTAACTAACCTCATTCAGTTTGAACGTGGTCATGTAATAGACCTATGAGAAGCTGGATGTTCCTTCTGTGATATTGTTGAAAGACATGGCAGGTATGTAGCCACTGTACATGATTTCTGGTGGTGATGGTACGTGTGGTCACAAGATGACTGGGCTAAGAGGACCATGTGGCATCATCGAGAGAGAAGGCCATCATGTCTGGTATCTGACTCTAGTGCATCTTATTGCATCTGCTGCACCAATATGAGCAACAGTTGGCATGACATTGACACAATGAACTGTTACAAATCAGATACTTTAGGGACACCTCCGAGCCATATGCTGTACAGTATGTGTTCCAATGACTCCAATTATGACTTCAGTGGGGTCAAGAGGGAGCTCATAAGAAGGTAGGGTAGAGGTCTGTCGTGTTTTGTGATGAAAGCTGGTGCTGGCTCGGTGCAAGTGATGGTCATGTTTGGTTACAAGGCGGCTACACACATTGCACCTACACACTGGACCTACACCTGGAGTTATGGCCTGGGGTGCAGCTTCGTATGACAGCAGGAGCACTATTGTGGTTACCCCACGCACTCTGACTGCAAATTTGTTCGTCAGTCTAGTGATTTGAACTGTTGTGCTACCATTCATGACCAGCAGACCAGGAGGTGTTTTCCAGCAGGACAATGCTCGCCCACGTACCACTGTTGTAACCCAACATGCTCTAGAGGGTTTCGACATGTTGCCTTGGGCTGCTCGATCTTCATATCTGTCTCCAACTGAGCACATATGGGTCCTCATCGGACGACAATTCCAGGCTGACCCAAAAGCAGCGTTAACTTTGCTTAGGATATTGGTCCACGGAGCATGAGTCATATCGGGTTCTCACAGCTTGTCTGATGAACTATGCCACCCCCATACCATATTTTTAGAGAATGGATATTCTGAACAGGAGATTCGCTGTGCCTTACGTCCAGTGCATGATGGAGAAAGTGAGGAGCTGGAAGAAAGTGATGAACAGAACGGAATGGTTGTTTTGCCATTGTCAGTGGTGTTTCTTAAAAAACTAAGAAGATTTCCGGAGAAACACAAAGTTAAATGTGTCTTTTGTCTGCCAACAAAACTCTGACCTCTTTTAGCCTCAATGAAAGATGATCTTAGTTTAAAAAGGCCTGGTGGTCATGATATTTCCTGTAGCAGTGTGATGTCATACACTGGACAAACTTGTCACACCGTAGTGGACATAAGTGTCAAACGTCAACAAGACACATGTCTACACCAGCTGGAGAAATCTGCAGTGGCCAAGCATTGCATATAGGATGTTGTGTGGAATACAAAACACCGAAATTCTTTTGTGGATGTTTTCGAACCACGACACCATTATTAAAGAAGCAGTGGAAATCTGCAGCTCAACATTAAAATCGCAGCAAACACAAAAAAGAACTTGGTCATACAATGGACGACTCTGCGGTGGTGACACAGATGTTTGGTTGACAATGGCAGCGTGGACACACATTTCGCCAGGCAGCTCCCAACAGAGGGTGCTGGGGCAGCCATTAGCAATGCACACTATGACTGGCAGCCTCTTCCCTTGCATTCTTTGTACTTGTCTCTCTCGCTAGCAACCTTCATATCTACACTATTGGTCACCGAAATTTGGCGCATTCACGCCTACACAGTTTCTTCTCTGATTGCCATAAATATGAGGCTTTAGTCACGGCCCAAGTAGTGTGTTCGCGACACCTGAAGATGTCAGTCAGTAATACCAACGAAATATTGTGGAGCTTTCACAATGACATCCAATGTATCATGCGAGAACCATATTTACAACTTGTCTGTTGGGAAATGCTTGATGTTATCCTGCTCAGCTGAATGATGAACTGATCTCCCACTTTCAGCAGCCAAGCAGGATTGTTTGTCACGATATCTGCTCCATCAGGACTGCTGTCCTGTGCTCTCCTTACTAAACAAGTAGCAGTGTCAACAATGGTAATATATCCCCACTATTTTTCATTTCAGTACTAGGAAGACTGCATAAAACCAACAATCAGACAATTAAGATGATTACTATCTTTGTAAAGACTTATTTGAATATATTTGGAAGTGTGTTCGACAAAAACTTCCACTACATTCATGGAAACTGATATGATCTGAATAATATCAAAATCCTCCATTAATACTTTTTGGTATGGGTCCCAAACACTTCAACAATATCGTTACATGGGGTGCACAAATATTTTGCAAACTGTCTCCTATGCAGACTGGCTGTATTTTCCCACTTCCCATTGCTGTTAATGTGTTGGAAATGTCATGGATATTGCCATTTCCAGTAATTTATAGTCACATTAAGCATACAGGCTGTATGCTGTAATAGCTGATTACTCTGAAACCTAATGACTTAAAATAATCTGAGAGCCACAATAATGACAAAATTAATAAATTTACTGTTAATATCACAGCTTTCTATGAAAAACAGGCCCTATGTATTTAGAATGAGTAAGAAAAACTCCTGCTCCTTGATGATCAATGGATTTATTTTGAGCGATGAGTGACAGGGATGCTGCTCACAGATATTTCAAGAAGAATATAGAAAACTGCAAAATAGGCTAAAGAAATATGTATGTGATATGTGTGTGTGATATATGATTTATTCATCTCATCTGATTTGATGTACAGGAGATGTGTCAAGGTTTAAATAAGAAAATTTATCTTTTATTTTTAAGAGAAATACAAAAGTTTACATTATATTTTACATTTCTAAGTTACAGATACACAAGTATATAAAATAATACATGTAATACAATCCCTGTGTTCAGACTGTGAAACTGTCCTCAATGAATTCTTCGACAGAACAATAACACTTTTCCACCAGAAGATTAAAGAGCAATCTTTTCAGTGAACCAAGCTCCATCTTCAATATAGTACTGCCTTTTATTTTATTGAAAATTTTTAACCCCATGTACCAGGTGATCAAAAGGTCAGTATAAATGTGAAAACTGAATAAATCATGGGATAATGTAGATAGAGAGGTACAAATTGACACACATGGTTGGAATGACATCGGGTTTTATTAGAACAAAAAAAAAAAAAATACAAAAGTTCAAAAAATATCCCACAGATGGCGCTTCATCTGATCAGAATAGCAATAATTAGCATAACAAAGTAAGATAAAGCGAATATGATGTTCTTTAGAGGAAATGATCATTATGTCCACCATCATTCCTCAACAATAGCTGTAGTCGAGGAAAGATGTTGTGAACAGCATTGTAAAGTACATCCGGAGTTATGGTGAGGCATTGGCGTCGGATGTTGTCTTTCAGCATCCCTAGAGATGTCGGTTGGTCACGATATAGTTGCGACTTCAAGTAACCCCAAGCCAATAATCGCACAGACTAAGGTCTGGGGACCTGGGAGACCAAGCATGACGAAAGTGGCGGTTGAGCACACAATCATCGCCAAACGACGAGCGCAATAGATCTTTCATGTGTCTAGCAATATGGGGTGGAGCGCCATCCTGTATAAACATCGTACGTTCCAGCAGATGTTTATCAGCCAGGCTGGGGATGATGCGATTCTGCAAGATATCGGCGTACCTCTCATCCGTCACGGTAGCAGTTATAAAACCAGAATCACGCATTTCCTCGAAGGAAAAAGCCCCGATAACGGTAGATGTGGTAAATCCAACCCATACCATGACTTTCTCGTCGTGCAATGGAGTTTCCACGACAGTTCTAGGATTTTCGGTAGTCCAAATTCTGCAGTTGTGCGCGTTGACAGAATGAGCTTCGTCAGTCCACAACACGTTACTCAACCAATCGTCATCTTCCGCCATCTTTTGAAACGCCCACACCGCAAATGCCCTCTGCTTCACTAAATCGCCAGGTAACAGATTATGATGCCGATGGATTTTGTACGGATAGCATTGGAGGGTAAGTCTAAGTGCCAACCAAACAGTAGTGTATGGAATGCCGGTGCGATGTGCAACAGCACGAGCGCTGACTTCCCCGTGCATAGACAAACCCGCTACAGTCTCCGTTTCTTCCTGAGCTCTCTCAGCAGTATTACTCCTTGTGCTCGGTCGGCCACTACGGGGTCTATCATCTAAACAACCCGTGGCTTCGAACTTCGAAATCATTCTCGCCACAGCTACATTTGTCAACGGGCCTTTACCCGTTCGAATCCCTTCCTATGGCGATAGGATCGTAACGCTGAACTAGCACATTCCCCATTCTGATAATACAGCTTCACTAAAAGCGCCTTTTCAGGTAATGTCAACATGCTGCGACTGCTGGCGCATCAGATTCTCTCTCATTACAGCTCCTTTTATACACGATTGTCATGCTCAGTCACTGACGTTTTTCTGTCCAGCGCCATCTGTCGGACATTTTGTGAACTTTGTTTTTTTGTTTCTAATAAAACCCCATGTCATTCAAAGCATGTGTGTCAATTTTCACCTCTCTATCTACGTTATTCCATGGTTTATTAAGTTTTCAAATTTATACTGACTTTTTGATCTCCCGGTACTCTGGCTTTTGGGCATAAAGTTTTAAATGATGTGTTGGAAGTTTGAAATTCTCTCTGTGGTGAGTAGTGTAACTGTGGTCAAAACGGGAAGTGTCTAGTGTACGTTGATTTTTATATAAGAACACCACCACCTCATATATGTAAAGTGAAGAGATAGATAGTACTTTCAAATTTTTTAACAGTGGTCGACAGGATTCTGTTTTTTTCAGCACTTGTTTCTAATTACTTTCTTTTGTAATACTAGGAGAATAGTGACATTTGATGAATTTCCCCAGGAGATAATGCCATAACGAATAACTGACTCAAAGTAGCAGTGATAAACTATCTTTCTGGTATCCATGTTTGTGGCACCTGACAATATACACATTGCAAACGCCAAGCTGTTCAGTTTATTTGCTAAGTAATCTATGTGTACCTTCCAATTTATATTTTTATCAAGATTTAGGACTAGGAACTTTATACATGGTTTGCTTCTGTGATATCCTGGTCATTGAAAGTTATCTTTATTTCAGTCCTTTCTACTGATTTAGCTTCAAACTGCACCATTTTGGTTTTAGTTACTTTTAATTTTAGTCCGTTTTGATGGAAACAAGATTCAAGTTTTTCAAAAATATTTTTGGCTTTTTCTGGAATACTTTCAGATACCACATTTTCAATTAGAACTGATGTATCATCAGCAAATAAGACTGAATGAACATCAACAGCAAGAGGTAGGTCATTTACGTAAAAAAGAAACAGACCGCGACCCAATATCGAACCTTGTGGCACCCCTGGGGGAACTGTTTTCCAGTCTGAGGAATAACTGGTTCAATTTGAAGTTAAAATTACTCTTTGTTTGCTATCTGACAGGTAAGAGCTAAAACATTTTAAAGCAGGTCCCCAATTCCACACATCTGTAATTTTTGGTGGAGTAATGCATGGTTCACTAAATCGAAAGGTTTAGTTAGATCACAGAATATTCCTGTGACCTTTCTACCCTTATCTAATGTGGAGCATATTTTTTGGATAAACTCATTTATAGCATTCACAGTGCTTTTACCCGTTGGTATCCAAACTGGTTTTTAAAGTTATATCATTTACAGTAAAAATTTATTAATTTGTTTTGTTGCAATCTTTCCAAACACTTTAGAAAAGACTGGCAAAAGAGAGATAGGGTGGTAATTTCCCATATCTTCTGTCGATCCTTTTCTGAATAGAGTCTTGATCTCAGCATATTTCAGTACATTTGGAAAGCATCCCGGTTCGAAAGATTGATTTGTAATAATTGACAGTGGTTGAGAAATAATATCTTACACACACTTGATTACAGATGTGGTTATTTCATCTCAACCATGTGAGGTGTGGCGACTATCGACTCTACGAGTGAGATATCTCCGCCATAGCAGGCTCTCTGACCCATGTGGACTTATTGTGCGCCGCCATATTGCTTCCCATTCTGTTGTGTACTGCCGACTGTATAAGACGTTGTAAATATTCTCGCATAATAAAGTTGTATTAGCGCATGTTAGTGTGTTATTTAATGATCGCCGCCGCTCCGCACATCAGGAATAACCACATTGGTGACCCCGATCTGTTTTAGTTCAATTCGCGAGTGCTATTAACAGTGATTTGTATTGTGCTACGAACAATGTTTCAACAACCGTTCAGTCCCTGTGATGCGACTCCTCAGACGCAGTTTTTCAAAGCGGAAAATGAATCCATTCCGGAAATCACGCCGCAGTTTCAGTGCCAAAGTGAACTCCGCTGTCAACCGGATTTTTACCTACGTGGCCCCGAGATAAACTTTACGGTTCCCGCTTGGCCGCCACAGCACTTTCCCGCACCTACAGCTGCCTCACGACCGTCGGACTGCATTCTGCTTATTGACGCCCCAGCACTGCCAGCACCTGCCGTTCCTGCTCATCTGCTGCAACCACACAGGACGCCTGCTCCACAGCCGCAGACTACGCGCCTCTCCACGGACATCTTACAACCTCTCAGGTATGATGCAGCCGCGTCTCCCGCGCCGCGCGCCATCCCGGCTCCTGTTCGTCTTCCGCACGTTTTCCCGACGGTTTCGTCCGTCTCTGCCGCGTCGGTTTCAACCGCGCCCGCTACACTCCCGAACCCGTTGTTAACGGCTCCGGCATGCCTACCGCCCGCGCCCGCGGCGGCACCGGCCGCCCCACCCGCGCCGGTCCACAACGTTTTATTGACTTCCGCGCCGGGTTCTTTCGCGTGGCAAACACCGGTTGCGTGCTCACCAGTCCGAACTGCACCTGTTTCCACGGTACTGGAGAGTTTTCCACACCCAATTGTGCCCCCACCAGCCGGGGCCCCAGCAACTGTACCTGCCTACACTGTGCAACCGAACTCACATGTCAAGACTGAACTCTCTTCTTGCACTCCTGCTGTTTGTAAATCATGTGGTTTTGTCCCTAATAACCAGATTAGTACAGCTACTGTGTGCCAGTCTCCTGGTGCCTACAATCCCGATTTGGCACCACTCTACACTGCTACACCGTCTGCACCGACCGTTCCTCAGAACCTCGCGCCTAGCAGATTCCCAAAACTGCCAGCCCTACAAACAGAGAACCCTAAGACATGGTTTGCATTAGTGGGTAAAATGTTGGACATTCACAGCGTGCTAGACGACGGAGCCCGATTTGTGTGCCTTCTTAGTCACCTGCACGATCACACAGATCTTATTAGTGACCTGCTGCTTTCGCCTCCCATGCAGAATAAGTATGAATTTGCTAAAGCTTGTATCATTGAACGCTTATCCCATCCCCCTGCTGAGTCGATCCAACGCATCATCCATGAGGAACACATCGATGACCGTACCCCATCACAGCTGTGGCGCCACTTACGCGCCCTGGTGGACACAGACTTTCTACCAGACGTCGCACTTTGGACAATTTGGCTGCTTAAACTCCCTTCTGAGCTACAACTGCAGTTATTGTCCCATGTCTCTGAGCCCCTCGAAGCACGCCTGCGCATTGCTGACCGTGCCTATAGTATCATTCAACACCGGTACCTCCAGCATTCGAGTCCGGCATCCGCCGCCCCCACGCGTTATGCAGTAACAGAAGCCAAGCCTGGCCGCGGCAGGACACGCGCCACGCTGTCAGCGCAAGCAACGGCCACACCACCCCGTGGGCGCCCGACTGCACCACCTACTTTTACGTTGCCGCCCCAAAGGTCACTGGAGACGGCCGAGCGAGCACCGGAGTACACTCTGGCCGCCTCACCGCCCAGCCATGCTCCTGCAGTGCAAGCTGGCTCTCCTTATTGCTGGTTCCACGCTAAATTCGGTGATGCGGCTCGCAACTGCAAGCCCCCGTGCGCTTTCCCAAACGCTTATGGCGGGCACGTCTAGGCGCCACGTCCCGCCGCACTGCCTCACGGCGCCTACCGGCATCTCGTCCAACTCCTGCTGCTCTGTCTTCTGCTTTGCGCCTCTTCGTCGAGGACACCAACACCGAACTCCGTTTTCTAGTGGACACTGGAGCCGACATTAGTGTTATCCCACCCTCCCTCGCTCCTAACATAGATCCCTTATGTGCACCGCCACTGATAGCTGCTAACAATTCCCCGATTCTGGTGCTAGGTTCCTCACATCTCCTGCTTAAATTTGCCCCAGATCAGGTTTTCGCCTGGACATTTTACGTTGCGGAAGTTGATGCACCTGTACTGGGCCTCGATTTTCTTCATCACTATGCCCTCTCCCCTAATCTGCAAGCCGGCTGTCTGACTCACGTCTCCGGTTCGAGTGTTCCTGGTGTGTCACAACATTCCTCCCCTCAGCCCGAAGTTCCTACTGACTGTTCACACTCTGCCCTTTCAGAGTGTATGTCACTTGCTGCAAACCTTTCTTCTGCTCTCTCAGCTTTCTTGCGCGAGTGTTCAGACGTCGATGCATTGCGTACTCAGAATGTCGACCTGCGTGTTCGCATTGACGAAGTCCATGCACAACTGTTGCAGACACAAGAGCAGCTTCTACAACTCTGTACGCTCTCTCTTGCAATCGTGGACAAGCCTCAGCAGCCGGGTCATTGTGCCGCAGCTGTGATCCCATTAACGGTTCGGCCAGCCCCTGCCCCTATCCCCCCTGCCCCTACCCCCCCTGCTTCTCCCACATTTTTGCGTGCAATTGCCAATGGCACGTGCCACAGAATAAACACAACTGAAGGACCCCCTGTGCGGCATAAGGCGCGCCGCCTAAACACGCAGAAACTTCGCCGTGCTAAAGACATTGTTAAAGATCTTTTGGATTCCAACATTCTCCGTCAATCTGATAGTAACTGGTCGTCACCAATCCATCTCGTGCCAAAGAAGGACGGTACTTTCCGCCTCTGTGGTGACTACCGTGCTCTTAACGCACGCACTACCATCGATAATTACCCTATCCCCCACATTCAAGATTTCACCCAGATGTTGCATGGTTCCCAGATCTTCTCCGTTCTCGATTGTAGCAAAGCATATCATCAGATTCCCATGTTCCCTGACGACATCCCCAAGACAGCCATAATCACTCCATTTGGCCTCTTTGAGTACTGTTCCATGCCGTATGGTCTCAAAAATGCCGCACAGACATGGCAACGCTTCATCGACGCTCTGTTGTTTGACCTCCCTTTCGCCTATGCCTACTTAGACGATATCCTGATTTTCTCTCCCTCACCTGAGGAACACACTCTCCGTCTCTCCAGAGTGCTTGCACTGCTCGCTGCTAATGGAGTGGAGATCAACCACGAGAAGTCTCAGCTTAGCAGTCCTGAGGTCACCTTCTTAGGTCACACAGTCACGGCCGAGGGTGTCTGCCCTACCTCCTCTCGGGTTGAACTCATACTTAGCCTCCCTTCCCCAGAGGACTTCGCTGAACTTCGCCGTTTTCTAGGCATGGTGAATTTCTACAGGTGCCACCTGCCCCATGCTGCGTCTATCCAGATCCCTCTGACCGACGCTCTGGCGGGTAAGGATACTAAAGGCAAACGCAAACTCGTCTGGACACTGGAGATGGCCGATTCATTCAAAAACCTCAAAACCGCCCTCTCTAAAGCTGTCACACTCGCTCACCCCGCTCCCGACGCACCAATTTCTATTACAGCTGATGCGAGTGACACTGCAATTGGTGCGGTCCTTCAGCAACATGTATTGGACACCCCCCAACCCCTCCGTTTCTTCTCCAAGAAATTAACCAAATCCCAGTCCAAATGGTCCGCTTTTGACCGTGAACTCCTCGCCTTGTACGAGGCGGTCAAATATTTCAGAGCCGATGTCGAGGGTCGCCCGTTCACGATTTATACAGATCACAGACCCTTGGCAGATGCAATCCGTAACCCCTCACGCGATCTCCCCCCACGACGCTTCCGCCATATGGATTTCATATCCCAATATTCCACTGATGCACAATATATCCGAGGCGCTGACAATGTAGTCGCTGACTACCTGTCTTGCGTCAACATCATCACTACCCCACTTGACCTTACTGACCTGGCCCGCCGGCAAACTGAAGACCCCGATATTCGTGCCTTGCAACAAGACACTACCTCTTCCCTCAAACTGGAACAACGTGCATTCCCCGGCACCACAGAACTAGTCTGGTGCGATGTTTCCACTGGTAGCCCCCGCCCTCTCGTACCCGCAGCTCTCCGCCACTCTGTTTTTGATGCACTCCACAACCTAGCTCACCCAGGCATCAAAGCGTCCACCAGATTGGTCACGGAAAGGTACGTCTGGCCCGGTGTTAAACATGATTGTAGGATGTGGGCTCGCGCCTGCATACCATGTCAGAGAGCTAAAGTGGGCCGCCATGCACTTCCTCCGCCAGGCACTTTCGACATACCTAAAGGACGTCTGCGACATGCCCATATTGATATTGTAGGTCCCCTCCCTCCATCCAAGGGCTTTCGATATATCCTGTCCGTTATTGATAGGGTCACTAGATGGGTCGAGGCAGTCCCTTTGGAAGATATTTCGGCTGTGTCTGTGGCTCGGGCCTTCATTGCCACTTGGATTTCCCGATTCGGAAGCCCTACCTCACTGACCACCGACCAAGGTAGGCAGTTTGAATCACAGCTGTTCGCCTCCCTCTGTTCATACTGTGGCGTCGCAAAGTTTCACACAACTGCTTATCACCCCCAGGCCAATGGACTTGTGGAACGCTGGCACCGCACTTATGTGCCACGGTGGCCAGTGGTCTGAATCTCTCCCCTGGGTTTTGCTAGGCCTCCGCACCGCATACAAAGAGGACTTGCAAGCCTCCCTCGCCGAGATCCTTTACGGGGAGCCTCTGGTTTTACCAGCCGAATTCATTGAGGATATACCGCTACCAAGCTCTTCCGAGCTCCCAGCACTCGTCGAGAGCGTCCGAGGGCACATCGCACTCATCAAACCTCCCTTGCCATCTGCCCACTGTAGGCCTCGTGTGTTCGTGCATAAGGAACTGGCCACATGTGAATTTATCATGTTACGTGACGACACAGTACGGACAACCCTGCAGCCTCCCTACACTGGTCCGTTTAAAGTCCTGTCCCGAGGCCCTTCCACATTGTCGATACTTAACAATGGCAAACAAGTAACTGTTTCACTCCACCGGGTGAAACCTGCGTGGACCTTGCAAGAGCACTCTGCAAGTGACACCGATGTACACGACGCCTGCCCTCCTTCCCAGGAACCCCATCATGATTTGGACGGGCCCACCACCCCTCCCCCCCTTCCTCCCCCCTTGCAGCCTACATCACGGGCTGGACGACCTATGGTTCCACCCCGTTGGCACAGGGATTATGTCCTAGCTTCAGTTGAGCTTGCTACACCTACCCCTAAGTGTTGTGCGTGTGATTTCACCAGGGACAAGTGCTTTTGTGACCATCAAGTGCCCCACCCTCACTGGGCCGGCACAGGACTTGGCGCACCACCGTGCTCCGCACTGCAAGGGGGGGGCTCTGTGGCGACTATCGACTCTACGAGTGAGATATCTCCGCCATAGCAGGCTCTCTGACCCATGTGGACTTATTGTGCGCCGCCATATTGCTTCCCATTCTGTTGTGTACTGCCGACTGTATAAGACGTAAATATTCTCGCATAATAAAGTTGTATTAGCGCATGTTAGTGTGTTATTTAATGATCGCCGCCGCTCCGCACATCAGGAATAACCACATGAGGTTTTGTTTTTTGGAGACAATATTTCCTTTTTCACATCCCTTTGGGTGATTTTTTCAAATTGTTTAAAGATGTGTGCTGGCTGTTTTCCAAATTTGTGATGCTTTGGTAGAATGTCATATCCACATCTGATCTTACAACATTTAGGAAGAATTCAATGAAACAACTTGACATCTGAACTGCGTTTACTGTAATTTCATTTTCACATATAATTTTCTGGATCTCGTATGTATTTATTATTTGCCTTTTTTTTAGCTGCCACTACAACTTTTCTAAATTCAGCTTTATACTGAAACTTCCTGGCAGATTAAAACTGTGTCCCGACCGAGACTCGAACTCGGGACCTTTGCCTTTCGCGGGCACGTGCTCTACCATCTGAGCTACTGAAGCACGACTCACGCCCGCTCCTCACAGCTTTACTTCTGCCAGTATGTCGTCTCCTATCTTCCAAACTTTACAGAAGCTCTCCTGCGAACTCTGCAGAACTAGCACTTCTGAAAGAAAGGATATTGCGGAGACATGGCTTAGCCACAGCCTGGGGGATGTTTCCAGAATGAGATTTTCACTCTGCAGCGGAGTGTGCGCTGATATGAAACTTCCTGGCATATTAAAACTGTGTGCCCAACCGAGACTCGAACTCTGGAGTCCCTGACTGTCTGAAGCATGCCAAAATTTTACGAGTTCTTAAGAAAGGTGACGTAGAAAACTTTGAGAACTACAGACCAATAGCCCTATTGTCATGCTTTTCCAAACTGATAGAAACAATAATGAAAAACAGGCTATTGAGCTATCTAAGTAAATTCAACCTCCTCTGCAATGACCAGCATGGTTTCAGGCCTGGTAGAAGTACAGTATCTGCAATAGAACAATTTACAAAAACAATTTTAGAAGCACTAGATGAAAACAGCTATGTAACTGGCCTTTTCCTAGACGTGTCTAAGGCATTTGATACAGTTGACCACCAGAAGGTGTCATATAAATTAGAGGCACTAGGAGTAAGGGGAGTGGTTGTCAAATGGTTTCGTTCATATTTAGAAAACAGAGTACAGTCCTTAGAGATCACACATGTCTCCAGTGGATCGAAGGACGTTGAGAAACATATATCTGATCCACAATATATCAATATTGGGGGTCCTTCAAGGACGTGTACTAGGCCCTGTATTAACGTAAAAAACAAATACAATATGCTTTAGAAAGAACAGAAAACAGAGTCCCTTAAATTTAAAACTAGATAACATCTCCATAGATGATGTACCCACAACAAAATTCTTAGGGTTGCACATTGACAGCCAAATGAAGTCGAATGAACATGCTATGAAACTCTCGAAAAAGATATCCACAACATGTTATGCACTTAGAGTACTTGTATCTGCATGCAGTAGTGAATGTTTGAGAACTGTATACTTTAGTTATGTTCATTCAGTAATCTGTTATGGGATTATTCTCTGGGGAAACAGTGCTCAGAATTTACAAGCAGTATTTAAAATGCAATAGAGAGCAGTAAGAATTATAACAAAAAGTAGTAAGTGGGACCACTGCAGAGAACTTTTCAAAGTGTTAGAAATTCTAACTGTTTCTTGTGAATTTATATTTCAAACCATAGCATACATCAATAAAAATACAGAAAATTATATCACAAATAGCAGTTTTCATAACTATAGTACAAGAACAAGTCACTGTCTTCACCTAGACAGGAAGAATAAACATAAGACTCAAAATAGCTTCTTGTATGAACGTGTAAAACTGTATAATAAACTGCCAGAGAAAATAAAAGAAGCAGATAACATGTACCGCTTTAGGAAAAATCTTAAATTGTTTTTGCAGGAACACTGCTTTTACACTATAAGTGAATTCCTTAGTACAAAATGATTGTAAATAGCTTTTGTTTCACAATATTTTGATAATTAGCAAAAATGATTGTAAATAACTTATATATCACAGTGTTTAACTACATGTAACAACAAACTGTATAAATATATGAATGTACGCAACTGACAACATCCATACATTTTAAAATGTCCACAGATGGCTAAATAAACAAATAAATAAATGAAAATGTGCATCCTTTGTTGGGTACCTAAACTTATTATTTTCAGTTTGAGTACTTTTTTTGTCACCCCTATCAGAATGAATTTGTTTCCTTTACTTCTTAGGATTTTACACACTTCTATGAACATTTTACTAAGGTTTACAGAGCCTAATCTATTCAAGTGCAGGCCGTCTTTTCCCAGACACTTATCGTTTAAGAACTTGTTTGGGTCAATGAACACTGCACCAAGTCTGTTGCACTGTTCCCTAATGCCAGTATTTATCCTGTTGATGTAAGTATCACTTACCAATCTTCAGTGAATAATTCCACTAATTACCAGCCTGGATGTTGGATGTACAGTTTTCACCTATCTAATCAGATTCTGTGTTTCATTCACGATTTCTTCCTCACTGTTACTGCAGATGGAGTTTGTGCCCATGAGGATTAAGACACCTCTCTAATCGTCGGTACTTAAAGTTTTGTTACCAGTTTCGCTGTGTTTCTTTTCATGCACAATACACTGTTAAAAATGTTTGCTGAGTTGATGCGATAGAATTCCAGGTCGAACATCGATCTTACAGTCCGGCACAAAAACATTTTTTAGTTACAATCACCTATTAATAGAAAATTGTATACTTATCACTTATTTCTCTGTAGTCCGTGGCATTATTCGCCGTATTACACATAAACGGATTTTTGCCAATTTGTTCAGTAATGGGTTGATTTCTACAGACGCAGGATTTTCTTTGAGTAACTAGTTTAGAACTTTTTTGTTTCAATGCTAAAATTTCCGCCTTCAGCGCTTCAATGTCACTTTGAAGTAATAATTTCTTCTTTTGAGTTCACAGAACTTACGAGTTAGGTTGTCTCAAAACATAAACAATGTGAACACGACCATGGAAAATCGTCTTTTATGAGTTTTAAATTCACTTTCGCATATTTTTCGTGAAGCCAGTTGTTACATTTCACTCACAAGATGCCTTTCATGACGCGTTTCGAACATTTCCGACACGATGAACTATTTAATTTAACCTTTTTTTGAGGACTAAGATGTGTTACAGCACTCTTATATCGGCGCCATCTTCAATGCAATGCCAAAATCAGGCATTCTCGGTTCATTGCGTGCAGCGATTTGAGCCATGCCATTCTATGAAAGAATCTCTGTAGCTTGCTTGTAGAAAAGACAAAATCAGAAACTTTTATTCAATTGTTAGTGCATCAATCGCATCAGTTTCTTTCAGCACCGTCAGATCCAATGCTACAAAGAACTAGCATGCACAAGAATACCTGCATTATATACCTAACCCTGATGTTTTCCACTTTTTATTTAAAAAAACGTTACAATAGAAGTAATAATGAGAATCTCTTGGAGAGACAGGCAATGATGGTATCAGCTTAAGCATGACAGGGAAAGTTGCAGATAGTAGTGTTGAAAGGCTTTTCTTTCATGGCTTTTGGTCTACTCAATGGAAAAGGAACATAGTTAATCTATTCCTAAGAATGAAAACCCATAATTACCTTTTGATTGCTGGTCAATTAGTATCTTATCTGCTGTTTCTAGTGATTTGAAACATATACACTGGTGTCCAAAATTAAAGCAACAAACAGAAAAAAATATTTTTCGTTTTTTCCAGCTTAACAGATTTGCACACATATTCCAATAACTGGTTAATGTGGTCACTATGGGGTGTGACCACCTCTGGCAACAAGATAGGCCTGACAACAATGGAGCATGCTGTGAGTAACATCATCAATGACATATTGAGGCCTTAATGTCTGTTCTTCCCGCAGAACTGCTCGCAAGTCTTAGAGAGTGTAGAGTCATTGGTGGATGCTGTTGTGATGCAAGCCATCTCCCTGAAACATCCCAGAGATATTTGGTATTGAAGTTGGGAGAGCGAACAGGCCACATCATATAAGCAGTATCTTCCATTTCCAAGAAAACATCAACCACTCGTGCTCTAAGAGGTCGAGCAACTCGTCCATCAGTACCAAGTCTGCATGCACAGCACTTTGCAACAACTGTACATGAGGCCCCAAGACCTCATCATGATACCTGTTATTAGTTAAACCTTTCCAATTCACCCATACAATTTCATGAAAAGATGTTTGAGTGATCAACATAATCCCTGCCCACACAATTAACGATCCTCCTAGATTTTGGCCTTTTTTCCGAAATTTTGAGCTCTCAGAATTGTGTTCCACATTCTCTTCAGATGCGAATCCATTGAGAACCACCCTCCAGACCAAATCGTGACTCATCTGTGAAAACAACATTGGTTCACTGTTCAACTGTACAGGTGGCATGTTGATGACTCCACTCTAGATGTTCCTTTTTGTTGAAAATGCATCAGAGGCACACATACAACACACGTCCAACAATAACTGCCACTCTGTCATTGTCTTCTCTACACCATTTGCCTCCAAGTGGATGCTGTGAGGGCAGATTCCAGTCACTGCACAGTACTGAGGCAGTACAGTCATGCCCTTACAGCCGCATAATGGTTGTCTCTTTCTGATGTCACAAGTGGTTGGGTCTGCCCTGGTATTTGTGATACAGTTTTGGTCTCTATAAACTGTCACCACAACCCAAAAACAACAGAAGGATTCAGGTTAAGCCATCGGGCCTTATGAGTTTGCGACTGACCCACTTCCATTATTCCTATGGCCACCACCACAGAGGGTCTGGTAGGCTCTTCTCTGTGCGATACTGCATTGTCTGTGACTGCGTACGCAGAAATTGTAGATGTGGTACTACCCAGCAAACACTACTCTGTTTGATAAATGGCCTGACATCATCGTCAGTGTGGTTTTCCATTGACCAAAATGCCATCTTGTGTGCAGAACACGAATGCACAGACATCTGTTGACAGTTTGTATGATTATATCGTGAATTACACAGAAGAAGGGGAAATAGCAGTATGTTGCTTTAATTTTGGACACCAGGGTAGTTTATGACCAAATTACTGAACACTTACACAAACTAAACTTGTGCGACAAATATCTGTGTAGTTTTATAAGTTCCATAACACAAACACTGCATTAATTCAGGTATATGGTGACTTGAAATGTCATCCACAACTGTAAGGCCACGATATTGATACTGTCAAACTTCAGTTTAGCTTTTGGTATTCTCTCTGGAGGGCCACAGTGTTCAGTCCTGTGCCCACTTCTCCTTATAAGCCAATCAGATGTCATCTACTTTGTCATCTTGTAATATCATTTCTTTGCTGATGATGATTTCCACTTTTATTTAAGTGCCAGACCTGAATATACCAAACCAGATCTTTACTATCATATAACATGACTCACACAAAGTTTGTGACATAGGTGACTAGTCAATTGTAAAACTCTATACAGAGTATTAAAATTAATCTAAAGCTATAATACATATGGCATTCGTTCGTCAAACATATTATATTAAGAATCAGCAGAAAAAAACAGAATTTATTTTTGAGGTCAAGATAAATGAAACTTAACACAGAATAGGTGAGTGCACAATTGTATGTTTCGTACTCTCTGGAAATACGTTCTGAAACTTTTAGAGGGCATAGGGCCAAGTAGAAATTTTTCTAACCGTAACAACTGAATTTTCTGGCCAGCATAGCTTCTTACGTATTAAAACTGACACTCATGTTCTTCCCCATTTTCTGAACGGTGCTTGGTTTCCATCAAGAAGAATGGGATGCAGTTTTTCAGTGACTCAGAACTAATTAATTTTTGATGAGAACTAAAATTACTTTGCATTTAGTTTAAGTTCTAGGTTTTGTTCGCATTTGATTACTGAAGATAGATTGCTTAGTTTATTTAGTCCATAAACCATGTTTTACAATGATATTAGACATGTAATTTTGAAAGTTATAAGCACAAAAGACAAATGTCTTACAAATTCATTAAATAAAAAATATTTTTACGTAATAACAATGATAACAGATGGTCAATAGTAGTACTAGTAGTAGTAGTAGTAATAGTAGTAGCATTGTAGATACAGCAAAAAACATGGAGAAATTTTTTTTAGTGATATATAATAATAACGATAAACAGCCTGCTTTAATTTACACAATGGTCTCGCAGACATAAGGAAAGTAGAGAAAGTTATAAATGTATTCCATACTTCAGAAAATCGTACGACATTTATAAAAACTGAAAGCTAGTTTTTAAATCATGCTTGCACTACAACACAGAATGGAACAGGTATCCTCCCATACTCACGCTATTCATTGAGTAATTGAGTGTGTGGCTGGTAAATTTATTTTTAAATAGTGGACGCTTGTGCAATGTAGCTGGATGAACCACTTGTTATGGTTGTAAGTGTGAGTATGTGTAAATGACTGCACACTGTGTGGGTACGACAATTGCAAGTTATATGCTTGTGAAAATATTGTATTGGGTACATAAAATATCTACTCACCAAGTGGCGGCAGAGCACACGCATAAAAGATGGTTGTAATTGTCAAGCTTTGGAGCCATTGGCTCCCTCTTCCAGCAGAAGGGTTGAAGGGGAAGGAAGAAGGATGAAGGAAAAGGACTGCAGAGGTCTAGGAAAAGTGGTAGGTTTCATGAAAGTCACCCAGAACTGCGGGTCAGGGGAGCCTTATCATACGGGATGAGAAGGAAAGACTGATTGTTGGGGACTGCATTGGACAAGATTTGAAAACCTGACAGCTTAAAGGTAGATCTTGATGACATCTTTACCATATGGACTCAAGGTGAAGCTGACCTGCTAAAATTCCTGGAATCTCTGAATGCATTCTCCCAATTAAATTTCACATGGTCCGTTTCCGAATCCCATGCCATTTCCTTGATGTTGATCTCGTCCTCACTGAAGACCAGCAACACACTCCTGTCCACATCAAACATACCAACAAACAACAGTACCTACATTTTGACAGTTGCCATCCTTTCCATATCAAACTTTCCCTCCCATACGACCTGGCATCCAATGCAAACATATTTGTTCAGATGCAGACTCTTTACAGCAGTACACCACCATTCTCACCCCAACCTTCACTGCACATAATTACCCCAGCAGCCTAGTTAAAAATTATATTTCCCACGCCATCACATCCAGTCTTAGTACTGCTGATCCCTCCACAAAACAGCTTCGGAGCACACCATTGGTGTCGCAGTATTATCCTGGCCTGGAACGTGTTAATCAGCTACTTCAACAGGGCCATGACTTTCTAAAATCACCATGACTTCCTAAAATCATGCTCTGAAATGAGATCCATTGTTCGAAATTTTGCCCACCATAGATTAGAATAGCTTTCCATCGCCCTCCCAATCTCCGCAATATTCGTGCCAGATCCTATGCTCCTTCTGCACCCATCTCCCTATGGCTCATACCCCTGTGATCAGCCCCACTGCAAGACTTGCCATATGCACCCTTCTACCACCACCTATACCAGCCCTGTAACCGGCAAAATATATACTATCAGAGGGAGAGCCACCTGCAAAATGACACAGGTCATATACCAGCTATTATGTAATCACTGCTTGGCCTTCTACATCAGCTTAGCTGCCACCAAGTTATCAATTAGGATGAATGGGCATAGGCAGAGGGTGTATAGTGGCAACTCGCAATATCCTGTTGCACAGCGTGCTTTAAAAAATGACATTCAAGACCTTGGTGTCTGTTTCACCACAGGCACTACAACATGTCCTTGGTTCTTTCCACCCACCTGGCCTTAATTTATGTTGATTTCTTCTGTCCCAGCATTTCTCCACTGTAACTACTCTTTGCTTCACTCCATTTTAGTTTTCTACATCTTTCATTGCCTTTTCCATCTATTTTTCATGCTCCCCCCCCTCCAACGTCTGTTACGTACAATGCACTTAGCTTTTCACTCTTATTAACTCATGCATGACGGTTAAGCAGCAATCTCTGTTTGCATATTACCCTGTCTTCCACCTTTAAGCTCTCAGGTTTTCGAATCTTGCCTGTTGCAGTCCCCAACAACCAGTCTTTCCTTCTCATCCCATATGGTAAGTCTCCCCTGACCTGTGATTTTGAGCGACTTTCCTGAAATCTACCCCTTTTCCTAGATGTCTCCAATACTTCCCTTTCACCCTTCTTCCTTCCCCTTCAACCCTTCTGCTTGAAGAATCCGATTAAATAATTTTGTCAATATTTTATTGTTTTTGTTGAAAATGTTGTATGTACTTGTGTCTGTGTGTGGGTTTTGATTTATGTAAGTGACCTAAGATATTGCAATCAGAGTTCCAAAATAGTTCTTTATGTGGATGATATATCCATTGTTTGTAAAAAGGAATCATTTAATGAGGTAGAGACTCACTGTAATAACATGACAAATGAAATTGCTCAGTACTTTGATGAGAGCCACTTAAATGTTAGTTGTGGCAAAACATGTCTCATGGAGTTTAACAACAGTAGTATTAATGATAAAATGAAATTATACATAGGCAATGAATTAGTAAAAACAGAGTTTAGTGTAAAATTCCTTGGTCTAACAAATCAAAGCAGTCTAAAATGGAACACACATGTAGACACTCTAGTATGTAAGTTGTCTAAGAATATATTTGCAATAAATGTGATTAGCAAGTTCTGCAACGACACTAATGTCCTAAGGACTTCATACCATGCTCTGTTTTCCTCTCACCTAAATTACAGATTAGAAATTTGGGGAGCAACGACAAAAGCAAATCTAAATAAGCTATCGCTACTTCAAAAAAGGGTTATAAGAATCATCTATGGAGCAAAATGTAAGGAATCATGTCGTGACTTGTCCCCAAAAACTGGTGTACTAACTGTAGTACACATGTACATCCTAAAAGACATATTATTTGTTAGGGCGGGCGTCATGTAACTTGGCGGGTGAGGACTGGATACGCAGTAGCATGGAAGTCACGTGACCTGCCAACCAATGGGAGTCAGTCAGCCGTAACGAGCGCCCGATTTAAAGTCGTTCTGTGCGGAGCAAGTTTACGGCTGGTTTTAGCATTGTGTGTCGTGCTTTTTCGGAAGTTATTGCAAGGCATTGTGGTAATATGAGTGGCAGCAGCAAATCTCACCCAGTATTACACAGGCAGGCGAGAGAAATAATATTTCGCGTGTAGCAGTTCTTTAGACGGGAGCTGGAAGCGGCAGCCACAGCTGACAAAAAAGTGCCAAGAACGAACAGCTGAGGCGTGCGGTATCGGTTTGAGAGCTGTACAAGGGATCGCCAGCGAAGCCAAAGTATCTACTGAAGAGAACGAATCACCTATTTTTTAAGTCGCCTGGTAAGTGCCGAAATCGAAAGAAATTTGCAAGTGAGCTCGACGATTTCAGCAAGAATATGTTACGGCGCTAGATATTTAACATGTATAGCCAAAGTGCATATCCTACGGCAGATAAATTATGTCCCTACATGAAAGAAACTGAAAGTTTCAACGGCAGCAGATCTACCATGCTCAGAATATTAAGGGGGATGGGATTTAAATACAGAAAGAGCAATGACGGAAGAAAGCTACTCTTAGAGAGAAGTGACATTGTAGCAGCAAGAACTGTATTCTTGAGAGAAATGCACGAGATAAAACTAGCCGGAAAAGCACGTATTTATTAACTCGATGAAACATACATTCACCAGAACCATTCAAGACCAATGTGCTGGAAGACAAGTGACGATGTTGCTGGCCTGAAGGTTCCTGTGGGAAAAGGGAGACGCTTTATTGTGCTTCATGGTGGTTCTGCAGAGACAGGCTTCATACCAGAGAGTAAATTAATATTTAAAGCATCGAAGACGAAGGAATCAGATGACTATCGCTCTGAAATGACCTATGCTGTCTACAAGCGGTGGTTTGTGCAACAGCTACTTCCGTACATTGCAGGGAATTCTGTTATTGTCATGGACAACGCAAGCGTGCACTCTGTACAAGTGAATAAGGCTCCTACTTCAAATACCAGGAAGGATGAAATTATTTCATGGTTGTCGTCTAATGGAATTCCTCACTCAGCGTCACAGACCAGGGCAGAGTTACTCATGCTGTTAAATGCATACAAGCCTAAATACCGCACTTACGAGATAGCTGAACTGGCAAGACAGCATGGTTACCGAGTAATCAGGTTATCGCCATATCACTGCCAGTACAATCCTATTGAGTTGGTATGGCCGCAAGTTAAAGCCCATATCTCAGAAAGAAACAGCACCTTCCGAATTGCTGACGTGGAAAGACTCACACATGAAGCAGTGGACAATGTAAGCATATCCGCACGGGCAAACTGCGTCAGACATTCGGAAACACTCCAGGAAGAAGATTTTAAAAAGGAAATCGACATAGACTCGGTGATGGAGCCTTTCATAATTAATCTTCACGATTCTGATTCGTCTTTATCAGACAGCGAAGATGAAGACGATGCTTTGGGACACCTGTGACAGTACTGCAATGATGCAATAAGCATTTAAACATATATTCTAAATCATAAGCCTATATTATATAACTAGAGTCTAGGTTTGTCTGGCTGGTAAAGTAATTATAAAAATATTTTAGTTTCTTACACAATTTCGTTGTGGACTTTGTTTAAAGCTTGTCTTCAGTGATTACACTCTTTGATTTTCTTACTGAATTATCCGTCAAAATACGTAAAATTTCGTTTGTGTTTATGTTAGTCGGGATGCTGTCTTCATTTCTGAAAAAGTAACTGTTCTTGCTTTCCCGAAAATTAGTCCCAACAAACAGCACGTGGAAACTTGTTTTATATTATGTATGACAATAACTGTGTACAATAGACACAATATCATCAAATATAAATTATTTGTTGTTAGCGAGGTGTCTAGAAACAGAAAGTGCCTGTAGTTCTTTTAGTTAAAACGATTTAATAACGATTTTTAATGTATGACAGGCTCATTTTATATTTTATGAAATATGATTCAGCTATGTGCCGAAACGATGCTCTGCGTATAGACGTTTGCTCAGGTCACGTAAAAGAACTGGTGTGTAAAAATTTCACATGTGCGAATATTTCCCTTGCAATCCAAATAAATAATTTTGACTACAGATGGTAAGCCATCACAGGATGAACGTATTCTCGGGGGCTGAAAGGGAGACAGAAATACCCCTGTATGTGCCACGATTTTTCCCAGTACTCGCACGTATTGCAAAGCATTTTAAGTGTATTATAAAAATCGTTTGAGTATCAGTAGGTATACATTTTTTCGCGAGGTTTCTTCTACTTTTCTAATTTTATTTTTCAAGGCAGCACAAGAAGATTGTATTTTCTGAGCCAGAGTAGGAAAGATAAATAAATGTGCAGCAGTTTTCCCAGTTACTCAAGTCGGTATTCTTGTGTTGATCGACAGACACAATAAACATTGCAAGTCTGTCTATTATTCTTGCCAATGTTCATAGCTTCTTTTTTTTACACAATTTATACAACTCCATATTTTAAAGGCAGACGGTTCGGTGACAACGCCTTTCTCACAAAGACGTATACGGTAGGTATTACTGCGCTCGTCTCCTTTCCTGCATGGGCGCGTACTGCAATGCGCGGCGGCAGTAGCCGACAGTCGAATGGAGCGGCTGGTTGTGCAGAACTCCCCCACCACCCGCCAAGATACGTGACGCCCGCTCTAGGAGACTACAAACCAACATTTGTTCTGATTTGTATCTGTACAGTACCAAAAATAAAGAAAAATTTTACATCAACAGCCACAGAGCAGCACTCTATGAAAAGGGTCCACAATATGCAGGTTTAAAATTAGCCAATGCATTACACAGTAAAGTTATGACCCTATCCACAATTAACCTTACATTTCAACTAAAGAAATTCCTGTTACAAAATCCATTTTGCACATTATAAGAATAACATACTTACATGCAGAATAAGAAGTGCTTCGAAAAAAAAATGTAAATAGTGTTAAGCACCATCTTGTTTGTAATTTATTTATTCTTTTAATTAACGACATATTCAGAAGAATGTGTTATTGTTCTATGTATCAAGAACTGTAACCTGT
The DNA here is from genome assembly GCF_021461385.2 of Schistocerca piceifrons. Taxonomy (NCBI): domain Eukaryota; kingdom Metazoa; phylum Arthropoda; class Insecta; order Orthoptera; family Acrididae; genus Schistocerca; species Schistocerca piceifrons. Next base: position 1,219,313,023 of record NC_060138.1, read on the forward strand.
TTTTATACATATGCAGTGAATCATTTGACATTGACTGAAATATTACTATTATTATTACTCTCCTGCCACTGCTAGCCCTCATTTCTCATATATATTTTATACAGAAAAGTGATTTAAACGTATATAGGCTGATCAAACAAGTATACAGAGTGATCAGAAACAGACTGAACAGCTTTTAAATGTGTTCCAAGGAAGGTTGTGCTGAGAAATAATAATTAAGAAAAAAATACGACAACTTGTGCCATTTACAACTTATTTGGCATTGAAGATAGCCAGCAGGTCATTAAATGTGCAAATTAAAGCATTTGCACACGGTAAAAATGCAGTAATGCACAGATATCTGTGGGTCTGTGAGCTACTGCTTGTTCAGATGTTCATTACCAGTTGAAAATGTGCTTTTTCAGAAGTGATAAATTTAAACTAGGTGAGAAAGCTACGTTTGCTCTGTCTGATGAAAACAAATGATGAACAACTCTGGTGACACTATCTCTGGTGGGCTGCTTTATTGGCTAACTTCAGTGCTAAATAACTCAGAAATGGTGCAACATATCGAATTTTTTCTTAACAATTACTTCTCTGCACAGTTTCCTCTGCAACACCCTTATAAGCTTTTTAGGCTGTTTCTGACCACCCTGTACAGAATGGTCTGTGATTAAAATGTATAAACTGTATACAGACTGAAAAAAAGCTATTGCAAATTAAATGGGAAACATAGTGGTTAAATTCTTACTGTACTTGGTAGCATTAGTAATGTATATAAGTCTTCAGGAAGAAACTCTAAGAAAATGCTTTGTAAGTAATCCAATGTAAACATGTCACAAGAAAAATTAGCTTTGCAAAATTATTGTTCATCAGAAAAACAGGCTTCTAAATAAACCAACAAAAGGTTTAAAAGTAACTTTGCATGTTATTGTTTATCAGAAACAAATAGGTTTTTAAAGAAACCATCAAAAGAATAAAAATTGTTTGTAAAAAATCAAACAATACTGTTACAAATTGTATTGCCAAAGTAATTGCTACAAATAAAACATAAGTTAATTTGGAAAATCATTATTACTGTTATTTCTTGACCCTTTCACCACAGGGTTATTGTTAATATTAATATGTTTGTAACAAACCTGAATCTCTTCCTATGATGCGCAGACCTTGAATGAAGTGTCCTATGCAATTGAACACGTTATGAAGGACAAGTGGGAGGAGGGGGAGTAACTTGAGTCTTTTTGGTCCAGGGGGAGGAGGGGAGTGGGGAAAGGGTTGTGGGTACAGGGGGGGGGGGGTCTCCTGTGTGTTCTTGAACAATTTCAAGTGGCTCCCTGGGGTACAGCCTTGAATCTAACGAGTCCTGACACAAAAGGTGTTTATCTCCGACCATGAGATAAGATAATAATCAGTCTTAGAACTATTATAGATATGCCACTACTTATCAGCTAGAGTGTTATCGTTTCAATGACCCTTTCTTGAGTTCTTTTGGTGTGTTTTGTGATCCATACATACACAATATAACTACTTACTACTTAAACATCAAAACTATTCTATAGATGTCAGTCAGATGCAGACAATTATAGTTGAACTGTGGGGCAAAGCTCATCACCAAATCATGGACATGTTTGCTCTCCAATGTGTTGTAACCATTTTCCATCACCATACAGAGGTACCAGCTGCTCGCTTGGCTGCTGACTTCTGGAAAACTTATTGAGGCAAGCATCTATGGAAGTGAAGCATATCCTCCATGGATGACAGTCACCAAGATGTCAGGAAATCTCACTGACATCATCATCAACAGCCAACCTGTCCAGGTGCTAGTCAACTCCTTTTCCTTAATGTCAGATGTTTATGGTAGTGAGAGAGAACTTTGGATCACAAAGTATCAAGAGCAGCTACAACTTATCCCCAAAGGTACGTGCATAGGGGCAGCTGGACAGTCCAGGAAAGGCAGCTTAGTGTCATCAGTGACAAATTTGCTCTACTAGCACTGCAGACAATGCAGGGCCGGAAGTTACTATTGAAGTGCCAATAATATTTGGCCTGGCAGAGGAACAACATCTGCTAGTAAAATCCATTCTATGTCAATTTTCAGATGCTTTCAAATCCCAAAGTGGAGAAAATACAGACCAAGTGGCCCATAGGAAAACACTGCATCATTACTAGGGATCATCCAACAACTATCCTGTGCTCATATAGAATGTCACAAGCTGAATGATGGATAATGCAGGAAGAAGTGGAGAAGATACTTCAAGATCATTTAACCTTCAGAGAGATCTTGGTCCTCTCCTACAGTTCTTGTGAAGAAGGACAGCAAATGCATTTCTGTGTCAACTACTGATGACTGAACAAAATCACACAGAAAGGTGTCTGTCCATTGCCACACACTGATGACATCCTAAACTGCTTGAAAGGAGCAAAGTATTTTTCAAATGTGGATATACTGGCAGGTGACTGGGAAAAGACTGGCTTCATAACTCCAGATGGCATCTATGAATTCACAGTTATGGCTTGGACAATGTAATGTTATGGCTTGGACAATGTAATGCTCCAGCCACCTTCAAATATATGATTGACAACCTGCTTTGGCATCTTAAATGAATGATGTGTCTTTGTTGTCTGGATGGCACTGAGTTTTTTGAAGATATTTGATGAACATCTCAGCCACCTGACAACTGTGTTGGAGTGCATTCAGACTGTAGGTCTCTGCCTGAATCCAAAAAAGTAATTCATGGTCACCCAAGGAAACGCAGTTTTGTGGCATCAAGTGAATGGTGATGGAGTCCATCCAGATAAATAGAAAATAAGAGCAGACACAGACTTATCGAGTCCTTAGCATATTTGTAATGTGAAAAGTTTTGTCAGAATTTACTCATACTGTTGGCGATTCATTAGGGACTTCTGTACTAAGACACCTCCCTTGCAAGATCTACTGCAGGGAGATTTTCCTTATGCTAACAGCTTCTCCAGTTGTAGCATAGGATGATGAAAATTATGAGACAGAACTTCACATTGACACAAGTGATTTTGGAATACGGGCAGTTCTAGTAATAATACAGGAAGGTGCTGGAAAGGTGATAACTTAGCCCTCCAGATTACATTACTCTCCAAGATGAACTAGTCTACAAATGAGAAAGAGTGCCTTTTAGTTTTTTGGGCCATCAATAAGTTTTGGCTATATTTATTTGACAAACCATTTGCAACTGAGCCAGATCACCAATCTCTATGTTAGCTGACCAACCTGAAGAATTTGTTGGGCCAACTGCAAAATGGGCACTTACATTTCAGTTGAATGAAGTGGCAGTGATCGACAAAAGCAGATGCCAGGAATCCTTTGGCAGAACACAGTGGCGTGGATGAAATCTCGGTCATCATTGCATTAAATGATATTGCTGGTGAATAGAGAGAAGATCTAGCATTGCTGAAAACCCTAGAAGCCTTGAAGAAGGAGACACTGACCAAAGGAGAATTTTGATTAATAAACAAAACATTTTTCAAGAGCAGCTAAGATCCAGTGTGGCATAAATGGTTGCTCCTCATCCCAAACCACCTATGGCCAGCTACCCTGACACTCTGGTCTCCTGGAATATGTGACAACTCTAGAGAAAATCAGATGCTGCATTCATCAGGTCTTAACTGATCTGTTAGACACTATGTGCACCTTTGTAAGAAATGCCAATGGCAGAAGCAAGTGTTACAATTACCTCTGGGGCGTCTAGTACCTACCCTGCCAGCAGCGGCACTATCCCACCAATAATGAAACTGATCAGTATTTCATTTCCTCCTTGTATTTGACTTGACAATACACACAAACACTCAGTTTACTCACCAGCATTCGGTTTACTTGATACCCGAGTTCGAGTCTCGGTTGGGCACACAGTTTTAATCTGCCAGGAAGTTTCAGAAACAAAAGGATTAATTAGTACAGGGACATTCTCGGAAATTGCAAAAAATTTGATTTTTGAGCAATCAAATGGTAAAGTATTCTTTTATTCATGATCAAATATAAGAATATATGTGCAAATCTTGAACCTGATATGAATGGTATTAATATAATTACTTTTCAGATAACATAACAGTTTTTCATATATTTGATTTATTTTCAAATTCTAATTGATTTTCAAGTAACTGACATTAGAACTGTTACTTATGATCTTTTAAAATAACATCAAAGAAAGTTGTATCAATACATAAGTAATTTGCTACTTAAAAAAAATTTCTTTGATGGCTGTGGGAGTATCGCTCTCAATGCAGTCTCCAGAGACTCTCTGCCTCATGAAGAGAATGATTTTTTGGACTGTGCACAGAGAGAATAGTGTGATCTGAGTCTTGGTCTGAAGCAGTTGCATGTATTTATGTTGGCTAATAAAGTTTATATAGATGTATCCACTACATGTGTTATTTGTGGTAGTCATAAATACTGGCTCTTACGAAAATCTACCCACATTGATGACCAACATTAGTCATGAAATGCATGGGTCTTTGGATTTTTGTCATTTCTCATCACAACAATGTGGCTGCCACAAAACACTCTCTCTGAATAACAGTGACAAAAGAACCGCAGTGCAGGATGTGAAGTGTTCTCAGTGTGCACATCGTTGAACCTTCATTACATCAACAGCGCCTGCCACTTATGAATCTATGAGTGCAACTTTGCTGTTAATTGTGTTACTGGTGTACAATAATTCCAGAGTAAGTGTAGGAACTTTGTCACGTGATCTGCGCCTTCTGCATAGTGTGTGCAATATGAACATCCATGTACTGCCTCGCAGCAACCATTCATGTGTTATAAACAATTGCCAACTGTGTTGCCTCTCACTATGGACCTGCTTTAAGATTTGCTGGATAGTGTGTTCACTGGCAATACAGCCATTGGAAACTGAGTGGAACATATGTATAACTCAAACTGCAAGCCTCCTGGGTCTTCTGCATCACGAAATGCAAAAGTTCAGTTGCTTACTGTTTCGCTGCAACAAACTGGGTTTCATGCACAATCTCAGCCACCTTGCCTGTTGCAAGAGACAGTACTGCAAATCCGATCTTCACTTCATGTCTGAAGCTTACAAAACTTAGTACTCACCTCAGATTGCCACCTTGTGATGTCACCCCACTTTGTAGGTTGCAACAACTGACTATATTGTCATGGAAGAAGCTAAATAGCACTGTGGTATAGTGGTTATGATACTAAACTGTTTCATGGAGGGTCATGAGTTCAAAACTTACCTGGACTGTACAGTTTTAATTTCTATATTCGATTCAAGTACATTCTAGAAGCATCCACAAATGTCAAGAACATTGTACTGGAATGTCCTGTAGCTGTATATATACTGTATGTGTTCTGGCCGGAGGCAGTTCACTCCATGCTCTTGTATGTGCAAGTGCTGAATAAACCTTTGTTAACTGAAGTTAGTGTTCATCATTCACCTAACTACACCTCCTTCTACGTGACAATAGTCTGGTGGAGATGCTGGGTATTGGAACTTGTGACAGTGCACATTATCGATGACACAGTGGCCCAACTTCAAACCATATTCAACAGATCGCAGTCTACCAGAGACAGAAGAAAAAGAGGACGTTACAATGACAGCATCTGTGTGCCACCACATGAGACATCCTTCCGGGTTTTCTAGTGACAATGGCCAAGACCCAAACAAGTGGCTGAAGGTATAAGAGCGTATAGCCAAATTTACCAACTGTGATGACACCGTGTGTTTGGCTAACGTATTTTTCTATTTGGAGGGCACTGCCAAGCAATGTTATGAGAACGACGAGGAGAAGTTCACAAGCTGGGAAGTATTCCAGGCGGAACCGCACAAGTACTTCGGTGACACACAATGACAGAAGTGCAAGGCTGAAGATAAATTAAAGTGCGGGGCACAGCGTCCAGGAGAAACTACAGCATCCTACATTCAAGACGTCTTGGAGCTGTGTAAAATAGTGGATCCTAGAATGGAGGCCGGCCGGTGTGGCCGTGCGGTTAAAGGCGCTTCAGTCTGGAACCGCGTGACCGCTACGGTCGCAGGTTCGAATCCTGCCTCGGGCATGGATGTGTGTGAAGTCCTTAGGTTAGTTAGGTTTAATTAGTTCTAAGTTCTAGGCGACTGATGACCTCAGAAGTTAAGTCGCATAGTGCTCAGAGCCATTTGAGCCTAGAATGGAGGAGGAAGATTAGGTTACACATCTCATGAATGGTGTTGCTGAGGACATGTATGAAGCCATACTCCTGAAGGAAGTTTCGACAGCAGACGACTTCATAAAATGGTGCCAATATATCGAGACAATGCATCATAAAAGAATTACACGCAAGAAATTTGAACGGCTTCCAAACGTCGTATGAATGTCTGCGATGGAGGAAGCAACTGATTTCACAAGTGTTCTTCGTCAGATAGTGAGAGAGGAAGTTCAGAAGGCACTTGGATTGCACGGCGAGCAATAAACCAAGACGCTTCAAGAGGTCATAAGGGAGGAAGTGGAACAGACATTGAACCCAATCTCTCGTCCTTCATTTCCCTTTAAAACGGTGAAAACGTCGAGACCTAGGTGGGGTTATGTTCCTACAATGCCGCATGAGGAACCTGTTTGGGCACCAAGGAAGACTGACGTCTGGAGGACCCAGGATAACCAACCAGTATGTTTCCACTGTGGACGGCCAGGATATGTGGTGCGCTATTGTCGAGAAAGGCGGCAGATATTTGATGACGCCCGCGCCAGAAGACAGCAGACCAACCTTAGCCGACTCCGACTCCGGGACAACGACGATGAACAAGAAGTTGTGGGTGCAGGACGATGTAGGTCACCATCACCACGAGCTAGCCGCTGGAGAGGACGCTCCACAATTCGCCAATCAAGGTCTCCATCGCCATTTAGAAGCTCCAGCCGATCAATCCCCTAGCTGCCACAGCAACCTGGAAAATTAAAAGGTGCGACCTTGCTTGGAGGTGAGGCTGCCGAAGAGAAAAATCCTCCGCCGTCGATCACTACAGAAATGATAGGAAACTACGTCGGTATCCTCATAGATGGCTGACCAGCCCAAGCTCTTGCGGACTCTGGAGCATCATATTCAGTCATTTCGGAGAAGTACTGTCGCCAGTTGCAGAAAACCGTATTCATCGACAACAAAACATTTCTGCTGAAGGTGGCTAATGGGAAATATGTAAAACCTTCAGGAAGATGTACCATCGTGTGGGTATAAGTGGACATACACAGCCCTTAGATTATGCTAGACGAGATGAGATACTGTGGACAGGAAGATGCACATCCGAATGTGTGGAGACTATGTATGCTGGATGAAGTGATCATTCCTGCACTCGGCACTAGAATGATAACTGTCATGTGTCATGCCATGCATCAACCCATGGATCTTGTAGTAGGATGTAAGAGAAGCGTACCACTGGAGAATAACTTGGTCATCCCTGCCTCTGTCATCTCGTTTAAGAACGGATTCGTTGAATTGTGGATAGTTAACTGTCGCCGATAACCGCAGATCCTTCCAAGACGTATGTGCGTAGCAAACGCTGAGCTGTTAATTGCAGAACAGCTGAGTGTCATAGAAACCTCCCATGCCGAGTCTGTGGCCGAAATTAGTGCTACCACTACGGGACAATATCTTGTAGCTTGACTATCACCAAATCTCACTAAGGAACAACAGAAGAAGCTACTTGCCATTCTTCAAGAGTTCTCTGAATGCTTCATTCCACAGGTGAAGAGCAAATTAGATAAATCGACAGTGAAGCACCGTAGTAGCACTGGAGACCATCAACCAATAAGCCAGAGAGCATACCGTGTGCCAGCAACGGAACGTCGAATAATTCGCGATGAGGTAGAGAAAATGATGAAGAATAACATCATTCAGCCTTAGCAAAGCCCATGGTCGTCACCAGTGGTCCTCGTCAGGAAGAAGGATGGCAATTGGCGTTTTTGTGTTGATCACAGGAAGCTTTATAAGATAATTAAAAAGGACGTTTACCCTCTTCCACGAATTGACGATACACTAGATTGTCTGATTGGGGCTAAGTTTTTCTCAACCATGGACATGCACTCAGGATGCTGGCAAGTCGAGGTAGATGAGGCTGATCGCGAGGAAACTGCATTCATCACCCCTGAGGGCCTGTATGAGTTTAAGATAATGCATTTTGGTTTGTGTAATGCACCAGTAACTTTTGAACAGATGACAGATAATCTTCTACGTCACCTGAGGTGGACGATGTGTCTTTGTTATTAAGATGACATTATAGTGTTATCAGAGACATATGATGAACATATAAAAAGACTCAGGGCCGTTCTTAAGTGTCTCCAACAAGGCGGACTGAAAATTAATCCAAGAAAGCGTCTCTTTCGAGCAAAATAAATCAAAATACTTGGACACCTTGTGTCAAACGACGTGTGCGGCCAGACCCAGGAAAGGTGAGATCTGAAACGAAATTTTCTATTCCTAAAAGTATTAGAGATGTGAAAAGCTTCCTCGGCTTATGTTCTTATTGCCGTCGTTTTATCCAAGACCTTTGTATCGAAGCCAGACCACTCCAAGAATTGTTAAAAACCAATGCCAGATATTTTTCTAGCCAGGTTTATTTAGGAGTGTCTGTCGCTATGTGTCGCACTGTAGAAAGTGCCAGAGGAGAAAGTCAGTTCCTCATAAACCACCTAGCCGACTTACACCAATTCCATCAGCCGAAACGCCTTTCCAGCGTGTTGGGTTTGACCTCCTCGGACGATTTCCAACGTCTGCTAGTGGCAGTAGATGGATTATTGTTTGCGCTGATTATCTGACACGCTATTCCATTACAAAAGCCGTGAAAACAGCCGAAGCATCCGAGGTAGCCAAATTCATCGTGGAAGACATTGTATTAAAACACGGTGCCCCAAGGTCGTTAATTATGGATCGAGGGAAAGTTTTTCAATCGAATCTTGTGACAGAGATAAACCGTCGGTGCAACATTACTCATCACATGACGTCTGCCTACCATCCGCAAACTACTGGGCATACTGAACGCCTTAATAAGACCTCGGCTGACATGCTATCAGTGTTCGTCAATATTGAGCAGAGTAACTGAGATGAGGTGCTGCCTTTTGTGACGTTTGCCTACAACACCGCCAAACAAGACACCACAGGATTTACGCCATCTTTCCTGGTGCATGGGCGTGAGGCGACTACGACAATGGACACTGTGTTTCTGTTATGTCCTGATGACGTGAGCGAAGACTACATCGGCCAGGCGTTAACCAGAGCTGAGGAAGCTCGGCAGTTAGCTCAACTCCGCACACTGCAGGCTCAAGAAAACGATCACCGAAGGTATGACGCGAGCCACCGCCCTGTTGTCTACCAGCCTGGTGACCTCGTCTGGATCTTCGCTCCTTTTCGGATGGTTGGTCTCTCTGAGAAGCTCCTCAGGCGCTAATTTGGACCTTATAAGGTTGTAAGACAGTTGTCTGATGTTACTTATTAAGTTGAAGATTTCGACCACGACGCAAGGCGACAGTCCACGTCCTTCAAATGAAGCCCTACAAGGATCCTGCCACCCGGAGTAAATTCGAAGCTCTAGCAACAGGCAACAAGCGGAAAGGTGACGAAGAGCGTAATGGCAAAAGAAGTTCTAAGAAGATCACCGCCAGGGCGAGCGTCAGTCATCGGGAGTCGGAGTACGCAGGACCGATGACTCGTTCCCAGACTAGGACAACGTAACACCGAGACACTGTTCTCTTAAGGAGGGAGCAATGTTGCGGAAGAAGCTGAGTACCACCGTGCTGTAGTGGTTATAATACTAAACTGTTGCATGGAGTTCAAAACTCACCTGGACTGTACGATTATAATTTCTATATTCGGTTCGAGTACATTCTAGAAGTATCCACAAATGTCAAGAATCACTGTACTGGAATGTTCTGTAGCTGTATATATACTGTATGTGTTCTGCCCAGAGGCAGTTCACTTCACACTTTTGTATGTGCAAGTGCTGAATAAACCTTCGTTAAGTGAAGTTAGTGTTCGTCATTCATCTAATTACACCTTCTTCTATGTGAAAATATTTTTGTAGCAACAGGAGTTCTCAATGATGACATCAGTTTACTCTGCCATCCAGGAGGTCAACTGAAAGTCATCAGTTACATCATACAGCCACGATCGTAAGCAAAGTGTGATGCAATGAAGTCAACACTCCTACAATCCCTCTCACATACCTCTGCACAACAAGTACAGGAGGCTATGTACGATCAACAGCTACAAGACAACACTCTGTCACACCTCTGGCGATGTCTCCGTGCAACCGTTGACCATGCCCTCATGCCAGACGTGGTTTATGGACACTATAAATGGTTAAACTACTGATGAAAGTACAACTAGCGATGATTATGCATGAGTCTGAACCTCTCGACAAACGACTCATGCTAGCTGACCATGTGTTCTCCCTTATCCATCATTTTTAATTAATAAATAATCATGAAGATGTCAGACGAGGCAGCACACAGGCATTATTGTCTTCAATGCTGACCACTGCCAGCTGAGCCAGCTCGATACAAACTGAGGATGGCATTACACTTGACCGCCTGACTCCAACATGCCACAACACCACCACCCTGCCCCCACCATGGGACAAGGACACAACTGGTGATGTGGTCTGTTCACAACTGTGGTTTTTCTGGTTTCATAACATTTTCTGGCAGACAGTTTGAAAATGTTGAAAGCCATGTGAATTCCAAAATGCCTTCAGGCAGCTGAAATAGATCACCTGAAATAGATGCTTCAGCCCACTCGGCACAACACAGTCACCCATCATCCTTGCATGTTGCATGGGCTCACATCACTTCTACAGTGACCATGGATGGATGCATCTTCATTCAAGACCTAACTACAAAACAATTCTTCCTTTTGGATATAGGCTCTGATATCAGTTCCCTGTGTTATGACAACAAGCCTGCTGCTGAGCCATTGTTGACTATTAATCTCCTCAGCAGTTTTATATCATAGGAACTTACCACAAATTTCCATTATTAATCAAGACTCTGCAGCTGACTCAGAACTCTCCATCCACAGCACCACCTTGCACACTGTCCAGCTTAAACCAGATTTACAACGCACCTGGTCATTTTATGTATGGATGTGTGTGAGCTCACGTCAGATTTGAGGGTGATTCTCTAAGTCTATACCCACTACACCTTGTTCTGCCAGGTGTGTTTCTACTCTTGAGTCTATGACAGAGGCAATCCATCAGTGTGTCTCTATGATTCAACTCAGCAGCAATAAACTGACTGCTTCATGGAAGCATGATTACTTTGCAACAAAAATTCTGACCTCTGTCACTGCATCAGTGCATCAGAAGCTGAACTTGCAACAGTACATGAGCTTGCTTTACAAATGCCAGTTGTGGCAAACAGGATGCCATCCCATGCCACACATCCCCCTTGCAACCATGGTCTGGACTTAATGGGCATTCCATTGTGCCACCTGCAATTACCAGATATCAACAATAGTTTCAAACTGGCTGCTGCAGATGAGGAGCTCCTCCACCCTTCTTGCCACCAGCTTTGTCACCAGTCTCCAAGAAGAGCTCACCACAGCCTCTGCCTGACACCAGTGTACATCTCAAAGTCAGTGCGCTGCTACCTGCAGCGTCAACAAACAGTGCGCTGGCTCCGGGCACCACCTGCACTTGGGCTTATGCAAATACTGTATTTGATGGTACAGTGCATAGGACTGTGACAGTAGATGGTCCTCCCACAGATACAGACCTTAATGCCTGTGTCCAGTAGGCTCCCAGTCAGCTAAATACACCACTCATAAACTTTTACAAGCAGGCATTGTCAAACCACATGGCAGCTTGTGGGTGTCATGAATTAAAATTGCTCCCAAGACAGGTGGTACAGCAAGAATTTGTGGCGACTGCAGAGTTCTTAACTTTAGAACAATCCATGACAGCTACACTGTCCCAGATCCCCATGACCTTATACATGTCCTTGCAAGTGTGACACTCTTTAGTGTCATCAACTGTATCATAATGCGACTCAGACTTTATGAAAACCTCTTTATGCCTCATAGCTTAAAGAATGCTGCACAAACATGGCAGTGGTTCAATGATGGTCTTTTTTGCCACTTCCCCTTTTGTTATATGTGTCTGGACAATATTTGTTTTCTTGCATTCGTTAGACAAGCTCACATTTCACTTACAATAAGTTCCAGCCATGCTGCGGCAGTGTGGTGTCATCATCAATGATGCCCAGTCACAGGTAAATCAGGCAGAAATAACATTTCTTGGTCACCTACTTAATGCATCCAGCACTAAGCCAACCACTGCATGAACGGATATAGTTAAAAACTTGCCTCTTCCTGAAACTTACCAAGACTTACATTGTTGAGACATCCCCCACATACTGCCAAGCTTCACAAGTCCCGTTACAGATGCATTATCAGGCAAGGACAAGCAACGTAAGAGGGAAACTGATTGGACGTAAGAGATGTCTGAGGCATTCCATAAAACAAAGAAAAACTTGGCGCAACTTGTCACTCTCTCTCTCTCTCTCTCTCTCTCTCTCTCTCTCTCTCTCTCTCCAACCTGGAAGCTCACCTCACACTCACCACTGATGCTAGCAACTCCGTGGTGGATGTGGTACTTCAGCAGGTTGTTGGCTGAGTATCTCAACTATTACAGTTCTTCTCAAAGAAATTTTCACAGTCTCAATCTAAATGGTCTGCCATCAACTTTGGCCGGCCGCTGTGGCCGAGCGGTTCTAGGCGCTTCAGTCTGGAACCACGTGACTGTTACGGTTGCAGGTTCAAATCCTGCCTGGGGCATGGATGTGTGTGATGTCCTTAGATTAGTTAGGTTTCAGTAGTTCTAAGTTCTAGGGGACTGATGACCTCAGATGTTAAGTCCCATAGTGCTCAGAGCCATTTGAACCATCAACTTTGAGTTTTTCGAGGTGTACACTACTACCATTTCTGAGAAGACACTGAAGGATGTCAGGTAATTATATACACCCTTCCCAGATGCGAGCCCTTGGTGGTACAGACACTTAGAACTCATTGCGCAATATACCACTGATGTGCATCACATTCTTGGCTCAGGTAACATCGTTGCTCTTTCTCTGTCGCAAACCTGTGCAATATCCCTTCAGTATCATTATGAACTTATGCCAGCCTAGCAAGTGAAAAACTCCATCATCATGGATTTTCTCAATGATGATCAAATGTTGCACTCTGCCCTGCAGTAACGCAATACTGCACTATGATGTTTTGACAGACTGCGCAACCTTAACCACCCGGACTTCAAAGCATTGGTCCGATTAGTGACAGACAGCTTTGTGTGGCCCAACGTCGAGCATGACCGCCATCACTGGGCGTGGAGTTGCCTTGCATGCCAGTGTTCAACAATGAACAGGCATACCCAGTAACATCTCGGATGGTTCCCAGTTCCCAAGATGAGACTCTGTCATGCCCCTGTAGACATTGTTGGGCTGCTCGTGGATTCTGAGGGATTTTGTTAGCCACTTTTGCTCACTGATAGCACGTCTTGTCCCCTATGTGACTTCACTGCTGAATCAGTTGCATGTGCCTTCATGGAAACCTGGATCATTCATTTGGTGTGCCTGAGCTGGTCACTACTGATCAGGGCCACCAGGTCGAGTTAGGTCTGTCCAACACTCTGTGCCAGCTCTGTGGGATTATCCACGTGGACAACAGTGTATCACCTGCAGTGCAGTGGCCTCATAAAGAGGTGGGACAGGACTACGATGGCAGCCCTGTTGTGCTACCTTGGTTCATGGACTGAAGTGCTCTGGATTCTACTTGGCATATGCTCCTCATATAAAGAAGACTTACATGTCTCTCCAGCAGATAATTTTAAAACTACGACAGCCACAGCTAAAGTTTTTATACATAAGTGTTTGGACAATTTGTAGAGCATATCAGGTGCATATATACAGGTATTTGTTGGTTGGTTGGTTTAAAAGAGGGGGAGGAACTAAACTTCTAGGTCATTGGTCCCTCATTCCAATTAAAATAATTCCACAATGGTAGGAGTAAAACAATTGGGACATACAAAACACAGCTGGAAGAAAGGAAAAAACCACAAGAATGACAGAAGGGCAACAAACACTAAAATGGAGAAAACTGGACAAGAAAACTACAGAGTGATGCAAGAAACAGGTAGTTGGGATAAAAACTAGAAAGCAGATTACCATGGCGGCTGACCATGAGAATAAAAAGGAGAAGCCAGCCACTCTGCAACATATTAAAACCTCCAGCTTAAAAGCACTAGAGTGGAGGACACAGAGGGACAAGTGACATGTGCTAAAACTTAGATCAAATGATAATACCCACCCTCATGAATAAAATGTAAAACTAAATCAGCTGATGAGGTGTTGTCAGATAAAATTAGCAGCAACGAGACTGATAACTGAAGGTTTCATAGCAGGGCAGTCAGAGTGGGACAGTGCACCAGAATATGGGCCACTGTCAACTGGGTACCACACCGACACTGAGGGGGGACTTCACGGTGCAGGAGGTAGCCATGGGTCGCCCAAGCAAGGCCAATGCGGGGCCGACAGAGGACCACAGAGCCTCTGCGAGAGACCTGCAGGGAGGACTTCCACACATTCGTAGTCTCCTTAACGACACACAGTTTGCTGTGCATACGGAGGTTATGCCATTCCATTTCCCAAAGCCGAAAAACCTGGTGGTGTAATTATGAATGCATGTCAGATTCAGAGATGCCTGTCTCTGGAAGCAGTTTCCGCGTAGCCTGTTTGGCCAGCTTGTTAGCAAGTTTGTTGCCTGGGATTCCGACATGTCTCAGGGTCTAGACAAACACCACTGAATGGCTGGACTGTTCCAAGGCTTAGATGGACTCCTGGATGGTCGCTGCCAAAGGATGACGAGGATAGCGCTGGTCAATAGCTTGCAGGCTGATCAAGAAGTCAGTACGCAGAAGAAACTACTCCCCAGGGCATGAATGGATATACTGAAGTGCAAGAGATATGACCACCAGCTCTGCAGTGAATACACTGTAACCATCAGGCAAGGAATGCTGTTCAATATGGCCTCTGTGGACGCAGGCGAAGCCAACATGATCATCAGCCATTGAGCCATCGGTGCAAAACCACTTCAGAGCCCTGGAACACGTAAGAATCGAGAGGAAGTGACAGTGGAGAGCCATGGGAGTAACTGAGTCCTTAGGGTCATGCAAAAGAACCAGAGGTGTATGCAGATGGATCTGGATGGGAGGTGGTAAAGGGAAGAACTCCAGTTCAGATAGAAGGGATTGGATGTGAATCGCAACCATGACCACTGACCTAGGCTGCCGATGCGGGAGATGAACCGCTGTGGGTGGGAAAAGGAGACAATTCGGACGCGCAGGAGAACTAAGAGCGTGTGCAACGTAACTGGCGAGCAGTTGTGCACGCCTACCGTTCAGTGGAGGGACTCCTGCTTCCACCAGGACGCAGGTCACCGAACTCGTCCTAAAAGCACCCATCGCTAGGCAGATGCCACAGTGGTGCACTGGGTCGAGTAAACGCAATGCTGAGGGCGCCACCGAACCATAAACCAGACTCTGATAGTCAAGGTGGGATTGAACAAGGGCTCTGTAGAGCTGCAGCAAAGGGCTCTGTAGAGCTGCAGCAGTGTAGAGCAATCCGCACCCCAGTTGGTGTTGCTCAGGCAGCAGAGGGCATTGAGGTGCTGCCGGCACTTCCACTTAAGCTGAAGAAGGTCAGGAAGCCAAGTGAATCAGGCTTCGAAAACCAGTCCTAAGAATTAATATGTCTCCACTACAGTGAGTGGATCATCATTAAGGTAAAGCTCGGGTTCTGGATGAATGGTACGATGCTGACAGAATTGCATAATGCACGACATCACGGCTGAAAACTGGAATCCATGGGCTAGGGCCCATGACTGCGCCTTGTGGACGGCTCCCTGGAGGCACCACTCAGCAACACCAATACTGGAGCAGCAGTACGAAATGCAGAAGTCGTCTGCATGCAGATAAGGTGTGGCGGACGGCCTTACAGCTGCCGCTAGGCCGTTAATGGCCTCTAAAAATTGAGATACACTCCATACAGAGCCCTGTGGGACTCCATTCTCCTGGATATGGGGGGAACTATGGGAGGCACCAACCTGGATACGGAAAATAGGAGCGACAGGAAATTTTGGATAAAAATCGGGAGGGGGCGCTGGAGACCCCACTCATACAATGTGGCAAGGATATGATGTCGCCAGGTCGTGTCATAAGCTTTTCATAAATCTAAACAGCCGGCAGCAAGGTGTCGGCATCTGGAAAAAGCTTTTCGGATGTCAGACTCAAGGGACACAAGATTATCAGTGGTAGAGTGACCCTGGCGGAAACCGCCCTGGCATGGAGCCAGTAGGCCACATGACTACAGGACCCAACCCAACTGTTGACACACCATATGTTCCAGCAGCTTACAAAGAACATTGGTGAGGCTGACGGGCCAATAGCTATCCACATCAAGCGGGTTTTTGCCGGATTTGAAGATTGGTATGATGGTGCACTCCCGCCATTGCGATGGAAAGACACCATCGCACCAGATCTGGTTGAAGATCATGAGGAGATGTCGCTTGTAGTCAGACGAGAGATGTTTAATCGTCTGACTGTGTATCCAATCTGGCCCAGGAGCTGTGTCGAGGCAATGTGCAAGGGTACTGAGGAGCTCCCACTCTGTAAATGAGGAGTTATAGGGTTCACTGTGGCGTGTAGTGGACGAGAGGACTTTTCCTTCAAGCCGCTGTTTGAGAGTGCGAAAGGCTGGGGGGGTAATTCTCCGACACAGAGGCTCGAGCACAGTGCTTGGCTATCACGTTTGCGTCGGTAAATAACACGCCATCAGTGGTAACGCCAGGGACACCTGTTGGGGTCTGATACCCAAAAACACGTCTGATCTTCATCCAGACTTGGGAAGGTGACATATGGCACCCAATGGTCGAGACATACCTCAACCAACACTACTATTTCCGTCTTTTTATAAGCTGGCGAACGTGGGTACAGAGCCGTTTAGTGGCTATTAGACGCTCTTTAATTGCCTCAGCGACTCCTGGCGACCATCAAGGTACTGACTTTCGCCGGGGGCACACTAAAGAACGAGAGGTTGCGTTTTCCTCCGCAGAAACGATCGTTGTAGTGACCTGCTCAACCACAACATCAGTTGCACCATGTGGGTGAGATTCAACGGTGACAGCAGAAGTGAAGGCTTCCCAGTCTGTCTTGTTGAAGGCCCATCTGGGTAGGCGTCCATGGGCATGACGCTGGAGGAGTGACAGGAAGATGAGGAAGTGGTCACTACCACACATGTCGTCATGTGCTCTCCAGTGGATAGGTGGGAGAAGGCCAGGACAGAAAACTAAGATATCAATGGCCAAATATGTGCCATGTACCACACCAAAATGTGTCGGGGCACCTGTATTTAAGAGGCAGAGGTCAAGCTGCGACAGTAAATTTTCGACATCTCTACCTCAGCCAGTAAGCACAGTGCCACCCCACAAGGGGTTATGGGCTTTAAAACCTCCCAAAAGTAGGAAAGGTTTAGAGAGTTGAACAATCAGTACAGCCAGTACGTTCAGTGTTACTGCACAATCTGGAGGGAGATGTACGTTGCAGACAGTTATTTCCTGCATCTTCCGTATCCTGACAGCCACAGCTTCAGGAAGAGTTTGAAGGGGCACAGGTTCACTACATACTGAGTTCAGGACATAGACACAAACTCCACCTATGGTTCTTGTAATATCGCCTCTAGCCGCGGAGGGCAGGGGTCTGCATTTCCATGAGCCCGGTTTCCTGGAAGGCAATGCAGAAAGCAGGTGTAAAGCTTAACAGTTGCTGTAGCTCAGCCAGGTGGTGGAATAAACCGCCACAATTCCACTGGAGGATTTCATGATCGTGAGACTGGGAAGGCATGAAACACTCAATGAGGCAGTCTACGCTTCAGGGTCACCTGCTGCCACCGGATGAGTACCTGAGTGATCAATATCCATTGTGTCTGTGGGCCTAGGGAGATCTAGGTCCTCAGCGGACGCCAGAATCTCCCCTTCCTCCTCAGATGCAGAGTTTGTAGGAAGCGGTGGTGTGGGTGCCACTGCAGTGCCTTGGCTCTTGGAGGTATTTTTCTTTTTTGGTTTCTCTCACTGCTCCTTAGGTTTCTCCAGCTGGGAGGGCTTCACTGATTCAGTCTCGGGGACTGAGGAGGACCGTGAAGCCCTACGACCAGCTACCTGTAGGTGCTTCAGCCTCTGGCGGGGGTCTGCTTTGCCAGTGGTAGGAACCTGGGAAGGGAGTGACAGAAGGGACCCCTTCCTAGTGAGCCGAAGAAGACTTACCCTTCTCCAGCTGAGAAGGGGGGCTCCGATGGTTGAGGGGGGGGGGGGGTATTGCTCCTGAAGTAGGTGGTGCAGGAGCAACAGGGATAGAAGTGCCCCCCACCATCAAGGGGAAAGGTGGAGTCTGATGATTCTGAGAGCCAACTGTACACAGACACAGCAAGATCCGTTGATGTGTAGCGGCAGCGTAGGTTAACTTCATACACACAGGATGTAGCCTCTCATATTTTCTCTTGCCTCAGTGTAGACCAGCCAGTCCAGGGTCTTGTATTCCATTATTTTCCTTTCCTTCTGTAGAATCCTACAGTCTGACGAGCAAGGGGAATGGTGCTCTCCACAGCTGACAAAGAGAGGAGGTGGGGAACATGGTGTATTGGGATGTGATGAACATCCACAATCTCGACATGTGATGCTGGAAGTACAGCGGGAGGACATATGGCTGAACTTCCAGCACTTAAAGCACTGCATCGGAGGAGGGATATATGGCTTGACATCACAGTGGTAGACCATCACCTTGACATTCTCGGGTAATGTGTCACCCTCGAAGGTGAAGATGAAGGCACCAGTGGCAACCTGATTATTCCTTGGACCCTGACAGATGCGCCAGACAAAATGGACACCTCATTACTCTAAGTTAGCGTGCCGCTTGTCATCAGACTGTAAAGGAAAGTCCCTTTGGAATATAATACCCTGGGCCATATTTAAGCTGTAATGGGCTGTGATTGAAACAGAAATATCCCCCAGCTTTTCACAAGTGCATAATGCCCGTGACTGGGCATAAGATGCCGTTTTTATCAAGACTGACCCTGACCGCATTTTGGACAAGCCCTCCTCCTCCCCAAACTTGTCCTCTAAATGCTCCACAAAAAACTGTGGGTTCATTGACAGGAAGATTGCCCATCAACTCTCGTACATATGAGGTACCGGAGTGAATAAGCTTCACCACCACCCTTAGTCTGACGTTCCTCTCATGGTGTGGCCAGGGAGGTCATTTGGGGTCATATTTCTTAGTATTGAAGTTAGACTATGACTGCTTAGAGACTGCTGGTGGTGAACCATCAGCAAGAGATGACTTACTACACTTCATGGTGTGTCATCTGCCCTGATGCCACCTACTCCAGCCAGGGGCCCTCCACACAGACGCCATCCAGCCGCAGCAAAGGCCACCTGGCAGGATGGCCATTGCTGGGAGTCCCGATGCCCCAGGGTGACAGGCATCTATCTACTCCTTGGCATAAGTGGGGAGTTAACAGCGCAGGAATCAGCAGAGTGATCCCTTTGTAGTCAGAGGGCTACAACCAACAGGGTACATGGCGGCCCCACCACAAAGGACTGACTACTGTGCTGGATATCAGGTGCAAACAAGCAAACAAGGCCATTATCATCTTCAGTGCAGAAAACAATACTGCACAGTGGATGGAGGAAAACGCACCCAGGAGGGTGATTTAACCCAACAGCTGGAGAATGAGTGGGAATGCAGATCCATGTCAACAAAGGTTGCGAGAGGTCTCAACGCATGATGGACATGGAGCACCATGTAAGAGGCCCTCTCCCAATTGGATTGCTCTTCGAGAAAATTTTGAAGAATGGAGGTCAAACCTGACAGGGGACCATCACATAAAGGCTGAAACATGTGAGACTCCTTTTAGTCACCTCTTACGACATGTAGGAATACCTCGGTCCTACTCTTACCCCCGGACCTACAAGGGGTGTACAGGTGTTAAAACTACTAAAATATAAAACTGAATAAAAGTCCAATAGTTTGCAGTAACTGCTTTTATTGACATCGATTAGACTCTCACACAACCGGTTTCAGCCTTCAGTTGGTGAAACCATCATCAATGATGAATGTCCAGTCTAGAAAAGTGCAGGAATGGCATTAAGGATCAGAGACTGGTCCTTGGCTAAAAGACATGGATTAATAACTAAAATGAAAGTGAGGTGGGGACAGTCCCCATGTAATCTGGAACAACAGCCAAAAATGGGACTAACCTGTGTTAAAATCACGAACTGTCATCACTTTATGATTAAATTATGTTCCTGTGGGGCTATGTCAAGCAATGGACAATGCCCCTCATAAATGTCATCCAGGAAAATATTAGTTCCTGGAGTGATCGAAGAATAAAAAAGTAGTAAAATTAATATACAGAAATACACCCAAAAAATGGTTTTTAAGGTGTTTTGCGAGGAAACGAAGTAACAGGTCTATGCTGAAGGTCAAACTTACTGGAAACTGATATGCTTATGTGTGTTTGTCATCAACATTATAGCAACTGTAGCAACTTACAACACAAGCTATGAGGTATTCACAGTGTGTTGCCAGCGCTAGTGTGATGGCTGCTAACTGGATACTGCAACAGTCAAGTAAATGAAACTAATGTGGGAAACACGAAGGATAAGAGAACTGTACTGCTAGTGCTCTGCTGAAGAACTGTAATCACCACATGAACTATTAGACTCAACATCTGCATTT
The DNA here is from genome assembly GCF_021461385.2 of Schistocerca piceifrons. NCBI lineage: Eukaryota > Metazoa > Arthropoda > Insecta > Orthoptera > Acrididae > Schistocerca > Schistocerca piceifrons. The sequence goes on from NC_060138.1 coordinate 1,219,333,794, forward strand.
GTTATTGTTTTGTCTAATTGGTGATAAAGTGAGAGAAAAAGTGGGGTAGTTAGTGGACGAAATTGTCTTCTTCAGTGCTAGAAGTTTCAAAATTCATTTCTTTCCCCACCAGCAGAGTCACCTCTCAATGACTGATCTCCTGCTGATTTACTATCACCACCATCACCCATGGCTCTGTCGTCCCAGTCATGCTATGGCTGCCCGTGACATTTGCTGTAGCTCCTGACACTGTAGCAAGTCTGCAATCTACACAGTGATTATGACAATTACTCAAGAAACTGTGTGACCTTTTCTGCTCACACACCATCCATGACACAGCTGGTCAAGCACACCTGTGCCAGCTGCTCACATCCAAGCAACAACCAACAGTGTTCTGCATTCCAAGCAGGGGGCTATGTGAGAGTATTGATCTCAGTGCACTCTCCAGAGGCCAGAATGGTCTTTGAATTGTGCAAAAAGAGAGAGAGGGTAGTGCAATCTGAGTCTCAGTCTGAAGCAGTTGCATTTATTTATGTTGTTTAATTAAATTTACACAAATGTATTTGCTATATTTGCTATTTATGATGGTCATAAATACCAGCCTGTATTACAATTTATCCACCTCTGTATAATCTTTGTTCCTGTGAGTTAGCTGTGTGAGGTCTGCTGTATGTGATTGGCAGGTAAAAGTGTGGTTTGAACATTGGTTTTGTAATGTGTACTCACTGTATTAAGGATAGTCACTTGAAAGTGTGGAATAAATGTGATATTTGTGAACATGAACACAAGCTACTTTTATTGCTTGCCTTAAGAAATTCTGCAGTTAAAGAACCTAATACTTTTCTGCATCCATTAGGAATTTACAGTACCTCCAGACCACTCTGCCTACAATGACAAGGAAATGTATATATATTCAAGAAAACAAAATAGGTAAAATTAATTATTTTCAAATTCTCAGACTGGAAGAAAATACAAGAAATTCTGGTCACCTCTGTTCTCGAGTTGTTTAAGACACTGAGGATTATTTTCACCTGAACCAAATTGTACTGTGAAACAAGGTTTGAAAACACATTTTTAATGTTTGAGGATTTTACATATTTTGAGAGGTGGCATCAAATTGGAATCAACCTACTGAGAATATTCCTGTGGTTGATAGACGAGAATCCTTGAATAACAGTCTTGACTGAATCTCATCCATATGCTGTCACCAAAGCTGTGTTGACTGCCAAAGCTACAGAAATTGCAAAGCTTCTAGTAGTAGACATCATTCTGAAGCACGGCACACCCTAAGTGATGACCTGTGATTCTGGAAAAATTTTCCAGGCGAGGCTAGTACCAGAGACAATTTCACATTCTGACATTGTCCACAGGATGACAAATAGCACCACAGAATGCTTTAATAAGACATTGACCAATATGCCTTCAATGTACATTGAAGTTGAACTTAGAGATGGAGATATAATTGTAATCTGTCATGAAATTTGCATAATACACAGCAAAGAGAGACACTACAAGCATCGCAACATTGTTTCTGCTCCATGACTGAGAGGCGGAACTAACAATGGATACACTGCCATTGTTCCAACTCAATGGTACTCATGATGATTACTTCGTGGGAATTCATTTTCCTAGAGTGAATTGTTGGGCAGAGGAGATTACAAACATACAATTGTATGCACATATGAAGGATTTTATTAATGCAAACACCATACAATAACAGATGCAAACTTGTACAGTGGCCGTTGATATCAGACATTGTTAAACATCGTTAAATGATTCACCATAATAATTCTTGTCAAAGTCGATATAACCTTATGTTCATTGTTGGTGGTTGCCACAGAGGAACTCCCACCTCCCCCTGTCCCTCGGCACTGTGTGGGAGGAAATGAGGTAGCAGACGTGAGATCAACAAGACAACGCTGTGGTTGGTTGGTGTTGGACATCATGTGTGGCAATTTGCCTTTAGAGGCTGGCTTTGGAATGAGTCATCGTTGGATCATTCTCATAGAGGGGGCAGGCATGCAGCTGTGTAGGACCAAATCAATGTTGTGCTGAAGGCAGTGAGGGCAGCCAGTGTGGTAGACATGAATCAATGAGTCCCGTATTGTGGCAGCATTGCATTCAGCAACAGCATGTTGATGGTAAGGCAGCCGTGGGCATTGATCGAAGCACTGATATTGTTTTCTTCCACATCGGGAGGATGGGTGAAGGTGCACAAGAGCGTGATGCAATGCACAGTCATTGAACACGCAGGGAGATATGTGGAGTATTAAGAGAGTACCGTCAGCATGGATTCCATGGAGACGGAAAGAGCAAACTCGTCAGCTGCAGGAGACACCATGGTATCCATGGAAGGGAGGTCATCATCAAGCATCCTAGCTGGCTTGAGTCTGTTGATGGAGACAGTTTGAGGCTTACTAAATAAGAAGACGTTGAAGGTGTGGGTGGAGTGACAGTGCACTTTGTGGAGCCCAGTTTAAAGCTTTTGGAGAGCATACTACATGGTGTAATTGCATAGCATTATATAGTCACAGTGCTCTAAGTTTTATGAATAATGACACATGGGGCACTGAGGGCATGCAGAGGTGAAGTGCAGACATGAACAATGTGAGTGCAGCCATGCACAACCAAAGTTCAGAGTTCAGAACAGAGGAGACACTCGGAGTCTTAGATGAATTCAGCAGGTAAGGTCAGGGGTTCATCCTAAAGTATGTCAGCCAGGGAAGCCTGTAAGATATCCTTAAATGCCGTGCAAATTCCAAGCAGGAACCAGAGGATGACCTTGGACCAGGAAGTAAAATGACATGTGAGCACTGCTTTAAGGGTACGGTGCCAGCACGCGACTAACTAGAATGAGATTTTCACTCTGCAGCGGAGTGTGTGCTGATATGAAATTTCCTGGCAGATTAAAACTGTGTGCCGGACCGAGACTCGAATTTGGGACCTTTGCCTTTCTCAGGCAAGTGCTCTACCAACTGAGCTACCCAAGCACGACTCACGCCCTGTCCTCACAGCTTTACTTCTGCCAGTATCTCATCTCCTACATTCCAAACTTTACAGAAGCTCTCCTGCAAACCTTGCAGAACTAGCACTCCTGAAAGTTTGGAAGGTAGGAGACGAGATACTGGCAGAAGTAAAGCTGTGAGGATGAGGCATGAGTCGTGCTTGGGTAGCTCAGTTGGTAGAGCACTTGCCTGCGGAAGGCAAAGGTCCCGAGTTCGAGTCTTGGTCCGGCACACAGTTTTAATCTACCAGGAAGTTTCACTTGACTAAACCATTATTTTTGGAATGATAAGATTTAATGAGGAAGAGAAGAGGGGCAGCTGAAGTGAGCAATCCAAGAGGCAACAAATGCATGAGCAACAGCAACTGTTGTGATGTCCAGAAGAGGAACAGCCTTGACCCACCTGGTGATATGGTCAATAATAGACAGTATGTATTTGCACCCCTCTGAGGGGGAAGAGGACGAAAGTGGTCACAATGGGCATATTGAAACTCTCTTTTGGTTATGTCAGACTGACCCAGGGGAGGGTGGGCATTGCATCCAACTTTACTGCATTGGCATGGCAGGCATGCATGTGTCCAGGTGCAACAGTCTGAGTTAATGCCAGTCCGAATGAAATGTTCGGTAACAAGGTGAGTGATGGCCTTAACACCCAGATGAGCGAGGCCAAGGTTCATTAGGAAGGGATAAGGGGACAGACAGTACATGAGGAACTGTCAGATAGCATCAGGTGCGAAGAACCAGGTGGGCACTGGGTCCTCGATAAGCAATGAGGTAGTATCATCTCATTATAAATGGCCTATATTTGGCTCATGTTGTTGCAGCTGCATCAATTCATCCAAGTCCAACAGTGAAGAGATGGTGTATATATGAAACATGTAGCTGGTCAAGATGTTCTTGACTCCTTTGATATAACAAACATCAGTGGTGTAATGGCAAATGAGGTCCATGTGTCGAAAGCCCCAAGGTGGCATGTCATTAGTAGGATTACAGATGGCATCCATGAGTGGTTTGTAATCTGTGCAGGTGGTTACAGACTGGCCTTCTATATTCTTGTGCAAGTGGTGACCTCCTCATACACCACAAACAGTTCCCTACAGAAGACAGACCAATCGCTGAAAATTATGTGGAACCAACATAATGGGTGTGTGGCATGCAGTGTCTGCTGCGCATCACCCAAGCTGATGGGTGCACTGTGTGATCACTCGGCTAGGAAAGAAGAGTGAGAGGCAGGTGTTGGTAGTGCAGGCAGTGATGATACAACTTTTCTGAACGGCAGTAATGACCTCAGTAGCCCTAAAACTTTTGTTACAGAGGCAATTGCTCAAGCATCATGCTGGTCTAAAGCAAATGGATTTTTGCTTGGTGAAAATAAAACTCAGCATATAGCATTTAGTCTAAAAGACAAGCTACCATCTGATGATCCTAGTTATGTTAAGTTTTTAGGGGTATATTTGGATGACAAATTATCTTGGGGTCAACATGTCAAGTATCTTAGTGGTAAGTTGTCTAGGGTAATCTATCTGTTAAGGTGACTAATGTTTTATGTACCTAAAAATTATGTTAGAATATCCTATCTCTCATTCTTCCAAAGCATAATAACCTATGGTATCATTTTACGGGGAACTCCAGTTGTGTGCGTAACATCATTCTACTGCAGAAGAAAGCTATTAAGGTAATTACAGGCTCATCATATAAGGCACACTGTAAACCTTTGTTTTCTGAGCAAAAGATTATGGCACTAGGAAACCTATATATATACTGTGTCTTAATTTATACGAAAAAGAAGCTACCCGAAGTTAAACACAGAGAAAATATACATTGCTACAACATTAGGACGAACAGATGTATTTATACTCCATCCCACAGACTCTCAAAATCACTGAACAGTTATGAACCAATGAGGCACAAATTATTTAATAAACTTCCACTAGCTATGCAAGATTTACCAGAGCAACCATTCACACAAGCACGGTATGACTGGTTAGTTGCCCACCCATTCTATGACATAAAGTATTTCATCAATTTTAATATTATACTGTAATAACAAACCTATTGTTCTTTTGCAACATGAATTACATTGTATTATATGTATGATTTTGTTAATTGTAATATTATACTGTAATAACAAATCTATTGGTCTTTTGCAATAGGAATTATACTGTGTTATAAGTATGACTTTGTAGGATTTCATCAATTGTAATATTACACCGTAATAACAAACCTATTGTTCTATTGCAAAATAAATTATATTGTATTATATGTATGACTTCGTCTATTGCCTTAATGGCCTAATGACAATAAAAAATATCCTATTTAATGAGCTAGCAAATTAAATAAATAAATGTCCATTAGACTGACAAGGTGAGGACTTCCTTGGCATGATTCCATGTCACCGTAATGTGACGTGTGTGTTTTCTTTGACACCATCTGATAAAGAATAATCTGAGGCAACAAGACTCAAGCTATCAGCTGTATACTAACATAATCTTAGCTTCATTGCTACATGCTGCATGAGTTTTACAATGTTGTGGCGAAGGAAATAAATGTTCTCGCTTATTGCCTCAATGAATATTTCAGCATATTCTTCAGAATAAAATGTAGTGAAAGTCATTCATGCTATATTTCTAGACACGAAATCCATTTTGATCAATAAAATTTCTTCCTTCTAAATGTAGAATGGACATTTAGTTGGTTCTTTATCAGTTTTTGATCTTTTCATGTATGTTGTAGGGCCTTTTCTTCTGATATTAAAACCTCAATGCCCAGTAACACATCTTGTGAACTAACCCATATGTAATTGGCATTTAGCTTTTACTGTAGGAAGAATGCAGTCTATTTTATAGGGAAGATGTGAGGTGCATTTGAAAACAAAGCTTAAATTGCAGTTTTCTTTATCTCTTAATTGATATTTACATATGCAAATTTGTTATTGATGCTGCAGCTTCATAATAATTGATTCATATACGTGTATACATTCTCAATGGACTGAGATTGTTGCTGTAGATGTACTTTGTCATCACACATCTTGCAACCACAGAAGCAGACATTTTCCACTAAAATGTCCATATAAATCTCTTTTTAAGTACATACACTCCTGGAAATTGAAATAAGAACACCATGAATTCATTGTCCCAGGAAGGGGAAACTTTATTGACACATTCCTGGGGTCAGATACATCACATGATCACACTGACAGAACCACAGGCACATAGACACAGGCAACAGAGCATGCACAATGTCGGCACTAGTACAGTGTATATCCACCTTTCGCAGCAATGCAGGCTGCTATTCTCCCATGGAGACAATTGTAGAGATGCTGAATATAGTCCTGTGGAACAGCTTGCCATGCCATTTCCACCTGGCACCTCAGTTGGACCAGCGTTCGTGCTGGACGTGCAGACCGCGTGAGACGACGCTTCATCCAGTCCCAAACATGCTCAATGGGGGACAGATCCGGAGATCTTGCTGGCCAGGGTAGTTGACTTACACCTTCTAGAGCACGTTGGGTGGCACGGGATACATGCGGACGTGCATTGTCCTGTTGGAACAGCAAGTTCCCTTGCCGGTCTAGGAATGGTAGAACGATGGGTTCGATGACGGTTTGGATGTACCGTGCACTATTCAGTGTCCCCTCGACGATCACCAGTGGTGTACGGCCAGTGTAGGAGATCGCTCCCCACACCATGATGCTGGGTGTTGGCCCTGTGTGCCTCGGTCGTATGCAGTCCTGATTGTGGCGCTCACCTGCACGGCGCCAAACACGCATACGACCATCATTGGCACCAAGGCAGAAGCGACTCTCATCGCTCAAGACGACACGTCTCCATTCGTCCCTCCATTCACGCCTGTTGCGACACCACTGGAGGCGGGCTGCACGATGTTGGGGCGTGAGCGGAAGACGGCCTAACGGTGTGCGGGACCGTAGCCCAGCTTCATGGAGACGGTTGCGAATGGTCCTCGCCGATACCCCAGTAGCAACAGTGTCCCTAATTTGCTGGGAAGTGGCGGTGCGGTCCCCTACGGCACTGCGTAGGATCCTACGGTCTTGGCGTGCATCCGTGCGTCGCTGCGGTCCGGTCCCAGGTCGACGGGCACGTGCACCTTCCGCCGACCACTGGCGACAACATCGATGTACTGTGGAGACCTCACGCCCCACGTGTTGAGCAATTCGGCGGTATGTCCACCCGGCCTCCCGCATGCCCACTATACGCCCTCGCTCAAAGTCCGTCAACTGCACATACGGTTCACGTCCACGCTGTCGCGGCATGCTACCAGTGTTAAAGACTGCGATGGAGCTCTGTATGCCATGGCAAACTGGCTGACACTGACGGCGGCGGTGCACAAATGCTGCGCAGCTAGCGCCATTCGACGGCCAACACCGCGGTTCCTGGTGTGTCCGCTGTGCCGTGCGTGTGATCATTGCTTGTACAGCCCTCTCGCAGTGTGCAGAGCAAGTATGGTGGGTCTGACACACCGGTGTCAATGTGTTCTTTTTTCCATTTCCAGGAGTGTATATTGTACACAGGTTATTGGACAGATAACCTTTTTAGCTATTGGATTTTCAAATGTCAAACATAAATTTTATAAATTTTTATGACAAATTGGATCTATACAGTTAATAATTACAACTTTTTGAAATACTGTATATTTATAACTTATTTCTACAATTAAAGATACAAATTACATTTTTTCTTGCATAAGATACTGTGAGACTGAATAAGAGCAGTTTTTCAGAAGGTAGGATGTCACAGACTTTTTAAAGCTTTTTAGTTCAGTAAGAGATTTTATATGTCTTGGTAATCTGTTGTAAAGTTTTGTTCCTGTATGATATACACCTTTTTGGCATAATGTGGTGTTACAATGATTGACATGTATGTCACTGTCTGACCTGGTACTGTAATCATGGACACTTTTGTTTTGAGGGAAAAGGTTTTCTTTTCTCAGTATGCTTTTTTTGACATGCGTGACTACTTCCAGTGTATAAATGCATGGAAGGGGTAGGATCTTCAGATCTTTAAAGAAAGGTTTGCATGATTTTCTGCTGCTCACTTGTTTCATTATTCTTATAATTGCCTTTTGTTTCCTGAAAACTGTTATGACCTGATGTACATTTCCCCATAAAATGATACCGTACTTCAGTATTGAATGTACACGAGCAAAGTATACAGCCCTAACTGTTTCTGCACTAGTACTGTTGCAGAGAATTCTTACCACATAGCTCATTTTTGCTAGTTTTGAATTTAGGGCTGTGATATGAGTGTTCCATTTAAGATTTTCCTGGATATGAATCCCAAGACATTTAGTTTCATTGACAGAACTAATGTTTTGGTTATCTATACATATTACAGGTTGTGCCGGATTTTTATTTTGATCAGTGTGGAAATTCATGAGTACCGTTTTTTGGGGATTAACTATTAGCCTGTCTCTGGTAAACCATTCAGAAACTCCTTTTATAATATCTTTTGCAGATGCAGTAAGATTTTCTTCATTATTCCCTTCAATCAATAGACTGGTGTCATCTGCAAACAGTACTGGTTCAGAATCCCTAACGTGTGATGGGAAATCATTAATGTAGACCCAAAAAAGAAAGGGACCTAAAATGGAGCCCTGTGGAACACCATGAGTTAGTTCACATGGTTCTGAAACGTGTACCTGGAGTTCATTTCCTTCTGTGTACTTAATTTCAGTTACCTGAGAGCAATATTCCAAATATGATTTGATCCACTGATTTGGCACACCTCTTACACCATACCATTCGAGCTTCCTCAGGAGTATAGAATGATCAATCACATCAAAAGCTTTTGTTAGGTCCAAGAATATACCTGAGATATTTCTGTGGTTGTCCACTGCATTTAAGACATGGTTTATCAGATTGAAAGTGGCAGTTTCAATTGATCTCTGTGGTCTGAAGTCATGTTGACATCCAGAAATAATATTATTCTTGTCGAAGAATGTAATTAGTTTTGAAAGGAACACTTTTTCAATAATTTTCGGAAAGCCTGACAATAGAGACACAGGCCTATAGTTACCCATACATTGATGATCACCTTTTTTATATAGGGGTATTACTTTTGTCATTTTCAGTTGCTGAGGGAAGACACCATATGATAAGGATGAATTGCATATGTCCAATAAAGGTGAAAGTATTTGTCTTGCTGTTATTTTTATAATGTAATCTGGAATATCATCAATACCAGTTGAATACTTACTCTTCAGTGAATTAATGGTATTTAGGAGCTTTGTTGGGCTTACTGAACTGAGGAACATGGATATATTATTTATTTCAATAGATGAAAGTTCTTTCCATGTTGTATTAGGTGGATTTCCAAATTTTTCCTTCACTAATTTCCCAGCAACAGTTGCATAGTAAGAATTGAAACTATTTGCAACTTCCCTAGGGTCAGTGACATTCTTGCGATCATGTGATATCACAATATTTTCGTGAGTTGTCTTCTTCCCAGTAAGATCCTGCACAGCTTTCCACATGGACTTAGTTTTATTGGATGACTTCATAATATATTTGTCATTTTCCTTCATTTTTGCCTCCTTTATGATGCATTTCAAAACTAGCTTGTATTTTTTGAAATAATTAATAAATTCTGGAATGCTGTTAGTTTTTGACTGCAGAAAAAGTTCCCGCTTAGAGATCCTTTAATGTAAATTCACACAAGATGCTGTAATGGAGCTGGTCAATAACTTTATTATCACCACAAAGTGGAATTTGCATGCACAAACACAATTGGAGTACCTGTTGCACTTGGACAGATTACCATGTACACAAAAATATTTCAGAAATCATATAATTCGGGTTTCTTTGTTATGATTAATCAACTTAAAGAAAATTATTTCACTTCAATACAAATATACTAAGATATATCTAAAAACAAAGATGATGTGACTTACCAAATGAAAGTGCTGGCAGGTCGACAGACACACAAACAAACACAAACATACACACAAAATTCAAGCTTTCGCAACAGACTGTTGCCTCATCAGGAAAGAAGGAAGGAGAGGGAAAGACAAAAGGATGTGGGTTCTAAGGGAGAGGGTAAGGAGTCATTCCAATCCCGGGAGCGGAAAGACTTACCTTAGGGGGAAAAAAGGACGGGTATACACTCGCACACACACACATATCCATCCACACATATACAGACACAAGCAGACATATTGAAATATGTGTCTGTATATGTGTGGATGGATATGTGTGTGTGTGTGCGAGTGTATACCCGTCCTTTTTTCCCCCTAAGGTAAGTCTTTCTGCTCCTGGGATTGGAATGACTCCTTACCCTCTCCCTTAGAACCCACATCCTTTCGTCTTTCCCTCTCCTTCCTTCTTTCCTGATGAGGCAACAGTTTGTTGCAAAAGCTTGAATTTTGTGTGTATGTTTGTGTTTGTTTGTGTGTCTGTCGACCTGCCAGCACTTTCATTTGGTAAGTCACATCATCTTTGTTTTTAGATATATTTTTCCTACCTGGAACGTTTCCCTCTATTATAAACAAATATACTAAGATGAATACATAGAAAATATTTCAAAATGTGAAAAGTTGTGTCACTTTAATGTTGAGAGAAACATTTGAAATGAATCAAATCTAGCATTATTACTATCTAAATAAATATCAAATTCAGTTTTGAAGACCTTCTGTAATACAAATGTCATAAAATATTACTGACTTATAAATTGTATCTCATGATGTAAATAATCAATATGTAAGTGTAGCATGTTTGAGTTGTGATGTGACATAAGCATCGCTGGTCACTTTATATCTGATTTGGTTTTGGCAAGGTATAGTGATCCGTGCTTGAGACTGTACTTCTAGAAAGTTCATGACACATTCCATGATGGAGGTAGGAAATGGCTGTAAAGAATTACTCTTCTATACTAATGTACCAAAGAAGATTAATAGCCCTTTTGTGTGAAAGAGAAAATGCCTGTAACAAGTTAATTTTGAATACACATTTGGAAGTTAAGCCCTATTATCCTCCAGCAAGCAGGAATTTTATGCCTCTAGATGAGCCAACAAAGACACCTAATCAAGGAAACAAGTTAATTAATATAATAAATGCTAAATAATTCTGTTCATTGCCAATAATGCATAAACAGGTCTACCGGTTTCTCTTACTGGCAAAATACATTATGCAAACAAATATATCCTTACATATTAGTTAAGATACAGGACATCTGAAAGAATATACAGTCATACATAAATTTGGGTATTGTTCTTAAGTTATACAGGTGTCATATCATACACACATAAATTTGGGTATTGTATTGAGTTACACTGTACTTACAGAGTATGATTAATCAATTGTAGAGGTCACACAGTAAGGTTTAAGCACAAACAAGAGACTCTATGCATTTTTGCTAAGAAATTCATCAATACTGTAACAAGATTCATCTAAAAGGAACTGCTTCAGATTTTCTTTAAACTTTGGCATGTTTCCAACCAGTTCTTTAATGTGCACTAGGAGGGCATTAAAAATCTTGGTGCCACTGTATAAAACCCCCTTCTGGACCATGCTTTTCGTTTTTAGCTCATAATGGATATCCAGTTTCCTTCGGGTGTTATAACTGTGGTATGAGCTATTGATTTTGAATAAGTAGCTAATTTTTGAAACAAAGCACACCAGGGAAAAATATATTGGGGAGGTGTTTTAAGGATTTGTAGAGCTCTAAAAAGATCCCTGCACGAATGCCTAGGATGTACTCCACACATAATTCTTGTTGCTTGCTTCTGTGCATGGAACATGTTCTTTGCTATTGGTTGATTTCCCCAAAATATTATACCATAGGCCATAAGTTGGTGAAAATAGCCAAAATATGCAGTTTTTATTGTGGTCATTCCCCTAGTGTCTGAAATTATTCTTAAGGCAAACGTTGCTGAGCTTAGCCTTTTGCACAGATCTTGAATACGGTGGTGCCACTTCATTTTGCTATCTATATGCAGACCCAAGAATTTGGAGGACTCAACCTTCAAAATCTCAAGCTCACCCATTTTTAGGTTCATTTCATTAGTAACATTTGTGTTAGAAGAGAAATGAATGTAATTTATCTTTTTTAGGTTGACTGTAAGGCCATTGGTTTCAAACCAGTTTGTCAAATCTGCAAAAGCTTTATTTGCAGCCTCATTTGACACATTCCCTGAGAGATTATTAACTGATAAATTGGTGTTGTCAGCAAACATGAGTATTTTCCCATATTCTGTACATAGTGCTAAGTCATTTATAAATATTAGAAAGAGCAGTGGGCCCAATACTGAGCCTTGGGGTACTCCTGCAGTAATGGAGCCCCATTCTGAAGATACCTGGCCACCATGCAGTCCTTCCACGATTACTTTCTGCTTTCTACCACACAGATAGGATTCAAGCCACGTGCCTACGGTTCCACCCATTCCTAGGGTCTTGGCTTTACTCAAGAGAATATGGTGACTTACACTGTCAAAAGCTTCCATAACATTGTCAACAAAGGCATGTATTGCATCCACAGTTGATACCCCTTTCCGAAAGCCAAACTGGCTACTGCTGGGGATGTTATATTTACTAAGATGCTCACCATTCTGCTATGCATCAATTTCTCTAGTACCTTGGAGAAAACTGAGAGTAATGAAATTGCTCAATAGTTTGTAGCCTCAGTCTTTTCTCCCTTTTTATAAATCGGTTGTATAAGCCCGTATTTTAGCCTTTCGGGAAAAACACCTTCTTCCAATGACGTATTACTAATATGGCGGAAGACTGTACTTATTTCTTTACAACAGTATTTCAGTAACTTGCTGGAAATGTTGTTAACTCCAGCAGATTTTTTACATTTTAAAGACATAATTATTTTTTCTAATTCTATCACAGTAGTTTTTCGAAGATGCATCTCATCTATTTTGTTAGTTAAGGTGTTATGCAAGTATTCTGTAGCTTTCTTTACAGAACCCTGGCATCCCAGTTGGTTGGTGACTGTTAGGAAATGATTGTTAAAGATGTTAGCCACCATTTTGGCAGCATCCACTGAAAGGCTCCGAGTTCTTAAGCTAATCACTTCTTTGGCAGATAGGCTTTTCCCCGTCTCGTTTTTAACATATTTCCATATGGTTTTCATTTTGTTATTTGATTTGTCAATTTCCTTTTTTAGATACATACTTTTAGATTTCTGGATCACCTTCCTTAATATCTTAGAGTACACTTTATATTGCCCTACCACTGCAGTATTGTTAGACTGTCTGGCTGATGCATTCAATTCTCTTTTTGTTTTACTGAAATTTTGATGCCCTGGGTAATCCATGGCTAACTTCTATTAGAAGCAAAAAGAAAGTTGGCGGAACAGAATGGAACAGCATGCGATGTCACCATCAAATGGTGGTGTGTTCACACTACAGTGTACTGTCACTTCCACACCAGAGCCATTACTGATTCCACTCTGAAACATCACACGCTTTGGATCTCTTAAGCTTGTTTGTCATTTAGGAGTGTTTCCAAGCTAGCCAGACTCTTGTTGTTTGCTAGGGTATTTGTGTACCAGGTACCCATTCATATTGGCTAAACCCATGTGCAGAGGGCAAGTTATATTTGGGGTTTTAGTTATGTAATTAAGTATAAACCACATCCCTTCTCATATGTTCCAGTCTGTTGTAGGATCTCAAGAGATTCCCACAGCAAATAGGATCCAACATGTCCAATTTAAACTTATCTCTCATCCCCATCACAACTCACAAACAGATGTAAAGCCCCAAGCTGCAGGTAATGCTGAACCTTCCAATGGTACTACGTCCGTAAAAATAAAAGTGCCAGATGCCCCACTTCAAGACACCACTAATCATGACATCATAGAAGACATGTTTGAAGGTGCATTGATTTGTGACACTGTCACAGGACCTGGCAGGCAACCTAAAGATTCTCCAGCCCCTAAACCAGTGGGATTTCAAATCACACCTATTGTGGTGTATAATGTCAAGAAGTACATCAAAATCCTGTAAACCATTAAGCTGAAATGACTGTATATCTCTACTCAGTGGTTTAGAAAGAAACCATTACGTTCAAGTTCTTAGAATCTGCAGACTTTCATGCTTTGTTCACATTTCTTAAATAATAACATAACTATGCCTAGTTCGTGACCACCAGTTTTGATATCAAGGTTGTTGCTGTTCTCTTTTCTTCCATTTCTTCCATCTTTTCCCTATATTCTCTTAATCCCTGTTCCCCAACATCAATGAGTAGCTTTAGCTAGATATGGCACTCCTGAAAAAACACGTGAAGTGACTATTTCCTAGAACTGAGGTCATTACCAAGGTTTGCATGACACACTTGGTGTAGGGTTAGCATCTTTGACTAGTTATGCAGCATCATGGACTCCGGGTTCGAACACTGCCACTGTTCAAATTTTTGATAAAAATTATCAATAATGGTGGCAGAAGACTTCCGGCATTACAAGCGTTCGACAATGTAAAACGGTGCAGTGCGTTCGGTATTTTGAGAAAAATAGGATAATATGTAAGGAAAGGAATGCGGGTAAGCTACTACAAACAGCATAGTGAACGCATTATTCTGGCCAAGATAGATACGAAGCCCACACCTACTACAGGTGAACCATGGACCTTGCTGTTGTGGTGGGGAGGCTTGTGTGCCTCTGCGATACAGATAGCCGTACCGTGGTTCCTGAAGAGGGGCAGCAGCCTTTTCAGTAGTTGCAGGGGCAACAGTCTGGATGATTGACTGATCTGGCCTTGTAACACTAACCAAAACGGCCTTGCTGTGCTGGTACTGGGAACGGCTGAAAGCAATGGGAAAACGCAGCCATAATTTTTCCCGAGGGCATGCAGCTTTACTGTAAGGTTAAATGATGATGCCGTCCTCTTGCGTAAAATATTCCGGAGGTAAAATAGTCCCCCATTCGGATCTCCAGGCAGGGACTACTCCGAAAAACGTCATTATCAGGAGAAAGATAACTGGCGTTCTACGGATCGGAGCGTGGAATGTCAGATCCCTTAATCGGGCAGGTAGGTTAGAAAATTTAAAAAGGGAAATGGATAGGTTAAAGTTAGATATAGTGGGAATTAGTGAAGTTCGGTGGCAGGAGGAACAAGACTTCTGGTCAGGTGACTACAGGGTTATAAACACAAAATCAAATAGGGGTAATGCAGGGGTAGGTATAATAATGAATAGGAAAGTAGGAATGCTGGTAAGCTACTACAAACAGCATAGTGAACGCATTATTGTGGCCAAGATAGATATGAAGCCCACACCTACTACAGTAGTACAAGTTTATATGCCTACTAGCTCTGCAGATAACGAAGAAATTGAAGAAATGTATGTCGTTATCAGGAGAAAGAAAACTGGCATTCTACGGATCGGAGCATGGAATGTCAGATCCCTTAATCGGGCAGATAGGTTAGAAAATTTAAAAAGGGAAATGGATAGGTTAAAGTTAGATATTGTGGGAATTAGTGAAGTTTGGTGGCAGGAGGAACAAGACTTTTGGTCAGGTGACTACAGGGTTATAAACACAAAGTCAAATAGGGGTAATGCAGGAGTAGGTTTAATAATGAATAGGAAAATAGGAACGCGGGTAAGCTACTACAAACAGCTTAGTGAATGCATTATTGTGGCCAAGATAGATACGAAGCCCACACTTACTACAGTAGTACAAGTTTATATGCCAAGTAGCTCTGCAGATGACGAAGAAATTGAAGAAATGTATGATGAAATAAAAGAAATTATTCAGATAGTGAAGGGAGAAGAAAATTTAATAGTCATGGGTGACTGGAATTCGAGTGTAGGAAAAGGGAGAGAAGGAAACGTAGTAGGTGAATATGGATTGGGGCTAAGAAATGAAAGAGGAAGCCGCCTGATAGAATTCTGCACAGAGCACAACTTAATCATAGCTAACACTTGGTTTAAGAATCGTGATAGAAGGTTGTATACATGGAAGAACCCTGGAGATACTAAAAGGTATCAGATAGATTATATAATGGTAAGACAGAGATTTAGGAACCAGGTTTTAAATTGTAAGACATTTCCAGGGGCAGATGTGGACTCTGACCACAATCTATTGGTTATGACCTGTAGATTAAAACTGAAGAAACTGCAAAAAGGTGGGAATTTAAGGAGATGGGACCTGGATAAACTGAAAGAACCAGAGGTTGTACAAAGTTTCAGGGAGAGCATAAGGGAACAATTGAAAGGAATGGTGGAAAGAAATACAGTAGAAGAAGAATGGGTAGCTCTGAGGGATGAAGTAGTGAAGGCAGCAGACGATCAAGTAGGTAAAAAGAAGCGGGTTAGTAGAAATCCTTGGGTAACAGAAGAAATATTGAATTTAATTGATGAAAGGAGAAAATATAAAAATGCAGTAAATGAAGCAGGCAAAAAGGAATACAAACGTCTCAAAAATGAGATCTACAGGAAGTGCAAAATGGCTAAGCAGGGATGGCTAGAGGACAAATGTAAGGATGTAGAGGCTTATCTCACTAGGGGTAAGATTGATACTGCCTACAGGAAAATTAAAGAGACCTTTGGAAATAAGAGAACCACATGTATGAACATCAAGAGCTCAGATGGAAACCCAGTTCTAAGCAAAGAAGGGAAAGCAGAAAGGTGGAAGGAGTATATAGAGAGTCTATACAAGGGCGATGCACTTCAGGACAATATTATGGAAATGGAAGAGGATGTAGATGAAGATGAAATGGGAGATACGATACTGCGTGAAGAGTTTGACAGAGCACTGAAGGACCTGAGTCGAAACAAGGCCCCCGGAGTAGACAACATTCCATTGGAACTACTGACAGCCTTGGGAGAGCCAGTTCTGACAAAACTCTACCATCTGGTGAGCAAGATGTATGAAACAGGCGAAATACCCTCAGACTTCAAGAAGAATATAATAAGTCCAATCCCAAAGAAAGCAGGTGTTGACAGATGTGAAAATTACCGAACAATCAGTTTAATAAGCCACAGCTGCAAAGTACTAACACGAATTCTTTACAGACGAATGGAAAAACTAGTAGAAGCCGACCTCAGGGAAGATCAGTTTGGATTCCGTAGAAATACTGGAACACGTGAGGCAATACTGACCTTACGACTTATCTTAGAAGAAAGATTAAGGAAAGGCAAACCTACGTTTCTAGCATTTGTACACTTAGAGAAAGCTTTTGACAATGTTGACTGGAATACTCTCTTTCAAATTCTGAAGGTGGCAGGGGTAAAATACAGGGAGCGAAAGGCTATTTACAACTTGTACAGAAACCAGATGGCAGTTATAAGAGTTGAGGGACATGAAAGGGAAGCAGTGGTTGGGAAGTGAGTAAGACAGGGTTGTAGCCTCTCCCCGATGTTATTCAATCTCTATATTGAGCAAGCAATAAAGGAAACAAAAGAAAAATTTGGAGTAGGTATTAAAATCCATGGAGAAGAAATAAAAACTTTGAGGTTCGCCGATGACATTGTAATTCTCTCAGAGACAGCAAAGGACTTGGAAGAGCAGTTGAACAGAATGGATGGTGTCTTGAAGGGAGGATATAAGATGAACATCAACAAAAGCAAAACGAGGATAATGGAATGTAGTCGAATTAAGTCGGGTGATGCTGAGGGTATTAGATTAGGAAATGAGACACTTAAAGTATTAAAGGAGTTTTGCTATTTGGGGAGCAAAATAACTGATGATGGACGAAGTAGAGAGGATATAAAATGTAGACTGGCAATGGCAAGGAAAGCGTTTCTGAAGAAGAGAAATTTGTTAACATCGAGTATAGATTTAAGTGTCAGGAATTTATTTCTGAAAGTATTTGTATGGAGTGTAGCCATGTATGGAAGTGAAACATGGACGGTAAATAGTTTGGACAAGAAGAGAATAGAAGCTTTTGAAATGTGGTGCTACAGAAGAATGCTGAAGATTAGATGGGTAGATCACATAACTAATGAGGAAGTATTGAATAGGATTGGGGAGAAGAGAAGTTTGTGGCACAACTTGACCAGAAGAAGGGATCGGTTGGTAGGACATGTTCTGAGGCATCAAGGGATCACCAATTTAGTATTGGAGGGCAGCGTGGAGGGTAAAAATCATAGGGGGAGACCAAGAGATGAATACACTAAGCAGATTCAGAAGGATGTAGGTTGCAGTAGGTACTGGGAGATGAAGAAGCTTGCACAGGATAGAGTAGCATGGAGAGCTGCATCAAACCAGTCTCAGGACTGAAGACCACAACAACAACAACATGATGAAATAAAAGAAATTATTCAGATAGTGAAGGGTGACGAAAATTTAATAGTCATGTGTGACTGGAATTCGGTAGTAGGAAAAGGGAGAGAAGGAAACATAGTAGGTGAATATGGATTGGGGATAAGAAATGAAAGACGAAGCCACCTGGTAGAATTTTGCACAGAGCACAACTTAATCATAGCTAACACTTGGTTCAAGAATCATAAAAGAAGGCTGTATACATGGAAGAAGCCTGGAGATACTGACAGGTTTAAGATAGATTATATAATGGTAAGACAGAGATTTAGGAACCAGTTTAAATTGTAAGACATTTCCAGGGGCAGATGTGGACTCTGACCACAATCTATTGGTTATGACCTGTAGATTAAAACTGAAGAAACTGCAAGAAGGTGGGAATTTAAGGAGATGGGACCTGGATAAATTGAAAGAACCAGAGGATGTACAGAGTTTCAGGGAGAGCATAATGGAACAATTGACAGGAATGGGGGAAAGAAATACAGTAGAAGAAGAATGGGTAGCTTTGAGGGATGAAGTAGTGAAGGCAGCAGAGGACCAAGTAGGTAAAAAGACGAGGGCTAGTAGAAATCCTTGGGTAACAGAAGAAATATTGAATTTAATTGACGAAAGGAGAAAATATAAAAATGCAGTAATTGAAGCAGGCAAAAAGGAATACAAACGTCTCAAAAATGAGATCTACAGGAAGTGCAAAATGTCTAATCAGGGATGGCTGGAGGACAAATGTAAGGATGTAGAGGCTTATCTCACTAGGGGTAAGATAGATACTGCCTACAGGAAAATTAAAGAGACCTTTGGAGAAAGGAGAACCACTTGTATGAATATCTAGAGCTCAGATGGAAACCCAGTTCTAAGCAAAGAAGGGAAAGCAGAAAGGTGGAAGGAGTATATAGAGGGTCTATACAAGGGCGATGTACTTGAGGACAATATTATGGAAATGGAAGAGGGTGTGGATGAAGATGAAATGGGAGATACGATACTGTGTGAAGAGTTTGACAGAACGTTGAAAGACCTGAGTCGAAACAAGGCCCCCGGAATAGACAACATTCCATTGTAACTACTGATGGCCTTGGGAGAGCCAGTCCCAACAAAACTCTACCATCTGGTGAGCAAGATGTATGAAACAGGCAAAATACCCTCAGACTTCAAGATAATAATTCCAATCCCAAACAAAGCAGGTGTTGACAGATGTGAAAATTACCGAACTATCAGTCCAATAAGTCACAGCTGCAAAATACTAATGCGAATTCTTTACAGACGAATGGAAAAACTAGTAGAAGCCGACCTCGGGGAAGATCAGTAAGGATTCCGTAGAAATGTTGGAACACGTGAGGCAATACTGACCCTACGACTTATTTTAGAAGCTAGATTAAGGAAGGGCAAACCTACGTTTCTAGCATTTGTAGACTTAGAGAAAGCTTTTGACAATGTTGACTGGAATACTCTCTTCCAAATTCTGAAGGTGGCAGGGGTAAAATACAGGGAGTGAAAGGCTATTTACAATTTGTACAGAAACCAAATGGCAGTTATAAGAGTTGAGGGACATGAAAGGAAAGCAGTGGTTGGGAAGGGAGTGAGACAGGGTTGTAGTCTCTCCCCGATGTTATTCAATCTGTATATTGAGCAAGCAGTGAAGAAAACAAAAGAAAAATTTGGAGTAGGTATTAAAATCCATGGAGAAGAAATAAAAAACTTTGAGGTTCGCTGATGACATTGTCATTTTGTCAGAGACAACAAAGGACTTCGAAGAGCAGTTGAATGGAATGGATAGTGTCTTGAATGGACGATATAAGATGAACATCAACAAAAGCAAAACGAGGATAATGGAATGTAGTTGAATTAAGTCGAGTGATGCTGAGGGAATTAGATTAGGAAATGAGACACTTAAAGTAGTAAAGGAGTTTTGCTATTTGGGGAGCAAAATAACTGATGATGGTTGAAGTAGAAAGGATATAAAATGTAGACTGGCAATGGCAAGGAAAGCGTTTCTGAAGAAGAGAAATTTGTTAACATCGAGTATAGGTTTAAGTGTCAGGAATTTATTTCTGAAAGTATTTGTATGGAGTGTAGCCATGTATGGAAGTGAACCATGGATGATAAATAGTTTGGACAAGAAGAGAATAGAAGCTTTCGAAATGTGGTGCTACAGAAGAATGCTGAAGATTAGATGGGTAGATCACATAACTAATGAGGAAGTATTGAATAGGATTGGGGAGAAGAGAAGCTTGTGGCACAACTTGACCAGAAGAAGGGATCGGTTGGTAGGACATGTTCTGAGGCATCAAGGGATGACCAATTTAGTATTGGAGGGCAGCGTGGAGGGTAAAAATCGTAGAGGGAGACCAAGAGATGAATACACTACGCAGATTCAGAAGGATGTAGGTTGCAGTAGGTACTGGGAGATGAAGAAGCTTGCACAGGATAGAGTAGCATGGAGAGCTGCATCAAACCAGTCTCAGGACTGAAGACCACAACAACAACACAACAACAGATACTTCTCTATATGCAGGGGTTGAATCCGATTGAATTCCTGAAAGTCATTATACACAGGCTTTTCCTGGACATGTCAAGCCAACTCAATCATGAGTGCCTGACTGCACTGAATCTTGCAATCAAATGGCAA
Source organism: Schistocerca piceifrons (assembly GCF_021461385.2). Classification (NCBI taxonomy): domain Eukaryota; kingdom Metazoa; phylum Arthropoda; class Insecta; order Orthoptera; family Acrididae; genus Schistocerca; species Schistocerca piceifrons. Next base: position 1,219,354,612 of record NC_060138.1, read on the forward strand.
AGCTTGCTGATAACAGAGCTGATAAACATTCTGTGTCTCTATTTGGTCAAAATGCAAAACAGTGATGCTGACAAACGAATTTATGATTTGAGTTCTCACTTCCACATAAAAGCGATAGCGTAGTCACAAAAACTTCCAAAGGCCTCAACACAGTGTCACAGCTGCCAGCAGTTTTATCATGGCTCAATGAACTGCAATTTATCTCCACACTGTGTTATACACAATGACAGACACAAAACTGCCAACTGCAGGAAACTTCCCACAGTTCCACCCAAATGCACAAATTATAGTGATCACACAGTGAATTGCTAGAAGCAAGCAACTTGTCTATCCCAGCATCACAAATAAATGACTGTACAGAAAGCAAAATTATACCACACACCAGAAAAGCAGCATCCAGCTCCTCAGCTGGCCTCTGCTCAATTTTCAACTCTACTGCCCCATGATCTACCATAACACTTCTGAATTCCACTGAGCCAGCAACACAGAACGAAGAAACCACCACGTGGGTGCAACAGTCATCAGCAGATTCCTCACAGTGCACTGACCTAGGGGTGGCCTGAAATTTCATCTTGATACGTTCTCCCAAAAAATGACCATAAAATAATTGCAGCAATCAAGCAGTGTGTGCAAAACTCCAACAAGCACCAGACTTATTTACAAAACTCAGTATCATTTGCACTGCTGTCATTAACGTTTTCAATGGACTGGACTGATTATGCAACATCATCTAAGTATTGTAATGCCATCTAGCAAATTACACGTCATAAGAAACTGAATTTTTGCACATACAACCTCAAATACATATTTCTGAAGAAGTCTTGTTTAACTTATTGTTTGCATTTAGTGTCCAGAGTTAGCACAGAATAAGTTATTAATAACTTATCTGGTTGATTGGATATGAAATTTGTGCAACAATAAAGTCAATATTGTGTTCTTCTGTTGTGAAAAATGCATGACGGATTCCATTCCTTTTTACAAAATCTAAAGCATGATCTGATAACATTTTTATTTGGTGCACTACATACTGTACAGGTAGTACAGAGATACTGAATGACCTGAACTGGAAGACTATTAAAGATATATGTAAACTATCCTGAGAAATTCTGTTAACAAAGTTCCAAGAACCAGTTTTAAACAATGACTGTAGGAATATGGTACATTATTAATTTCCTTTTTTTTATATTGATAGGAACCTTACTGTATACCTGACTCAGTAACTCTCTTGCATACTTTCATGAGAGTTGCACAGCCTTGTTGGAAATTATTTACCTCACCTGTGTCATAGTTATGAATGTCACTATTTGTCTGTGATAGTTACCTGTTGTTGACAGCAAACATCATCATATTGATTTGTACTAGTAAATACCCTAAGAAACTTAAAAGAAACTCCCCATATTAATCTAATGCTTGTTTTTGAAGTTTTAAGACTTTTGCAACTCCTGCTGCATTTCCCAAGAAGATTACACCATAGGAGAAGACAGAATGGAAATAAGCAAAATATGACAACATTCTATGAGGTTTCAAAGTTGCAGACAGATCATGTTGACTTCTCGCCACAATATTTTGACTGGAAACCATTCAGCCACCTTCAGGTGAGTGTCTGCCACTGAAGACTGCTAGTCCACAGTGTTGGCTTTATAGCACAAATTGGCACAAACACGCATGTGCATTGGCAGCCATCACACCCTCTGCAAATACTTTTCCATCTGTGGCATCCAGGCACACGTGTAAAGTTGAAACTACATGTCCACCCTCTGTCGGAATGCGCACTTGTGGTGCTCAAAACAAAATGTCAGATGTGTCATTATAAATAAAATGTTTCCTCTCAGAAGAAATTGAAGAGATCACAAGGTCCCAAGCCTTGATCAGTTGAAATCCGCCATCACAATCTACAAGATCTTGTGCTAGACATGTTTCCACAGATTCTTTAATTACTGAATCCCAAAAGGATCTCACAGGGGCCAAGGTTTTTGTGGCACAATAATTCACAGAGTGTTCTGTAGTAATACAATGCTCAGCTATGGCCAATTTACTGGGCTGGTTACTTACCATTATTCAACATCTTGGTTAGTAGGCAAGTGGATGGGCCATTAGGGCATTCCGTCTACTGTAAGCCCACACATATTGATGGACCTCTGTCTGCAAACGTTGAGCTACTATCAGCTTTCACAAACTACCAGCACACTTAGAACATTGGTGGATTGAGCATATGTAGTTTCTGATGGAAATAGCCTTACAAAGGAGGTAGAACATCTACAGTTGGTGTTCAAATATGATGGTTACTCTCTGCACAAGATTAGTACAGTGCTAAGGAGGAAGAAATGTGACCACTCGTAACATCAAAAAGAAGGAGCTTTTCAGGTCCAGGGCATTTCTTCCATACATCAGAAACCAGTAGACAGGGTCCTTAGAAACATCAAATTAAAGAAATATTTTTGCCATCAGTGAAGATTAGTGCTCTTCTTCGTTTGGTCAATGACAATCTGGTACTGTGGAAGGCAGGAATTTACAAAATTTTCATGAGATGCACAGTGCATGAAAGGTGTGTTGAACTTGAGTACAACTCTCGCCTTTCACAGCCCAGTAAAATGGCTGTAGCCGAGCATTACATTACCATGGGACACTCTATGGATTATTCTGCCACAAAAATCTTGGCCCTGGAAAAATCCTTTTGGGATTCAGTAATTAAAGAATCTTTGGAAATACATCTAGCACAAAATCTCATAAATCGTGACAGCAGCTTTCAACTGAACAAGGCTTGGGACCTGATGATCTCTTTAATGTCTTCTGAGAGGAAACATTTTATTCATAATGACATGTATGGCAACATCTGTCATTTGTTTGTAGTGTCTCAAGTGCACTTTCCAGGAGAGGGCAGACATGTAGTTTCACCTTTATGCACATGCCTGCACGCCCCAGATGGAAGTGTACTTGCAGAGGGTGTAAATTTCGATAGAGGACACTCCTGAGATGGGCGCCAATGTTCATGGTTCATGCATATCCATGCCAATTTTTGCTATAAAGCCGACATCATAAACTAGCAGTCTTCAGTGGTGGACACTCACCCGAAGGTGGCTGAATGGTTGCCAGTCAAAATATTGTGGTGAGAAGTCAACATGATCTGGCTGCAATACTGAAACCTCATAGAATATTCAATACACTATGAAAATTTCAAGAATCACATTATGACAACATTATTTCTCTGACAACAAAGTGAGAAATGGTTGTCAGTGCAAAGCATGCTAAGCTAAGTTTCTTGACCAGCTAATTAATTTGGTGTTTCTGCCTCAATTGATTGTCTACCTGGCTGCATAGGAGTTTTGTATGTGTTGTTTCATTAAGTCTGATTTTTAATATCCATTGTGGGAACTTGGAGTTTTTTATTTGCTATCTGAAACTGTATAATATTACGAATGAAAACACACACAACAGTGATGTAGTAGAATATTACACTAGTGTTGTGTGTGTTTTCATTCGTAATATATAAAATATTCTATCAAGAAACACCAGAACAGTCAATCAATTTACAATACTAGTTTTTGAAAAGTTTATGGTTAGGCTAATTGCTATGAACTATTTGTGTACATTGTTAGTGACTGTCATGGATGTATCCTGCATTGTGGAGCTGGGCCCATTGATTACAATACTTGTATTATTAGCAGACATGACTGAGCAAAACTTCTCATATATTATTATTCATAAATGTAGAAAAACAGAAGTTTCATGTGCCATGGAGCAATAAGTATTTTCTACTCTGACTTAAATCAATACAACAGTTAGATGTCATACTTCTTGGATGTCTGTAAAGTAGTTCATCTATGATGTATCTCATTCTGGGAACTGAGTATGGAATTTCTTGTGTTTGTGGTTGTGTGACCTGCTCAATTACACTCCACTCTTCTCTTCCCTAATGTCACATATCTTTTATCTAGAATCGCTGCCTTTATCTCTTATACAAACTGGACCAACACTTTATCTAATCTCCCTTTGAGTCATTGATACCAAGTACTGTCAGTAGCAAGTATATGTTGTGGTGTGTGAGTACACAGTGTGCAGTAAATGGAGTACAAAGTTTCCTTTATTCTGTGTAGAGTCTGAACGCCTCAAGTGGCCTTGCTTTCTCATATTTTAATAAAACAAGGCCTTCATTCATCACTGCTTGAATCTGGGAACATGCTGGGTCTACTTAATAACAGGTACTGTATTTGGGACTGTAGCCTGAAATTGGGAACTTCTAAATCCAAAAGAATCTTGCGGAGATGAATACTATATCTTTTAATCTTTGCTGGCTATTTCAGATATCTGAATTTACTGGAAGTATAAGACAGAAAATTGAACAAATTCAGTTTTCTAAATGAAAACATTTTTGTTTATGAAAGAAGCAAATGAGATTGCATTTTCAACAGTCTTTTGATGCACAAATATGTTGACTAGTAAACATTCTAACAGCTGTTTACAGTATCATGTAGAACTTGGTTTGATGCTGACAGCAGTGAGATTTTAGGAGGAAATTTAAGAGTATATCAAAAGATTAGGCTAATGGGAAATGGAGATGGTGTATTTGTTGCAAAAAACAAAATGCTCAAACCTAATGAGATAAAATTTAAGAGTATATCAAAAGATTAGGCTAATGGGAAATGGAGATGGTGTATTTGTTGCAGCAAACAAAATGCTCAAACCTAATGAGATATTGAAGCTGCATGTGAGATTTCTTCACACAGTTCAGCGTAAGAGAGGGGCATAAAACTATAATAAGATCTTTCTATTGACCACCAGATTCCCTTCCTGATGTCACCAAAAACTTCCACAAAAACAAATCCCTCAGTTTGGTAGTGTGCAAATTCCCCAATTACACTGTAAACATGTGGAAACTTTAATCACCAAATAGTCAATTCAGAAAATTACAGTTTTGTTAGTGGTAGGTGTGGCAAAACATCCTGTGAAACATTATAAATTCCTTCTCTGAAGAGTAGCTAGAACAGATAGTTCAGCAGCCCAAAATGTATTAGATCTAATGCCAACAAACAGACCTGATGTCTCCGGCGATATTCACATCGTAATTGATATCAGTGATTATGACACTGTTGTGGCAACAATGATCAATAAAGTACAAAAGGCAACTAAAACAAGTAGAAAGATATATATGTTCAGTAAACTAGATAAAAAAGCAGTTGTGTCTTACCTCAGTGAGGAAATTGAAACTTTTAGCACAGGACAGGAACATGCCTCAAATTTGAAAGATGCTGAATAAAATGCATTTGGTTGTCAAGAAAGCAATGCATGCAGTCTTCAATGGTTACAAATACAATAGCAGAATATTGTCATATGCTCTTTTACCAAACCCAAAGAAGTTTTTCGACACCCATTGTTGTGATTGGATGTTTGAGGGACTTCGGCTGTTCACGTATGTAATGAAATGGTACACCTACAGCCATCCTTATGATGTTATTTGTTATATGGCTACCAGTTTTGGTGTTTCAGTGTACCATCTTCAGGCCTTAAGTGATGCTGAGGGGTTAACTCCATCCATATACACAAATCATCAGTGGCCGACATCTATGAATTGGTTTTCGCAGACTATCTGTAACAACGATGTTGTCATGGCTGGAGACACAACATTGTTGTTACAGGTAGTCTGTGAGAACCAGTTCATAGATGTTAGTCACTGATGAATCATGTACATGGATGGTGTTAACCCCCCTCCCCACTACCCCCACCCAGCAACTGTTAAGGGCTGAAGATGATTCACTGAAGCACCGAAACTGGTAGTCATGTAATAAAAACTGTTATAAAGATGGCTATAGGTGTTCCATTTTATTACAGAAACCCAAAGAAATTCCGGTCATTTGTAAAGGCTGTAAGTGGCATCAAAGTTGTGTCCAGTCACTCATGGATGAAACAGGAATTGAAATTGAGAGTACCAAAGAAAAAGCAACAATGCTTAATTCTGTTTTCAAACAGTCTTTTACAAAGGAAAACCCAGGAGAGTTGTCCAATGAGTGAAATAACTATTAGTGGTGTTGAGAAACAGCTGACGGAATCCCTATCAGATTCTGTACTGGCCAACAAGGCCTTTAACAAGAAAAATTACCTTATTGGCATTTTCTTGCTAAGGTCTTAGAGTGTGCAGTTAAAAAAAGACTAATAGGGAATCTTAAATACCTTGGTGTTAAATGAATGCCCCTTGCACAGACAGATTACAACCTTACCAACAGAAAATTGAAGGTCACATTAGCAAATGATACCACACAAATAAAACTAAATTCCGAAAGAAGGAATGTGATATATCAAAGAAACTGGAGCACTCTTCAAAAGTATTTGTAGATGACACAAGTATTCTGATAAATGACCCAATGAACACACTTGTTAGACCCAATTATGCCAGGTCGCCTTAGAGACCATGTCTCACTAGTACACAGTTAACAGATATATGTCGGACCATGTTAATATCAGCACATTACTTTCCTAATGCTAACACTTATTTGTAGTTTAAAGTGACACTTTGTGCCCCAAAGTAATATGTGCAATAAGAACATTTGCAAAGAAGGTGAGCATGTGTAGTATCATTTCTCTTGAAAATTTCATGTGAAACTGTAAACTTGTGACTTCTGAGTACTAATGTTCCGTTAACAATATTTATGAGACAATGCTATGAGTGATGTCACTATGATAACTATTTCATGTACATTGTTCCAATCATTGATCCAATTCTGACAAAAATATTTTGGTGTGTCACTGTGTTCTTAAGCTAAATTCGTTAAGTTGTTTAGTTGTTGGATGATCCTCCTTACTCTGGGATTACAAAGATTGAGGTGGTTTCTATTTACTTGTGTATATGGTGAATTGTGAATCTAGAACTGGCCATCAGTGTTAATACAGTGAAAATATATTGGATTAAACCACATTTAAAACCTACTTTCTGTACTGCACACATTATTTGAATCTCACATACAGTTTATCTATTCTCAGTATTTCGGTCCATCAAGATATGAGACTACAAGATTCAATGAAACCAAATGCTACAATAAAACCACAGGTATGCAGGATGTTGCAAGTGGTTAAGTGAACACTGAAACTGTTCCCTTATAAAGTGACAGCAGAGCAAGAACTGAAAAATGTGGATCATGAAAAGTAAATCCATTGCCAAAAATGACGTGCATCTTTTGCTGAGAGGAATACCATTGATATTCTCCATGTCATGTTCAATACAGATGATGTCTTGTTCCACTTCTCTGGTAATGTTAACACAGAAAATGTGTGGTTATGGTCAATGGATAATCCTCATGCTGTGCTTGAAACATCATTGCATAGTTAGAAAATTGGAGTGTGGGTAGCAATATCCAGACAGCGCATTATTGGAACTTTACTTTTTGAGGAAACTATGAACATTGAAAGTTACTGTTTAATGATCATCAATTTAATTGGCCAGCTAAATGAGGATGAAATCAACCACTCACGGTTCCAGCAAGATGGGGGTATTGTGGACACAGCTAACAACACATGTTCTGGAAGAGTTTTTTGGGGAATGAGTCGTCTCAGAAAACCTATACGCCACTCACTCATCAGACCTTATTCCACCAGACTTTTTTCTTTGGGACCCAGCAAAATCTGTAGTGTATTTTAATCGCCCATGCACCCTTTGTGTCTTAAAAACAGAAACAACTGCATATGTGAGATGCATATCACAATCAGGTCTTCCAAAAGTGTTTTCTGATAAAATTAAGGAGTTCGGACTTGTATAGTCGCCTGGTGATGTCATTTCCCACTATGTTACAACTGCATAGTAACTTGCCCTACACCATGTACTTGAGAATACAAGTTGATTGGTCTGTAATTGGAGGTCACCTGCTTATCTCCAGTTTCATGAGTTGATATTACTACAGCATACTTTAGTCCTTCAGGAAATAATCCTTGAACTGATGGCTGCTGAGAAAAGTAATTCAATGGAGGAACTATTGAGTCACCCATGAATTTAGTACACTGGCTGTCCGCCCCAGTAGCTGAGTGGTCAGCGTGACGGATTGCCGTCCTCCGGGCCCGGGTTCGATTCCCGGCTGGGTCGGAGATTTTCTCCGCTCAGGGACTGGGTGTTGTGTTGTGTTCATCATCCTTTCATCCCCATCCGGCGTGCAGGTCGCCCAATGTGGCGCCGAATGTAATAAGACCTGCGATATGGCGGCCGGACCTGCCCCGCGAGGGGCCTCCCGGCCAATGACGCCAAACGCTCATTTCCATTTCCAGTACACTGGCTGAGATACTGTCATAGACAGAAGTATTCCAACATTTCAGTGAACTAATGATTTTTGTGATCCCTTTTAACAGTTGAGCTGCCACATATTATGCTTGCTGGTGATGTAAACCTATTTTAGTAAAGTTGTAGGAACTACTTCCAACCATCAGTATTTTCTGCCTGTGTTTTCAGGTACTATTAGGAAGACTTGAAATGTGTATGCCCAAACAGATGAACCTGCACTTTGAACAAAATAGTTTGCTTAGGTCCTCACAGTATGGTTTCAGACCTTATCTTTCCACTGTAAAAGCAGTTGAAACTATCATAAAAATGTGTGATTCCATTGAGACTAAGAAAACAATCTGTGCAACTCTTCTAGATTTGAGGAAAGCTTTTGACATTATTCCCACAGTACACTTACCAAACAGCTCAAATACAACAGAGTTGAAGAGAATGCTCTTCCCTTATTGAGTCATACCTAAGCAACAGAAAACATGTGGTAACTATAAACAGCTTAAGGTCAGACTCATTACTGTTATGAAATGTGTTAAACAGGGTTCAGTACTGAGTCCATTCCTGTTCATTGTATATATAAATGACTAACCCTCCTCTTTTCCCGTGTCAGGCAGTACTATATGCAGATGATACAACTATAATCACAGAAGTTGATGATCTAGAGGAGCTGCAACTTAATGTAAATGTAGCAATTGACTGATGCACCAACTTGTTCCAGGCAAATTATTTACAAATTAATAACAACAAAATTGAAGACACTGTTTTCAGTTTACGTGTCTCCAATGAACATCAAAAAATAGTCAGACTTTTAGGTTTACACATAGAACAGAAACTCAGCTTAGAAAAATTGTGCTCAAAACTTTTTCCAATGATTTATCTGTTGTACAGACTGAGGAATAATGTAAGCAAAACCTTGCTAGTATATACATATTTTGCATTTTTCAACTCCCACCTTACCTGTGGAACTCTTCTATGGGGTAACTGCCCCAGCTCAAAAACTGTACCAGTATTCAGGTGACAAAAAAAGGCTATCAGATGTATAGCAGCATTGACACCAAGAGAATCCTCTAAAGATCGCTTCAAAGAGCTCAGTATTATGAAAATCCAAGGCCCCTATAAGTGTAGTTGCCTTCTGAGTATTAAAGAGAATTTAAATAATTTTAACCTTCAGATGCCTGTATATGGTCACAACACAAGAACTGGACAGTCAATTGATATACCTTACAGCACACTAGCTAAGGTTCTCAACAGCCACAAGTCTCTAGGCCTCAAATTTTTCAATAGACTTCCAAAAGCTGTCCATTCTGTTCCCTATAGTACATTTAAGGATGTTCTAGCAGAGTGGTTTAAGAAGGAAGCATACTACTCTATAAAACAGTATGAGGAACCAGATTTAAGTGACATGAAGTTCTGATTACTGTCATGCTAAGTTGTAATAAATCACACTATATGTAACAATGTGTCAGTGATGTAAATATCATGAAATTTTTGTGTGCTTTATCTCTTAACTTTATATGTAAATAATTACACTTTATGAACATAATAGAGGGAAACATTCCACGTGGGAAAGATATATCTAAAAACAAGGATGATGTGGCTTACCAAACAAAAGTGCTGGCAGGTCGATAGACACACAAACAAACACAAACATACACAGGAAATTCAAGCTTTTGCAACAAATGGTTGCTTCATCAGGAAAGAGGGAAGGAGAGGGAAAGACGTGGGTTTTAACGGAGAGGGTAAGGAGTCAATCCAATCCCGGGAGCGGAAACACTTACCTTAGGGGGAAAAAAGGACGGGTATACACTCGCACACACACACATATCCATCCGCAGATACACAGACACAAGCAGACATTTGTAAAGGCAAAGAGTTTGGGCAGAGATGTCAGTCGAGGTGGAAGTACAGAGGCAAAGATGTTGTTGAAAGACAAGTGAGGTATGAGTGGCGGCAAATTGAAATTAGCGGAGATTGAGGCCTGGCGGATAACGAGAAGACAGGATATACTGAAGGGCAAGTTCCCATCTCCGGAGTTCTGGCAGGTTGGTGTTAGTGGGAAGTATCCAGATAACCCGGACGGTGTAACACTGTGCCAAGATGTGCTGGCCGTGCACCAAGGCATGTTTAGCCACAGGGTGATCCTCATTACCAACAAACACTGTCTGCCTGTGTCCATTCATATGAATGGACAGTTTGTTGCTGGTCATTCCCACATAGAAAGCTTCACAGTGTAAGCAGGTTAGTTGGTAAATCACGTGGGTGCTTTCACACGTGGTTCTACCTTTGATCGTGTACACCTTCTGGGTTACAGGACTGGAGTAGGTGGTGATGGGAGGGTGCATGGGACAGGTTTTACACCGGGAGCAGTTACAAGGGTAGGAGCCAGAGGGTAGGGAAGGTGATTTGGGAATTTCATAGGGATGAACTAAGAGGTTACGAAGGTTAGGTGGACGGCGGAAAGACACTCTTGGTGGAGTGGGGAGGATTTCATGAAGGATGGATCTCATTTCAGGGCAGGATTTGAGGAAGTCGTATCCCTGCTGGAGAGCCACATTCAGAGTCTGATCCAGTCCCGGAAAGTATCCTGTCACAAGTGGGGTACTTTTGGGGTTCTTCTGTGGGAGGCTCTGGTTTTGAGGAGATGAGGAAGTGGATCTGGTTATTTGCTTCTGTACCAGGTCGGGAGGGTAGTTGCGGGATGTGAAAGCTGTTTTCAGGTTGTTGGTGTAATGGTAACAGACTGGGTAAGGATTCCAGGCGTTCGAGAAAGTGGTTGGTGTCTTTGATGAAGGATGGGAGACTGCATGTAATGGGTTGAAGATGTTGATCTACGTAGGCAGGGATACGTTCTGTGGGGGCTTGGTAACCAGTTGTGTTTGTTTGTGTGTCTATCGACCTGCCAGCACTTTCGTTTGGTAAGTCACATCATCTTTGTTTTTAGATATAATTACACTTTATTGTATTTGACAACCAGCAATTGAATGTCACATTACGTATATCATTGCTGCTGTCATCAGAGAGTTAAGCATCATTTGGGTAGAAACTTTCTGGCAGATTAAAACAGTATGTTACACCAAGACTCAAACCCAGAACTTCGCCTTTTGCAGCCAGTGCATTTATCACATGCAGGAGAGCTGCTGTGAAATTCGGAAACTAGCAGAGAAGCAATGGCAGAAATACAGCTGTGAGGGCAGAATGGGTAGCTCAGTTGGTAACACAAAAGGCAAGGTTCTGGATTTGAGACCCAGTTTGGCATGCAATTTTAGTTTGCCAGGCAGCTTCAAAACAGTGCACTTCCAACTGCAGGGTGAAAAATTCATTCTGGCTTACCAAACCACTCTTTTTTGCTATCTACCAACATTTGCGACTATCTTTGCTCTGCTCCTGAAATTTTAAATTTTTTGTACAGAGTGCATGTACTTTTCTCTTATTGATATTACAGCAAAGAATTTTTTAATATTACTTGCAGTTAATATTTAATTCTTGATCAGAGCTTCATGCCATAAGATAAGATTCTTGCCATAAAATACTTTGATCCTGTGTTAGCCACACTTTAAGTAGGCTTGAACTGTAATTGTGCCTGAGCTGTTATACAGGACAACTAGATTTTTGGTGTTCTAAAGAATATTAGAAGGGAAGCATTAAATTTGTCATGTGTAGAATGTTCTTGTTAATCTTCTTTCCATTGTTCATCCAGTAAATTCTTTGTGAATAGTTTAAATTAGTATTTAAGATTTTGTGAAATTCCACTTTTTCCTTAATAGCTTACACTGATTTATGGGGATTATATAGATCATCATGGTAAGTTAGACTATTTATTATTGTACTCACAATTGTACCATGAAATACAGTTGTGTTAAGAAATAAGTTATCAGTCACTGTTGTGCTATGTCAATATAGTTTTGTAGGAATAATCACGTGGGGATCAAATTGTAGTTGGACATCAGTAACTTTAGGTGTCTAAGATGAAATAAAAAGTGGAATCTCCATAAACTGTGATTTCCTAGTTATTTTTACTCCTTTCTTTTTCTTTAGCAAGGGGCTTCTGTTTCTTGTATTCCATTTTTAAGACTGAGGCCCTGGCTTCAGTAGCTACAACATTCTTATGTGTTGTCTACCACCATGCGTTAGAATCGGATTTTTTCGTCTTGTAAAATACAAGTAAAATAATTAATATGCTGTAAAGGAGACTCATCAGCTTACAACTATAATAGATTATATATGGAACACAATACTTATTGTGATTAAACAGTCCGAATATGTATTTTTTTTCCTGCACAGAAGGTCAGGTCATCATTAAAAAAATTGTCAAATAGAGTAATAAAATTTCTGTACCATAGTAATATGTAAATAATTTTCTTTTTATCTTCTCAGTTTCAGCCTTTCAGAAATTTGTGCTTTTAACTTATAGCATATTTTCATTCTCATATATTGTGGAGTCTGTGCGAAAAGATTGAGTCTGTGTCTAGGAAGCATGAAACTTTCTTTGCTCCTAGATTCATAATTATGCTGGAAGTTATTTGGAAGAAACAGTTCAGCATTATTATCTGTGGAAAAAATATAAGTATAGTGAAGAAACACTTAGTATATTTAGGTCCCCTAATGGTGGCTGACACAATTCTCTTGACTCTGCACTCCACATGTTTTCTGATAATTCTTTTCTGCAAATTTTACATCTACATCTATAATTTGAAAGCCACATTACGGTGTGTGGTGGAGGTTACTTTGTGTACACTGTCATTTCCCCCTTCTTCTGTCTGTTGTGTTTAGTTCATGGGAAGAACAATTATTTGTGAGCCTCTGTGTGCACTCGAATCTCTCTAATTTTATCTTCATGGTCTTTTCACGAGATGTAGACAGGAGGAAGCAATACTGTATATCAGATGACTCTCCTTGGAATGAACTATACTGTGGTGCAGTACACCTCTCTATTACTGCCTGCCACTGGATATGGCTGAGCATCTCTGTGAAGCTTTCACGCTTACTAAATGAACCTCTAACAAAACACGCTGTTCTTCTTTGGATCTTCTCTATTTCCTCTGACAAGAAGTGTTTTGTAAGTTACTTCCTTTGTTGATGGACTAAATTTCATCTCATGAGGATTTTTCCAATGAATCTGAGTCTGACATCTGCTTACTGGCAATAAATGACATACTAAATGGTAGGATTCTGTGTAGTATTGATACGGAAACAGATATGAATGAATGACAAGTTTACTTGTGTGGCCATCATCTGCAGCAAGCACAGAAATACCTGTTTAGTAAATTGCAGCAAGAAAAGGCAGTTTTTATTTACAAAATGAATATAAATTAATGTATAAGAGAGGAAATGGAAGCCAATGCTGCTTTTTGTTTCTTTGTTTTGCACATAATTAGAACCAAACTTCATTCTGTGTTAATCCTTATGGAATAAAATTGCACTTGATGAGTAAGAAAAATTAGTTGAACGCATAATTACCGTGCTTTTATGTAAACAAAGCAATTACTTTCGAGGCAATACAGTTTACAAGTATATATATTTGCCTCAAAAGTACACACACACACACACACACACACACACACACACACACACACACACACATATATATATGTATATATATAATTTTGTGTTCAACAGAACATTCTTCATCATGATAAAAGAGTTCCCTGTTGTTGTTGATAAATGTGAAAAATGTTTGTGTATAACGGAAACATGTTTTATATTAATCTGATGAAGTATTGGAGTGGCGTTTGATATATTTTCGTTTTGCGGTTTTTTTATTTTACCATTATTTTGAAGTAATGCATTTACTAGCAATATGTGATAAGTCTGTATTGTTTTCTTTAATTTTTTTGTACAGCATCCCTCTGTTTCACGTTACAAACCAACAATTTTAATAAAACCTGAATTAAACATTGACAGTTTCGGCTTTGTTATATATACTGTTTATTCTTAAGCAACAGACAGGAGGATAACTATGCAGAACAACAATGTTCCTCATGTTACCCTTTATATATCCTTACTCAGTTTCTAGACGGTTTATCGCTTCCAGTTTTTTGGGGAATCTAGTACAACGCTGTTCGCATACACAAAGAAAGGTATTGTTATGACATAATGCCCGATAGGTACGCGACAAACCCAACGAACAGGTAATTTATTTATTTATTATCATCCCAATGATCACATTTGTGATATAGGATTTGTCAGGGTACACTTTAACAACTATATAATATCTTTACAAAATTTGTATCTGTGCTGAATTCATATTAATTTATCTTATGTTTAATACAATATACAACTAATAAGTGTTTTTATAACATAATTTATTATGCACTGATGTAATTTCATTTGTCACATTAACTTAAACATATATTTTATACAGTTGCGCAGAGATATTCGCTTATGCTGTAATAGCATTTGTCAAGCATGTGGTTCTTTAGAACAGTTTTAAATTTATCCTCATTTTCCAGCTCTTTGATATGTTTTGGTAGTGCATTAAAAAGTTTGATGCCTTGATTACATACATGTTTCTGGCTTCGGGTCCTTGTTACAGCTTGTATGTGGAGATCTTTACATTTCCGTGTATTGTAATTATGGAAGTCTGTATTGGCTTTCATTTTGTCCTGATTTCTTTTGATCACCAACAGACATTTCAGAATGTATAATGATGGAATTGTTAAAATTTTCAATGCTTTAAAAAGGGGCCTACAATGTGTTTGAGGTGGGCTGTGGGTCATTATCCGAATAACACGTTTTTGTAATTTGAAAATCTCATTTAGACAACAATTTGTTTTTCCCCAGAATACTATCCCATAGGATGCAATGGACTGAAAATAGCCAAAATATACTAATCTGGCACATTCATTACTACAAACTCTTGAAATTATTCTAAGCACAAAACATGCTGAATTTAGTTTTAGTGCTAAGTTCACCACATGGTCCTTCCAATTAATCTTCTCATCAATGTGCACAACCAGGAATTTTGCACACTGTACTCTTTCAAGTTGTTTGCCCTCCATGGTGGGATTCAGGTCGTCCTGTTCACTTATTTTTCCATATTGCACATAATTAGTTTTTTTTTGCATTCAGTGTTAGCTTGTTAGCACTAAACCATTTTTGTATATCTTGTAGGACATGGTCCACAGTACTGTGCAATGACTGGTTCGTATCACTAACTATTCAACAAGTATCATCAGCAAATAACATGATTCTAGCTTTTCTCTCTGACACCTGAATATCATTAATGTAAATGAGGAACAGCAAGGGGCCTAATACACTTCCTTGGGGTACTCCTACTCTGACGTCCCTTGGATCTGATCTTAGTTTAATTTTTTGATTAATATTTGGTGCTGTAATTTCAACCACCTGCATCCTCTTTTCCAGATAAGACCACTTTTTTACCGGTCCTCTGATACCTATAGCTTCAAGCTTTTTCAAAAGTATGCTGTGGTCAACAGTGTCCAAGGCTTTTGACAAATCTAGATTTATCCCAACTACACTATATCCCTCTTCCAATTTAGTGATTATTTCTATTGTGTATCCTAGTACAGCTGTTTCGGTACTTCTCCCAGCTTGAAATCCATGCTGATTACCGTTTACCAGGTTGTGCATATTAAGATAATGTGTGACTCTATATTTCATTAGTATCTCTAAAACTTACGAGAAAGATACCACATTAATTGACCTGAGCTACTTGCAAAACTACCATAGCTACTTGTGGTAGCCTACGGTAGTTTTAAAAATTCAATTCCTGGTCTTTCCAGAGTCGTAGCTCCTAGCGTCTCGCCGTGCTGCCACTAGATGTCACACGCAGCGGGTTGTCGAGGGAGTGGCCAACGCCGCTGCTTTGCGGCAGCCATGTTTCTGCCTACCTGGGGCGGGACGTACGAATGGGAGATAGCCGAGTGCAAACTCCACCTTTATACCTCCGGCATTGAGGCAAAGACATAAGATGAAATTGCCGAAAATACGCTAGTAAACGTGTTTTGAACTACTGTATGCTTACTGGATCCATAATACATCTCCTTAGCGCTATTTACGCTGACAGTATATGGAGTTCAATACCGTACATGTAAAGGATATTTATGGAGCTTCAAATTTCTGCTTAGAAGATCGTTCAGGAGACAAATCAGTGACCTAACACGAACACAGAATACAGATTTGGGTATTTTAAGATTTGTTTTCTGTGGAGGAACGAGCATACGAAATGCGCCAGTATTATTGATGGAATTTTCTGGAAGATTAGTCCGATTTTAATAGGTGAGGAAATTTAATTTCAGCGCACACTCCTCTGTAGGGCGAAAAATTCATTCTGGGTTATTATTGTTGTCTATAAGTCATTTCACATATCTGTATCAAATTTTATTTTGTTTCTTGTGACCAATAATTGGAAATAAAAAGGGTGTTATCTTAATCAGAAAGTTATGATTCAATATTTGTTTATCATAATTTGTCCTTAACAAAAATATAGAATCTAAATTAATGTAAAAAATGCTGTAGGGGAGATTCGAACCTGAACCGTTCTTCGAAGCTACGAGCATCTGTTTGACTTCGGTGAAAAATTTAATACTTAATAGAGCTTGGAAATCCTCTCAGCAACTTTTTTCAATTTCTCTTTTATAACATTGTGTCGCACTGTACTAGGAAGCGGTTTTTGACTTCCTCTTTTTTGTGTCGCACTGTGTTAGGAAACTGGTGATGTTCCAAATGTTTTTCTTTTCTTTATTGTAATTTCATTCCCCTGCCCCATATGGGCAGGGGGGTGGGGGGCTGGCAGCGTCGCAGTCCACTGCTTTTCAGCCAAATGGCTTTACAAAAATACAGGAAGTGGAACTCTTACATAAAAAGGGGGATAAAAATAGGGACACAAAATACATATTAATTGGAATTAATTGGAGATGATGTGAGTTAAAATATACACTAATACGGGGACATGCACGGGGGGACAGTTAAAAAGTCGACAAAGTTAAAAGAAAACAGCTGGCAGATGTTTCAAATTTCATAAATATACATAAAGAAATCGAACAGGATCAGTCGACAAGGCCCCCTTATGAGATAAGCGCACATATATACAATCCTAAGCGTAAAATCTGTAGAAACTGATGTCTGACCAGAATGCAAACACATACAGAGTGCGTAACATATTCGACATTAACTCAAAATACATTCCGGTCATTTTCAAAGCTCTGGATAAGAACGACAGGCTATATGTGACATCTACCGGCAAGTTCTAGGTACTGGGGGCGCCACGTCACGAACCGCGACCCCAGAAAACTCAGGATTTAACGCCGAATCTCGTGGGCTAATAGAGTGAACTGGGTTTCACACAATCATGGTTTTCAGAGATTTTCGGTCTCCTGAAATGTCATCATACGCGAGCATGAAACATGTCCCAAAATTATACAACATAAGAAATGTAGGCCAATAGTTCTGTGCATCATTTCGATGGCCGCTCCTGAAAACGGGAATGACCTGCGCTTTTTTCCAATCGTTAGGAACGTTTCGCTCATCTAAAGACATACGGTACACTGCTGTTATAAGAGGGCCAAGTTCTTTCGCATAATCTGTGTAAAATCAAATTGGTATCATCTCAGGCCCAGTGGCGTGATCTTTGTTGAGCGCTTTCAGTTGCGTTTATATCCGGTGGTCACTTATTTCGATCTCTGTCTTTTTCTCATTTGTTCGACCATTTAAAGGAGGAAACAGGCTCTACAACGTGATCTTTCTCTGTGAAACAGTTTTGGAAACAGACGTTCAGTATTTCGGCCTTTTCTGTGTCATCCTCTGTTTCAGAGACATTATGAATAAAATAGATAACTAAAATTTTATTGTCGTTCAACTGTTACAGCAACAGACAACGTCAAGTTGCGAATGTATATAAATATACAGTAGATACACAAAAAAGATTAGTTCATAAAAACTAAAAACTGTAATAAGTTTCCAATAAAGTACAATATTTAAGTTAAAACGATTTGAACAAAACGTATTGCATTAATAATGTTGTAGAAACTGTGGTACACTCTCCAAAGAAGTGCCACTATGCTGTCACATTTTCACATTCACAAAATTCATTAATTGAGTGAAAAGGATTTGTGCAAGTCGAATGGAGCTTCTACCCGTTCTAGAGGCAATTTGTTGAACGTTTTCAACCTACTATCTCATAGCTGTTCAATATTTTGTGTAGTCTGCAGTAAGCAGTAGTAGTAGTAGTAGCTTTATTCATCTGTAGATCTCTTTTTACAAGCATATAGGACATGTCAAAATATTTACAAGTGTAGACCAATTTGAAATAAGCTAATTCGCACACACATATATTTACAGACTTCTAGTTAGAGACAATCATTAGATTTACTCCTGGAATAAATACTTTTTTTTTTTTTTTTTACAAATAACTTATTCAATAATGTAATGCCACACTGTTCACTCATATATCACTATCAGTCGCTGCATACACTATACACACATTGTTTCATAACACTTCACTCACCACACACACACACACACACACACACACACACACACACACACACACACACACACACATACACCGGTGATCTCTGGGCCATTTTCTGTACCACATCTTCCCATTTGCTGTCCTGAAAAACTGAGTCAGCATCCCTCCTTAATGAGTGAGATGTTGAGCTCAGAAAGAGGAAGAGGTGTTAGTATTGTTCTATGCATAGCTTGGGGGCAAGTATTTCTAGAAAGGAAAAAAGAAGGAAAAAACATAAAGTGAGGGTGTTATGTGGAATGTTGGATGCTTTATAATCATCATTATTATTATTTATTTGTATAACATTTATTATCAAACCCTACACCGTTTTATCTAAGTAATCCTTCAATGTATAAAATGTATTGCATGACAGGTACTTTTTGGCTGCCTTTTTAAATAAGTGCATTTTTGCAATTTCTTCAGTCTCTTTTGGTAACTTATTGTACAGTTTTATTCCTTGGTAGAAAATGCTGTTGTGAATTTTATGTTTACTTTTTCTTGGTAAATATAAGTTGAGTCTATCTCTTGTTGCATGGTCATGGAGAGAGCTGTTTGTTCAGTAATTACCAATGTTATTTTTTTATGTGCACAACTGACTGGTAAAAGTATTCACATGGAACAGTTAAAATCCCCAGTGTTTTGAACAGATCTTTACAATGAGCTCAACTAGCATTTTTGGTTATTATTCTTATGGCTCTTTTCTGGAGTTTGATAATTGTGTTCATATTTTGTGCATTTGTTCCCCAAAAAAGAATGCCATAGTTACGTGAATACGTCTATTATTTCTGTCTAAGCAGGTATACTAATGAGTTATTTATTCTGTACAAGAAAAGAGTGTACAAGTTTATTAGTAAATATTTTTAGATCAATTAACAATGGCCAGCAGTGGGAAAATTTTTCTGAGTTTGTAGTAATCCTGTAACTTTCATTTGAGGTACCAGAATATCATGAACATGTGTGCTATTGCCCCAAAATAAATGCCTGTAGGATATAATACTGTAAAAAAAGCAAAATAGGCTGATGTCACATAAAACAAAGGTACACGATTTTTTAAATTTCTTCACACGTACACCTCTCTAGTCAACCTTGCACTAACGTACTAAATGTGTGGATCCCAAGACAACTTACTATCAATGACAATACCTGAAAACTTTACCTAAACAGACTTCTATTGGCTAATATCTTAAACTATATACAATTTGTCCAGTTTTACTCTCACTGAGCAAGTATCCATTAGCTCTAAACGACATTGGTACTTGTGAAAGAGTGTTTCTAGTCACAGTCTGAAGAGTCTCAAAGTCTGGACTGACATCGGAAAAAAGTGTATCACCAATGTAGAGACTGGAGTGAGTATTTATATAAAATGACAAAAATTTATCATTAGAATAAATAACATAATTTCCAAAATTGAACCTTATGGCACACCACACTTCATTTCAGCTAGCTGCTATCTCTCCTTCTTGATACACACAATTTGTTTATAGTTATTAACAAATAATTCAAATATGTTATCTACTTTGTTGTTAATGATTCCTACTAATTTGCTGAGAAGTGCATCATGTACACAGTCAAAGGCCTTGACAGTGTCGCAAAAAAGTAGCCAGAGCGAAGTTTTTCTGTGCATAAGCACTAAGCACCTTTTTAATCAAAGAGTCCATATCTTGAACAGTCGATCTGCCCTTCCTAATGCCAACTTGCGCAGCGGAAAGAATGTTATTATATTCCAACTAGTAATAGACGACCAAGTGTCTGGACAGATAGCTTAGATCCGTTTACTGATTTAATGTAAGACCAAAACTCTTTAGGATTTTCTGTGAAATCGGTAGACAGAATTTTACTTTCATATTCGTTGAATCGTTCACACATGCACTGATTTTGACATTGTTTACATTTTATTTGTTTGTAAGACACTGGCTACTTTTAAATTTGCAGTGAACCTCCCTTTGCTTTCGTAGCAGTTTTCTAACATGGTAGTCGAACCATGGAGGGCCTTTCAGTTCATCACAGTTTTGTTTGGCACATACCTGAATATAATTTATCTTAGATGGTTTCGTCTTAAATCGCATCAGCTGTGTTTTTGAAATATTCAATTTTAGGCACTTCAAATGGAACTGGATTTCTAGGTTATCTAGAGTTTCTATGAAATTTTCAGGAGTTTCTTCTCCATTTTTATTTTCTGTTAGTACTGATGTGTCATCAGCAAACAAAACTGAATGATAGTTTAAGTTAATTGGTGAGTCATTCACATGAAAAAGAAACAGGATTGTGTCTAGAACTGAGCCTTGTGGTAGCCCCTGTGAAACAGTTCTTCACTCCGGGGAGTACTTTTCTTTGCTTGATTTTATGACAGTCCTATGCTTTCTTGCTGTTAGATATGACTTACACAACTATAAGGCACTACTAATAATTCCATGCTTTTTCGTTTTGTGTAATAGTAAGGAGTGTTTCACATTGTTGAACACTTTCGATAAATCACAGAAGTTCCTGCAGCTTTTCGTGATTTCTCTAAAGTGGAGTTAACTTTATTCATGAAGCCATTAACTGCATAAATTGCACTTTTGTCGTTTTGGAAGCCAAATTAATTTTTGAGATTACATTAAATTTGTGACAAATTTTAAATCAGAACTGAATAGATTATTTCAAATACTTGAGAAAACAGGGGAAGAAGGGAGATCGTATGGTAATTTTCCATATCTTCTTTGGAGCCTTTTTTAAGTGGTGGTTTCACGTATTGCATTAATGATGTTGTAGAAACTGTGGTACACTCTCCAAAGAATTGCCACTATGCTGTCACATATTCACATTCATAAAATTCATTAATTGAGTGAAAAGGATTTGTGTAAGTCGAATGGAGATTCTACCCATTCTAGAGGCAATTTGTTGAACTTTTTCAACCTACTATTTCATAGCTGTTCAATATTTTATGTAGTCTGCAGTAAGCAGTAGTAGTAGTAGCTTTATTCATCTGTAGATCTTTTTTTACAAGGATATAGGACATGTCAAAATATTTACAATTTTGTGCATAATTTGAAAAGCCTGAAAAGGAAGTTTTTCACATGACTGATAATTATTTTGCACAGTGTGTGACCTTTTGTATCTGAAGCTGCTTTAATAATTTTGGGTGGTATTTCATTCCCTCCTACAGAATTTTTATTTTTTAGCTTTAATAATTTTCTTTTCTACATCTTTTAATGTTTCTTTGTCAAATTCAGTGGACTCTCAGTCTTGTTCTGATTTGAGCCAAACAATGAAAATCACCTCCATAGGAGTATACATCAGTATCATATTTCACTAACTTCATACAGAATTCATAAAAATTTTCCAACATCTGAGCAAGATTTACTATTATTTTGCTTGTATCTTTATTTTAAATCTTTTCTGATTGCTATGTTTGACTCCAAGTTCAGATTTGCGAACCTTTCAAATGACATTGAGTTATTTCTATGCTTTTAAATGAATTTAGAGTTTTCCATTCCATTTGCTGCATTTAGAACCTTCATAAACAGTTGTTATACGATTTAACATAGTTAATGAACTGAGAACTCTTATTGGATTTCAGCTCAACCTGTATCTGCCTCTTTCTAGTAACTAGATATTTTTATGCCAATGGTAATCCACTGTGGTTTATTCGTTCTCTTTCACTGGCAGACTATGGGTGGAAGTGTTTCTTTGAAAACATGTGAAAAGCTGTTTAAAGATGTATCCAAATTTTTTGGACATGCACTTTCATCTTGTATTGAAAAATCTATATCATTCAATCTGCAACTGAACAAGCATATGTTTTTTTCAGTGAACTGTCTTTTCATGAAACATCTCCATCCATTTCCTTAATTTATTTTTAGTAATAGTTTTCCAGAACATCCAGAGAAACAAACACGTAAATTCGTAAAATTTTTAATTCACCCAATTTGTTTTTAAATTCCAGACAATTGCACGAAGTTTTCAACAGAAACTGTATGAATTTGTCAGATAATCTGCTTTTATTAATACCATAGCACACGTGAATTCATGTTAAACCGGAAAAAACAGAGCTCAGTGTTAAGGAAGTTGTACAGTGTACATACAATTTCACAATGCTTTCACAACAAGTGTTTAAAAATGTCTCCACCGAGTTCAACGTATTTCGCTGCACGTGTATGAATAGATTTTGTTGCTCGTTTCAGTTTCACAGTGTTGTTCTTAATTTCGTCTACTGCATTCATAATGCGAGCAAATAATGCCTCACGTGTATTGACCTTGTCCTCACAAACTATGTCTTTCATGCATCGTCATACACAAAAATCCATTGGTGTTAAATCGGGCGGTCGGGATGGCCACAGACGTGTAGCACCACGAACAATCCATTTCTGGGGAAAATGTTCATTTAAATCTGTAGTAACTGCGTTGGTGAAAGTTGGAGGCGCGCCGTCACGTTGTAAATTTATTTGCAATCGCGTAGCAAGCGGAACATCTTCGAGCAAACGAGGCATTTCTGCTTGAAGGAATTGTACGTAGGCCTCGCCAGTTAGATGTCCTGGAAAAATGAATGGTCCAATAAAGTGTGTGTTGATTATACCACACCAACATTTATGCTAAATCGCTGCTGGAAATTGCGTTTCACCGTTGCATGTGGATTTGCTTCAGACCATACGTGCTCGTTATGTAAATTGTTTATACCACCGCGAGTAAACTGTGCCTCATCAGCAATTAAAGTGAATTTGTGTAACCGCCGATTAATATTTAACCAGTAGCACAACTCCAAGCCAAGGTCAGGATCTTCCGTACGTAAATGAAGCACTTTTAGGTTATGGTAAGGATACAGATTATTGTACGTCAATGTACGCCATACTTTAGATTGTGAAATCTCTAATCGTTGAGAGATACGTCGTGTACTGGTACCCGGGCTACGTTGAACAGCATCCATAATAACCTCAACATCATCTTCACGCATCGAGTGCTTGTACTGAATATGAACGCTAGGTAGAGAACGTGTCTTCCGTAACATTCGAAATACTCCGCTAATGGTTCGTGCATTCGCAATCATCGGAGCTGGATAACGTACGCGATATTCGTTAACTGCAGCTGTAGCATTACCATCACATTTGCTATAAATAAATGCAATATCGGCGTATTCCTCTGTCGTAAATTTGAAAGGCATCCATATTTCATAAGTAATCTACAAATTGCAACAGGTACCAAGTGGTTTCACTTAAATACACTGTTGTTATTATGTGGTTTCACTGAAAACTACAGAAAATTAACGCGTTTCAAGGTTAGGAAACGACTGAAACAACTCACTAACGTTTGCCAACAATGAAATAAACGTTTCTAAATTCTTAATGAATTCTCTGGATGTCCTGGAAAACTACTGCAGATACACGTTTGGGACATGTTTTATTGGACTCACCAGACCAATAACAACAAAATAAATGGAAATCGTGCTTTACTTTAACCTCGTACAGTTTTTCGATGGCTTCATATTAGCGAAGTTGCTAAATTTCAAGCAAAATCTTTTATTTGACGAAACTCCGTAACTAAACATTTGCGGACCTATGATTATATGAACTTTTTTTCTTTTGTTTCACTTATAGAATAACATATAAAAATATTTTCATATCTTCGTGAATTACCCTGTATATATTAAGCTCTCAAACACATTTTTTTACTTCAAAGCAATTCATTCTCGCAAGTTAAATTTACCCTCTTTAAGCCAAAATAGGATAGGATTCTGTATCATTGCAGTGATGGTCAGTTGTTGATACAGTGTAGACAACATTTTTCTAAAAGCTGTGTCTGTTCTTGGGTGGCTCCGTAAACTTTCCTGGCGTAGTAACTGGTTGTATTCATGACGGGTCTCCAGCCAGAACATCTCGTCATCTGGATACAATTCTGTTCTTAATGAATGTCTTGTTTTTTCGCATCTTAAAAGTTCTCCTCTATGGTGTAAGCTGAAAAACATCACGTATTGTGCATTGCTTGAAGCATATGTGCAGAAAAAGTGGTGTAAGGGAGAGTAGTGAACCAAGAAGATGGTATACCTAGGAACACATAATGCTCTTTGGTAGGTACTTCAACCTAGTCACGAAGGAATACACACTAGAAACTACCATAAGTGGTTTCCAACATTTTTTTACAGATTTTATTTCTGTTAGAAATGAGGTTGTGTTTTGTTCAGATTTTGTAAATATTTCGAGTTCTACCCGTTTAACTGCTGTGTGATGTAGTAAAGGCATTTGGAATATGTTTTAAATTATCCAGTTACAGGATTTTGTTGTGAGTAAAATGCTATACATTTTTTGAATTATTTGTATGAAATGTGGACAGTGAAGCCATACTTCATCGGTCGTGTACCGTGTTGTACTTTGAAACAGAAGGTAGCGTTTAGCATGGAACATGTGGTACTTGTTAATGAACTGAGCTTCTTTAATGTCTCAGAAACTTTACCTGTCTCGAAAATGAAAATGTGTGCTAGTGTCCAACAGTTAGTATTTCAAAATGTACTTAAACTTGTAAATGGTTTTTAATAAAACTGCACTTCCGCTCAATTTGATATCACTTACTAATAACACGTGTGTAGCAGAATAATAATGTTACAAATAGGCGATTAAATATAGTATTGACAAATTTTCTCGTTTTCGAGGCTTTTAAATTTCAACAGAATATTTGTACCTAGGTACATGACCATGTTGAATCTTGGAAAATATTGCCACATTTAGAAAAACCTTAATTTTCGGCATCTATTTATGTAATTTCAGAAAAACGCTGCTGCACGTGAGAAGTGAACCAAGGTACAACACTCTCTCATATTCCATAAGAAAACATTATGCGGCAGATACAAAATATAATAAAGTGATTTTGCATAATAAGAGACTTCTTTTTTAGGTTGTACCGTAAGGAGGTCGCACTTGGAAAAACTGGAATTTGCGGAGATTAATTCTGGCTGCAATGGGCAGGGAGGGCCTTTTCGCAGTCCTGTACGCTGCCTCGGCAGTCTTGTCCGTCGTGACGGTCGCTGCATCCACCACCGTGTGGCTCCACTGGAGTGAGATCCTGGACAACTGCGCCTCCAGATACTGCGGCTGCATACTTAATGGGGAAAGTTCACCCATCATGTTCAGTGGCGGAGAAATCCAGCTGTGCCATTTTGTGTCATTTGCGCCGCTGCCTGTTTTTGCAATAGCTCTGATTTTGAGCTGTTACTACGGCTATCAGGCCTGCATGTACAAGAAAGTAACCAGAAGGACTTCTAAAAGAAGGTATCATGTTTTTCACCCTTACCATTGTTATTTACTTCGTTATAAATGAATGGAGAGAACCTATATTATGCTACCTGTCTCTAACATTGTGACTCACACTCTCAAATTATTAGTGACCTTAACTGTCATTCATGAAACATCCTCATGACAACAAATTGTTATCAGACATTTATGTTCAGTCATACATCACTATTGGGCAGTAGTAAATCTGACTTGCAATATACAGGGTGTTTCACAATTCATAGTACAAACTGTTAGAGGTTGTAGAGAGGACTTGGTAGATCAAGTTTTACATAGGAACCCATGTGTGAGAACGTTATCCAACGACGTTACAGAGAGACGAAGTTACAGGCGCCTGTAAAGGTTATGTATATACAGGGTGATTCCCTGACGATCTTACAAGACTTGCAAGGATGGCGGAGGCGGATAAACATATCAATTTGAGGTAAGGTCCTTTGTCCGGAAACCGTCGAGTCGAAAGTACAAGCGAAAATCATTCGATACCTCTCAAAGTGGCACTGAAGTTGGTAAAAATGTAGGGTATGGAACTTTCACAGGTGCCAGTATGGAGCAAGACAAGAAAAAATGCACTCTAAAAAGCATCGTGAGGAGCTGTAAGTACTTGTTCAGCTTCTCTAGAATGAAACACATCTCCACTATAGAACAAGTGCTCATAGGCCCTCAGGTGTGTATTTTGGAGCCCGTGTTTACTAGACGAAATTTGTAACATCTTCACGAAATCACCCCGTGGCGCTCTGTAGCGTCTTTGGATGACGTTTGCGGAGGTGGGTTCCTACGTACAATTTGGTCTACCAAGTCCCCTCTACAACCTCAAGAAGTGTGAAACATGTATTGCGAAACAATCTGTAAATCAATATGTTTCAGTCCTGCATAGCTCTGTGTGAAATTGTTATTGTGGCTTCCAAGTTAAACTAAAATCATTAAAAAAATAAAATCTTGCTTTGAGTTATTCTAGTGCCAGCAGTCGATATTTGATAGAGAAGTTAATATTCTGCAATTCGAGTTATTGAATGACTAAAGATTTGTAAAGAATTTTGACTTCAGCAGACTTCACATAAAACACACTGTTAATCTTTATTAGTCGCCTTATTTTAAAGAATTTGACAAATGCAAATTGTTATTTGATTGTTCATAACATAACCTTTCATTGAACTGCACGGAGAAATAGTACTGCAACTCTCGCTTCAGATAACGGCAATCAGATCAGGGTACAGTTCATTTAAAACTGAGGTATTAACGACTTACGTGAGTAATGGATGATGCCTACTGGGATAGGCTCTAAGTTATAAAAAAAACACGCTGCAGTACCAACAAAGATTTTGTATGCAGTTGAATGCACGCTTCGCTCCAAAATGAGAACGAGAGACCCGACTGTATAACATGCAAAATACTTAGCTGCGATTTTCCACTTGTTCATTGTCAGGTTTAATTGTTCACTGCACAGCACAGAACACCAGGAGCTGCATCTGTAGCACCATGTGAATATTTTGACAGGAAGAAGCAGCTCCTCCAGTCTTATTTGTAAGGCTATGTTCCGTACGCGAGATTATCGCAATCTGTGTAGGTGAATATCACTATCACAAGACTTCCGTGATCTCAATGCACAAAACTTCAGCCTGCGTGTATTTGTGCTCACAGAATTCGAAAAGGAGTCGCTTGATTGAGTTGAAATTTTGACAAAACGTTGCATTCGAATAAACGCGTGGTCTTATTTATTTTTTAAATGTATGTTGTTGTTGTGGTTTTCAGTCCAGAGACTGGTTTGATGCAGCTCTCCATGCTACTCCATCCTGTGCAAGCTTCTTCATCTCCCAGTACCTACTGCAACCTACATCCTTCTAAATCTGTTTAATGTATTCATCTCTTGGTCTCCCTCTGCGATTTTTACCCTCCGCGCTGCTCTCCAATACTAAGTTGGTGATCCCTTAATGCCTCAAAATATGTCCTACCAACCGATCCCTTCTTCTAGTCAAGTTGTGCCACAGATTTTTCTTCTCCCCAAAACTATTCAATACCTCCTCATTAGTTATGTCATCTAGCCATCTAACCCTCAGCATTCTTCTGTAGCACCACATTTCGAAAGCTTCTATTCTCTTCTTGTCTAAACTATTTATCGTCCACGTTTCACTTCCATACATGGCTACACTCCATACAAATACTTTCAGAAACGACTTCCTGACACTTAAATCTATACTCGATGTCAACAAATTTCTCTTCTTTAGAAAAGATTTCCTTGTCATTGCCAGTCTACATTTTATATCCTCTCTACTTCGACCATCATCAGTTATTTTGCTCCACAAATAGCAAAACTCCTTTACTACTTTAAGCGTCTCATTTCCTAATCTAATACCCTCAGCATCACCCGATTTAATTTTACTACATTCCATTATCCTCGTTTTGTTTTTGTTGATGTTCATCTTATATCCTCCTTTCATGACATTGTCCATCCCATTCTACTGCTCTTCCAGGTCCTTTGCTGTCTCTGACAGAATTACAATGTCATCAACGAACCTCAAAGATTTTGTTTCTTCTCCATGGGTTTTAATTCCTACTCCGAATTTTCTTTTGTTTCCTTTATTGCTTGCTGAATATACGGATTGAATAACATCGGGGAGAGGCTACAACCCTGTCTCGCTCCCTTCCCAACCACTGCTTCCCTTTCATGTCCCTCGACTCTTATAACTGCCATCTGGTTTCTGTACAAATTGTAAATAGCCTTTCGCTCCCTATATTTTACCCCTGCCACCTTTAGAATTTGAAAGAGAGTATTCCAGTCAACATTGTCAAAAGCTTTCTCTAAGTCTACAAATGCTAGAAACGTAGGTTTGCCTTTCCTGAATCTAGCTTCTAAGATAAGTCGTAGCGTCAGTATTGCCTCACGTGTTCTAACATTTCTATGGAATTCAAACTGATCTTCCCCGAGGTCGGCTTGTACCAGTTTTTCCATTTGTCTCTAAAGAATTTGTGTTAGTATTTTGCAGCCGTGAGTTATTAAACTGATAGTTCGGTAATTTTCACACCTGTCAACACCTGCTTTCTTTGGGATAGGAATTATTATATTCGTCTTGAAGTCTGAGGGTATTTCGCCTGTCTCATACATCTTGCTCACCAGATGGTAGAGTTTTGTCAGGCCTGGCTCTCCCAAGGCTATCAGTAGTTTTAAGTAAATATAAATATATATGTACTATATAAAAGGGATACATGTTACCATATATATCAAAAAGTTCTTGACTGATTAACTTCAAATTTTAAACGATGCGCTACTAAGTGTTCTTACAGACAGAGACTATATATTTTTTTGAACAACAGTGTACAGATTGTGTGTTTAAACTGACTGCAAGGAAGAAAATGCTCTGCTGTAAAAACGTACAGTTTCGTTTCCTTTGGCACATACAGTTTTAACTGCGATAGCGCGACATTTAAATCATTTGACAAATTGTTTCTCGTGTACACATTTTCTTTCCCACTATGTAAATTTGTAACATAAATTGTATACACAACAATATTCTGCTTCGTTTTCTTCCGCACAGCCGATTTTCACAGAAAACGGGAAAGCTGTGTTTCCGGCTCATCAGCTTATAATTGGAATACTACTACAGAATTTGAATTTCCCAGAAGAATAACCAAGGCTTACAGTCAGGGGGCGAATTTGCGGGGTGGGGGGGGGGGGTGGGGGGGTAGGGGAAGAGGAAGAGGACAAGGACGCATCGGTGCAAGGAAAAGGAGACAGAAGAAGAAGGAGATTGGCAGAGAGGGAAGGGGTAGGAGGAGATGGAGAGGGGGAGGGAGAAAATGGATAGGAACTGAGGGAAAGAAGGAGATTACGATGTATAGCCAATTGGAATACACTTCAGAAACGTGCGCTTTCTCTTTTCTTCCTTTTCAGTGTAACCAGACGGAGCCACAGCAAGGCGTGGCCGAGTACAGCTAGTATATTTGTAAAACGAGAGACAGTACGTTTTTATGTAAATATTTTTAGTTATTTTCATATTTATTTAAAATGTTAGCACTGTCATGAACACAGCAACAAGTACGGTATATCCTGTGTTGTAGTGGACGAATTATCAAAGGATTCTGGGGCTGCAACCACATGCGTTGGAGGGAGGGAGGGGAATCGGATGCGCGCGCACCTCCACCGGCCGATCAATAAGTGGGGCCACCTGTCGCCGACGGCTACAAGCGCTGCCCTTACTTCTAGAACCAAATCATAATTCGATACTCAGCATCGAAGGAAAATTACTTCTATCGGCTCGATTGTACGTGCGTATTCGAGGAGTAAACAAGTGTCTGTTTGTGTCTATGGGCGGGGTGGGTGGCGGGGATCTACTGCCTTACATTCCCCGCTCTTCCCCTTCGTTCGCCGGCCTGCTCATCTATTCGTCGGCCACATTGTCCTCTTG
This sequence comes from Schistocerca piceifrons, assembly GCF_021461385.2. NCBI lineage: Eukaryota > Metazoa > Arthropoda > Insecta > Orthoptera > Acrididae > Schistocerca > Schistocerca piceifrons. Next base: position 1,219,384,987 of record NC_060138.1, read on the forward strand.
TCAAAAATTTGTTAGCTTTTATTGTGTTACAGCGATTCCAAAATCTTAAGTTTGGACATATTTTACCAAAATCAACGACACCGGGACGAAGAGCAACAAATGTTTTAAAACTGAAATTTTGTGGCGATACCGTACGTCCAATTTATTGAAATAATGCTAGTAACAGTACTTAGTTCGTAAAATTGAACGCAGGTGATCAACTACACAACTCCCCCCCCCCCCACCTCCTCCCTCCACCCGCGTGGTCCCCTGTTATAAACATTTGTGACAAAACTTTTTTAATTTTTTTTTAAATTTTTTTTTTTACAAATACTGTTCTGAGATTCAAATTTTACAGTACAGTTGCTCACAATCGCACCAATGAAACCATAAGACTTCAGAAAGAAATTTTCACTCTGCAACGGAGTGTGCGCTGATATGAAACTTCCAGGCAGATTAAAACTGTGTGCCAGACCGACACTCGAACTCGGGACCTTTGCCTGCAGGAGACCTTGGAGAACTTCTGTGGAGTTTGGAAGGTAGGAGACGAGGTACTGGCGGAATGAAGGCTGTGGGGAAGGGACGTGAGTCTAGCTTGGGTAGCTCAGATGGTAGAGCAGATGGCCTCGAAAGGCAAAGGTCTCGAGTTCGAGTCTTGGGTATACTACTCGCGCGCGCGCACACACACTCACACACACACAAACAAACAACACCTCGCCCCATGCCCCTCCTCATCGCATAACGCTGGTTTCACGTTCACTCGTACTGATGCAGCAGCTAATTATAGTTACGTTCTAATTTAATACACGTCTGCTATTTTAAATGTTCGGTACCGACTTGTTCCAGAGAGTTAAAAAGAATTTCTGTAAGGTATTGGAACACCGTTCCGGCTGAAATTAAGCGCTGGCCAGTACTCACGGAATGGTTTTGCTGTCGATTTGCAATATAAAAAAGTTAGATCTGCAACATAGATTATGACTGATAGTAGGAATGAGTGTTAAAATTAACAGAGAATATTGTGGTTTGTATTGCACTAATTTTTCTGACGAGCATAAAAAAGCTAATTTTCAGAGTACTTCTTAGAGCCGTGATCCTCAATATTTGTTACTTTAGAGCCAATAGTGACATAGTGGTGTGTCACCTCGGGCCGTATATGTGCCGAAATTATTAATTAGTAAGTAACCTACATAAATTAGTACCGTATGTGCCCCGAATAGACTAGTTATACTGAGGGCGCGACAGGTTGCCGAGTCCCAAGTACGCATTGTTAAATGTCGGCACCATTTGGAAAACTTCCTATTGATTGTTCTATGTTTCAGATTGCTGCAACCCTAAAGTTGTGGCAGTGTAACTACCTGGCGAAGTGTTGTTTTTTTCTATGTGAGCGGATAACCAACTGATTAATAACAGCAATTGTACTTACGCAACATGGGAAATGCTTAATAGATGTTTTGAATGTCATTTTCTTCTACTCATAGCGTTCTACATGGTGGTTGTCATTAAAGTGCAACTACTCACGCAGGTCCAGATGGAAAGTAATGATCGTGTGCCAGCGAAACTTAATTGATACGCTAACACGTTAACGCGAAATCGATTCACGCTGGAAAAGAATTTGGTTCAAATTTTCGCAACCAGGTGCAAATCTGGCGCTGTACAGTATCTCGTCGACGTCTCTGGTGCTCATACTGAACAAAATGTCTGTGTGGTCGTTGATAATAGAATCAACATTATACCTTTCAAACTTGTTTGACCTTTTCTGCGCACCTTCTTTCGTCATCCATTAGATATGAAAACATTTCTACACATCTTTCTTGGATTCACAGGGCCAGATTTGCACCTGCTGAACAAAATCGGAACTATTTGTTCCACCGTAAATCAGTTTCACAATAACGTATTGGAATATCTACCAAATTTCGCTGCCATACGATAATTACAGCCCACAGTGGACATTGTGAGTGGCTGCATTTTAGTTATATCGACCTGGTATTACGAGTACAACAGCGTTGATTAATTTTATGTCCCTTGCTACAAATAAGTACAGCATTTGAAGATAACCGTCTCTATAACGCAGATTCACGGAACTACTTTACTTCCGCGTCAAAATTTATACTTTTGAATGTTGGGCTTCATAAGCTTCCCTTTCTGTGCAGCGACCGTGGAATATAAAACTATAAAGATTGTAGTAACCAGCGACTGGTTGCTAAATTCTTTATAATTTTAAAATTTATACTGTAGCAGCTGATCAGAACGAGTCTCGCACACCTATGAGTTGTCAGGAGCGGAAGACAGACTAGGACACACTCCCCCTACCACAACCTCTAAATCATCAGTGATCTGCTCCATTAAGTAAGCGACCAACTTTACTTAGCTCACTACCGAAGTCACTAGCGTCAATTAAAACTAATCACGTCTTAAAATTTTACGGTCTCTGTAAGAATTTTTTTTGTTACTGAGCAGGAAAATTACACTCTTAAGAAGCTCTTAAAGTTTGTCGGTGGTTTTGTATTTGGCTGTTAGTTGCTAGACGGAAATGCAGTTGAGATCTGCAGGCCGTACGAATAGTCGATTCGGGCAGCATGCGGGCCGCAGTCCTCAGTTTGACGACGACTGTTTTAGGGTGATCGGAAATATCGATGTATAAATAAAATATAAAAATACAGAAAATTTTGGGAGCATAGCTTGATTCGTTCATAAATATCTGCTGAAATACACTAAAGTGCCAAAGAAACTGGTACACCTGCCTAATATCGCATAGGGCCCCCACGAGCACGTAGAACGACGTGGCATGGACTCGACTATGTCTGAAGTAGTGCGGGAGGGAACTGACATCACGAATTTTACAGGGCTGTCCATAAATACGTAAGAGTACAAGTGTGTGGAGATCTCTTCTAAACAGCACGTTGAAAGGCATCCCAGATGTGCTCAATAAAGTTCATGTCTGGGAAGTTTGGTGGCCAGCGGAAGTGTTTAAACTTAGAAGAGTGTTCTGGAGAGACTCTGTAGCAATTCTTGACGTGTGCGGTGTCGCATTGTCCTGCTGGAATTGTCCAAGTCCGTCGGAATGCACAATGGACATTAATGGATGCAGGTGACCAGACAGGATGCTTACGTACTTGTCACCTGTCAGAGTCGTATCTAGACGTATCATGGGTCCCATATCACTCCAACTGCACACGCCCCACACCATTACAGAGCCTCCAGCAGTACGAACAGTTCCCTGCTGACATGCAGGGTCCATGGATTCATGACGGTGTCCCGATACCCGTACACGTTCATCCGCTTGATGCAATTTGAAACGAGACTCGTCCAACCAGGCAACGTGTTTCCAGTCATCAACAGTCCAATGTCGGTGTTGACGGGCCCAGGCGAAGCGTAAAGCTTCGTATCGTGCAGTCATCAAGGGTACACGGGTGGGCCTTCGACACCGAAAGCTTATATCGATGATGTTTCGTTGAATGGTTCGCACGCTTACACTTGTTCATGGCCGAGCACTGAAATCTGCAGAAATTTACGGAAGGGTTGCACTTCCGTCACGTTGAACGATTCTCTTCAGTCGTCTTTTGTCTCGTTCTTGCAGGATCTTTTTCTGGGCGCAACGATGTCGGAGATTTGGTGTTTTACCAGGTTCCCGATATTCACGGTACACTTGTGAAATGGTCGTACGGGAAAATCCCGACTTGATCGCTACCTCAGAGATCTATGCCTCATCGCACGTGCGCCGATTATGTCACGTTCAAGCTCACTTAAATCTTGATAACCTGTCATCGTGGCAGCAGTAATGTAACAACTGTGCGAGACACTTGTTGTCTTATACAGGATGGTCCATTGATCGTGACCGGGCCAAATATCTCACGAAATAAACGTCAAACGAAAGAACTACAGAGAACGAAACCTGTCAAGCTTGAAGGGGGAAACCAGATGCCGCTATGGTTGGCCCGCTAGATTTGCGCTGCGTTTTCTAAAGTATAAACCCCTATTTTTTATTACATATTCGTGTAGTACGTAAAGAAATCTGAATGTTTTAGTTGGACCACTTTTTTCGCTTTGTGGTAGATGGCGCTGTAATAGTCACAAACATGTGGCTCACAATTTTAGACGAACAGTTGGTAATAGGTAGGTTTTTTTAAAATTAAAATGCAGAACGTAGGTACGTTTGAACATTTTATTTCGGTTGTTCCAGCGTGATACACGTACCTTTGTGAAATTATCATTTCTGAGAAGGTGATTGCCTGTAAACACCACAGTAATGCAATAAATGCTCAAAATGATGTCCGTCAACCTCAGTTCATTTGGCAATACGTGTAACGACACTCCTCTCAACAGCGAGTAGTTCGCCTTCCGTAATGTTCGTAGATGCATTGACAATGCGCTGACGCATATTGTTAGGAGTTGTCGGTGGATCACGATAGCAAATATCCTTCAACTTTCCCCACAGAAAGAAACCCGGGGACGTCAGATCCGGCGAACGTGCGGGCCAATCCACCTGTCATGAAATATGCTATTCAATACCGTCTCAACCGCACGCGAGATATGTGCCGGACATCCATCATGTTGGAAGTACATAGCCATTCTGTCATGCAGTGAAACATCTTGTAGTAACATCGGTAGAACATTACGTAGGAAATCAGCATACATTGCACCATTTAGATTGCCATCGATAAAATGGGGGCCAATTATCCTTCCTCCCATAATGCCGCACCATTCATTAACCCGCCAAGGTCGCTGATGTTCCACTTGTCGCAGCCAATGTGGATTTTTCCGTTGCCCAATAGTCCATATTATGCCGGTTTACGTTACCGCTATTGGTGAATGACGCTTCGTCGCTAAATAGAACGTGTGCAAAAAATCTGTCATTGTCCCGTAATTTCTCTTGTGCCCAGTGGCATAGCTGTACACGACGTTCCAAGTCGTCGCCATGCAATTCATGGTGCATAGAAATATTGTACGGGTGCAATTGATGTTGATGTAACATTCTCAACACCGACGTTCTTGAGATTCCCGATTCTCGCGCAATTTGTCTGCTACTGTTGTACAGATTAGCCGTGACAGCAGCTAAAACACCTACTTCGGCATCATCATTTGTTGCAGGTCGTGGTTGACGTTTCACATGTGGCTGAACACTTCCTGTTTCCTTAAATAACATAACTATCCCGCGAACGGTCCGGACACTTGGATGATGTCGTCCAGGATACCGAGCAGCATATATTGCACACGCCCGTTGGGCATTTTGATCACCATAGCCATACATCAACACGATATCGAACTTTTCCGCAATTGGTAAAAGGTTCATTTTAACACGGGTAATGTATAACGAAGCAAATACCGTCCGCACTGGCGGAATGTTACGTGATACCACGTACTTATACGTTTGTGACTATTACAGCGCCATCTATCACAAAGCGAAAAAAGTGGGCCAACTAAAACATTCATATTTCTTTACGTACTACATGAATATGGAATAAAAATGGGGTTCCTATTTAAAAAGAAACTCAGTTGATATCCGTTTGACCTATGGCAGCGCCAACTATCGGGCCAATCATAGCGCCATCTGGTTTCCCCCCTTCGAGCTAGACAAGTTTCGTTCTTTGTAGTTTTTTCGTTTGATACTTATTTCGTGAGATATTTGGCCCGGTCACTGTGAATGGACCACCCTGTAGACGTTGCTGGCCGCAGCGCCTTATTCTGCCCGTTTACATCTCTCTGTTTTGAATCCGCATGCCTATACCAGTTTCTTTGGCGCTTCAGTGTACTTTATACAGTTTAAAAATGAACAGAAGTTCAAATGTTGCCGGAATCTGGAAGGTATTGTATATATCGTGTATTGATAAAAAGGTTCCGTTACACCTTCTTTCCTTATAGTGAGTGTAGGAAAGGCAAGTGGTGGTGCGATCCTGTGGTGCGCCAAGACGTTAAGAAGATACCGTTCAATCAACAAGCATTTCTTTTGGAGAGTTTTACAATCTCCCTGCGTTCTTCTGAGTGCGGCCTTGCAGCGGTCGTGCTGTGCGCGTGTTGCACAGAGGCGCGGGGTAGGTAGGGCACCAGTGTTCGGCGAGCCGTCAGCTGGAGCGGCCCCTCGCGTTGTCTGGGGTCAGTGCTGCAGCCGGGGCGTCTCTGCAGCCTGTTGCATCTGTGCACGACTGTCGGAGCCTCGGAGCTCCAGCTGAGTGTAGCTGCGCTCAGGTTCGGCCCAGCGACTCTGCATGCTCGTGTTGTCTGTTGTGGCGGCGTGTAGGCGGAAGACCCTACACCGACCCGGCGGACAGCGTTAGACGCAGTCCCAGCGTGCAGCCAGTAAGGCAGAACTCTCACTGCTCAGGAAAGCTGGCACAGACGGCCTGCTCCCAAGCTGAGCAGCTCGCAGACGGGCAAACCGGTTCTCCATTCACGGAAGTCGCTCTGGCCGTCATCTTCAGTTAAAGTGCGCGTCATTTATGTTGGCGGCCGAGTTTAGGTTCGTTCTGCGCATCTGACGTCACAAAACACAGTCAGCCAATGAACAGAGAACGACGTTGCCAGATCTCGACTGCAGTGCATAGCATGGACGAGTGTCTTCAGTATTAGAAACGTTCAGTCATAAATAAAGTAATAGAACAAAAGCAATGTCTTGATAGCAGACTTTCTTTTATAGAAAGTTTGGAAAAAGCGTTCTTTATACCAATTGCTTCATATTCTATTAATTAATTAAACCAAACAAGCAATAAGACTCCTAATTCAGGCGACAGGAAGGAAAGGTGTTTGTATCAATCTCACGAACCGCTTTTTCGCACTAAAGAAGAGCGGTAATTGTTTATTTCCTATTGTACTTCGACGAAGCGTGAGTAATTCATAGTCATACCAAAAGTGTTTGTCAGTATTTTGCGTAACGTGTTAGACTCCTCACTGTGCTCTGTAGGCAGACGATCTGCGTTAGCGTAATGGTTAAGGTGTTCCACTTCTATGTGAAAGGTTATGAGTTCAAACCTTGTGCAGAACTTAAACTTTTAATTATTTAAAAACAATGTCGAAGTGCCTTACTTCATGAATTATATTCGTTTGAATGCAATTTTTTGAAATTTCTAGTGCTTTGTCTCTTCATTAACCCTTTCGCTGCTGCAGACACGTGCTCCCCGCATTCCGCGCTGTGCGCAATTTTGTCGTCACTGCACTGCTCGCCTGTGCAGACACATGGTGTTCCCACTGCTTTGACACACTTATCATTCGATTTCACAAAAACTATTTGGCCCAAAAATTTGATTTTTACACGTCTTCTTGACTGATGCCTTCCCCCCGTAAATGACTTAATTTTGTTTCGATGTTCAACGCAGTTATTATGCAGCATTAAATATAGTAAAACACTGCACGAAATTTTGAAGAGTTTGCAGAGGTAGAAGTCCATAGCGTATACTTTCCGTATGGTCGATTTTAGTTGCCACAATCTTGAGAATGAAATGTGGACAAGATACCCAAATTTCATATAAAATTTACTGTATAACAATATCTCATTTAATTTAAGTACCGCATAGGTGTCGTATGTAATATTGAGAAATATTCCGTCTTTCGCGACTGGACAGGAATGCAGCTCACAAAGATGTACTGCCCTCCACAGCCGAAAATCTGTAGACTCGTAGCAGTAAACTCCAATCTGGTGGCAGTTGGTAAAACTTCGTCGTACTCGCTCGGTCCACCTGCAACTATTAGAGCTGGCCTTTGCTTGGTATCAGTGATGCAGAGGAAGTGGCCAGATCGAGAGTGATTGGAAGGAAGGGAGTTGAGGGGAGTGCGATATGATGCTCCTTTACTGGTGACCAAATGTGCTCCCGTTTTCTGAGCCCGTCAGCGTTCTTGGCTGGTCCAATGTTCAGTTTCGGAGCTTTACGGCGTTCTTTTATTGAAAGTTCGCAGCCTGAAAGGCGTTCTTGCGTTGTCCATACTTGTAATTACTACATAGCGTTCTTTCTGCACTGCACTGTTGCCAAGGTGCTGAATTACGTGTGTTCCTGATGCTCTCTTTCCCATAGTCTGAGGCAGAGAGCTCCCTGCTCATTTGTACTGCAGCTCTTCCAAGTCCTGACTCTGATTACGCAGACTTTGTGTATTCGACGTCCCTGCTCCACTTAGTGTTGTCCCGTCGGTTTCAACAACATTTTATTCCTCACTTAATTAATATTCTGCTGCGCAACAACGTTTATTCAACATGGTTCAATAAGGTGTCTGTGCAACTTAAGTTTACTTTTAGAAACTCTGAAAATTAGGTTCAGGAGTTAGTCTATCATTAGAAGGGGTGCGCAGCCATTCTAGCACACGAATTAAAGCAACAGCTCATTATACCTATAGTTGGTACAGTCATTACAATTTTCGAAACTATTACTTCCTTTTCTTTCTTTTAGAGTGAGAATCTGTCAATTTAATTCTCGTTATTTACATAGATACTACGAAAAATAAACTATAGAAACCTCCAATTTGTACTAATGACAAAGCTATAAGACCGTCATTGCTGTCTGTCGTTGAACACACAAATCTTCAAAACTAATAGAGGAACTTTCATGGGGTTTTCGCAGGTAACTTTGAGCATAAGTTTGGACACCATACAGGCTTTAGTTCATTAATATCGGATCACGAAAAGAAAATATTCATACATATCATGAAGTATAGCGACCCGGATGCCTCCTACAGGCGAATTTGGCCGCCGAGACATCAACGTCAGTCCACTATAATGCTCCTCAAAGCACTGTTCCGGCTGCGAGACATGGACATCTATCCTGCTGAGAGGTGACATCGCCGTCGGGAAAGACATCAGGCATGAAGGGATGCAGGTGGTTCCCAGCTGTCAGCGTGCCTTCGATTACTACCAAAGATCCCACGCAAGCGCAGGAGAATGTCTCTCATAGCGTAATACTGCTCCCCTAGCCTGCGTCCGTGGAGCGCTGCACGTTTCGAGCCGCCGTTGACGCACACGACGACGTTCGTGGAGACGTCCGTCCGCCTAGCGTAGCAAAAATGTGATTCACCCGAAGAGCCGACACGTTTCCATTCATCGACGATCGAATCACGACGGTCTCGTGTTCACTGTAATCGTATTTGACAATGTCGTTGGGCCAACAAGTGAAAACACGTAGGGATGGTCTGCTGTGGAGCTCCATGTTCAACAATGTACGATGAACGGTGTGCTCCGAAACACTTGTGCGTGCACCAGCGTTGTACTCTTTCGGCAGAGATGCTGCAGATCAGCATCTATCCTACTTTACGGAGACAAGCCTCCGAACCCCACAACATGTGATGAGCGCCTAGTGGTACTTTCACTGTCCTTCTACCTCATTCCGTAGATGTTCACGACAGTAGCAGGAGAACATTCGACCAGCTTTACCGTTTCCGAACTACTCATTCACAGGCTCTGCGTAATAAAGACCTGCCCTTTGTCAAAGTCGTTTATCTCAATGGATATCGCCATTTGCAGCCCGTTTCTTCGCTAGGGTGATCCCACCTTCCACGTCTGCTCCGCTTACGTACTTTTGTTACTGCGACACGTGCCCGTAACGCCACGAGGCGGTTTCCAGCGTCGCGGTGGGCGATGGTCATAATGTTTTGGCTTATGAGTGCATGTATGTATGTTTTTTTTTACATCTTCTCCGAAACCACAGGACTGATTTCAACCAAACGTACTGTCAACAGCTGTGGGGGGTAAGAACCACCTACCTTTCAAAAGGGAAAGGGAAAGGGTAAGGGTAAAAAAGAAATGTACACGTGAATACCCACATTTGATTCATCCAGGATTTGAGACCGAGAGGCACTTAGTGACTTGCGACAAACTTTACGCATAATTTCTAAGCTTTACGAAACTTTTTCTCGCTGTCAACCCTCTCCGTACTGTTGAAAGAAAACGATTCTATTGCTGAAACTTCCTGGCAGATTAAAACTGTGTGCCCGACCGAGACTCGAACTCGGGACCTTTGCCTTTCGCGGGCAAGTGCTCTACCATCTGAGCTACCGGAGCTACCTCACAGCTCACAGATACCCACCAGGTATAACGTTTTCATGTATTACTTCTTTACTGCAAATTGTATTCACGATAGAATTTAGACAGTGTCTACATACAGTACTGAATATATGTGCAAAATTATATCACTGTCTACATAATTCAGGCGATTGACATCATAAACACTAAGATGCGTCAAAACCTACCGCATCGTGCACGACTATTGAATGTGATACTGACTATTTGCAACAGATTTAGCACAAAGTATCCAAATATGCCGCTGAATGTACCTAAAAAATTACATAATTATGTTAACAGAATCTTCCGTCGGTTCTTGGTAGAACAACATTATAATAACAAATGAAAAGCACCAGTCTGCTTTTGTTCTACAATATTATTTTTATTGCTAACCGGTTTTCGGCTTACAAGGCCATCTTCAGGCATTTACTGAGTATTATCACCAAAGAAGTTAATGTTAGCAGACAACATTAGAAGAGAAGTAACACATCTAGAGTGAAGTAGAAACATACAGTGAGTAACATCTTTGCAATGAAATAATAAAAACTGAACAGTACATAAATAACAATGGAGTTGACAGGAAAATCTTTAGCACAAAATAAGAATAGAATGCCTACATGACAGTTTCTATTGATAAAGAAAACTATTGAAATAAGATAAAATTAGTACTAGGCAAGGCTGCATCAAGAGGTATGAAACATGGAGAGTGAAACACAACCAATTAAAAAAGAAGAGACAGTTGTCAATGTAAATACAGAATACACGAGGAACTTAAGCCATATCAATACGATAAACAGAAATTAATAAATGCAGGAAAATTGAGGTGTTTGAGGGAACCTACAGTTTGAGAGTGTGGTGGTACTGCATTTTAACATTAACATTATAATCAAAGCAGTGGCTGTATACCAGTTTACATTAAATAAATGAGCAAAGTAAAATATGAACAGTATTTGATGAGACAACTAGAAGGGGAGTTAAACATGGACAGTAATACAAGTACAAGTTAAAAGCAAACCCTTAACTATTGAAACTACAGCATATGTGGAATACAAAGACAACTGCAAGAAATAAAACAACTTAATGACTACAGGAAAATGCCTGAAGATGGCCTTGTAAGCCGAAAACCGGTTAGCAATAAAAATAATATTGTAGAACAAAAGCAAACTGGTGCTTTTCTTTTATTATTACATAATTATGCTGCACAGAGAGAGGGGGAGGAGGAATTGGGGAGAGAAAGAGAATCGGAGGGAATGAACGTAGAAACGAAAGAGGAGGAGGTAGACAGAGAGAGGGGCAGGAGGAGATGGATTGAGAATGTAGTTGGAGGAGGTGGACAGAGGGGAAAGGGCGAGACTGACAAATATAACTAAAATAAATATATACCCGAACTACGCCGAGTGCTCGGCTAGTAGTAAATAAGTGCGCTGGTTGTGTGAAGTATGTTCTAATTTTTGCGAAAAATTACAGCTCACTGTGAGAAAAACAAATTTCTCACGTTACACTTGAGAGTAATTAAAAAACAATGAGAAAAGACAGCAACAGAAAGATTCCTGCACCGACAATAGGTTACATTTCGTCTGCATATATACTTTAATGAAGACGTTTTTGTTTGGGAAAGAAGTCTCCAAAATTAACTTGCTTGTATTTTTTTTATAGACGCCCGAGTATAAGCTATCTCTTAATTATCTTTCAAATGTGACACTCCTTGCTATGCATTTTATTCTTTGTGGCAATTCATTGGACTGATGGCCATAGATGTTAAGTCCCATAGTGCTCAGAGCCATTGGCAATTCATTTTATCAGATGATCAGTGTGTTCTGAATATTTATCCCCATTTCGTGTTTCATGCTTAAGTTGTAAATTATTGACAATGATAGTTCACTCCTGAGAGACAGAGAGAGAGAGAGAGAGAGAGAGAGAGAGAGAGAGAGAGAGAGAGAGACAGAGTGGGGGGGGGGGGGGGGAGAGGACTCTTATAGGCACATAAGACCGAATACTGCAGAACGTACTTGTGTTCAACTGATAACAATGTCCCAGAATCTTTTAAAAACGCCAAAGCGAATAAAAAAAATATCTGAAACTAGTATGACGTAAGCCAGCTGGTTTACATTTCCTAACTCCATTTTGACAACTTTCGACCGTGTCTTTCACTTTAAATGTCATGAAAGCTTTAACCGTCAAGATGTCGTTATTCGACATTTAATTATAACAAATTATACCAAGAACGCGTTTCTGATAAATTTTCAATGTGGCGTTGCCTTGAAACGGCGGAATTTCGTAACACACAAGCTATAATACGAAAATAATCAAATACGAAAATTCCTTAACAACAAAAATGTTCAAATGTGTCTCAGTTCCCAAGGGACCAAACTGCTGAGTTCATCTGTCCCTAGACTTACACACTGCTTAAACTAACTTATGCTAAGAACAACACACACTCCCACATGCCCGCGGGAGGGCTCGAACCTCGGGTGAGACCGGCCGCGCAATCCGTGACATGGCGCCTCTAGCCGCTCGGGCTTTCCCCGCGGCTCCTTAACAACAAGATGACGTTCAAATAACTTACGGGAATGCAGCCAAGTGACGTCGTCCAAAACATTCGATAATTTGAACGACTTTTTATAACACCTGAATTCAATTAACACGAATATGCTTTTCACAATGGAGGTAGAAAGGGATGGGTGCCTTGCCTTCGTTGATGCGTTGGTCACGGGGAAGGTTGATGGAAATCTGGGACATAATGTTTGCAGGAGCCCTAGTCGCACTCACTTGTATCTACAGCCTGACAGTTTCACGATCGCCGGCCGGAGTGGTCGAGCGGTTCTAGGCGCTACAATCTGGAACCGCGCGACCACTGCGCTCGCAGGTTCGAATCCTACCTCGGGCGTGGATGTATGTGATGTCCTTAGGTTAGTTAGGTTTAAGTAGTTCTAAGTTCTAGGGGACTGATGACCTTAGAAATTAAGTCCCATAGTGCTTAGAGCCATTTGAACCATTTTTGAGTTTCACGATCCCGCTCGGCGTGAATGGGTACTCCCCATCCTGGTTCACGTCATTTCAGACTCTTGAGAGTTTGCCAACTCAGTTAAGTCCTCTTGAGGTCACCTTCCGCCGGAATGGATGTAATGAAATACAGATCAGACAGGCGCTGTGCTGTCGACCAACCGTGCGAAAGGTGAGTGGTGATCTTGGCTTGTGTAAGGCATGTTCCTTGCTGTTGTGGCATGTAATGTCTAGATTATCAGGACAATGGAGGAGCGGTGCACTGAGAACTAGTGTCAAATGGCTCTGAGCACTATGGGACTTAACTTCTAAGAGTCCCCTAGAACTTAGAACTACTTAAACCTAACTAACCTAAGGACATCACACAAATCAATGCCCGAGGCAGGATTCGAACCTGCGACCATAGTGGTAGCGCGGTTCCAGACTGTAGTGCCTAGAACCGCTCGGCCACCCCGGCCGGCAACTAGTGTCACACACACTTACAACAGCCTAGCAAATCGGCTGTTGCAGAACATTGTCTTGGCACCGGTCATTTTGTGGAACATAACTCGGAGATTCTGGCATGTACTTCCAGGACTGGGAAAGTGTTATGAAGGAAGCAATTGAAATTTAATTAGCAAATAACCTTGTAAATAGAGATGGAGTCTTTGCTTAAATTCTGCGTAGTATCCTGCTCCATCCTGTCTCAAAAAATAGAGGGACAGAATTAATGCTGTCTCGCCCGTTGTTTGGTAATTTTCACTATCAAATGGTTCTAAGCGTTATGGGACATAACATCTGAGGTCATCAGTCCTCTAGACTTAGAAACTACTTAAACCTAACTAACCTAAGGACATCACACACATCCATGCTCGAGGCAGGATTTTCGAACCTGCGACCGTAGCGGTCGCGCGGTTCCAGACTGAAGCGCCTAGAACCGCTCGGCCACAGAGTCCGGCAAGAAAACCACAGAGAGACTCAAGAAACAGGGAGAAGGCATTAAAAACAAGAAAACAGACTACCATGGCTGTCTGACCATGAGAATAAAAAAGGGGAAGCCAGCCACTCTGCAACACATTAAAACGTCCACCCTGAAAGCCCCTGGGTGGAGGACACAGACGGAAAAGGACAAGCGCTAAAACTTAGATCAAATGATAAAACCTAGCCTCACGAATAAAACGTAAAACTAAAGCTGCTGTAGAGGCATTGTACCCAACACCGAAGGTAGGGTGCTGTAAAAGTTAAAAGTCCGCCAGAGAGCGGCTAAAAGTGGGCAGACCAGCAAGAGCTGGACGATCGTCATTCGTAAGCCACAGCGATATTGAGGTGGGTCCTCGCGATGGAGGAGGTAACCATGCTTTAGCCACGTATGGCCAATGCAGAGCCGACAAAGGAGGACTGATTCCCTGCAAGAAGCCCGCTGGAAAGACTTCCACACATTCGCAGTCTCCTTAATGGCACGCTGTTTGTTGTGCGTACAGTCTGTATGTACACTAATGCTCATAAATTAAGGATAATTGCAGAATGTGGTGCCACACAACGTGGCACTACACAAAACTCGCGCTAATAGCATAGGCACGTAGGGAACACACACGACACGGATCTGTAAGTCCACGGTATTGGTGATAAGTTGAGAAAACCGTTCTGAAACATATGTGCTACAAAACGCCACTGTTTCCTGCGCATGTACCCCGACATCAGTATGCGATATGATCACCATGCACTCGTACACAGGCCGCACAATGGGTTGGTACTCCGGAACAGGTGGTCGAGCAGCTGCTGGGGTATAGCCTCCCATTCTCACAGAAGTGCCTGTCGGAGCTCCTGAAGTGTCGTAGGGGTTTGAAGACGTGCAGCGATATGTTGACTGAGAGCACTCCAGACGTGGTTGATGGGGTTTAAGTCTGGGGAGCAGGCAGGTCACTCCATTCGCCTGTTATCTTCTATTTCAAGGCACTCCCCCACGATGGCAGCTCGGTGGGGCCGTGCGTTATCATCCATCAGGAGGAAGGTGGGACCCACTGCACCCCTCAAAAGGCGGACATACTGGTGCAAAATGACCTCCCGATACACCTGACCTGTTACAGTTCCTCTGTCAAAGACATACAGTGGTGTACGTGCAGCAATCATAATCCCACCCCACACCATCAAACGATGACCTCCATACAGGTCCCTTTCAAGGATATTAAGGGGTTGGAATCTGAATCCTGGTTCACGCGAGATGAAAATCCGGCGAGAATCACTGTTGAGACTATACCTGGATTCGTCCATGAACATATCCTTGGACCATGTGCTGCGTTCTTGACACCAGGGGTCAGCGGAATGCACCTTGCAGGTCTCCGGGCGAATAAACCATGTCTGTTCAGTCGTCTGTAGACTGTGTGCCTGGAGACAACTGTTCCAGTGGCTGCAGTAAGGTCCCGAGAAAGGCTACCTGCAGTACTCCGTGGCCGTCTCCGGGCACTGATGGTGAGATATCGGTCTTCTTGTGGTGTTGTACACTGTGGACGTCCCGTACTGCAGCGCCTGGCCACGTTTCCTGTCTGCTGAAATCGTTGCCATAATCTTGAGATCACACTTTGTGGCACACGGAGGGCCCATGCTACGACCTGCTGTGTTTGACCAGCCTCCAGTCGCCCTGGTATTCTACCCCTCGTAACGTCATCAATATGTGTTCTTTGAGGCATTTTCAACGCACAGTCACCATTAGCACGTCTGCAAACCTCTGCACACTTACTCGCTGCACTGTACTCTGACAGGGACCAACACACCTCTGCGTATGTGAACTGCTGCCAGCGCCACCGTGCGACGACCGCAGGTCAAATGCACCCCATGGTCATACCCCGAAGTGATTTAAACCCGCAAACCACCCACCAGAGCGTTGTTTCACCATGTATCAGCATTATCCTTAATTTATGAGCATGAGTGAATCTACAGTGTAAACTAAGCACGATCAGTTTATCATTGACGTCACCGTCCCACTCACGGTGTGGTATGCTACTCTATCCTGTGCAAGCTTCTTCATCTCCCAGTACCTACTGCAACCTACATCCTTCTGAATCTGCTTAGTGTATTCATCTCTTGGTCTTCCTCTACGATTTTTACCCTCCACGCTGCCATCCAATACTAAATTGGTGATCCCTTGATGCCTCAGAATATGTCCTACCAACCGATCCCTTCATCTAGTCAAGTTGTGCCACAAACTCCTCTTCTCCCCAATCTTCTTCAACACCTCCTCATTATTTATGTGATCTACCCATCTAATCTTCTGCATTCTTCTGTAGCACGACATTTCAAAAGCTTCTATTCTCTTCTTGTCGAAACTATTTATCGTCCATGTTTCACTTCCATACATGGCTACACTCCATACAAATACTTTCAGAAACGACTTCCTGACACTTAAATCTATACTCGATGTTAACAAACTTCTCTTCTTCAGAAATGCTTTCCTTGCCATTGCCAGTCTACATTTTATAACCTCTCTACTTCGACCATCATCAGTTATTTTGCTCCCCAAATAGCAAAACTGCTTTACTACTTTAAGCGTCTCATTTCCTAATCTAATACCCTCAGCATCACCCGACTTAATTCGACTACATTCCATTACCCTCGTTTTGCTTTTGTTGATGTTCATCTTATATCGTCCTTTCAAGACACTATCCATTCCATTCAACTGCTCTTCGAAGTTCTTTGTTGTCTCTGACAAAATGACAATGTCATCGGCGAACCTCAAAGTTTTTATTTCTTCTCCATGGATTTTAATTCCTACTCCGAATTTTTCTTTTGTTTCCTTTACTGCTTGCTCAATATACAGATTGAATAACATCGAGGAGAGGCTACAACCCTATCTCACTCCCTTCCCAACCACTGCTTCCCTTTCATGCCTCTCAACTCTTATAAATGCCATTTGGTTTCTGTACAAATTGTAAATAGCCTTTCGCTCCCTATGTTTGACCCCTGCCACCTTCAGAATTTGAAAGAGAGTATTCCAGTCAACATTGTCAAAAGCTTTCTTTAAGTCTACAAATGCTAGAAACGTAGGTTTGCCTTTCCTTAATCTAGCTTCTAAGATACGTCGTAGGGTCAGTATTGCCTCACGTGTTCCACTATTTCTACGGAATCCAAACTGATCTTCCCCTAGGTCGGCTTCTACTAGTTTTTCCATTCGCCTGTGAAGAATTCGCGTTAGTATTCTGCAGCCGTGACTTATTAAACTGATAGTTCGGTAATTTTCACATCTGTCAACACCTGCTTTCTTTGGTATTGGAATTACTATATTCTTCTTGAAGTCTGAGGGTATTTCGCCTGTCTCATACATCTTGCTCACCAGATGGTTGAGTTTTGTCAGGACTGGCTCTCCCAAGGCCGTCAGTAGTTCTAATGGAATGTTGTCTACTCCCGGTGCCTTGTTTCGACTCAGGTCAAACTCTTCACGCAGTATCATATCTCCCACTTCACCTTCATCTACCTCCTCTTCCATATCCATAATATTGTCCTCAAGTACATCGCCCCTGTATAGACCTTCTGTATACTCCTTCCACCTTTCTGCTTTCCCTTCTTTGCTTAGAACTGGGTTTCTATCTGAGCTCTTAATATTCATACAAGTGGTTTTCTTTTCTCCAAAGGTCACTTTAATTTTCCTGTAGGCAGTAGAGATAAGCCTCTACATCCTTACATTTGTCCTCTAGCCATCCCTGCTTAGCCATTTTGCACTTCCTGTCGATATCATTTTTGAGACGTTTGTATTCATTTTTGCCTGCTTAGAGCACCTGAACTGCTTTGTTAGTATCGAAGATGGCTGATGCGCGATGACGTTTCCACAGGAGCGGCAGGAGTGTGGCAGTGGCGAGGTCGGCGGCGGAGGACCCGCAGGCCGGCGGCGGTCAGATGGCGCTCGCGTGGTGGCTGGTGCTGCTGGTGACGTCAGTCCTGTGCTGCCTGCTGTTGCTGGCGGCGGCCGCCGCGCTCACCGCCGGCTACCACGCCTCGTGCTCGCAGTACCGAGAGACGGCGGTGCGCGAGCTGGGCGCTGTGGGGGACGCCGCCGCCGCCGTCTACGACCGCCTCAGCTGCGGCGCCATCTTCGACATCATGGACTTCGTGGAGCCCCACACGCGGCCCTTCCTCGCCAAGGTGGGACAGGAGGACTACTACCCGCTGTCGGAGCAGAGGGACCGCTACCGCGGGGACCCTGTAGACACCGGCGGCGCGCTCGTGGCCGCCATCGTCAGCTCGTGGCTCAACTCTGTGGTCTGGCTGGTGCTGGTCGCGGCCGACGTGAAGCTCTACGGACGCTGCAAGTGCTGCTAGGCTCCGGTCACTTACTGATCGATCATCGACTGAGCGCTCGAGGGCTATTTTTTATAATGCACTATTCCAATATCGGCATTTTGCCATTTTGAAGTGGTCACGTTTGATAGCAACTGACACTGTCGAAGGACCACGCAGTGACATGCGCAATAGTTCGATGTTATCTATAATAAAAGATGCCAGAGACAGTAACGGTGTTTGTAGCCGACGTCAAATTTATATTGTATGTAGTGTCGCTCTCGATAATGGAAAGTTGTGATTCCAGTTTTCAAAACCCTGATGACATCCAAACACACCATCTCGGATGCCATTTACAACCGTATCTCACTCCCAAATCTCTATTACGACGGTCCCATTCTTCCTCCACGTACTCTTTCGTTGCTCCAAGAATCCCACGACTTCCCTCCACGCAAAAATCAAAAAGGTATATCATCTGCTGTCTTTCCCTCCCTCCTCCGGCTCATCGCGTCAGAAATAGTCCACCAATCATCATTACTCTTACAAATGGGGGAATGGCTAAGCGGACCAATCCAGAAATATATAGCACCACTTGTGAGAACTCTGAAACACCGCACCAGGTCCATCAAAAAAATGCGTATGCGAGGGCTCCCTCAAACAGCACAGCAGGTTTTGCTTTTAAGGTGAAAACGCAGGCCATTATCCCTTTTCTCTGGCAAAAACTGCTTTGGTCCGTGGGCGGTCGACCGGCCGGCGCAGCTGCGAGCTAACTCACCCTCCTACGGACTTTCCAGCGGGATGGTTGCCTCTGCTGAACAAACACTCCTGTGGCCATCGTGTCTTGAATTTTTGTGTACGCCGGCCTCGACTTTTTAATCTCGGTGTACACTTGCGATTTATTTATTATTGCATATCGATTAAATGGATATATGTAAAATTGACTCTACCCTATCGAGTTTGGGCTTGAATGAAACATCTTGATATGCACAATACAGTGGTGAGGTCTATGGAGGTCAGGAGACCACGCCACCTTACTCCCCGAACGTAACTCCTGCAATATGCTGATGGCACTGCCTACCTAACCACTCATCATACCCTTCAACTCTCTCATGTCTCCCTCCACCGGCCCTGAACCTCCTAGTTGACTGATGTAATACGTGGAAACTTCAACTAAACCGGCAGAAAAGGCAGGCCACCATCTCGGGTCACACCACTCGACGTTTCCATCTTCCAGATTTCCATCGTTCCATCTACAACCAACTCATCCCTTTGACTAACACAGAAAAGTATGTAAGGACTAACTCTCGCCATAAACTAATATGCAAACCACCTCTCCTTACCATCCACCACAAAGCCCAAAATCGACTAAAACTACTATCAGGCTGCATTTGGGGCCTACATCCTTCTACCACTATCATCACCTACAAATCCCTCATCCACATCATCCTAACCTACGCTAATGTTGCCTGGATCCCCACCTCACCTAATTTCTGTCAGTCCCTTGAAATCGTGGAAAGACACACAATCCGCCTCGCCTTCCACATCCGCCTACCTTCCCAAACTCGCATCCTGTACCAACTCATCCATTTCCCCACACCTTCTTCTCTTCCTAGAGCACCTTCGGATTCCATATATTAATCGCAAAACCCAGTCTCAGCATCCAATTTCCCATCCACTAATCACCAGTCCAGGTACCCGGCTGCGCCACTATATCCGTATTCCACCTTCTATGCACCTCCATGCCTTATCCATCCCCTCCTGCTGGAATCTGAACCAACTCCCACTCCAGAACTATGAAATCCGTCCCAAGATATACCCTAATCACAACACTCCACCTCAGACCATCCTCCAACTTTCTCTTTTCCCCTGATCCACCTTGCTCGCTTCTAGTCGCTCCCTGCAGTTCTACAGAGCCCCACAGTCATACTCCTCATCACACCTTCATCATGCAACCTGTTCACGTGACACCTAGCCATCATTCACGTTCAAAAGTGACTGTATTTTAACTGTAAAATAAAATGTCAAACGAGTTTTAAAAACCATCAGTATTTTCGTCTATGTGTATTTTACAAATCTTTGTTTAGTGTCACTTGTTTTTACAGAAAAATTGTCACTGTCGTCCACCTATGTATTTTTTACAAAATCATTTGTTATTGTCACCTTTTATATGTTTTAACAATTTTTAAATAAAATTTTTATAATTTTTGGCTGAAGAGCGGTTTTACCGCTGCCAGCCCGCCCAACACTAAAGAAACAAAAATCTCTAGCTCTCAATGTAGAATCTATACAGGTATACGTTGAGCCAATGGGTGTGGACCGTGTGAGAATGATGTATACAGTGTGTTAGTACATTTCCGTTACAGACTTATAGGATTTGTAGATGGGAGTGAGTGGATAATATTTTGAATTGGAACCCATGTCCGGAAACGTACCGTTTCCGTGCTACACCCATTTGAAAACATGTTGGTAAAGCGGCCACTTTTACAATTAATTGGTTAGGTGTGACCCAGCGCATCACTTGTTTTACAGTTCCACTCATTAATAGCCAGAGAAATTGCTCTTGTACTTGTTGACGGGTTCTTTTCAACGTGATACAGTAGGGCCTGTACAATTCGGATATGCGGCGTCTCCTTGGAGCACAAGAGTTACGCCTGCTGACGGAGAAGGTACCCTTTCTCGAGACCGCCGCGTAATTGTGGCGGAAAGGGTAAGCAATGAAGTCGGACGTTGGGGAGAACGCGAAGCAGCTCCTCCGATACCGTGACTAATCAAAACGTTCATGTCGGTGAATTCTGCAAACATGTGCTCAACCATGTTGCTGTAACGCTCACAGACGCGTGAATCAGGCTCGAACTAGGTCAGAGAGGTACGATTGACTTCAAAAGACATCAGCCGATCCAATGTAAGCATCCCCCACTATGATTACCCTGTTACATAGCCACCAAGCAAACATGTTTTCAAACGCCTGTAGCACGGAAGTGGTACGTTCCCGGAGACGAGTTTCTGTTCAAAATACTATGTACTCACTCCCGCCTACAAGTCCTAGAAGCTTGTAACTGTAATTTCCGAACACCCTGCATGTATTGCTGATATTTTGAAATTTTTGACATGTGCTTAAGCATATACTTTACTTAGCGGTTCACTTCACGATGAGTAAATGAGAAACCACAATAATGTATTTCAAAAATAAATAATTTCTACATTATATGGCGAAATTTCTGTCTTTTACAAAATTTTATATTGTTGTGAATCCAAACCAGTAAAAATTAACAATCTACTGTTGTGTTAGAGGCATGTAGCTGTCGGTACTAAATCGATCTTAACCTCTCGATCTGCAGCGATAAGAAATATGCTCTGGGCTTTCTCTCAAGAGTAATTCTGACGCAGAGATTGGAATTCACGCACTGGAACGAATTACCCTTAAAATTACAAGCTAAAGTGAGATGTGGCAGTTCAAAAGGCAGAATTTCAGGAGAGAAAGAAAACAACTAGAGGAAAGTAGACTCAAGAAGAAAGGGTACAACACTCTAAAAGGATGAAGGAAATTTGGAAACTAAGGAGATCTAATACAATGAAGAGTAGCCAAAGTTGATTCATCGTACCCTCCAAATGGGTTATTCGAAAGAAGAAGAAGAAGCGTACATATGTATTTCTTCCGTGTATTTCTCGAAGTTTCAGCAGAGTAGGGAATATTTTATCTGTGTAACAAAAATTGTGAGTAGAGTGGGCTAATGGCGATACTCAGCAGCGTTAAAGCGGACGGATCTAATTATCGGCAGAAAGAACGGTTGTATTTTGTAAGAAGGAGTGTTTATTAGCAGTAACGAATGGCAGGTGATGTGTGGAAGAAGAAAACGTGCATTTTGGAAGAACAGTAGTTCAAGGCAGGACTTGAAAGTGTTATTATGTTGAGCACGAGTGCAAACTATATTTGCCAGAAATTAATTAATTTGTGGAGAGAAAGCATTTTTCAGTAGTAGTGATGATGTTGATGATTGGTTTATGGGGTGCTCAACTGTGCGGTCATCAGCGCCCGTACAAAGTTCCAATTTTTACGCAGTCAAATTTTTCACAATCCAATCTAGCCACTGTCACGAATGATGAAGATGATGAAATGATGAGGAAAACACAAACTCCCAGTCCTTGGGCAGAGAAAATCCCCATCCCGGCCGGGGATCGAACGGGGGACCCTGTGATCCAGAGGCAGCAACGTTAGCGACTAGACCACGAGCTGCGGACTTTCAGTAGTAGTGGCAACAGGAGAAGCTTGAAAGAATTCAGGGACAGTGTTTTGAGGCTGAGAACGGTGTAAATTATACGTGGAGAAAAGAGTTGATTTCCAGAACCTTCTGGAAAAAGATTGCTCACTATTGTCGAGATAACTGGCCAATACTTCAAGAATAAGAGGTTATTTAGAAGATCAACAGAAATACAAATGGTGACGACGTCAGTGGAGAAACCAGGAACCACATGGAGAGAAGATCCCTCAAGATCGCTGCAGAAGGTGCCAGGAAGAAGAAGCTGATAACACGCCGAACAATCCAAAAGTAGTAGCGATCACATTGAAAGTGTGGAATTACACCAAGACTTATTCAAACTGTAAGCCATACATTGTTGACTGCCCACTTTTTGTGAACTGCGGTTTAAGTTTCACAAATCTTAACAGTTCATTAGTCAATAGCGTTTTGTTGATATACGAACTCAAATATAGAATCAGAGTTTTGCTGATATACAAAGATTAACTTGTGCAAATATATGATTCCAAATGAGTAAACAATGCACTACAAATGGCTCTGAGCACTATGAGACTTAACTGCTGAGGTCATCAGTCCCCTACAACTTAGAACTACTTAAACCTAAGGACATCACACACATCCATGCCCGAGCCAGGATTCTAACCTGCGACCGTAGCGGTCGCGCGGTTCCAGACTGTAGCGCCTAGAACCGCTCGGCCAGCCCGGCCGGAAAACATAAACTAAAGTCATAATGTTTATGTCTGTTTACATTCTGATAATTCTGAGAAGCTTCAGAACACAGTAATTACAAAATTATTTAAAAGGGCAATGGAAATCAGTTAACTACACACATCAAAAAAGTTTTGCATTACCCCAGTTCGCAGAACTCCTGAAGATTGATGTTGGCTGGATATTGTATCACAGACACAGTCCCTTTGACTGTTCAGAGATGTCACTAATCCGGCCCAAAGAAGTAAACAACCATGGATGAACGGCGCCTATTTAGACGTAGGGGGTCCGACGGCCGATCAGTTCCAGTCATTCCACCAAGAAGGAGTTACACGGCTCGTGTTGTCTGTAGTTCAACCATGCCTAGAGGGTCAATACCGCAGTTCGATCGCGTCCGCATTGTTGCTTTGTGCCAGGAAGGGCTCTCAACTAGGGAAGTGTCCAGGTGTCTCGGAGTGAATCAAAGCGATGTTCTTCGGACATGGAGGAGACACAGAGAGACAGGAACTGTCGATGACATGCCTCGCTAAGGCCGCCCAAGGGCTACTACTGCAGTGGATGACCGTTACCTATGGATTATGGCTCGGAGGAACCCTGACAGCAACGCCACATGTTGAATAATGCTTTTCGTGCAGCCACAGGACGTCATGTTACGACTCAAACTGTGCGCAGTAGGCTGCATGATGCGCAACTTCACTCCCGACGTCCATGGCGAGGTCCATCTTCGCAACCACGACACCATGCAGCGCTGTAGAGATGGGCCCAACAACATGCCGAATGGACCGCCCAGGATTGGCATCACATTCTCGTCACTGATGAGTGTCGCATATGTCTTCAACCAGACAATCGTCTGGTCAGGCTGAACGCCTTAGATACACTGTCCAGCGAGTGCAGCAAGGTGCAGCTTCCCTGCTGTTTTGGGGTGGCATTATGTGGGGCCGACGCACACCGCTGGTGGTCGTGGTAGGCGCCGTACCGGCTGTACGATACGCGAATGCCATCCTCCGACCGATAGTGCAACCATATCGGCAGCATGTTGGCAAGGCATTCGTCTTCATGGACGACAATTCGGGCCCACATCGTGTACATCTCGTGAATGATTTCTCTCAGGATAACGACATCGCTCGACTAGAGTGGCCAGCATGTTCTCCAGACATGAACCCTATCAGACATGCCTCGGATAGATTCAAAAGGGCTGTTTATGGACGACGTGACGCACCAACCACTCTGAGGGATGTTCGCCGAATCGCTGTTGAGGAGTGGGACAATCTGGACCAACAGTGCCTTGATGAACTTGTGGGTAGTATGCCATGACGAATACAGGCGTGCATCAACGCAAGAGGACGTGCTACTGCGTATTAGAGGTATCGGTGTGTACAGCTATCTGGACCACCACCTCTGAAGGTCTCGCTGAATGGTGATACAACATGAAATGTGTGGTTTTCATGAGCGATAAAAAGGACGGAAATGGTGTTTGTGTTCATCTCTGTTCCAATTTTCGGTACAGATTCAGGAACTCTAGGAACGGAGGTGTTGCAAAACTTTTTTGATGTGTGATCTACGACGGAAGATCGGAAAGTTTTGGAATATTTACATAAAATTTCAGAAAGGTAGGACAGTTTCGGAAGATTTACACAGAATTACGTATTTTACAGAATAATTCAAAAAATTGGAAGTTTGGGGGCGGCTAAAGAGAATGAAAGTGGAAGAGATGGCAAAGGGCCTCTTACCAGGGGCAGAGAGGTTTTTGCGCAGCCTTTATGCCTCAGCGCAGCGGAAACAGTGTGTACCTGCTGGTGAAGTAGAACGTGTCAATAAATTTAGCTTTGAACATGTAGACGTCATAATACTGAATCCGGCTAAACAGTATAACTAAAATGAAGTCCGATAAACAAAAAATTGTTGCGACGTGAATAAAAAGGCCATTTTTTTCACAACTAGCGCTTGGTGTATTATGGGTCGCAATTGAAATACTGCCACCAATCGTGAACATCGCAGACTGCAGCCAGAAGAGCCTCCAGTTGCTGTGCATGCTCTTATGTGCGCCCCATCACGTCCGTAGAGCGCTTATTTCTTTCTGTAGCTGAGGTTTTCGCATCTGTGTGCCGATTGAATGTAGGGATGCTTTGAGAGCTTCTTCAGCCAAGGAATTTCGGAAGACAGAACTTACTATAGAGTGTATCAAAAAGGTCTTAACAACTTTGAAAACCCGTACAAACTTATTCACACTACTTACAGACATAGTCTTGGTGTCACTGTAAACGAAAATAGGTGAAGTTTTAACTGTTTGGTAAGATTTCCTAAATGTTCGATTCACATCAGTGGACGGATCGAGGTACGCGAATTGCATGGCCTCCACATTCACTGGACCTGACACCTCCTGGCCTTTTTCTTTTGGAGAATCGTCAAGAGTTCCTGTTTGTTTCACTCTTACAGTTTCTCTGTCAGAGCTCAGAGCTAGAATCTTATCTCGCAACTGAACAAGTCATGCCTGACATGCTCCAGCGAGTTTGACTTCAGATGGGATGTGTGCCACATAACCAGTAGAAGTCAGTTTGAATCTTCTTAGGTACATGATAAAAAAACGTGATGTAATTTTGCGATAAAATCACTCCAGAATCATGTCCTTAGGTTAAATGAATAAATCAATAAAAGTTTTCAAATCTTTAAAGTCCTTTTTGATACATCCTATATTTCTGGCTTTATTTTATTTTATTCCGCTACAATGAGACCGTGGAGAACGTTCACCTGCACAGACGACTTTTTTCTGTCGAATAACTTGTACCAAAACATTTTAGGAATCCAGAATGAATTTTAACTCTGCAGCGAAGATTGCTCTGATTGGTATATTAAAATTGTGTGCCACACCGATACTCGAACCTGGGACCTTTCCATTTCGCGTACAACGAGAAAGTCTCAGATCAGCGCACATTCTGATACACGGTGAAAATTCATTCTGGAAATAATCCCTCAGGCTGCAGCTAACCCATGCCTCCGCAGTATCCTTTCTTCTAGGAGTGCTAATCCTGCGAGCTGTAGAAGAACCTGTGTGAAGTTTGGAGGGTAGTAGATATGGTAGTAGTAGAAGCAAAGCTGTGAGGGCAAGTTTTGAGTCGTGCTTGGGTATTTCCTTCTTGAATCGTGGTCCAGAAAACAGTTTTAATCCGCCAGAAACATTTTAGTTTTTCTATGGCAACTCAGCATGTTTAAGTTCTTCACTGGTTAACAGGACTCCTCGGTGAGTTGGAATCAACAATAGCAACACCAACAAACAGCAAAGCTACGCATTTATAGACAGTGCGCCCATTTGTGTGATAATAAAAAGCAAGCAAGCTACTGTTGGAAACAATATAATTTACTTAACTTTTGTCTCGTTGAGGTGGAATTCTTCTGTGGCAGGTAGTCTAGTTCGATGATGTCGCTTCTTACGTGAGGGGTGGGTTGTCGCTTTCATAAATGTACGGTGAAATGTAATACTGATGCAGGAACTGGGATTTCACTTCAGATTTTTAATGTGTGTCGATGCATTCATTTCACAGTACCGGTACTCTAAACACTATGCGCAATTCGAAGAAAACATTTGTAAGAAAATTAACATTCAATACAGCTCATCGTGCTTTTATTCATCTCATTTCATCGTAACTGTACAATACTAGATTCCAGAGTCCAACCAGCTGCGCCACCACACAACCACAAGTGACTCGGTATTCGACTACACTGTACTGTTACCCCAAAATTAATGAGAAAGATACCGTAGCTAAACGCTCATGGATATCTGAATACGTCAATATTTACATCCAATGATACGGGCAAGTATGGATATGATGGCTCTGAGCACTATGGGACTTAACAGCTGAGGTCATCAGTCCCCTAGAACTTAGAACTATTTAAACTTAACTAACTTAAGGACATCACACACATCCATGCCCGAGGCAGGATTCGAAACTGCGACCGTAGCGTTCGCGCGGTTCCAGACTGAAGCGCCTAGAACGGCTCGGCCACACCGGCATGGATATGATCGAAATTATTTGTAAAAAGATACGAATAAATTTAACATTTCATAAAAGCAATGCTTACAGGAAAGAACGAGTGTTATATTAATAATGTGACCCGGAGGTCATTACTTTCACCTTAAAATGCGATACTTTGAGGATAGGCAGGGTGCAGAATTTAGTACATAGCGCTGACACCATCGTCAGCAACAAGGGCTCTAACCCTGCTGAACATGGAGCCTGATTGAGTTTCTGTCACAAATAAAGGTACGTCATACCAAGTTGCGTCACCTCTAAAAGCCAGAGTTCAGCGACCGTAGTGGCTGGTGGTTAGTAATGTGCCAATCTGTCGGCAGCCCATGATAAGTTGTTCAGAGCGTGTGTGTTTGGAGCTTACGGACGCTCAACGGCGGGGTTATCAGCGCCCTTACGCACATTAAAAGAAGCGAATGTGTATAAAATTATGAAAATGTTATCATACAATGAAGAGGAAATCTATGAAATGATGCTCGTGTACTCTCTCACTACCACCTCACTCGAACTAACCACAAACTCATTGTATCTCACATCCGCTAAGACAGCGGAGAACGAGTAAAGGGCGGCCATGCATGAGATCAAAACACAAATAAAACGACAAATAAGTCAAAAGGAAGCCACAGGAAATTCTCACTGGCTGACCACTTGCAAAAAAAAAACGTGGGTTACCCAGTCACCTTGATGGCACATTAAAACTTATCTCGCTAAAATCTTGGACAAAATGTCGGACAATTCACAAAACTTTAAAACTCCAACTACATTTGCTTGAACGTAACCTGAAATTAAGGGCAGATCCTTCGGCAAATCCGCAGCGGCTCGCTGGTCGGAAAATGAAAGACACTGCAATAAAATAAAGTGATCTCTACGTCGCAAGCACAACACATTTGACATTATGCTTAATAGGGCTGTGTCGTATGCGAAGACGATAAGGAGGACCTTGACCCGTCGAAGTGGCTGGAAGGAGGTACTTCACGGTCGCGTTGTGTGC
This sequence comes from Schistocerca piceifrons, assembly GCF_021461385.2. Lineage (NCBI taxonomy): Eukaryota > Metazoa > Arthropoda > Insecta > Orthoptera > Acrididae > Schistocerca > Schistocerca piceifrons. Next base: position 1,219,413,169 of record NC_060138.1, read on the forward strand.
ATTCCTAGACAGAGCTTATTGTCTGGCAATTCCAGCCACTCATTTCTCCCATCGACGCAAGACTCTGGATTTCAACAGCGAGGCTACAACATGCAGGGGGATGGCCACTGGAATAACTGAGGACCACTACACACCTCCTTGGCTGCTAGATCCGACCTTTCGTCCCCACAATACCCATGTGCCCTGGTTCCCAGCAGAAAGTCACCTCCTTCCCAGTCACTGTATTTGGAGGCGGGCATTCTGGACATCTGGACTACTTTATTTGCTGGATACAAATGTTGTAGAGAGTGAAGGGCGCTCAGAGATTCGGAGCAGACAAGAAATTTAGCACTGGATGAATGTCTCATCTGCTCCAGAGCCCTCAAGATCTCAAATAATTTTGCATCGAAGACAGTTAAGTCTTGAGGCAGTCGGATCTTGAGGACACAATCAGGGAAAAGAACAGAACAACCGTGTCTGCAGTGGGTGAGACATTCAGGGAACGCGCTCGTCAGGACAACAGCTGAATAGTTGAGTAACCTCTGCCTTGGCTTTCGGGGCGGGAAGGCGTGCCGGTCCCCGGCACGAATCCGCCCGGCTGATTTGTGTCGAGGTCCGGTGAGCCGGCCAGTCTGTGGATGGTTTTTAGGCGGTTTTCCATCTGCCACGGCGAATGCGGGCTGGTTCCCCTTATTCCGCCTCAGCTACACTATGTCGGCGATTGCTGCGCAAACAAGTTCTCCATGTACGCGTACACCACCATTACTCTACCACGCAAACATAGGGGTTACACTCGTCTGGTTTGAGACGGGGGTCGAACCGCACAATAACCCTGGGTTCGGTGTGGGGCGGCGGAGGGGTGAAGTGGACTGCGGTAGTCGTCGTGGGGTTGCGGACCACTGCGGCTGCGGCGGGGACGGAGCCTCTCTGTCGTTTCCCTGGTTACCATAACATAACATAACCTCTGACTGGTGGTAGGGATGGCGGTTATCGCTGAAATAATCCGTTTTCTGTTATATCGTTTTTTCCCCCTCCAGCTTAACCTGACCGTTAAAATCGCTCAAAATAACCGACTTCTGAAATAACCGGTTTTCTGTTTTTTATTTACTCATTTTCTGTGATAAATGTAGACATCGATCAAAGATTGAAAAATGTTGAGTCCCCCAGTTTCGAGGTATATAGAATAAAAATATTAAATTAAATAGGTAAATAAGAGGAAACTTAGCACTTCCACCGCTACTTGATTTTCTCGAAAACTGGTAAGTGGCTGAATACTACAAAAAGGAGAAAGGAACTAGTATTCTCCTATTGATTTTAATGTTTTGAAACTCTACTCGAGAGTCATCTTGTAATCGGAGATCATACCACAATCTCGGCATTACGAATGGTCAGTACTAGAGGGTGAAAGCCGAGGTTGAGGATATCTGTTTGTCGTATTAATTTGTCCGCTTTAAAACTACAAGCAAATAAAGGTATGTTATGTAGACACAGACGGATCAGCTACTTTCTGTTTTTATTGTATGCCATGAATGAATTGAATCGTTGTTAAGGCTTTAATTTATTATTGTTACCGTAATTTCCTTCCTCTTTTATCATTTTATAAAAATGGCAGACAAATACATAATTTTTTAAAGCAGATGAAGTATTGTACTTCATTCCAAAGTCACTTCTAAAAATATTTCCACTCTATGGATGGTGCCATACTGCACAGAATGGATGTCCGGCGATGACAGCTGAGAATGGCTGTGATGTGGGGTCTGAGAGGGGTACGGTGAATTCGGGGGTGCCCCAGGGATCAGTGCTGGGGCCTCTCCTGTTCCGTATTTATATAAATGATATGCCCTCTAGTATTATGGGTAACTCTAAAATATTTCTGTTTGCTGATGACAGTAACTTGGTAGTGAGGGATGTTGTGTGCAACATTGGCCCGGTTTCAAATAGTGCAGTTCATGTCATAAGTTCATGGCTTGTAGAAAATAAACTAACGCTAAATCACAGTAAGATTCAGTTTTTACAGTTTCTGAAACACAATTCAACAAAACCCGACGTTTCAATTTCGCAGAGTGGGCATATCATTAGTGAAACTGAACAGTTCAGGTTTCTAGGTGTTCAGATAGATAGTAGGCTTTCGTGGAAAGCTCACGTTCAGGATCTTGTTCAAACATTTAATACTGCCATTTTTGCTATTCGAACGGTATCAGAAGTGAGTGACCGTTCGACACGAAAATTAGTCTACTTTGCTTATTTTCATTCGCTTATGTCGCACAGTATTACATTTTGGGGTAACTCTTCCCATTCTAAAATGATATTTTTGACTCAAACGGCCGGTTCGGGCAATAAGTGGTGTATGTTCGCGAACCTCTTGTCGACCGCTGTTCACTAGTCTGTGTATTTTGACATTGGCCTCTCAATATGTATGTTCCTTACCGTCGTTTCTTGTTAACGATATCAACTTACTCCCAAGAATAAGCAGCTTTCACTCAGTTAATACTTGGCATAAATACAGCCTGCATTTGGATCGGACTTCCTTACCTATTGTGCAGAAAGGTGTGCAGTACACTGGTACATTCATTTTCAAAAAACTACCACAAGAATTCAAAAATCTTAGCGGTAATCCATGCGCTTTCAAATCGAAACTAAAGAGTTTTCTCATGCGTCATACCTTCTATTCTGTTGAGGAGTTCCTTGAAAAATTAAACTGATTCTTATGTTATATTGTTGATTGCGCTTACTTCAACTTACGGCTTGACTGTTTTTGGATTAATAAACATTTTATCACTTTTATGTTTCAATTTGATTTACTGACACGTTCCATGGCTTGGAGATTTGCTCCTTAATTTGGTCCTACGGAAATTGACGTGTAAATAAAACAATAAATAAAATTTTATGAATAAAATTTCTCATTTTCTATAAAACGCAATTTTTCAAACCAATGCAAATTTTACGAATTAAAATTACTCCTTTATTAAAAAGGTGTATTTAAAAACGAAAAAGAATTAGCATTGCTGCTATGGCTAACAGATATTTCGGTTTTTTACTCATTTATTATCAAAAATTAAAAAAAAATACCTTTTACAATCAAGACCAAACAAATACCGGGAAATATCGGATATTCAGAACTAAAATACCGGTGTCGGTTTTAACTGGCTAGTTTTTTCCATCCCTATAAAGTGGTCGTCATCACAGCATGGACATCACGCAGACTTGCGTCATCTTGTTGAAAGATGACGCCACAGAGAGCTCTAAGATAGTGCACAGTCAGTGCCGTTAAAACGTCAGAAATGTAACGACTGCTGTCCATGTTACCGGCTATGCGAACCAGACGACTGTTGTGAACCCAGTAGCATGGCATATCTTCATGCGAACTGCTGCACCGAATGACGATGACAAATGCATTCTGGTAATGTTCGTTCTGCTTCAAGCCTCTAGAACGGATACCTCCATCGTGATGTTATACACAGAACTTGACGTGTCGGGAAACGCTACGGGCGAGCGAACAATATCACTTTCCTCTAGGGCGCTAGAAGCGTGAGGATAATAAAGATCCTAAGGTCAATCTGAACCCGTGGATTCCATATGTGCACGACCATCGTTAGATCCCTACTGCAGCTGCCTGCTTTCTTCCGACTAAAAAAGTCAGCATTAAAGATTGCCATTTAAATAGCAGAGGATTCGGTAAATGCGCATCCTAGTAGAATTTTGACTCAGTTTCCTAGTAGAATTTTCCTCCTCCCATGAACCATGTACCTTGCCGTTGGTGGGGAGGCTTGCATGCCTCAACGATACAGATAGCCGGACCGTAGGTGCAACCAGAACGGAGGGGTATCTGTTGAGAGGCCAGACAAACGTGTGGTTCCTGAAGAGGGGCAGCAGCCTCTTCAGTAGTTGCAGGGGCAACAGCCTGGATGATTGACTGATCTGGCCTTGTAACACTAACCAAAACGGCTTTGCTGCTGTGGTACTGCGAACGGCTGAAAGCAAGGGGAAACTACGGCTGTAATTTTTCCCGAGGGCATGCAGCTTTACTGTATGGTTAAATGATGATGGTGTCCTCTTGGGTAAAATATTCCGGAGGTAAAATAGTCCCCCATTCGGATCTCCGGGCGGGGACTACTCAAGAGGACGTCGTTATCAGGAGAAAGAAAACTGGCATTCTACGGATCGGAGCGTGGAATGTCAGATCCCTTAATCGGGCAGGTAGGTTAGAAAATTTGAAAAGGGAAATGGATAGGTTAAAGTTAGATATAGTGGGAATTAGTGAAGTTCGGTGGCAGGAGGAACAAGACTTCTGGTCAGGTGAATACAGGGTTATAAATACAAAATCAAATAGGGGTAATGCAGGAGTAGGTTTAATAATGAATAAAAAAATAGGAGTGCGGGTAAGCTACTACCAACAGCATAGTGAACGCATTATTGTGGCCGAGATAGACACAAAGCCCACGCCTACTACAGTAGTACAAGTTTATATGCCAACTAGCTCCGCAGATGATGAAGAAAGTGATGAAATGTATGGCGAGAAATGAAAGAGGAAGCCGTCTGGTAGAATTTTGCACAGAGCATAACTTAATTATAGAACACTTGGTTCAAGAATCATAAAAGAAGGTTGTATACATGGAAGAATCCTGGAGATACTAGAAGGTATCGGATAGATTATATAATGGTAAGACAGAGATTTAGGAACCAGGTTTTAAATTGTAAGACATTTCCAGGGGCAGATGTGGACTCTGACCACAATCTATTGGTTATGACCTGTAGATTAAAACTGAAGAAACTGCAAAAAGGTGGGAATTTAAGGAGATGGGACCTGGATAAACTGAAAGAACCAGAGGTTGTAGAGAGCTTCAGGGAGAGCATAAGGGAACAACTGACAGGAATGGGGGAAATAAATACAGTAGAAGAAGAATGGGTAGCTCTGAGGGATGAAGTAGTGAAGGCAGCAGAGGATCAAGTAGGTAAAAAGAGGAAGGCTAGTAGAAATCCTTGGATAACAGAAGAAATATTGAATTTAATTGATGAAAGGAGAAAATATATAAATGCAGTAAATGAAGCAGGCAAAAAGGAATACAAACGTCTCAAAAATGAGATCTACAGGAAGTGCAAAATGGCTAATGAGGGATGGCTACAGGACAAATGTAAGGATGTAGAAGCTTATCTCACTAGGGGTAAGATAGATACGGCCTACAGGAAAATTAAAGAGACCTTTGGAGAAAAGAGAGCCACTTGTATGAATATCAAGAGCTCAGATGGAAACCCAGTTCTAAGCAGAGAGGGGAAAGCAGAAAGGTGGAAGGAGTATATAGAGGCTCTATACAAGGGCGATGTACTTGAGGACAATATTATGGAAATGGAAGAGGATGTAGATGAAAATGAAATGGGAGATAAGATACTCCGTGAAGAGTTTGACAGAGCACTGAAAGACCTGAGTCGAAACAAGGCCCCGGGAGTAGACAACATTCCATTAGAACTACTGACGGCCTTGGGAGAGCCAGTCCTGACAAAACTCTACCATCTGGTGAGCAAGATGTACGAGACAGGCGAAAACCCTCAGACTTCAAGAAGAATATAATAATTCCAATCCCCAAGAAAGCAGGTGTTGACAGATGTGAAAATTACCGAACTATCAATTTAATAAGTCACAGCTGCAAAATACTAACGCGAATTATTTACAGACGAATGGAAAAACTGGTATAAGCCGACCTCGGGGAAGAGCAGTTTGGATGCCGTAGGAATGTTGGAACACGTGAGGCAATACTGACCCTACGACTTATCTTAGAAGCTAGATTAAGGAAAGGCAAACCTACGTTTCTAGCATTTGTAGACTTAGAGAAAGCTTTTGACAATGTTGACTGGAATACTCTCTTTCAAATTCTAATGGTGGCAGGGGTAAAGTACAGGGAGCGAAAAGCTATTTACAATTTGTACAGAAACCAGATGGCAGTTATAAGAGTCGAGGGACATGAAAGGGAAGCAGTGGTTGGGAAGGGAGTAAGACAGGGTTGTAGCCTCTCCCCGATGTTATTCAATCTGTATCTTGAGCAAGCAGTAAAGGAAACAAAAGAAAAATTCGGAGTAGGTATTAAAATCCATGGAGAAGAAATAAAAACTTTGAGGTTCGCCGATGACATTGTAATTCTGTCAGAGACAGCAAAGGACTTGGAAGAGCAGTTGAACGGAACGGACAGTGTCTTGAAAGGAGGATATAAGATGAACATCAACAAAAGCAAAACGAGGATAATGGAGTGTAGTCGAATTAAGTCGATTGATGCTGAGGGAATTAGATTAGGAAATGAGACACTTAAAGTAGTAAAGCAGTTTTGCTATTTGGGGAGCAAAATAACTGATGATGGTCGAAGTAGAGAGGATATAAAATGTAGACTGGCAATGGCAAGGAAAGCGTTTCTGAAGAAGAGAAATTTGTTAACATCCAGTATTGATTAAAGTGTCAGGAAGTCATTTCTGAAAGAATTTGTATGGAGTGTAGCCATGTATGGAAGTGAAACATGGACAATAAATAGTTTGGACAAGAAGAGAATAGAAGCTTTCGAAATGTGGTGCTACAGAAGAATGTTGAAGATTAGGTGGGTAGATCACATAACTAATGAGGAGGTATTGAATAGGATTGGGGAGAAGAGAAGGTTGTGGCACAACTTAACTAGAAGAAGGGATCGGTTGGTAGGACATGTTTTGAGGCATCAAGGGGTCACAAATTTAGCACTGGAGGGCAGCATGGAGGGTAAAAATCGTAGAGGGAGACCAAGAGATGAATACACTAAGCAGATTCAGAAGGATGTAGGTTGCAGCATGTACTGGGAGATGAAAAAGCTTGCACAGGATAGATTAGCGTGGAGAGCCGCATCAAACCAGTCTCAGGACTGAAAGACCACAACAACAACAACAGTAGAATTTTGGCTCGAACACATGTCTCAGTGGTTGTTACACATCACTTCATTTATCACCCTTTGGCCAACTTGGCAGTAGAGTCATTAGATTTTTACTGAGCTTCCTAGTAATTGAAGAAATTTGACAATATTTGCAAAGAAAACAAATAAAATGTGAACATTAAGTAACTGATTGCTGACTGAAATTGAATAAAAATTAATTTTATTCGGTAACTGAATTCAGAAGTGAATGGTGGCCTTACAAAGGAAGACATAAATTGAAAACGGTTTTGAAATGAACACATCCCCTCACTAAGATTCGTATATGAGTGCAGTAAACGTAGCAGTACTTCTGAACAGAGCGAACTCCCACCTGGACGCTCCGTTTCAAAGTCCAAAAGCGCCTTAGGTTCAGGAAAATCGGAAGTTGTAGATCGTTATTTAATTCGGTGGTCATAGGAAAGCGGTAAGAAAACTGTCCAATGGTATCTCTTTAGTTTCTGTGTAGCACTACTTGTTTGCCAGAAATTAATGTAAAAAAGTTTTACAGTTCACTATTTCACACTTGGCGAGTCAGACGCCGCAAAAATTCTTATTTTGGCTAGCTATTTCCAAGCCTAGCGCTGAGAGATAGCGGGCATGACTACAGTGCCTAAGAACCCCGCGTCTCATTTATAAAGCGTTGCTGAATTCACATTTCTCTTAGTTACAAAGAAATTTACTTTTATGCCCACCGTTCAAATATTCCAAATATATCATTAAACCAATACATATACAGGCCGCGGCAGGAGGAAAGATACCTGCTTTGGGGGTGATAAGGCTAGCGATCCAAAAAAAAAAAACTGCATATGGAGATATGTCCTACTCTGAATGATTTCCGAAGCGATCAAAAAAAAAAAAAAAAAAAAAAAAAAAAAAAAAAAAAAAAAAACAGAAACTGCGTATGGAGATATGCCCTACTCTGAATGATTTCCGAAATACAACAGATTTTAATGTACATTGTTATTTTATCTCTGTATTATACAAACATTGTCACTGTTTACAAGTACCACAGTAGAGTAGAGGAAGTAGAGACGAACAGCACACTTGTGGTCTATCAGGTCGGGAGACTACCTCAAATTGGCCTACAATAGCTACCTAAGCTACATCGCATGCGCGTTGTGAGATATTTTCAATACTATCGCGCTTTCTTCGTGCAAACTACTAGTCGTACAGCAAAAGTGAATAAAACCTTTTTGAAGAAAATTTAATGTAGCTTAATTTTGTACTGCGGCACGTTTTCGCTGGAGAGTGCGGTTTTCGAGTTATTAAAGAGAAAAAGCAGAAAAGTGATGCTAAATGTGTTCCATCGCGGAAACAATTCAGAATAGGTCATATGTCCATAAGTAATCTTTTGTTGAGAATCACCATCGCCCCTCAAAGAATGCACCTTTCCTCCTGACTCACCCTCGTACACATATAACCCTCTCCCTTGCAGTCATCTGCAGCCTACAAAATACAATACACATCTATTGGTCTCCTTGTTGCTAAAAAGAAGTGCGTATTGAAACCTTTTCGCAACACTGACTTACACAAATAAAACACGATTACACATTAACATAAAATGTAAGTCTGCAGTTATTCGGATTCGTCTTTTTACGAACTTTCACCTAATGGTCACGTAAGCTACAAACATGCACCATACTCACAGAGCAAAAGCCTTTATTAATGACCGGTTTAAAACAGAGTTAATATAGCTATGAAAAACAGTGAATACTGTATAATAACTAAAACAGGTCTGGAAGTGCCTACACCGCGCTGACTTCATAATAGGTGCTACTGCGGAGAGTTTCGATTTCTGGCTTAATTTGTTTAGCTGTAAAATTGTTTATTGCTGGTTCCGTTAAAACCATTAATGTGTCTTACCAGGGGGCCCACAGGTTACAATATAAACGGATATATTGCATTTTACACCTCGTCTGAGTTCATAGCACCTCAGGTTCTCATACAATTAATTTGTTAAGGAATTAGCATAAGAGACAGTTATTAACACTTCTGTAACTTGCGTAGTTTTTTTGCGGATGAAAGCATTCTAAGTGGTGATAGACTCGTCACATCAACAGGCTCAGTTTGTTAGCTTTTGAATTAATGTAGCGTTCAGTCATGGACTGTGCGGTTGGTCCCGGCGGAGGTTCGAATCCTCCCTTGGGCACGGGTGTGTGTGTTTGTCCTTAGGATAATTTAGGTTAAGTAGTGTGTAAGCTTAGGGACTGATGACCTTAGCAGTTAAGTCCCATAAGATTTCACACACATTTGAACATTTGAATGTAGCGTTGCTGGGTGGTCTCCTACTAAATATCTAAGATTTTGGGGTAGAAATATTTCATTTCAGTGAGTATTCTCGCCATAACTCCCCTTCTGTTCCGTAAGTGCAGATGAGGCGTATTTTGGCGGCAGGGAAATCCACCAAGCGTGGCCACGTATTCCGCACTGCTCGTGCACGCGTACCGTCTAAACAGGCCACGCCGCACGTCAACAGGTGCAGTATTGTCTCAGCAGTGCTGTGCCGATTCTTTTTGTCATATACACAAATTTTTTAGTCGTTTCAGGCTGTCGGTGATATTATTAAAATAGCGCTGTTCGCTTTTCCCATTTTCTGCAGTAACACAATATTTCAAAGCAATCGAAATTTTACGAATAAACATCACTCGTTCCTTTAAAGTTGTATTTAAAAATAAAATTTTATAGGTCTGCTGCTGTGACAGATTGATAAACCAGTTTTGTACCCGATTATTAGTAAAAAAAAATCCAGGTAAATGCAAGAAGGACTCACGCACATGAGGTTCCGTACAAACTTAATCAAGTACATAAATAGTTCACCCATCCACGGGATACAGAGTTTCCACGGGTTTTGTATGTTCTCGATGTCATGTCGTTACAGGTAAGGTATTAAAATATGTGACATAACCGATAGTATCTTTTGATCGCACTGACGCCGAAGCTTTAGTGTTTTACACAATAAAGAGAATGTGGACCTTAGGATGTGACATAAATTTGAAGTTGATGCGTCTACCCGCTACTGAGAAAAAGGGGTTTCAACCAACGGACAGACAGGTAGATAACAAATAAGAAAAAAAAAATTCTTCTGAGACACTTCCAAATAAACAATTTTCGATTTTTTTTCTTTTTTTTTTAGTTCTACTGTGAAACCTTTCTACTTGCCAAATTTTACGATGCTAGGTCAACGGGAAGTATCCTACACGTTTTGATGAGTGGGCTTTCGAGTATCGAAACATATGACATAAATGGTTGTGTTTTTTTACTGCTTTGACTTAGAAGCTTAAGTTTTTTAAACCGCCGAGGAACCACAGACCTTAGGATGTGACATTAATTTCATCTTGATACGTCTACCCGTTCCTGAGAAAAGTCGTTCGTAACAGACTGAGGGACAGAGAGACAGACAGTCTGATAAAAGACGACAATTTTCTTGTGAGGTAATTACAAGTTAACAATTTTCGAACTTTTTCTTTTGGTTGTACTGCGAAACATTTCATCTGGCCAGATTTGATGGTTCTAGGTCAACGGGAAGTACCATAAAGGTTTTGATGAGTGAATTTGCGTGAGTAAAATACGTGATCGTTTAAGGTTTTTAAACCGTCAAGGGACTATAGATCTTAGTATCTGACACGAATTTGAAATTGATTCGTCTACCGGCCACTGAGAAAAAGGAGTTTAAACAGACGAACGGACAGACAGATAAAAAATAACAAAAAAATTTTCCCGTAACATAATTACAGATTAACAGTTTTCGGATTTTTCTATTACTTGTACTGTGAAACATTGCTTCTTGCCAAATTTTACGATTCAAGTCAACGGGAAGTACCCTATAGCTTTCGATGCGTGAATTTCTCTGCATCATAATATGTGACTAAATCATTGTATCTTATGACAGCACTGACTTGAAAGCTTAAGGTTTTTAACCCCCCAAGGGACCATAGACCTTAGTATCTGACATGAACTTGAAATTGATGCGTCTACACGTGACTGAGAAAAATCGGTCTAAACAGACAGTTAGACATTCAGATAACAAATGACAAACAATTTTTTTTCGTGTAAGATATTTACAAATTCATAGTTTTCGGATTTTTCCCTTTAGTAGCATTGTGAAACATTGCTTCATCCCAAATTTTCTGATTCTAGGTCAACGGGAAGTGCCCTATAGGTTTTGACGAGTTAATTTGCGTGTTTCAAAATATGTGACGTAACTGGCCATATCTTATGCTTGCATTGACTCAACACCTTAAGGCATCACAAACCTTAGCGTCTGACAAATATTTGAAATTGATACCTCTACTAGTTACTGAGAAAAAGGGGTCTAAGCAAACGGACGAAGAGGGACAGTCAAATAACAAATGGTTATACTTTTTTTCCTGTTGGACACTTACAAAATAACAAATAACCTAAGCAATTTTTTGTGTCGGACAATTAAAAATTTACAGTTTTTGAAACTTTCATTCAGTTGTACTGGACAACATTACTTCTTGCCAAGTATAATGATTCTAAGTCAATGGGAAATATACTATAGGTTTTGATGAGTGAGTTTGCGAGTGTGAAAATGTGTGACATCAAGGCCGTATGTTTTGACAGTATTGGGTTAGACGTAAAAGATTTGTAAATCATCAACGGACTATAGCTCTTAGTACCTGTCATTAATTTGAAATTGATACGTCAACCAGTTACTGAGATTAAGGGGTCTAAGCCGATGGATCGACTGACAGACAGGCAGCTACCCTACAGCTTTTGGTGAGTGAATTTGATTGTACGAAAATATGTGACACAAAGGCCGTTTCGTATGATTGCAATGACTTAAAAGCTGTAAGGTTTTTAAACCGCCAAAGGACCGTAGACCTTAGTCTCTGACATAAATTTGAAATTGATGCGTCTTCCCGTTACTGTCCAGACAGTCGTATAACAAAAGCCAAACAATTTTTTTTTTTCGTGTAAGATAATTACAAATTACCAGTTTTAGGATTTTTTCCTTTAGTTTTACTGTGAAGAATTGCTTGTTGCGATATTTGATGATGCTAGGTCAACGGGAAGTGCACTATAGCTTTTAATGAGTGAATTTGCGTGTATCAAAATAAGTGACATACATGGCCATAACTTTGATTGGATTGACTTAAAACCTTTCAGCCTCTTGAACCGCCAAGGGAACATAGACCCCAGTATGCGACATATTTCAGCTTGATACGTCTACATGTTCCTGTGAAAAAGGGGTCTCAACAGACGGACGGACATGCAGACAGTCTGACAGCAAATGACAAAAATTTTTTTCGTATGGGAAAATAACAACTTAATAGTTTTCGGATATTTTCCTTTAGTTATATCGTGAAACCCTGCTTCTTGCCGAAATTCATCATTCCGGGTCAATAGGAAGTATCATATAACGAGTAGCAAAGTGTGTGACATGAAAAGTCGTTATCTTTTGATTACATTGGCTTAGAAGTACATGATTTTGAAACCACCAAGGGACTGTAGATCTTACTACATGACAATAATTTGAAATTGTTACTTCTACTTGTTACTGAGTAAAAGTAGTTTTAGCCGACGGGTAGACAGACAGCCGAATAACACAAGACAAATAATTTTTTTCGTGTAAGCCAAAAACAAATTAAGTATTTTCGGATATTTTTCTTTATCTGTGTTGTGATGCGAGGTGCCGGGGCTAGCAGTGTATTTAACACTAAATTCTTCTAGAATCTTCATATGTAAATGATGCGCTAAGCCCCCCCCCCCTTTTTTAACTCCGACTTTTGCTGTTGCACATGGATTAAAAAGAAACGCGAACTGACTGTAATCGACCCTGCAAGTGGAGTAAAAAAGAGTTTGGCACCTGCAATAATTTAATTTGATAAATAAGTTAAATAAAGGAAAGTTTCATTAACGTAGTGAGAAATGAAAGGGTTGCTCTACCGATTAACAGAATGAAAGTTCTGTCCAAAATAACAATATGATTTATTATGACTAAACTCAAAATAATGAACAAAACACATGAAACATTTACAATACATAAAATTGGCTCAAACTGGATACTCAAATAAATGCTATGAAGGTGAAGTTGTCCCTAAACTAGATTGTGACATTTGTGACGAAGTGGTATGTGGAGCCAATTCCTTGCAACTCAAATCTTAAGAGAAACACACAGCCAACCCAACATTAATTGCTGCTACAGTAGTGAGAACTCAAACAGTGAACACCCAAGACAGTACAAAGTTAGAAAAAGACGAACAGGCGCGCTCTGTCGAGCTCTGATTATCACCTAGGAAAATCCCTAATCTGCCGGTGCTGCGGACTTACATTACCAAGCTGTCTTCTTAACTGGAAGAAAACGATCTGGCATACCGGAGGCTATGGCTGGTTGCTTCGACGTCCCGTCGTGGTGATGATAATGTCGCGAGTATAGCCCGAAACAAATTATCCTGGTCTGGTTGTTCCAGACTAAAGACTTCCTAGCAATACAAATGCGCCTCTGAGGGAGATGAAGAAGGTACAGTGATTGATTTTAACAAGCAATTAAACAGAGAACCGACTCGTGGAGATAACATATTGGACCTACTGATAACAAACAGACCCGAACTTTTCGAATCTGTATGTACAGAACAGGGAATCAGTGATCATAAGGCCGTTGCAGCATCCCTGAATATGGAAGTTAATAGGAATATAAAAAAAGGGAGGAAGGTTTATCTGTTTAGCAAGAGTAATAGAAGGCAGATTTCAGACTACCTAACAGATCAAAACGAAAATTTCTGTTCCGACACTGACAAGGTTGAGTGTTTATGGAAAAAGTTCAAGGCAATCGTAAAATGCGTTTTAGACAGGTACGTGCCGAGTAAAACTGTGAGGGACGGGAAAAACCCACCGTGGTACAACAACAAAGTTAGGAAACTACTGCGAAAGCAAAGAGAGCTCCACTCCAAGTTTAAACGCAGCCAAAACCTCTCAGACAAACAGAAGCTAAACGATGTCAAAGTTAGCGTAAGGAGGGCTATGCGTGAAGCGTTCATTGAATTCGAAAGTAAAATTCTATGTACCGACTTGACAGAAAATCCTAGGAAGTTCTGGTCTTACGTTAAATCAGTAAGTGGCTCGAAACAGCATATCCAGACACTACGGGATGATGATGGCATTGAAACAGAGGATGACACGCGTAAAGCTGAAATACTAAACACCTTTTTCCAAAGCTGTTTCACAGAGGAAGACCGCACTGCAGTTCCTTCTCTAAATCCTCGCACAAACGAAAAAATGGCTGACATCGAAATAAGTGTCCAAGGAATAGAAAAGCAACTGGAATCACTCAATAGAGGAAAGTCCACTGGACCTGACGGGATACCAATTCGATTCTACACAGAGTACGCGAAAGAACTTGCCCCCCTTCTAACAGCCGTGTACCGCAAGTCTCTAGAGGAACGGAGGGTTCCAAATGATTGGAAAAGAGCACAGATAGTCGCAGTCTTCAAGAAGGGTCGTCGAGCAGATGCGCAAAACTATAGACCTATATCTCTTACGTCGATCTCTTGTAGAATTTTAGAACATGTTTTTTGCTCGCGTATCATGTCATTTCTGGAAACCCAGAATCTACTATGTAGGAATCAACATGGATTCCGGAAACAGCGATCGTGTGAGACCCAACTCGCCTTATTTGTTCATGAGACCCAGAAAATATTAGATACAGGCTCCCAGGTAGATGCTATTTTTCTTGACTTCCGGAAGGCGTTCGATACAGTTCCGCACTGTCGCCTGATAAACAAAGTAAGAGCCTACGGAATATCAAACCAGCTGTGTGGCTGGATTGAAGAGTTTTTAGCAAACAGAACACAGCATGTTGTTATCAATGGAGAGACGTCTACAGACGTTAAAGTAACCTCTGGCGTGCCACAGGGGAGTGTTATGGGACCATTGCTTTTCACAATATATATAAATGACTTAGTAGATAGTGTCGGAAGTTCCATGCGGCTTTTCGCGGATGATGCTGTAGTATACAGAGAAGTTGCTGCATTAGAAAATTGTAGCGAAATACAGGAAGATCTGCAGCGGATAGGCACTTGGTGCAGGGAGTGGCAACTGACCCTTAACATAGACAAATGTAATGTATTGCGAATACATAGAAAGAAGGATCCTTTATTGTATGATTATATGATAGCGGAACAAACACTGGTAGCAGTTACTTCTGTAAAATATCTGGGAGTATGCGTACGGAACGATTTGAAGTGGAATGATCATATAAAACTAATTGTTGGTAAGGCGGGTACCAGGTTGAGATTCATTGGGAGAGTGCTTAGAAAATGTAGTCCATCAACAAAGGAGGTGGCTTACAAAACACTCGTTCGACCTATACTTGAGTATTGCTCATCAGTGTGCGATCCGTACCAGGTCGGGTTGACGGAGGAGATAGAAAAGATCCAAAGAAGAGCGGCGCGTTTCGTCACTGGGTTATTTGGTAACCGTGATAGCGTTACGGAGATGTTTAGCAAACTCAAGTGGCAGACTCTGCAAGAGAGGCGCTCTGCATCGCGGTGTAGCTTGCTCGCCAGGTTTCGAGAGGGTGCGTTTCTGGATGAGGTATCGAATGTATTGCTTCCCCCTACTTATACTTCCCGAGGAGATCACGAATGTAAAATTAGAGAGATTAGAGCGCGCACGGAGGCTTTCAGACAGTCGTTCTTCCCGCGAACCATACGCGACTGGAACAGGAAAGGGAGGTAATGACAGTGGCACGTAAAGTGCCCTCCGCCACACACCGTTGGGTGGCTTGCGGAGTATCAATGTAGATGTAGATGTAGAAGGGATTCGTTTTTACCGGTTGAGATACGAAACCCTGAAAACGAAAAGAAAAGTCTTATAACAGACGGCTAATAAATATCTAAAAATAAAGATTATTTAGAACTTTTCTCTTCCGTGGTCTCGACAGGCCAAGGTCCTGCTTCTGTCAAATAAGGACACATGCTAGTAGACGTTTCCACTTCATACAGGAGGCGTAACACGATCTTCCCACTAACAATCAACATTCAAATTCGATTTCTGGATTAGAAACCCACTGTGTAATGCTGTAATCTTTCCTTTCATACAGTACATGAACTTCGTGCAACTCTACTGAAATGCTAAACACTTACGTATCCAGGCATGTAGCATATTTCATGCCAATTGATGTTGACGCAATCTTAAAAGTCTAACAGTGTAGCTATTTTTACCGGCCGGAGTGGCCGAGCCGTTCTAGGCGCTGCAGTCTGCAAAACGCGTGCTATCATTCGCTTGGCTCTGCGAGGTTTAATGCAATGTTACCGCATTCAAGCCGGCCGCGGTGGCCGCGCGGTTCTAGGCGTTGCAGTCCGGAACCGCGGGACTGCTACGGTCGCAGGTTCGAATCCTGCCTCGGGCATGGATGTTTGTGATGTCCATAGGTTAGTTAGGGTTAAGTAGTTCTAAGTTCTAGGGGACTGATGACCACAGCAGTTAAGTCCCATAGTGCTCAGCTGCGTCTGAGCAGGTGCTACGTAGGTCTCCCTGGTTTCGTAGTTGGGTGCTAATATTGCTATCGATCCGTGACGGGTGCTTTCCGCGGCCGTGTTGCTGGACGGGGGAGTCCGCGTCATGGACCTCGCTGGGGAGAGTTCCCACCCCTCGCCAGCTCCACCCCGGCGAGTCTACAGCGATCGATCGCCGCTCTCTTCGTGCCCGCCGCCCCCACGCACCCCTCCCTCCATCCCCTCCGTAGCCTCGCGTGAGCGCCACGCCCCCCGAAAACAAGCTTCAGCCCGTGCAGGGCGGATACCGCGCTGTCCGATTCTCGCCCCGTCGCCTCCAGCCGGCTGGAACGACGCGCGGCGACAGACCTGCCACCTTCTGGACAGCCGCGCGGAAAATCTGGCCGACTGGCTTCACCCCCCGTCACGCACACGCTAGCGTGCTGGCAGGCAATTTCGAGAAAGTGGTGATCAGAACTTGAATTGGACATAACATATTGTAGATATTCTGAACCCTGTAAGAGGTTTCCGCCCAGCATATGCATAAAGTATGAAGAAAAGCATTCTAGTGGTTACAATGAAATATCAACAAAGTTAATTAAGGCATGTTCTTGTGAGTTTAGTACAATTCTAAGTTACTTGTGTAACCAGTCAATTATAACTGAGACATTTCCTGACTGGCTAAAATATGCAGATGTTAAGCCTCTATTCAAGAAATGGGGTTAAAGAAATACCATCAAACTACAGACCGATTTAACTTTTGCCAGCATTCTCAAAAATTTTAGAAAAAGTAATGTACAGGCAGCTTCTCAACCATCTGACCACAAATAACATATTATCAAGAACACAGTTTGGATTTCTGAAGGGTTCTGATATCGAGGCTATTTACACCTATAGTGAAAATGTACTTAGTTCATTAAATAACAAATTACAAGCAGCAGGTATTTTCTTTGATTTGTCAAAGGCATTTGATTGTGTGAACCACAGCATCCTTTTAAATAAATTAGAATTCTATGGTGTCATGGGCAGTGCTGCAAAATGGCTCAAGTCATACCTCGCTAACAGGAAACAAAGGGTGTCAGTGCAAGGGACTAGTGAATTAAGTCATCAGTCATCATCAGAATGGGAAGAAATTACATGTGGTGTCCCATAAGGATCCATCTTAGGGCCATTGCTTTTTCTTGTGTACATTAATGATCTCTCATCAGTTACACTGCCAGAAGCAGAGTTCGTTTTGTTTGCAGATGACACAAGTATAGCAATAAATAGTATGTATAGCGTAGTTCTAGAAAGATCTGCTAATGATATTTTCATGGATATTAATAAATGGTTTAAAGCCAACTCACTGACATTAAACTTCGAAAAGACTCACTATATGCAATTCAGAACCTGTAAGAGGTTTCCACCCAGCATATGCATAAAGTACGAAGAAGAGCAGATAGAAGAGGTTGACAGTCTTAAATTCCTGAGATTATAACTTGATAATAAATTCAATTGGGAGGAGCACACCACAGAACTGCAGAAATGCCTTAGCAAATCTGTGTTTGCAATTCGAGTGTTAGCAGACATAGGCCTAATAAAAATGAAAAAGCTGGTATACTTTGCCTACTTTCATTCCATAATGTCATATGGTGTAATATTTTGGGGTAACTCTTCAAGTCAAACAAAAGTTTTCAGAGTCCAAAAGCGTGTAATACGTATTATTTGTGGAGTAAATTCACGGACGTGCTGTAGAAACCTCTTCAAAGAACTGGGTATACTAACTACTGCCTCTCAGTATATTTACCCCTTAATGAAATTTGTCCTAAATAATATATCTCTCTTCCCAACAAACAGCTCAGTTCATACATACAATACCATGAACAAAAATGATCTGCACAAGGACTTAAAAGCACTTACTTTAGTTCAAAAAGGGGTCCACTACTCAGGAACACTCATCTTCAATAATTTGCCAGCAAACATAAAAAATTTAGTTACAAATACAGATCACTTTAAAAGGATCCTGAAAGACTTACTAGTGGCTAACTCCTTCTACTCCATTGACGAATTTTTTAATAGAAACAAATGATGTATTGTATATATTCATACTATTAGTATTCTTATTTCAGCTTTTTTTTTTTTTAAAAAAAACTGACTTGTTCCACATCGGCGAGGATCTCCTCAGCACGGATCTATGGAACGAAAAACTAATCTAATCTAATCTAACGATGTTTGCTCTCCTTGTAATTACCAATGAGACAACCAGAAATTTGGCTTAATTTAGAAACGTTCCTTCATTAGTCTCATATGAAATAACTTTCTTGGGCAAAATTTCCGTGCCACATATAGCTACTGCCAAGATAAACTCTGGTGTCCATTCTCCACCCTCATGTGAGGAAGTATTTTAAAAATTAGGGATGCTAACAACAACTTCACAGGAGATCTGTTCTCTTATGGAGTCTGTTGTGAATACTGAAACGTCTTTTGAAAATAGTAGTAGCGTTCATAAATATAACACTAGGAACAAAGATAACCTCCACCATCCAGAAAATTGTCTTGCACAATCAAGGGCAACGTATGCATTCACTAATATGTTTGGCCACTTCCCTCGCTAATTAAGGGTGCTGACAAATAATGGAAGTTGTGAAAACAAATTCGTCTTCTTCATAGATGAATTTCTGAGTAGACAGTATGCACATAGATGAGTTACGTTTATCAAGTTTTCTTATTGACAAAGACCTTAGAAAACCCATTTATGTAAACGCTCAGCATGTGGCATGTTTCCACAGAAAAGATGTAGCTCATTTGTAAACCCAGTGAGACGTTCCATACCTACATCTACATCTACATTTATACCCTACAAGCCACCTTACAGTGCTTGGTGGGGCGTATTTGTCGTACTTCTTTCTTTCCACTCCTGGCCTGTTCCATTCACGAATGGCGCGTGGAGAAAATGACTGTCGGTAAAGCTCCGTGTTATTGTTGTTGTGGTCTTCAGTCCTGAGACTGGTTTGATGCAGCTCTCCATGCTACCCTATCCTGTGCTTGCTTCTTCATCTCCCAGTACTTACTGCAACCTACATCCTTCTGAATCTGCTCAGTGTATTCATCTCTTGGTCTCCCTCTACGATTTTTACCCTCCACGCTGCCCTCCAATGCTAAATTTGTGATTCCTTGATGCCTCAGAACATGTCCTACCAACCGGTCCCTTCTTCTTGTCAAGTCCCCCCAATTCTATTTCATACCTCGTCATTAGTTATGTGATCTACCCATCTAATCTTCAGCATTCTTCTGTAGCACCACATTTCGAAAGCTTCTATTCTCTTCTTGTCCAAACTATTTATCGTCCATGTTTCACTTCCATTCATGGCTACACTCCATACAAATACTTTCAGAAACGACTTCCTGACACTTAAATCTATACTCGATGTTAGCAAATTTCTCTTCTTCAGAAACGGTTTCCTTGCCATTGCCAGTCTACATTTTATATCTTCTCTACTTCGACCACCATCAGTTATTTTGCTCCCCAAATAGCAAAACTCCTTCATGACATCAAATTTCCTTACTTTTCTCATTGAGGCCATTTCATGAGATGTACATGGGAGAAAGTAATATACTGCCCAACTATTGTTGGAACGTGAGCTCTCGAAATTTCAAATGGTTCAAATGGCCCTGAGCACTATGGGACTTAACATCTGAGGTCATCAGTCCCCTAGAACTTAGAACTACTTAAACCTCACTAACCTAGGGACATCACACACATCCATGCCCGAGGCAGGATTCGAACCTGTGACCGTAGCAGCAGTGCGGTTCCGGGCTTCGAAATTTCAACAGCAAACATCTCTTTGATGTACAACGCCTCTCTTGTAGCATCTGCCACTATAGTTTGTTCAGAATCTCCATAATTCTCTCCCGACGAGTAAACGATCCCGTGGTGAAATGCGCCGTTATTAGTTGGATCTTCTCCATTTCTTCTACGAGGGCGTGCTGAAAAGGGATGCCTATGAATTTTTTATTTCACACTCTTAAGTCTTTTTAAATGGAACAAACGTTATTAACATCCCTATTCTTCATGTCTACTTATTAATTTCTCAACATAGTCACCATGGTGACGAACACATTTCTCCAGAGAGACCAGTTTGCTGAGACTGTCACTGTAGGATGTTTGACTTTGCCGACGCAGCCACAACCTCACCTCTGTTTGCACAGTTCATCACTGTCAATGTGAAGTCCTCGAAGGTGTTCTTTAAGTTTTGGAAATAGATGAAAATAGCTGGGGCTGAGTCGGGACAGTATGTAGGATGAACGATGACAGGTGGGAACCAAGGCGTCGGATTGTTGCAGATATCTCAACGCTCATGTGTGGTCTGACATTATCACGCTGGAGGAGAAGCTGCTCCATCTGTCGTCGAGGTCTTCGAATTCGTGCTTTCAGTTTTCTGAAGGCCTCGCAGTACCATGCAGAGACTATGGTGGTGCCTTTAGGCATGATTAATTCCAAATGCACCATACTTTGAACATCCCAGAAGACTGTGAGCATGACGGCCTGCTGATGGCAAGGGCTTGAACTTTTTTGGCGGCGGTGATCCTTAGCAGCTGAACTCTACTGATGATCCTTAGCAGCTGAACTCTACTGATGATCTCTTGCTGAACCCAGCTTTCATCAGCTGGCATAAATTGTTAAGGAACCCAGCACCCTCGCCCTCTAAAACGAGAAAGAAACTGTTGACAGATATCCAGTCTCCTCTGTTTCAGGCGACGAGTGAGCATTCGAGGCTGTTTCTCATGCACTGACCTAGTTACCTCACACACCGCCACGTAACACACTACAATTTGGATCCCTCTAGCGGCGGAGGCTTGCAACTAGCGTCAACGAAGCGGGACAAGTTGACCAAGTAATATCCATTACATGTAACACCTCAACCGATATCGAGTAATATGCATTACATCTAATACCTCAACCGTTACCGAGTAATACGCATTACATATAATGCCTCAACCGATACCGGGTAATATGCATTACATGTAATAGCTCAACCGATACCGAATAATATCCATACATGTAATACCTCAAACTGTATTGAGAACAAAAAAAATTCGGAGGTATTACTTTTCAGCACACCCTCGTTGTTTGTGAATAGTAACAGCCCTATAATACCATCTTAAGGTGCTCCACGTCATGCCGATTTGTCACAAGTATAATCCATGGACACCACTCGATCTTTCTCTTTGTTATCAGATTTATATATTGCGTTCATTTACATTTAAATGGAGCAGTTATTCATTATACCTAATCGAAATTTATTCCAAATCTGTCAGCACTTACTTACGAACGTCCAGCGACAACAATTTCTTGCAGACAAAAGCATCAGCGTCAGCGTACAACCTTATAACACTGCTCATGCTATCTGTTAAATTTTTTATGTGGTTATGTGAACAACAGAGGTTCTGTTACGCTTCCTTCACACATGCTGTATTACTCTCATACCTGTGGAACATTCGCGTCCAGCGGAACGTACTAGATTCAACGAGCCAAATATTTCTTGAGTGCTCAAGGCAACCTCATATATGTAAGGCACTCCGTATGGTGGCATCTTGATTAATTGTTAACATTGCTTCTATGTGGCTTGCTCTCGATCACCCTTAAATGCAGTCGATAACAACAAAAGACACAGTAACATCGTTTAATTCATTCTGTCAAACTAAAGTTTTCCGAGACAAGGGTGTCACTTTGTTACGCTGATCCCATTTACACAATGAAAAAAGATTGCAAATATATGCCGAAACACCAGAGAAAATTCACCTGTAAACTCTTACGAGATAATTCTCATCTACATCTACGTCTCTACTCCACGAACCACCACGATGCGCATGGCAAAGGGCACTTCCCATCAGGGGTGTCTGCATACATTTATCCACGGAGAGGCGTAGGGGGCCGGGGGAGGGGAGGGGGGGACAAGAATATGAAATTGACATTGTTGATATAAATGACCTGGTCAGTTTCGAGGCGTGTAATGCCACAAAATCTAAATGTTATTGGCGACACGAAAAACTTTTTACATCCCAGGGAATTGCGGAGTAAGAGACTTCTATGATGAATAAAAACTCTGTACTGCAGATTCCAAAGTTGGGGATGGGAAAGGGGGGGGGGGGTTGGGGGGGGGGGGCGTGATGCGTACAAGTACCTCATGTTGCCTCCTCCCCCCTGCGGAGGTCTATGCTTTCCATTGTACAATGTGTTAGGGCATCTTCCCGTTCCACTCAGGTATGGAGCGAGGGAAGCGTAGGAAGCACACACTGCCACACACTTGAAAGTGCTCTGCAGAATATTTTTGCAGATTTGGATGTAGAATATGTCGTAAAACAATACGCACGTACAAAAGAAGGAGATATACTATTATTGCTTCCACAGATCCTAAGTGATGCGGCCTTCATGAATGTGGAATAAGTAAAAAAAACGTATTTTTATTTAAGAGGTAATAAGAAAATTATCACAAAGCACGTAATCGTATAACACAAAGAGGTTGTTGTTGTTGTTATTTTGGTCATCAGTCCAGAGACTGGTTTGATGCAGCTCTCCATGCTACCCTATCCTGTGCTTGCTTCTTCATCTCCCAGTACCTACTGCAACCTACATCCTTCTGAATCTGTTTAGTGTATTCATCTCTTGGTCTCCCTCTACGATTTTTACCTCCACGCTGCCCTCCAATACTAAACTGCTGATCCCTAGATGCCTCAGAATATGCCCTACCAACCGATCCCTTCTTCTAGTCAAGTTGTGCCACAAACTTCTCTTCTCCCCAATCCTATTCAACACCTCCTCATTAGTTATGTGATCTACCCATCTAATCTTCAGCATTCTTCTGTAGCACCACATTTCGAAAGCTTCTATTCTCTTCTTGTCGAAACTATTTATCGTTCACGTTTCACTTCCATATATGGATACACTCCATACAAATACTTCCAGAAACGACTTCCTAACACTTAAATCTATACTCGATGTTAACAAATTTCTCTTCTTCAGAAACGCTTTCCTTGCCATTGCCAGTCTACATTTTATATCCTCTCTACTTCGACCATTATCATTTATTTTGCTTCCCAGATAGCAAAACTCATTTACTACTTTAAGTGTCTCATTTACTAATCTAGTTCCCGCAGCATCACCCGATTTAATTCGACTGCGTTCCATTATCCTCGTTTTGCTTTTGTTGATGTTCATCTTATATCCTCCTTTCAAGACACTGTCCATTCCGTCCAGCTGCTCTTCCAGGTCCTTTGCTGTCTCTGAAAGAATTACAATGTACCGACGAACCTCAAAGTTTTTATTTCTTCTCCATGGATTTTAATCTCTACTCCGAATTATTATTTTGTTTCCTTTACTGCTTGCTCAATATACACACTGAATAACATCACTCCCTTCCCAACCACTGCTTCCCTTTCACGCCCCTCGACTCTTATAACTGCCATCTGGTTTCTGTACAAATTGTAAATAGCCTTTCGCTTCCCGTATTTTACACAAAGAGGTACGTATTGCTAATTCTTGCGCTATTGTGGGCACGCATCGACAATGAGGAAATCAAATTAAATCACTTGTTTACATAAATCATATTACTGCACTGAAGAAATTGAGAAGTCCGAATTTCAGTAATACTGTCGTCACCTGATATTGCATTAGCCATATATACATCACTATCCTTCTAAGAAAGTCATCAATGCACTAGAAGACGTTGGATACTCTTAAACTGAATTTTAATAATGCCTAAACTTTTTTGTGGCTGCTTGAAAGTTTTGGAATCTGTTTTTTCCTGAATATTTAGCACCATTCTGGACTGAAGTAACTGACATTAATTATTTACGTAGATTATTCTTATTTCAAGTACTGATCCCAGAAACTGATCAGTTGTTTTGAAAAAGGTGGTGTATTCCCGTATTTATGGCAGTTTTAATTAAGGAAGAAATACAATGTGTCCCAAAATAATGTATATACTTTTTGAAATTGAAGCTCTCTTTAATTCCAGCAGATATGAGATTTTTATGAGTAATAATTCAGAAGTCGCCGAAAAATTTAGCATCGCTTTCTTTTGTTGCAAGGGTGGGAATTAACATGACGTTATCGTTTGAAGAATTGAAACGGTTCTGAAATGTTACTGGAAAACAGTAATTTTCGGCAGCTAATTTTATATTTGTGTTCCTGCTTAAGAGTAATAAGTTCCTTTTATTGCTTGTCTTATGTTTACGTACATATGTTCCTATCCAAGAGTCTTACGCTGGTTCAACGAGGCTGTAGAGTTGAATCTGGAACACCGCCACCTTCACGGTTAACAACTACAAAATTCGATATGAGTTTGACGTCGATGAAACACTGCATGTGTGAAGACGAGCGTGGCTGAAGACAGAGACGTCCAACAGACAACGAAAATGTTGATACATTGGTTGAGTCGTACACACCGTCGCCGAAAACATCGTGACACTGAGCTCAGTAAAACCAGTGTTCTCAGAATGTTGCGTACTCAGGGACAGAAATCTCACATTCTGAAACTTCTCCATGTTCTCAACGAGAATGCAGCCGATAGACATATTTTTCTGAGTGAGTCATCAACACATGTGAAGATTAACGTTTCCATGCTCTAATTTTTAAAGCTAAAGCCATATTTAAACTTAACGGAACAATTAACTGCCATAATTCCGTCTAATGGGATGACGAAAATTCTTATGCAACTGGAGAAAGGTACGTAAACCTACTAGGAGTATACGTACTGGTGTAGTTTGTCGTCTAGGACAGCGTTTCTCAACCGCTGTGTCGTGACCCACTGGTGTGTCGCGATTACATGTCATGCGTCTCGCGAGATTTTTAGTGACTTCTAATTTTCCGCAGCTAATTTTCTATTTGTGTTCTTGCTTAAGAGTATTAAGTTCCTTTTATTGGTTGTCTTATGTCTACGTTCATATGATCCTATTCAAGAGTCTCACCCAATAAATTTGTATCTCATTGTTATTCCATAATTTAAGAAAAGGTGTTGTACCGTACATGCTTTTGTTGTATCTAGGAAAAAGTCACCTGTCGGGGCGTCGCAGAAGTCTGATACGTACTATGTTGTGCCCCAAGGGAATAAAAAAGGTTGATAAAACGTGGGTCCCGAGGTTTATTCGGTCTGTTCATCTTTGAAGAGACTGCCAGAAATGAGTCTTATCCAGAAACGTTGCACATGATAATATCAGGTCTTAATGATATTTTTGATAATGAAGATAATTACTTTCAACTTGATCTGAGGATATTTCTCGATAGCTCATCCTCTTCGAAATGCATAGAACGAAGAGAAACTACCGTGGGGTATCCATCTCGGTCACTGGATTTAATTCCTTCACACTTCCGTCTTTCGGGTACTGTCACGAACGCAGAGTACACTGCAGAACCATAAATACTGGGTCATCTAACAGAGCTAATTAATACTATTCCATTAGTAGCAACGAACTGGTATTCGCCCTGTTCTACGAGTGAGTCGTTTTCGACGATGCATCGCTATGGAATGTGGTCTTTTTGAGCATATGCCTCCTTAAGTTACATTTTAATACATTCGATGCAAAAGCTTTTCATTTCCATCTGCTGTAATTAAAGAGATAATTTTTAAGAGTGTACATGTTACTGGCAAAGTCTGAAAGCTGGCATTTTATGGAATCCCTAGGCAGTATGTAGAATATCGAAAATCACGCAGGGTATGAAATGAATCTCATATAACACTTTGCCTAGGTATTTAATAGAATGACGGTTACGTTCAAAGCAAAGTATGAAAGATAATTTAAAGTCGTATATGGGAAACCTCATCGTCACCGAAGTCAAGAGAGCGTTGCAAGAGCGGACCAGGACGTAGAAAATATGTTGAAAACATGGATACAGAGCGAACACACACATTATTTTGGCACACCTTGCACATTGGGAAGAAGTAATTACTATGGTCAGTTCCTTGAACAGGCCTATACCGCAAGTTCTAGAATTCACACAGCAAATAATTCAAATTAAAAGCTTTTGAACTCTGAAAGCTTCAGCTTGGTCAGATGAGTTAAGCGATCTTTCTGTGTCTGTGGTGCTACAGAAGAATGCTGAAGATTAGATGGGTAGATCACATAACTAATGAGTGTTGAAGAAGATTGGGGAGAAGAGGAGTTTGTGGCACAACTTGACTAGATGTAGGGATCGGTTGGTAGGATATGTTCTGAGGCATCAAGGGATCACCAATTTAGTATTGGAGGGCAGCATGGAGGGTAAAAATCGTAGAGGAAGACCAAGAGATGAATACACTAAGCAGATTCAGAAGGATGTAGGTTGCAGTAGGTACTGGGAGATGAAAAAGCTTGCACAGGATAGAGTGGCATGGAGAGCTGCACCAAACCAGTCTCAGGACTGAAGACCACAACAACAACAACTGTGTCTGTTGTTACCGACTGCCTTTGAGGCTGATCAAGAACAAAGCACCTACATACACAGTGCACTGAATGACATATTAACAAACGTGTAGTACAGAACGAGTATGTTTAAGTGTTGTAGAGAGTTCAGTGGAGGCAGAACAAATGTTCATGACGAATAGGGAAGTGGAAGACCTTCCATTTTGACTGATGAGCTGGTGTTACAATTGGAGGAAACTGTTCTTGAAGACCGCCAATTGAGACTGGATGAAATTTCTGCGATGTTTTCTCAACTCTACAGAAAACTCTTATACGACTCACTCACAGAAGCGTTGGGACACCGGAAACAAGAAAAATCGGGTTAGTAGCGTCCGCGAGTTTCTTGAGCGACTCAGATTGGAAGGTGAAGTTTTTCTGAACTCTATTGCGACTGAAGACGAAACGTGGGAGACTCATTACACGCCGGAGACAAAAAGAGAGTCGTCCCAGTAGCGTCACACCAATTCCGCATCTGCCAAAAATTCAAAACTCAACTATCGAGCAAAAACTATTATGGCCTCAGTGTTTTGAGACCGAAAAGGCATCATTTTGGTCAAATTTCTGCCTCAGGATGAGACCATCAACGCACAACGATTTTCTGAGACCTTAAAAAATCTCAAAAGGAGCATTCGAAACAAAAGGTCGGGAATGCTGACACAGGCGTAGCCATCAAGGCGCTCTTGAACTCATTTGGTTGGGATATTCTGAACGTCCGCAGCTCGTGGTCGTGCGGTAGCGTTCTCGCTTCCCACGCCCCGGGTTCGATTCCCGGCGGGGTCAGGGATTTTCTCTGCCTCCTGATGACTGGGTGTTGTGTGATGTCGTTAGGTTTAAGTAGTTCTAAGCTCTAGGGGACTGGTGACCATAGATATTAAGTCCCATAGTGCTCAGAGCCATTTGAACCATTTGATATTCTGAACCACCCCCTGTATTTACCTGAATTGACGCCTTCAGATTATTATCTTTTTTCCTTCCTGAAGTCACACGTGAGTGGAATTAATTTTCAATCGACGAACAGTTGCAGAAAGAGGCTCTGATGAGGGGAAAGGAGGTGGCGGTTGAGTTTTTCGTGGAGGGCATAAAGAAACTCGTGCCACGCATCACCACTTGCATTGAACGGGACGCCGATTGAACGGAAAAATAAACAAGTGTATCAACAATAACCTGTACGTTTTTTCAAATATACTTTTTTTTTAAAAAAGCAAAAATCTAGTACATTTACTTTCTGAACATGCCTCGTAAATCCTGCATAAAGAGACACAAGTGAATAAAAAAAAGGCCAGACTGTTGCCGATGTAATCAGTCAAGTTGTCGTACGAGGGGCGTTTGAAAAGCCCATGCAAAAATAAAAACTACTTACGTGTTTGGGGTAAACCTTTTTTATTTTCCGACATAGTTTCCTTTTAGGCTTTACACTTCATCCAACGCTGTTCTAATTTGTTGATTCCTTCCAAATAATAGGTACTGTCCAAGTCTGCAAAATAGCTATTAGTTGCTACAATCACCTCCTCGTTTGAATAAAATCTTTGTCCCGCCAGCCATTTCTTCAAATTAGGAAATAAATAGTAGTCTGAGGGAGCCAAGTACGGAGAATAGTGGGGATGTGAAACGAGTTGGAATCCTATTTCCATTAATTTTGATACCACAACTGCTGAGGTGTGTGCTGGTGCATTGTCTTGACGGAAAAGGACTTTTTTTGCGGTCCAATCGCCGGCGTTTTTCTTGCAGCTCGGTTTTCAAACGGTCCAATAACGATGAATAATATGCATCTGTAATGTTGTTACCCTTTTCCAGGTAGTCGATGAGGATTATCCCTTGCGATTCTCAAAAGACAGGCGCCATAACCTTTCCGGCCGAAGGAATGGTCTTCGCCTTTTTTGGTGCAGTTTCTCCCTTGGTAACCCATTGTTTAAATTGTTCTTTGGTCTCAGGAGTATAGCAATGTCTCCATGTTTCATCCACTGTGACGAAACGAAGCTTAAAGTCCTGCGGATTCTTTCTGAACAGCTGCAAACCATCCTCGCAACACTTCACACGATTCCGTTTTTGGTCAAGTGTGAGCAATCGCGGAACCCATCTTGCGGATAGCTTTCTCATGTCCAAATGTTTATGCAAAATATTATGTACCCGTTCATTAGAGATGCCCACAGCACTAGCAATCTCACGCACCTAAACTCTTCTGTCATCCATCACCATAGCATGGATTTTATCAATGATTTCTGGAGTCGTAACCTGCACAGGGCGTACAGAACGTTCAGCATCACGTGTGCCGATATGGCCACTCCGAAAATTTTGAAACCACTTATAAACTGTTCTGATCGAAGGTGCAGAGTCACCGTAATGTTTATCAAGCTTCTCTTTGGTCTCCTGAGGCGTTTTGCGTTTCACAAAGTATTATTCAATCACCACACGAAATTCTTTTTCGTCCATTTTTTGACAATTACTCGACTTTCGTGATTCACAGGAATGCCAAACACAAAGATATAGACCACTATGGCTGAAACTTTTGGTGTGTGTTATTTCCAAAGACGCTACTAACTAAGCATGACCTCGATACGCGCCGGTGGTGCCATCTCTCGGACTTTGCACAGACTTTTCAAACGCCCCTCGTATTTGCATTCGAACAGCGTTTTCGATTTGTTCAAGTTCTCGATTTTTCCCCTCTCCATGTCTGTGTCAGCGAGGTAGCATAGCCCGCTTCACGTTACTCAGCAATGAAGAGACAATGAAATTCGTTACAAATGTTGTGCTCTGGCACTGTTCGGTGCTCGTACTATTGTGGGAACTGCGGAAAAATCGGGTGTCAACACCCGCAGCGTTGGCCAGGGATGTAGGAGATTTTCTCTGACTGTAAGGGGAATACCGGAACTGTCCCCAACTATACCTTCCAACCCCCCCCCCCCCCCCCCCCTCCCACCCGTCACCCCCGAATTAATTCCCAACTGGGAGAAATAAGAACTCCGCAGTTTCGTAGATATATTAACAATAAAGAACCTGCAAAAAATATAAACTAGTAAGACCCAGCACAGATGAACGGCCTTGAGAGCGCCGCCCCAATCCTTCTGGACGAGGAGGAAAAGATATTAAGAAAAAGTACGGTGAGTTTTCGGGGAGTTCTGCGGGGCGCCGCTGCGCGGCGCTGTACGCTGGCCTCTCTGCAGCCGCCTGGGATCTGCAGCTGCGAGTAATTGGCTTCTCCGCGAGTTAGCGGCCGCTTCGGGAACTTTCTGCAGGGCTCCGGCGCTCTGGGAGACCGCGCCTTCCTGCGGCAGCCTTTGTGGCCTTATCTCTCAGCCCTCCGCTCACAGAACTTACTTTTTTGTTACAAACTACGTACGTGGCCAGCCCACAGGGCAGAAAAAGAGATGACGTGTTTCCTGTGTCTGGTGTTAGTTGCGCAACATACGCTGCCTCCATTAAGGAGTTTTTCGAGAAGTATTGAGATGACAGGCTAAAAATTTACAAATACAAATAGATTAATGCGGAAACGTGCAAATTGGTCGTGCGATGTAAAAAACAATGCAAATAGCACGTTGAACTTATCAGTAGAGTAGACAGTATGACGATGAAAACAGAATATCATATCTTAGTCCACACCTACGCATAAAGGTTAAAGGTGAACCCAGCGAGGGGCAGCTGCCCTCCCTCTCCACCCCTTCCTCGACCCTAAGAAAAAAAAAAAATAATGATCTTAGCTAACCGGACTAGTATCATACCCCACCGCACAGATATGCATATCAATTCAGTCTAAAGAAAGCCAGAACAAGTATTATTTATCAGCTAGTAACCAGTGCATCCGCAGCTATTTGTCGTGAATCTCAAAACAATTTCGCCGTTCGCTGCTCTTTTCATTAGAAATTAAAATACCAAATGAATGTGGATTCTAAAATAAGACTAAATAATGACAGCCAAAATCGCAATTTTTTTTATTGGTGATGAATGGTTTCGGTTATCATAGCCGTCAATATCGAGGAGCCGCTGTAAACTACTAAAAGTAGAGGATGACGGCTACCTTTTGGTAACAGAAATAATAGAAATTACGATATTGACTTTTAATAGCTGTTCTTATATAAACCAAAAAATTCTGAAATTCCAACATGTTAGTACAATTTTTTTGGATTGTAAAAGTTTCCAGAGACATTGTACCTTGATCAGGAAAACAGGATAGTTAAATGACTGTAGGTTTATGAACATAAGAACATTCTGAGAATATAAAACACTACATTCTTAAACTTTGAACAATGAAAAAACCCTCGAGTCTAATTTTCTGATCCAGTACTAAGAAAATTGTTTACGATAAAGTCCTTGTCTTGAGATGGGCGAAACTCCGCTTACAGTTTAATACATTGTATTTATTTCGATCTCCAGTCTGAAGACATACCAGCTCTTCAGATCTCTGCCCATGTGGATCAACAAAGACTGACCATAATGCCTTTAGAAGCCATTGTTCATACAGCTACAATGGCTCAAATACTTCACCATGTATTACGGCTGCAAAATCTTTCAATCTGCAACCCATAATATTTCACAGACGTCATTTCAGTATATCCTCTCAATAGCCACACCACAACTTATGAGATTCGATGCACTTCTCTGCACTTTATATATAAATTCCCATCACCTGACGTTGACACCGCCTCCATGCCCACTCACAAGGCTACCCTGTCTGTGACTCCTCACGTCCTCTCCGCCACTCGAAGCTATCGGCTTATCATAAAAACTGGGAAAGGTAAAACCCATAGTGGATGCCCTGCTTGCGTAACTGTTTGAAATTTGACTTTCCTTATTGTGTTCCCATGGAATATTCATTTCCAATAATATTTACATACTCTGTTATGATATCACAATATTATTTAATACACCTTTGAAGTCTACAGTGTGAAAATTCTGAGAGGGGCAGATATTGGTTCAGATCATTACATGGTAAAAATTAAAACTAAATTCACCCTGTTGACAAAGCAAAAATCCGTTCCCAAAAAGAAGACAACCTACGACGCTTATAAATTGATAAGTAACAAGAAGTACGAAGCACAAACAAGGAATACAAAAATAACAGATGAACTAGGGGAAATAGTTCCCAAGTTGAAACAAATAGCTGAACAGATAGCACTAGTAAATCCAACGAAAAAACACCAATGGTGGAACAATGTGCGTGATAAAACAGTGGTATACAGACACCAAGACTGGTTAAGGTACCAGAGACATAAAACAGAAGAATCACATTTGGACGTCACAGAACAAAGAAAGAGAATACAAAAAAATAATAAGAAGGGATAAACTACAAAACCAAAAAGATGTACTTCTAATGACAGAAATAAATAGCAAGAAAATAAACTCAGGGGATTACCTCATAACGTTTAGCAGACAACTACAAAGGTCTGAGCCTCCATCTTTAATGTTAAAGGTTAAAAATAATAAGATGTCCTACAGCAGTAGAAGAAGTAAGAGTACAGCAGTAGAAGAAGTAAGAGTACAGAAGTTTTAGCAGAAACATTTAACTAAGTAATAAATTGGGAAGAACCTCACAGAAATACTACAAATAAACACAGATACTCCTTTTAAAACGTCAGCAAAATATATAAACCCACCCGCAATCCATGAAGTCTACAACGTTTTGAAAGAGGCCAGAAACTACAAAGCAATTGGAGAAGATCAAATATTTGCGTAACTTTGGAAATATGCAGCAGAACCTGTGCAATTATCATTGCACCAACGCATAGTGAAAATCTGGAACAAAGAAGAACTACCAGAATATTGGACTACAGCTATAATCCATCCATTATGCATAACAGAAGACAAATCAAGTCCAGACACTTATAGAGGAATTTCCCTTTTGGATATCACATACAAATTCACGTAAAGAATTCTATACAATCGTTCGAAAGATCAACTTCATTCGGAAGTAAAAGAATACCAGCAAGGATTTCGACCTTGGAGAAGCTGCCCAGAACACATAATTAATTTGAAACTGGTAATGTTTTACTACAAAAGGAGAAAAAAATAAGTCATAACCTTTGCAGATTTCAAAAAAGTTTATGATTGTATCCATAGATCTTCAGTGATGAATATACTAAGAAATTTCGGTCTCCATCCCAAATTAATAACAATGATAAACTTAACTCTAATAAACATCAAATCTAAAGTAAAGGTTTTTGAGAGTATTTTCGTTTCGTCTTCAGAAATGTAAAGCATCTACCGACAATATCGCCACGCAAATAAAGAATCTGAAGTAAAGTTCAGAGGAGAATAGCTGAGCCATTTACGATTAAAACGGGGTTAAGGCGCGGAGATGATTTATCAGTGTTATTTTGTCACTTATGCACTTGAGGACGTGATGAGGGAGTGGAACAAGAAAAATCCTAAAAACTGAAGAACTGGAATCAACAAACATCAAATAAACTTAAATTCCTTGGGATTCGCAGATGACGTAGCGTTACTACCTTATAACATTCAAGAGGCCAGAAATCAAATAACAAGTCTACAAAATGTAGGAGAAGAAGCAGGACTCGAGATATCATTCGAAAAGACTGAGATAATGGTGGCATATCCACTAGTAACGAACTACATAGCAGGAAAGTAAAAACAGTGAAACAATTTAAACATCTAGGAGAAATTTTAACATACAACTTGGACGAGAAACCTACATGTCAAGTAAGAACTAACAAAATGATAAAAGATCAAACATTAGCGTCGTCTACACACAAAAAAGTGTGTCAATCAAAACTAAATTAAAACATTACAAGACGGTGGTTCAATCAGATTTGGAATACAGAAGCGAAACCCTTTTCAGAGGCACCCAGAAAAAACAGACTCAACAAAATCCTAAAAGTAGAGAGAAGAATAGCTAGAATATACATAAATAAGAAATATCAAATAGAATGGCAATGGTGGATAGTGACAGATGAGGTGGTGTACAATGATTTGGGTTCCATTACAGATACTATACAGAAAAGTCACATTATGAGGACATAAGAAACAAGATTATCAATAAAAATTATAGAGAAACTTTGGAACATGAAAAAACAAGTAGAATGGATACAGGGAATCTCGGAGCATATCTAAGAGCTAGAATTAACCATTGCGATGCGCAAAACGAAACAGGAAATTTAAAGAAACTAAAAGACATAAAAATAAGATTTGAAGCAAAAGTAGGCAAATGAGAAACAATAAAAAGAGTATTTACAGACGAGGAACGACAAGAAAGACGGAAAGATACGGGCTATTCGGAAAGAAAAGTTATTGAAGAAGATGACAGTAAAATGATTGACCGAAGTGCTCCAGTGAGGCCCTAAAAGCAGAAGAAAAAGAAGAAGAGTACACGTTCACTTAAGTGGTTCCAAAGATGAAAAACATTTCAGTTTCTTGTGTCGATACTTTGATAAGGAATGTTCGTCGCAACATTTTTACGAATTTTATGGTTGTTAACGCTCAAAGTTGTAGTAAGTGGGCTTTTATATTTGACTCGATTTTGTAATCAGTAATATAATATAACAGATCTTCTCAGTCCGTGTAAATTCATGCAATTTCCTCCTCCTCCCCTCCCCCCCCCTTTCCAATTCCGTGTGCTTCACTTTTTTTGTCAGACATCACATGTTGAGTCACACGAACAAACTGGACTTTCATGTGCGTCAGATGTCTTCTGTTGCATATTCAGTCCATAAATCAAGATGTTCTCTGGATGCAGGTTGTAGCAGCAGCTACCTCTGTGCCGGAGTGTTTATTTACTTATCAGCTTCTGTGGGAACACACAAGCCAAAGCTACTTGGTCATGGAACGAGTCAGTACGTAGCTGACAGAGTGCCGATTACAAAAAGTTATAAAGAAAAGAGTTAAGGAATTAATAAAACAAGAAAAAACTTCGGGAGGATGTAGGAGTAAATAAAAAATTAGGGAAGAGTGCTCAACTACCTACACATAATAGGAGTGTGTCGCAATTAAACCTTTCATTTGGGTCTGATTACATATGTTTATCACTCAATCTTTTAAGTTCTGCTGGAAGCCTATTGTAGATGAAACCTGTTGAGTAGTGCACATCTTTTTGTACAGTTTTTAATGATGAGTAAATCTGCTCCAGTTGTACTTGACAAATCCTTTATTTACGTACACAATCGTGTGTACGATTTTATCCGAATAAAGGATTTGTCAAGTACAACTCGAGCGGATTTATTCATTACGAAACAACTATGAAAGTCCCGACGAAGAGAGTATTACTCGTATTTCTGTGCAATGCCTAAGGACGTGTTGCCCAAGTGTATATTGTTTTTCTATCTAGTGATCACTGAATGACTGCGGTAGTTTCTTTTGAATGAGTCAATACTGTCAACAACACAATCCCATGGTGGAATATGTATACAGGGATGGGCAGGATTCCGAGACACTTGGTAACCCTTCTCCTCTAATGGGCTACGTAAATGACCGTGATTAGGTGAACCTAATCGGTCACAAAATTAAGGCGTTCGCTTCTGAAATAACAACAGATTATTGAGGAAAATGTACAACACCCTTCTTCCTGTGTTAATATTAAATGATCGGTACAAAATAGCGTAAATTACGCACAATAAAGATAACGTGAAATACCACGAAATTCTGAGTAACTCACAGCAAATCAATGAAGTTATTTCTAAATTCTGTCGCCAGTCGTGTTGGAACAATCTCTGTTCATTAACGGTTGGATATTCTACTATAACGTAAACAGAAATTTTATTACGTTAGACTGATTTTCACTGTCTGGTTGTTACAGAGCAAACTGACTGACTGAGTGATTGATTGAGACATTGCAACTGAACATTTTTTATCATTTTCCTTCCAATAAAATGAAACTACCATAAATTTTGAAATATATTTCTGTCTTTGACAGATTAGATATTCGTTAATGACACTCGGTTCTGTCACAGCAGGAAAGATGGAGGATTCTAGTGTAGGTAACAAAGATTGAGGTTAATGATAAGATCGCAGAGTTGGAATTTTAGATGACGAGCGTTATTATTTACTTTTTTCAGTGAAATTCACTGGGTATGCCTGACAAAAATTCTAAGCTACTCTTATAGGTTGTCGACGCTGCTGAGACGACGGTGTCATGCTCCATTAGCTCCAGTTATTACGAGAGAACACTACGGTTAATTGTAGGCGATTTTGGGGCAGGATCTTCATGTTCTTTGGAGCTTAATTCATCTGTCGACATACGTAGCTCCCACTGTGTATCGTAAAATTTTACTCTCTTCCACGAGATACAGACATCCACTCTGTACCGTGGCTCGTACTATTTTTTTCCAAATTTTGTTCAACATTTATAACTTTATATTGTTATTTTTATGGTACATTATGCTTTATAGACACGATTAACACGTATCTTTGGTTTTCAAATGGTATATTGAAATTTCCATTGAAACTAAACTCCCCTCGTACGTGTTTTATCGTGTGGTAATATGTTGGTTAAGAGCTGTGTCAGATTTCTTGTTGCGTGCTCTTGAGTCCGCTGAAAGTAACTGTGTTTATTTGCAGGTTCGTTCGTCGATCTCCGCAGAATCTCTCCAACTCCATGTCGACGTAGTGCAGCTGAAGCTTTGTATAGTAATTAGAATGATTAGAAAGAGTAATATTGACTTTCGAGTTTCACCTTATTGTTTATCAAAGAGAAGCACTCTTTTATTTCTTCATTGAATACAACTTTTTCTATTACTATCGAGTTGTAATATATAATTTGCACAATTACAGTGGAACCTCACCTAACGAGCACCTCCCATAACGCGCAATTCGCATAATGAGCAAAAAAAAAAAAAAAAAAAAACAGTTAAAAGACGACTAGCTTAACGAGCGATGTTTCGCGTAACGAGTGACGACGATTTAGTGTGACGTCACCAGCCGTTGGCGAGCGGCGGGGGAAACGTTCAACCTTTCACTGTCGGCAGCGGCATTTGGACAATGTCTTTAGTACGAAGTGCAGTCTGGGTTTAGCGCTCTTTCTGCTACCATCTTAGTGCAGCTTGTGATCACACATTTTTCTAAAACTTGTGTTCACGCAGTGTTCTTTTGTGTGCGAATTTTAATAACCTTCGTAGGAATGTTCCCGAAGATAAAGCCGCAAGAAGACAACCATAACAGAAAGAAAATGACCTGAGAAACGAAACGTAAAATCACTGAAAAACGCAAGCGTTGTGAGACCATTGCTGATTTAGCACACGTCCGTCTAAATCAAGTATTTTCACTGCTCTCAAGGTCAAGGACAAGATTAAGGAGATAGATGCTTCAAAGTGAGTAACAAGAACATCTAAACAACGGTTTCGTATTCTGGACGATGTTGAAATGTTGCTCCTTAGATGGATGAATGAAAAGCGATTGCAAGGCGACACCATCAACGAGAACATCATTTGTGAGAAGGCGAGAACGTTTATCGTCGACCTTGTTAAGAAGAGGCCATGATCATCAGCTGCCGAAGAAGAGTTTCGAGAAGTGTAAGAGAAGAAACGGCATCCACAGCGGTGATGCATGGCGAAGCAGCCAGCTCCGACATAGACAGCAGAGAACTTCATCAGCAACTTCGAGATGCTCGTAGATTCTGAGAGTTAGCTGCCGCAACAGGTTTTTAATTGTAACGAGACAGGTTTATTCTGGAAAAAGATGCCGAAGCGTACCTTTACAACAGCACAGGAAAATGCACTGCCCGGTCACAAGCCAATGAAAGACAATCTCACAGTGCTATTCTGCGCCAATGCAAGTGGCAAGTAGAAAATTAAACCACTGCTTGTTTACCATTCACGAAGTCCACGAGCGTTCAAGAGGTGCAATGTCCAGAAGAGCACGTTAAATGTGATATGGAGATCCAACTACAAGGCTTGGGTGATCAATGAAGTGGCTGGCCCTTCGGTGAAAAAATGTTTGCTTGAGATGAATCTGCCACTCCACGTCTTGCTTGTTACGGACAACGCTCCTGCACATTCTCCAGGCCTACAAGACCACCTCCTTGAAGAATTTCAGTTCATCAAAATGTAATTTCTGCCCCCCAACACCATCTGTTTACTCCAGCCTATGGAACAGCAGACTATTTCTAACTTTAAGAAGCTCTACACTGAAGCACTCTTCGAGCATTGGTTTGAGTTGACTGAAGTTACCAATCTCACTCTCAGAGAGCCTTGGAAATATCACTTCAACATCGTTGCCTGCGTCAAGATGATCTAAAAGTAGTGGTAAGGGATTAATAAGAGAACTCTCACTTCTGCTTGGAAGAAACTTTGGATGGAGCGAGTTGTCGAATGTGACTCTGAGGCATTTGAGTCAGACCTGTGGAGCCCGTAGTCAACGAGATTGTGTCATTGGCCAAGAACATGGGACTAGAAGTGGATAAAGATGGTATCGATGAGCTTGTGCAAGACCACAGCCAAGAAATGACCACCGGGGAGCTTATGGAGTGGCAGTGTGTACTTAGTACTATGTCCATAATTTTTTTTGAATAAATGGCATTAATAAGATAAAACTTTTAGTACTTTTCCAGCATGCAACGCATTATGGTATTTTACATTAATGTATATGGGATAAATTGTTTCGTTCAACGAGTGTTTCGCACTACGACTAAGATTCTGGAACGAAATATACTCGCTATTCGAGGTTCCACTGAATAAATTCTCTTCGTCTTTATCAGAGCAAGAACAAAATCGAAGTCATTAACATTACATTCAACAACAGAGATAATAAAAAGAGAGATAATGCAATGATAATATTCGCTTTTCTTGTGCAAGAAGTAACGTCTTTGGTTCCTATGTATACCAAGCTATCTGACACAGTTATTTCCGTAGTAAAATACGATATTAAAATTTTCACGTTATCACATCACTTACCGGAACGTAACAGAAAACAAAACTCATTCTATAAGAAGTTATATACTCTAAAACAACAACTTGTGTGCCGAGAATGACCATTCTGACGAACAAGACGTTGCTACCAACACAGATTACTCTCTGACGAATATTAAAAATTGCCTAATTGCGAGTAAGACTGCGCACTAATGGTCCCATAAAAACTTAATTACATACATTGAAAGTTCATCCATTTCGAGAATCGAGGATTTCGATAATTTTTGCCTGTTATCGTCATTGATACTGGCATGATATAGGTCTCAGAAATTCCAATATTTTCGAGAACGTTTTCAAGTTCAAAGGCCGATGACAAATGACAAAAGAAAAAAAATTTCGTGTGATGTAATAACGAATTAACAATTTTCTGTTTTTCCTTTCTTTGTACTGTGAAACCTTTCTTCTTACCAAATTTCATAATTCTACATCGAGGGTAAGTAACCCTTCAGGTTTACGTTTCATTACATTTATCGTTTTCCATGGATCCCTTGGAGAAGAGTCTCTGGGTTGTGGAAAGAGTCAAAGGTTTTTTCTTTTTTTCTTTTTTTTTACTCTGATGCATGGATATCATACAATTCTAATGCAGACAGAGTTATGAGCTGTAATCCTTGTGAAGATATTCATCAATGGAATAGAAGGAGTTGGGCTTCAATTCACTCTGAAACCGATCTTTATCACTTACAAGACCTTTGATATTCTCTGGTAGTTTATTGAATATATGAGTACCCATGTATTTGACTCCTTTTCATACTAATGTTAAGCTTTTATAGCCCTTATACAGACTGTATTTGGTTCTGGTATTATAATCATGTTTTTCGCCCTTTTGAGTAAAAAGAGACATGTTGGAAATGACAAAGGACATCAATGAGTATATGTACTGAGAAGTAGAAGTTAGAATATCAAGTTTCTTAAAGAGGTCCCTGCATGATGATCTAGGACTGACACCAGATATTATTCTAATGACTCGTTTCTGAATTTTGTAAATGTTCTCTTTGTGAGAGGAGTTTCCCCAAAAGATGATTCCATAACTCATTAGTGAATGGAAGTAGGCCGGATAAACTAACTTCTTCACTTTTAAATCACCTATTTATGATATCATGTGTACTGCAAAAGTAGCTGAACTAAGGCGTTTTATTAAGTCAAGAGTATGAGTTTTCCAATTTAGGTTGTGGTCAAATTGTAGCCCTAAAAATTTGACACTGTCTACAGCTTTAATTTGATTGTCTGAGTACATTGTACTTATAGGGTCAGGTATTCTTTATGAGGTACTAAACTGTATGTACTGGGTCTTGTCAAAATTCAGTGACGATGCATTTGCTGTGAACCACCCATTGAAACAAATATTTGATTAGCTAGTTGCTCAGTGAGATCAAGGGTACCGTTTTTTATACCAATACTTGTATCATCTGCATGTAAGACAAAATTTGCATTTTGTGACATTGCATACAGAAGGTCATTAATATATAATGGGAACAACAAGGGATGTAAAATAGAGCCTAGGGGCACCCCTTGTCTGATGGTTTCATATTCTGAATGATTATTGTTATGTCGTAAGCCTCATACAGATAAACACTGTTTTTTACTAAAAAGATAGGATGAGAACCATGAGCCTGCTACCCCTGTTGTCAGCTAATATTATTACTTTTGTTTAAGGATATTATGCTCAACACAATCAAAAGCTTTAGCCAGATCACAGAATATTCCAAGTGGTAATAACTTTTGATTTATTCATTCCAACATATCATCTGTAACAGTGAATATAGCTTGATCAGTTGACAATCCTTTCCGAAATCAAAACTGATTGTGAAGGAGAATATTTTTCTGTATTAAATGTTGATAAACTCTATTGTACATAACACTTTCAAACTCTGTTGAAAATATTATCAATAATGAAATGGGATGGAAGTTTTCCACTGACGATTTGTCTCCTTTTTTGAGTAATGGTTTGACAACAGCATATTTAAGCTTATTTGGAAAAGTACCACTGTGGAGGGGTTCATTACATAAGTAACTCAGTAGGTCACAAAGTTCTGAGGAGCAACATTTAATTATGGTAGTGCTGATTGCATCATAACCATTGGAACATTTGTTTTTAAGAGAGCTAATAATGTTAGAAATCTCTTTTGGTGAGATAGGGTATAGTTGAATTTTGTCAAACTTCTGCAGAAATGCATTTTTTAAATATTTTAAGCTGTCTTCTGAGGAACTATGCAAACCGAAGTTGCCTGCTACTGAAAGGAATAAGTTGTTGAAAGTGTCTGCAATTTTGGAGGTATCTCTAATCAACTCATTATTTACATTTAACATAATTTCCTCATTTGCCTGATTAGTTTTTCCTGTTTCACTTTTTACTATGTTTCATATAGTTTTTATCTTGTTATTAGAGACATTTATTTTGTTCTTGGAAATAGATACATTTTGAGGTTCTGATTACTTTGTTTAGAATTTTGCAATATAATTTGTAAAGTGATTTAGCTCTGTAGTCATCGTTTTCCCTTGACATTAAGTACAGTCTTCTTTTTGTTTTGAAAGATACTTTTATTCTATTTGTAATTCAAGGTACTGAACATTTAATCTATTTGCATTGATTAATTTCTTAGGGCAGCAGTTTTCAACGTGAACTATTAACATATTAGAGAAACAGTTATATTTTTCATTTATCCCAGATGAATTGTATACATCTTTCCAGTCTGTATTCCTCAAACAGTTTCTTATACCTTCTGTTCCTGTTTCATTTATTATTTGTAGTTTCCCACTTCCTGTTATTAGTTGAATCAGACCTCACTATATGAAATGTAAGGAACAGGGCATCATGATCTGAAAGGCCATT
This sequence comes from Schistocerca piceifrons, assembly GCF_021461385.2. Classification (NCBI taxonomy): domain Eukaryota; kingdom Metazoa; phylum Arthropoda; class Insecta; order Orthoptera; family Acrididae; genus Schistocerca; species Schistocerca piceifrons. The sequence goes on from NC_060138.1 coordinate 1,219,454,621, forward strand.
AAATATTGTATTTATGCTATGATTTGATAGTGTGGTAGTATCTATGAAAATGTTATCAGTAGCAGTGCTGCTGTTCCCATAACCCTGGTTGGGAACTATACTAAGGGAATGAGATTATAAGAAGTAGTAAGAGACTCTAGTACGGATCTTGAGTAGCTATCCTCCAGAAAATTTAAATTAAAATCTCCATTAGTATGAGTTCATTATTTTTAGAAGATAAGAAATTTAATACTGCATTAAGCTGTTTAGTGAATAACTGGAAATTATGAGTTGGAGCGCTGTATACTGTGACTATAACTATTTTTCTTTTGCATGTTTCTACTTGTGTGGTAGATGCTTCAAAATGCTGATCACTACAGTATTTAAGAATGTCAATGTTTTTATAATTGTGACCCTTTCTAATGTAAGTGGCATCTCCCCTTATCTCCATCTCTTTTCTACCATATTTGAAGCTAAGATATACCCTTCCATATTAAGCATTTCAATTTCACTACCTAAATGATCTTCAGAAATACAAACAATATCAACAGGATTTGTAGACTGTAGCTCATCTAAGCAGATCTGAAATTCATTACTTTTGTATTTTAAACCTCTGATAGTTTGATGTAGTATATTAATTGTTACTTTTTTTTATCTTCACGAGTATTATGCTTAACATTTTCAGATACATCTTGTTTCAATATTGAATGAGTAGATAATGAGCTTAACCTAAAAAGAAGTACTGTCATGAGTTGCAGTGTCCTCCCATAAATAATTTGCTATCAACCTAGCCAGGATATCCTCCCCTCTTCTATTGAGGTGAAGGCCATAAAAGTAAAGTCCTACCTACCAATAGTGTCAACAGGAATCAAACCAATCCCTGACCCTGCGCCAGCCCGAAGCAGTCGATCCAATTCCATATTGACCCTCTTCACAGAGCTGTTCAACTGGGGTCGATCGTACCACTTGAAAACAGGCACAAACTCAACATTAGTATGGCTCATTGCTGATGTGACATAAATGGGCATATCTTTTGATTGCGCTGATGTAGAAGCTTTACATTTTTACATCACCAAAGGACTACAGACATCAGTATGTGATATAAATTCCAACTTGATACGTCTGTTCGTTCCTGACAAAAGGGGTCTTAACAGACAGAGGGGTACATAGACAGCCTCATAACAAATGACAAAAAAATTCTTTTCGTGTGCTGTAATTACAAATCAACAGTTTTAGGATTTTTCCTTCGGTTGTACTGTGCAACCTTGCTACTTGACAAATTCCATGATTCTAGGCCAAAGTACGCTGTAGGTTTCTATGAGTGAGATTGCGAATATCAAAGTATGTGACACAAATGGCCGGATCTTTTGAGTGCATTGACTTAGCCCGTTTATTATGACACCAAGAGACCATAGCTACGAATTCCTACGAAATGGGTTTTTAACAGTAGGACAGACATACAGAGACACAGGCAACAAAGGGTTCTTATAGGGATTCCGTTTCTACAGTCTGAGGCACGGAACCTTAAGAAGCACTAAACTGTCCTTGGTATTTCCTTGTGACATAATCCAGTCTCATAGTACTTTAATAAAATACATAGGGTGTTAAAAAATAAACTGTCACTTTAATAAGTTTCATGCTGCGTGCAGAGCGAAAATTTTTTGATTTATCTGTCTTGTTTAGTGGCATATGTTTCTATTGATTGTTCTCCATGCGTTACAAGGTGTCAGTTCAAGGCAGTAGTTGGGTGCGTTGAAGTGAAGTACTGAAGTGACGCTTTGCGATCTTTGCAGCCATGGGTCTGGCATGCAGTAGTGCAAAACATAAAAAAATACTGCGGTTTTTTTTAATATAACTGTAGCCATATTTTGCAGCTGTGAACGTGACTGTATTCAATACACAGGAAGGATGAATAAGCACTCCTTCAGTCACAATTTTTTCGTGTTTTCGTAGATTGCACAATGCATTTCGGACCCTGTGGGTCCATCGTCACGTGTAAATCGTCTAATATATAATTTACATTTGCTCTTGAGAGAAGTGAAATGCATGTTCCTGTCAAGAGGAGGTTAGAAGTTAGGTTTTGTATTTCATAAATCAAGTTTGTAAAATACCACATGATTATAATTAAAGTGCAGCTGCTCACAGAATACCAGTAAGGACTGTAATTACCCTAAGGAAGTGAAACTTGATAGATATTCTAATGCATTAATGCGTAAACAACTTAAGCTGGAAAAACTTAGTTCCAATTTTGGTCACCAGGTGCATACCTGGCGCTGTGGATACAAGAAAGGCGTACAGAAATGTTTCCATATGTAATGGATTAAAAACGAAATGTCGACAGAAAAGGTCAAACAAGTGAGAAATGTTGATGTTGTTATTAACCTCTGCTTAGACCGTTTATCAGTATGAGTACCGGAGACATCGACGAGATGCTGTACAGCGGCAGATTTGCAGCTGGTAGCCAAAACTGGGACTATTGTTTTCCCAGGGTAAATCGATTCTGCATTAGCAGATCTATCAAGTTTCACTGTCGTACGATAGTTACAACCCACACTGGACTGCCGTGAATAGTAGCACTTTAATTAGAACGGCTCGGTATGTGAGAAACAGTAAAAAAAACCAGCGCAAAACTTACCGAACATTTAAGGAAAATAGTTTTTAAGCTTTTCAGGTCAACATACGTTGGTTTATTCATTCTGTCATCGCGCTTAACGTCACTCAAGGCGCACTTTCTTTTATACACTTCAAAAACACTTCACACATGTAGTTTAACGTGATATGATGAAGATGAAGTTTATCACGTATCGTCAGCGATCTGTGTGCAGCCATTGCCGTAGCCGTAGTTATTTTGCTAATTGTAAACACTTATTTAAATATTTTTGCTTGTGTATGTCAACTTCTTTATACTCAGATCTCTGTCACTACATGATAAACTTCATCTTTGATCATATCATGTTAAAATACATCTGTGAAATGCTTTTAAAATACGTAAACAAATTTGCTTCTTGATGGACGTGATGTTCGATGACAACGAATAAACAAACGCATGCTGATCTTTGAAGGTTAAAACTCTTCTTCCTTGTTTGCGCGGTAGGATTTTTCACTTTTTTATTTTTTTTCTACTGTTTGTCACATATTTGCCGCAATTGATTACTTGATTCACGAAATATAAAAGCTAACATTTAACATTCTCGTAACAGGAACATGGATTTCAGCTGACTCAAATTACAGGGCTATTACAAATGATTGAAGCGATTTCATAAATTCACTGTAGCTCCATTCATTGACATATGGTCACGACACACTACAGATACGTAGAAAAACTCATAAACTTTTGTTCGGCTGAAGCCGCACTTCAGGTTTCTGCCGCTAGAGCGCTCGAGAGCGCAGTGAGACAAAATGGCGACAGGAGCCGAGAAAGCGTATGTTGTGCTTGAAATGCACTCACATCATTCAGTCATAACAGTATAACGACACTTCAGGACGAAGTTCAACAAAGATCCACCAATTGCTAACTCCATTCGGCGATGGTATGCGCAGTTTAAAGCTTCTGGATGCCTCTGTAAGGGGAAATCAACGGGTCGGCCTGCGGTGAGCGAAGAAATGGTTGAACGCGTGCGGGCAAGTTTCACGCATAGTGATGTGAAAGATTCAGTGTTTAAACCTCCTCTACCAAGAAACGAGCCAGAGCTGCGAGCTCGCATCAACAATGCTTTCGAACTCATTGATGGGGACATGCTGAGCCAAGTGTGGGAGGAACTTGATTGTCGGCTTGATGTCTGCGGAATCAATAAAGGGGCACATATCGAACATTTGTGAATGCCTAAAAAAACTTTTTGAGTTTTTGTATGTGTGTGCAAAGCATTGTGAAAATATCTCAAATAATAAAGTTATTGTAGAGCTGTGAAATCGCTTCAATCATTTGTAATAACCCTGTATGTTAGACGATTTGCAGATGAAGATGGAGTCCCAGGGCCCGGTAATTTAAAAATCTGCCAAGTGCGAACAACACTCGCGCACTGACGCTTCCGTGCAAACGTAGTTACGTATGTATATAGTTCATGTATCCCGAAACTCGGGAACCTCGACGATTTTTGGCTGTTATCGATATCGATACTTGCAATACATCGGTCCCCGAATGCCATGACCGTTATCAAAATCTCTACAGTAGTTGCTAAGACTAGCAGGGATATACAAAAAGAAGCGAGCAGGGAACGCGTTTGTATGTGTAGACAGAGAAGATGTAATAAAATATTTTTATTTACTTATTTAGTGATTTTAGGTCAACGGGAAGTATGTGTTATAAATTTCAATTTATACGCCTAGCTGTTCCTGAGAATAACAGTCTTAAAAGACGGAAAACAGACGGACGGATAAAAAAATGATAAAAGACATTTTTTCGTGTGATATAATTACAAATTAATAATTTTCGGATTTTTTTCTTTACTTGTACTGCAAAATCTTGCTTGTTGCCAAATTTCATGATTCCAGGCTAACGGAAATTTCCCTATAGATACTGATGAGTGAGTTTGCGAGAGTGAAATTATATCACGTAAACGGCCATTTCTTTTGAGTGCATTGACTTAGAGGCATTAATTTGTTGTACCCGCAAGGGCGAGACACCTTAGTATTTAACATACATTTGAACTTGATATGCCTGCCTATTCCAGAGAAAAAAGAGGGTTTAACCGACGGACAAACAGACGGAAAACTATGAAAAAAAAATTTTTTCTTGTGATATAATTACAATTTAACCATTTTCGGATTTTTTCCTTTACTTGTTCTGTGAAAACATGCTTCTTTCAAAATTTCGTGATTCTAGTACCCTATAGGTTTTGATGAATGAGTTCGAGAGTATCAAAATATGCGGCATAAATGGCCGTATTTTATAATGGCATTGTCTTAGCACCTTAAAATTTTTGCACCGTCAAGGGACTATAGCCCGTAGTATGTGACACAGACTAAAACTTTATACGCCCACTCGTTCCCGAGAATGTCTTAGCAGACGGACAGACAGACTGACGGTTAAAAACCAACAATAGAAATATTTTTTCTTTTGATATTATTACAATTAAAAAATTTTCAGATTTTTTTCTTTACTTGTACAGTGAAACCTTGGTTGTTGCCAAATTTCATGATTCGAGGTCAACGGGACGCTCGCTATTGATTTTGATGAGCGGACTTGCGAGTATGAAATTATATGACATGAATGGCCGCAGGTATTGGTTGCAGAGGCTTAAATGTTTCACACCGTAAAGGGACGAAAGACCTTAGTATGTAATATAAATTCGAACTTTTTACGCGTACCCGTTTCCGAGAAAAAAGTGTTCTTAACAGCCACATACAGAGAAAGACGGGATACAAAGCTATCATGCAAGAATTCCGTTTTTACCGACTGAGGCACGGAACCCTAATAAAACATGATAAAACTGCGACTGAAGGTGGTGTTTATTCGTACTCCCTGCATATTTTGAATCATTTTACTTGGCGCGCAAAACACGACGAGAAGAGAGCGCCAGTGATCGCTACTCGGCGCTAGGCACAGCGTGGGCGACCTGCAGACGGAGGGCGTGGCAACACTCAGTTCTGTCTGTAGCTCCCGGACTCGCGACAGTTTTTTCACGTGGCTCTGTCGGAGCCCTGGTCTGTGTTCCCCTCCTTCTCTTTCTGCTGCGCTCCGCCCCGCCTCTCCCACCTTTCGGGCTGCCGGTATTGATTTCCGTGCTACCGCCCACCTGTATGAGCGAGTTGTAGCTCGTGGACGAACGTTCGCTACTGAAATCAAAGCTGTTTTCCGCTACAAGAGTCGGGTTAGTGCATGTGCATGCCTTCATCGCAGAAATTTATTTGTGGTAACTATAATAAGAATACGGTACGAATGTGAACACTACACTGTCTTTATCAAAACACACACACACACACATATACACACACGTGATATTTTCCGATAAAGTCGAGATTGTGATACAATGTGTATAGTTTGAACATTGGCATAATGAACAAGGCTAGTGAAATGAAATGTCGATTTTTGTTTCATTACACTTTTAGCAATATCATGTGAAACAATTAGTTTTCATTGAGCGATATGTCTTCATCGGAGATAATAACACGAGTAACAACTACGATACTCAATCACACATTAATAAAAAATCATTTATCTGTAAGAAAAGGAAACGAATATCGTAAAAAGAGTTCTGTTGTAGAGACCACAAAATAGAGCACGAACTAAAAAAGAAGTGTCGTAAAATAATCGAAGATAGTATCAAAGAATAAACATTAATTGTATATCTCAAGTGGAGAATACGGTACACAGTAATGAAAATCCATGTATATGAGAAGAAAAGCACAGAAAACAATAGAAACTATTAGCCGCACAGAAAAAATAAACAGTAATCTTTTGTGGGCAATTTAGCGAAATTTTGCGGTGGGACACATTGTCGCTGGAGGTTTCGGTTTCCGAGTTATTCAAGAACAACATGCAAAGGTGACGTTCAAACGCACTTCCACCTCGCACTCATCCCTCACCAGACAGGATTTCTAGTATGTTGTTCGTGCCACTCTCTGCTACCACAGTCCAGCAAACATCAGTCCAGCTTCCAAAGTGACGTCGCCTCTTGCTAAGTTTTCTCTTCTTCCAAAGGATGACCACAGCATTACGAAAAGACTATGTAACATCAATATGACCTTATTGTTAAGTTGTTTTGTAATGCCATATATCCTGAAGATGAGGTATTCCCTCGAAACATGTCGCGGAATAAATAAGTAATACAATAGTTGACAAAATTTGTGACTGGTAGCAGTAATTTAAAAAGACCTTTACATATTTATTGAGACAGTCACGGTCGAAAAATAGTCAAAATGGCTTCAAATACTTTGTAATTACCAAGTCTGAAATTAAATTTATTGGTCTTTTCATTTCTGGTATTTGTCATTACTTCTATCTTTCTTCGATTTACTCTCAGTCCGTATTCTTCTTTACTTTCACTGAGAGTAGCAATGTCGTCAGCGAATTTTATCACTGATAACCTTTCATCTTGAACTATAATCCCACTCTTCAACCTTTCTTTTACTTCCGTCATTGCTTCTTCGATGTACAGATTGAAGAGTAGCGACGAAACACTAGATCCCTCTCTTGTATTATATTCTTATCAGCAATTTCGATGTAAGAGCTGTTAAGTTGATTGGGCGATAATTGTTGTACTTGTCTGGTCTTGCAATCTTCGGAATTGTGTGGATGACTTTTTTCGAAAGTCATATGACATATCGCTAGACTCATACTTTCTATACACCAACGTCACTAGTCGTTTTGTTATCACTTCACCCAATAATTGTAGTAATTCCGATGCAATACCATCGACCCCTTCTGTCTTATTTGATCTTAAGTGCTCCAAAGATCTTTTACGTTCTGACTCTAATAATGGACCCCCTGTCTTTTTCCTGTCGACTCGTTTTTCGCCTTCTATCACGTCATCAGGCAAGGCCTCCCCATCACAAAGGCATTCAGCGTACGCTTTCCACTTATCTGCTCTCTCATCTGCATTTAACAGCGAAATTCTCATTGCACTCGTTATGTTATCACCCTCACTTTTAATCTTACCGACGGTTGTTCTGACTTTTCTTTATACTGACTAAGTTCTTCCGGCAATCATTTCTCTTTCGATTTCTTCACCTTGTTCATGCAGCTATTCCACCTTAGCTTCCCTGCACTTCCTATTAATTCATTTGTACGTGACTTTATTTCTACATTAGTTTGTGAAAGTCTTTCCCCTTTCTGTCTTGCCTTACCCGTGTTCCTGCGGTTTGTCGATTATATCCGTGGACTCAGAACTGTGTGCTACTTGTTGCTGGGTGCAGGTGGGGTCAGCATGTGTCTGTCTGTCTGGAACGCTTTCTGCAGCCGTTCAGCTCTCAAGCGAGCAACTGAAAAAAGTCCTGCGTGAAACATAGCTTGTAATTTTCTAAAATTCCTTGCTGGTTTCCGAATGTTTTCATTTTACTTTATTTTCCGAAATTATCTAACCTGGAAATTGACAACAGTAAAATTTTAGTCAAATACTCTTGAGAGTAGCGGAGTGGTTAATGGCCCTCGTGCCCCCCTAACCTTATGGATTTATGCCTGATAACCGCGACCTGAACGCAGTCGAACGTGCGTTAGTGTAAGTAAAAGGTGTTCAGAGAGCACAATATAAGAGGAAATGTGTCTGCAGAAAATCTCCGTGAGCTTACGGACTCTTCCCTTCTGTCATTCACTGGAGAGGAATAGGCAGGGCACTGTTGGGCGGTAGAGCAAATGTAGGAGAAGAGACCGGGCAATCGCCGGTCTAGTGGATGCTGACATCGGCGATATCGTTTTTAGTTTAGGCTCAGCTTACACCAACGACGACGAACCGGATGACTGCAACAAAGACGAGGATGTTACTGGAGGTGACGTAGTAGAGCTGTTTCTCTCATCCCTGAAAACTTTTTTGCATTGTGTACATAATGAGGAAGTTTTAACGAAAGCAAATAACAAAACTGACCTCCTGTTTAATGTCTCACAACCGTGTAAATTAATTTTCATTTAATTGTTTCAAAACTGCTACGTAACGTGTAGCAATGAACATGTAAATAAATAAGACGATTTCAACTGGAATGACATATAAAGCTGAAGCAATCAGCACAACATTCCACAATGAAGCGACTGTAAACTAAACGTATTAAGTCTGCTTTCGCTGAAAAAAAAAAAAGCCGATGAGCTACACACAGAAGTACTTTCTGCTTACAAAGTTAGGCCACCCCACGTTAGTAGTGAGGGAAAGCTGTCACAGTCGGTCGATTACCTTCGATTTGCGTCGATTCAGCTAGTTGGACACCGTGCCGGGAGTCTTCTTGTCCTTCGAAAATAGTACTGTGTATACAACAGCATCACCCACAGGCTGCCTCATTGTGTCACCGTCGTCGTTCACTAATTTTTTTTTTATATTTATGTGAACAATAAAAGTTTTATACCATTCCCTTGGGATAGACCTGAAGGAACATTCGTACCGGAAAATTTCTTCTATTTTCTGGTCGTGCATCTTATCTCCTGATTTCACAAGGTTTTTCCTTGTTTGATTTATCTCTTCCTCCATGTGCGTATAAAAAGAGCAGATGACAGTAGGCATAGCTACTTTACTAGTCTTTTTCCAATTTAACTGTAACGAGCAGCAATATTTCATACATATCGAGTCGCACGCCATACATAAACATTATTTTTCTAACACCAGCTATTTTCTCTTTTCTCATCTGGCTTCCAGGACGTCGTCTGTTTTCGAATACATTTTTCTCTTCGGACTGCGGTACAGCTAAGAACGGAAGTTATATCTCTGATCTCCTTTGAAACGCACTTAGGATGGAAGCAATAACCTTCCAGAAAATACACACACACACACACACACACACACACAAACACATGCACACACGCACGCACGCACACACACACACACACAATTACACAGACCGTGAAGGGTTTCCGTCCCAGGTTCGATAATTCAGCTTGTGTCACCGCTTTTAGTGCCTCCATAAACGTGTTTATGGGCACCATTCTCCGCGTCTATGTGTGTGTGACCGTTGTTGTTGTCTACGCTCGTGACTGGTAGCTGCATCGTGGCCCGCTCACCTCACAAGCCGTGCCGCAGATTTGGATTCAAATCAGAAGTCGTCCTGCCTGCGCAAATTGTACCAGTACCGCCTTCGATGTATATCTCCATTTTTTTTTCTATCTGCTGTCAGCGTTTGTAACTACCCAGTTAAATAGTAAAAAGCTTAGTCAGCCGGTGTCGTAATTTTGAAATGACAGTTAGTACGAATGTCGCGTAGTAAATATTTCGCGTGAAGCGTCGTTGCGACACAGGCAAAGGTCAAGTGTGGAAACTATGCCACTGAATATAATTAAAAGTAACGTTATTAAGGAATACACCCGACTGACTATGCAAAATAAGAGGGCATGTACATTCGGGAGTGAGTGGTTCAAAATAATAATTAATACTGTAAGGGAAATGGGTCATAAATATAGTTACGTCGCTACACACTCAGTTGTATGCGAAAGTACGATCGGGATAGATGCACGTACATTCTAAGTACAATTATTCCCCGTGGCCTGGGTAAAAAGCATTGTGGGTAAAATGCTTTTATTCACCTGAGAAAGAAAATAATCGGACTTCGTAATAAATTGAAAACAAAGACTGCAGGTTGTGAATGTCGCTGCAAATATGACCTATATGTTACAACTGACAATGGCGGCCACGAAGGGAAAGAGATGAACACATTCACGTACCTCTATTGTTGAGCAACGTCGCCGTGAGATGGTCCGCCTCCATCTAAATTCTCCATCCAAAATTAAAATTATAATAATCTTCCAGAGCTACAGGAGCTGGCATCCATGATATCGTAAAAGAGAAAATCGTATTGTTTCAGAAGTTGCTTTTCAGTACTTAGCACAATTTCAGTTGAATTTGACGAGCACTTCGTTTATACATCTAATCACCAGACATGAGAACAACGAAAGGTTACTATTACTAAAACAAATAAACGAAGAGCGTAAATCTTATTTTGTCCGTCAGTGGTAAATACTTTTCAAATTAATCTTTGGTATGAGAGCCGAATAATTATCTACACATTTATCAATAAGAAAAAATTATTGAGTTGTAACTAGCTTGATGCGGCGTGTCACGACATTCTCTTCTGTGTCAACCTCTTCACCTCAGAGTATCATCTTCATGTTTACGGGCGCACTTTTAGACAGAGTGGGGTAAAGGAACATTCTTAACTCATCCAATAAATAAATTGTTGAAATTAACAAAAAATGCTGCTTGATAATATGTAATTAAGTAACTAATACCTTTTTTATTGTCCTACTTACATTACAAACTCAAATTTTTGTTCTAGTCGGCACTTATTTTAGGTGAAATATAATGAAAAACGAATGCTGCAGCTGTTAATAAAAACTTACATTCAAATTTAATATTAGATGCAGACAGTAGGGGTAAGCTGGGGTTAAGTTACTACCCTAAATAAAATTATTTTCTCTGACATCATGTCGTAGATAAGCATATGAAATATATCTGTACAAACTGTACACCTTATATAATGATAAAACAGTTGTACTATTATTCAACTCCTCCTTTTGCTGCAGAAAAGTGAGCTTAAATGAAATACTGCAAAAAGTCAGAGACAAAGGATTAAAAAAATAAGATTCAGATGAAATGTAATCTTGTTTTCTAAGACTTATGTTTGTGTATCTCATCTTAAACTGTATCTCCCAATCTTTACCTGCCATGTTTTTCGCTTTTTGTTGAATGAATGTGGTAGATTTTTCCGCTCAACGAACCGAAATGCCATATGGCGTAAATCAGTCACTGATATGCCATAGCCGGCCCGAGTGGCCGAGTGGTTCTAGGCGCTACAGTCTGGAACCGCGCGACCGCTACGGTCGCAGGTTCGAATCCTGCCTTGGGCATGCATGTGTGTGACGTCCTTAGGTTAGTTAGGTTTAAGTAGTTCTAAGTTCTAGGGGACTGATGACCTGAGAAGTTAAGTCCCATAGTGCTCAGAGCCATTTGATATGCCATAATATAATTACTATTAAAAACAGTCTTGATCACGACTTATTTAACAAGGTGACCGGTTTCGACTACTACTGTGGTCATCTTCAGACCATTGAGTAGGAACCTCTTTCTGTTGGAGAATCACTAGTGATTTGTTAAATAAATCGTGATCAAGACTGTTTTTAATAGTAATTATTTATAAGACATTGATCACTGCTGTTCCCATAATGCATTCAAAAGTATGCCATAATATAATTTGATATAACAAGGTATATGCTTTCAGAAAAAAACAAACAGAAGATTTAGCTTGCGCTTGGAAAACTTACCTATTGCTAATCTCTCTTACCTTCCTGTGAAAACATAATAAACACATGATTTTCCAGCAATGCACATTCTTGGTGGAATTGTATTATCTAGCAGAGGAGTACTACCAAAGGAAAAAAAAATTAATTTCTGAAATGAAGTCTCTTAACTTCTGCGTCACAGTTCTCGTTTCGTATTGAGGGTGGTGGCTTCTGTTTGATATTCATTATTTTCAGCGCCATGGTACTGAGACAGTTACGTTACAGTTTTGGCGAAACTACCTGTATGTGTGTTCTTAATAACGTTTCGGTGAATAAACATTGCTTTGAAAGGCGGCTTGTTGTTTTCTGCGAACCTTGGTTCAAGAAACATAACCAGAGAATACAAATACGGAATAAAAAGCGCTGACATGTAAGTGGAGCGCCTACGGGAATTCTTAAAAGATATGTTTTCCAGCAGAAATTATAGGAATTTGGATGTCAACTTCCAGAAATCAATATAAAATGGAAAATTTTCTGTTATTCGTGCGGTAGGCCGGAAGAGGCACCACGGTGAACAACATTTTATATCGATCGAAGATGGTTCGTCGGTAAAAGTTTGTGCTCTTGACATAGGATTTTTATCCACACATGCGCCATCTGGAAGTTTATGCTGCTCTCTAGTGGTGAAGTATTTCGCCACAATGTCTGTTTGGTCAGCTCTGCTTTGCTCTTCAGTTGATTTGAACGCAGTACAGCGGTATTAGCATAAACACGGATTGGGTTCCCAGAATGAATTTTTACTCTGTAGCGGAGTGTGTGCTGGTTTGAAACTTCCTGGCAGATTAAAACTGTGTGCTGGGCTGGGATTCGAATCAGGGACGTTTGCCTTTCACGGGCAAGTGATTGCATTAGGTTCATTTTAGTCTTACAGCTTCATTAAAAATTCGGCACTGCCAACATTGTCTAGAGCGGGGGAAGTGGACAATAAATCCCAGCAACCTCTTAAGTGTCTCTACGCATTCTCGTCTTCCCTACATTGTGTTTTGGCTGCGGAGAACACTTTCATTTATTTTCATGATTTGCCAATTCTTTATTTTTACTATATATGACGGTAGTATCCGTTCGCGAAAGAACAGTTACCGTTGATGACCATACAGCTTTGCGAGGAATGAAATGATAATTAAATGGACACCCTAGCTGCAAACAGGCGTTGATGTACTTCGTCGGGCACATGTTGAAAATGTGTGCCCCGACTGGGACTCGAACCCAGATGAAGTACATCAACGCCTGTTTGCAGCTAGGGTGTCCATTTAATGATCATTTCTTTATTTTTACTTAGGTGCCTCCCAAAAACTGACACAGACGTTATGTGACAGAGCAATATTTACGAAGAACCAATTCATTAGGTCCACTGTAGAAGAAAGATTTCGCAGAAAAATCTTCTTGGAGGGAATTTATGTCTCCCGATGCCTCCAGACCTTTTCGAGGATCCAGTACTAGTGACATTTCTTCTTGACTGCCTTCTCTAGTCTCGATGTGAAACAAACGAAAAAATCACATTAGTATGCTGCAAGGGACAGTATTGTTACGCTAGCAGGTGTGGTCACACATTGGGGTTGTAACGTCGCACTCTGATGCCAAGGCTACTGGTGTGGTGGTTGTGTGGCATGCTGCAGTACTCGTGGAAGTCAGTGGCCCGATCTCCTAAACCTCCCCGCAGGTAATGTATTCTGGCTATTTAATAGAGTCAGGTTACCCTCCATTCAGAGACTGTTGCAAGCAGCGACTGTTATATTGACTTGTAAATAATAGATTTCAGCTATCAGTCGTCCTTTTAAAATTTTATTGACAGATCTAGATTTCAGCTAGAAACTAGCCATTCTCAATGCACTATCATTTTTGATCAATGCATGTAATGCCTGTTGGTCGGGCTTCAATGTACTGTGGATGAAGCCAGACCAGCACGCATTACATGCATTGATCAAAAACGATAGTGCATTAGGACTGGCTAGTTTCTAGCTGAAATCTAGATCTATCAATAAAAATTCCAAAGGCCGACTGACGGCTGAAATCTGTGTTGTTGTTGTGGTCTTGAGTCCTGAAACTGGTTTGACGTAGCTCTCCATGCTACTCAATCCTGTGCAAGCTTCTTCATCACCCAGTACCTACTGCAGCCTACATCCTTCTGAATCTGCTTAGTGTATTCATCTCTTGGTCTCCCTCTACGATTTTTACCCTCCACGCTGCCCTCCAATACTAAATTGGTGGTCCCTTGATGCCTCAGAACATGTCCTACCAACCGATCCCTTCTTCTCGTCAAGTTATGCCACAAGCTCCTCTTCTCCCCAATTCTATTCAATACCTCCTCATTAGTTATGTGATCTACCCACCTTATCTTCAGCATTCTTCTGTAGCACCACATTTCGAGAGCTTCTATTCTCTTCTTGTCTATTTATCGTCCATGTTTCACTTCCATACATGGCTACACTCCATACAAATACTTTCAGAAATGACTTCCTGACATTTAAATCTATACTCGATGTTAACAAATTTTTCTTCTTCAGAAACGCTTTCCTTGCCATTGCCAGTCTACATTTTGTATCTTCTCTACTTCGACCATCATCAGTTATTTTGCTCCCCAAATGACAAAACTCCTTTACTACTTTAAGTGTCTCATTTCCTAATCTAATCCCCTCAGCATCACTCGAGTTAACTCGACTACATGCCATTATCCTCGTTTTGCTTTTGTTGATGTTCATCTTATACCCTCCTTTCAAGACAATATCCATTCCGTTTAACTGCTCTTCCAAGTCCTTTGCTGTCTCTGACAGAACTACAATGTCATCGACGAACCTGAAAGTTTTTATTTCTTCTCCATGGATTTTAATACCTACTGCGAACTTTTCTTTTGTTTCCTTTATTGCTTGCTCAATATACAGATTCAATAACTTCCGCTATAGGGACCTGAAAACATGATGCACAGTCTTGCCTATATTAGATCGACAGTGGGCTTTTACTTGTACTATAGCCTCTGTTTCGTCCTGTTTTGACCGCAGACGCTGCAAGTTTGTGATCTGATAGTCGCTGCTGGCTAATATAAGCCCCTCTCCTAAGTTCCTGTACTTATTTATACCCTGCTCAGCTGACAGAGAGGCACTTGTTCCTGCTCTTGAGTCTGCAGCTGACGGTAGCCCGGCCTGGGCGCAGGTCCGCCCCGGGCCTCTTTAGCTCGCTCTGTGGTCGGCTGAGGCTCTTTAGGCGCGGCCGCTCCCACAAGGATCATTTTGCTAAGTAGCTCCGCGCTCGCCTCCCTTAAGCAGCCATCATCCTACCCAAGCCGAGCCAGGCAGGCGCTGGCGTCCCTGCCCAGTGGTTCGCTACGGAGCTTCCAGATGCCTTTACACGCCGGTCACAACGTATACAGTTATCTATCCTCTAGTATTATAAAAATTCAACCCTTTATCATTGCTGTGACTCCTACTGCTGCAGCGTTACCCTTGACTAAAACCAATGCCATCTTCTCTTTAGTCACTGAGGAATAAAGTATTTATTGCACAAAAGCGTGTAATCAGAATAATAGCTGGAGTCCACCCAAGATCATCCTGCAGACATTTATTTAAGGATCTAGGGATATTAACAGTAGCTTCTCAGTATGTATACTCTCTTATGAAATTTGTTATTAACAACCAAACCCAATTCAAAAGTAATAGCAGTGTGCATAACTACAATACTAGGAGAAAGGATGATCTTCACTATTCAAGATTAAATTAACTTTGGCACAGAAAGGGGTGAATTATACTGGCACTAAAGTCTTTGGTCACTTATCAAATAGTATCAAAAGTCTGACAGATAACCAACAAGTATTTAAGAAGAAATTAAAAGAATTTCTGAATGACAACTCCTTCTACTCCATAGAGGAATTTTTAGATATAAATTAAGAAAAAAAGAAAAAAAAACAAAACAAAAATATTAAAAAATAAAAAATAAAAATAAAAATAAAAAATAAAGAAAAACAAAAAAACACAAAAAAAGTTGTTATATTAACTTAAGTATGTTGTTAAATTAACCTAATTATGTCATGTATTGGAAAATTCGACTCGTTCCACATCATTACGAAATATCGTATTCATGATCCATGGAACTAGTATTAATCTAATCTAATCTAATATACGCTTGAAAGAAGTTTCTTTACCAAGTTCTCTTTAAACCTTAGGGGTTGCGAAGCAACTCAAATCGCTTGATACGGGCAAGTCTTCAGGTCCAGATTGTATACCGATTAGGTTCCTTTCAGATTATGCTGGTACGATAGCTCCCTACTTAGCAATCATCTACAACCGCTCGCTCACCGATAGATCTGTACCTGCAGAAGGGAAAATTGCGCAGGTCGCACCGGTGTTTAAGAAGGGTAGTAGGAGTAATCCATCGAACTACAGACCTATATCATTGACGTCGGTTTGCAGTAGGGTTTTGGAGCATATACTGTATTCAAACATTATGAGTCACCTCGAAGGGAACGATCTATTGATACGTAATCAGTATGGTTTCAGGAAACATCGTTCTTGTGCAACGCAGCTAGCTCTTTATTCGCACGAAGTAATGGCCGCTATCGACAGGGGATCTCAAGGTGATTCCGTATTTCTAGACTTCCGGAAAGCTTTTGACACCGTTCCTCACAAGCGACTTCTAATCAAGCTGCGGGCCTACACGGTAACGTCTCAGTTGTGCGACTGGATTCGTGATTTCCCGTCAGGATGGTCGCAGTTCGTGGTAATAGACGGCAAATCATCGAGTAAATCTGAATTGATATCAGGTGTTGCACATGGAAGCGTCCTGCGACCTCTGCTGTTCCTGATCTATATAAATGACCTGGGTGACAATCTGAGTAGTTCTCTTAGGTTGTTCGCAGATGATGCTGTAATTTACCGTCTAGTAAGGTCATCCGAAGACTAGTATCAGTTGCAAAGCGATTTAGAAAAGATTGCTGTATGGTGTGGCAGGTGGCAGTTGACGCTAAATAGCGAAAAGTGAGAGGTGATCCACATGAGTTCCAAAAGAAATCCGTTGGAATTCGATTACTCGATAAATAGTACAATTATCAAGACTGTCAATTCAACTAAGTACCTTTGTGTAAAAATTACGAACAACTTCAGTTGGAGAGACCACATAGAAAATATTGTGGGGAAGGCGAGCCAAAGGTTGCGTTTCATTGGCAGGACACTTAGAAGATGCAACAAGTCCACTAAAGAGACAGCTTACATTACACTCGTTCGTCCTCTGTTAGAATATTGCTGCGCGGTGTGGGATCCTTACCGGGTGGGATTGACGGAGGACATCGAAAGGGTGCAAAAAAGGCCAGCTCGTTTTGTATTATCACGTAATAGGGGAGAGAGTGTGGCAGATATGATACGCGAGTTGGGATGGAAGTCATTAAAGCAAAGACGCGGCGAGATCTATTTACGAAATTTCAGTCACCAACTTTCTCTTCCGAATGCGAAAATATTTTGTTGAGCCCAACCTACATAGGTAGGAATGATCATCAAAATAAAATAAGAGAAATCAGAGCTCGAACGGAAAGGTTTAGTTGTTCGTTTTTCCCGCGCGCTGTTCGGGATTGGAATGGTAGGGAGATAGTATGATTGTGGTTCGATGAACCCTTTGCCAAGCACTTAAATGTGAACTGCAGAATAATCATGTAGATGCAGAAACTGCGTCGACGTATTACACTGGTACATTCATAAACACACAAGGGGTCGCTGGATGGGATGTGGCTTGTAACTTTACAAATACAAAGAAAAAACATTTACAGCCAAAATAGCATTAAGTAATACTTATTATTGGCGGCTAGTTTCGACAGTTGAAACAAACTGTCATCTTCTAATCATAAAAAAATGAGTTTACCACTCATGAATCATAAACTCATAATGGAACACGATTTATAAACAAAATATTTTTAGAAGATCAGAAGATGACAGTTTCAGTTCTCGAAACACGTCGTCAGTAATAAACATTAATTAATGACATCTTGGCTATAAAAACTTTCTTCGAGTTAAATGTGTATCAATATGAGAAACTTCAATCTAAACGAAGAACTTTGGAGGCAAAAATATACGCAAGTTTGAATTTATTAATTTACTAATATGCACATTAAATAAGAACTTTCACTTCATCAAACTTGCACTAGTCATTAGAGTTAGCTGATAGTTCTAATGTAGAGTTTTCAACTTGCATTTCTACGTAATCTTTCTATTCTTTTAATGGCACAGTGCATTCACAGTCTAACCCGAAGTTGCTTCCCTGACGAAATTGTTAATCAACTTCCATCACGCTGGAATAATCTGTATGCGCTGTAAGTTGGCTCTGAGCACTATGGGACTTAACATCTGAGGTCATCAGTCCCCTAGACTTAGAACTACTTAAACCTAACCAACTTAAGTACATCACACACATCCATGCCCGAGGCAGGATTCTTACCTGCGACCGCAGCAGTCTCGCGGTTCCGGACTGAAGCGCCTAGAACCGCTCGGCCACCAAGGCCGGCGCGCTATAAGTGTTCGTTTGCATTTCATAATAAGAATATATTTTTGGCAATGCTTCTGAATTTTAGGAAATTACATTTTGACTATCTGGAATGGATCCCGCTCCGAAATTAATCATCAAGCAAATAAAAAAGTGAAATTTGCAGATTTGACTGGTTTACCGTTCAGCTAAAAATTTTTAATACCGATGTTAACACTTTCTTCACCCTTGTCCAACTCGTCCGTTTTGCTTGCATGTTCATCAGTTGTGAAGTTTCTCGAGTTTCACGTAGTTACAATCCATCATTAAAGACTAATAGCTTTTGATCAAACAAGGCGCCGGGAGTAGACAACATTCCATTAGAACTACTGATGGCCTTGGGAGAGCCAGTCATGACAAAACTCTACCATCTGGTGAGTAAGATGTATGAGACAGGCGAAATACCCACAGACTTCAAGAAGAATATAATAATTCCAATCCCAAAGAAAGCAGGTGTTGACAGATATGAAAATTACCGAACTATCAGTTTAATAAGTCACAGCTGAAAAATACTAACGCGAATTCTTTACAGACGAATGGAAAAACTAGTAGAAGCGGACCTCGGGGATGGTCAGTTTGGATTCCGTAGAAATGTTGGAACACGTGAGGCAATGCTAACCTTACGACTTATCTTAGAAGAAAGATTAAGAAAAGGCAAACCTACGTTTCTAGCATTTGTAGACTTAAAGAAAGCTTTTGACAACGTTAACTGGAATACTCTCTTTCAAATTCTGAAGGTGGCAGGGGTAAAATACAGGGAGCGAAAGGCTATTTACAATTTGTACAGAAACCAGATGGCAGTTACAAGAGTCGAGGGGCATGAAAGGGAAGCAGTGGTTGGGAAAGGAGTGAGACAGGGTTGTAGTCTCTCCCCGATGTTATTCAATCTGTATATTGAGCAAGCAGTAAAGGAAACAAAAGAAAAATTCGGAGTAGGTATTAAAATTCATGGAGAAGAAGTAAAAACTTTGAGGATCGCCGATGACATTGTAATTCTGTCAGAGACAGCAAAGGACTTGGAAGGGAGGATATAAGATGAACATCAACAAAAGCAAAACGAGGATAATGGAATGTAGTCAAATTAAATCGGGTGATGCTGAGGGGATTAGATTGGGAAATGAGACACTTAAAGTAGTAAAGGAGTTTTGCTATTTAGGGAGTAAAATAACTGATGATGGTCGAAGTAGAGAGGATATAAAATGTAGACTGGCAATGGCAAGGAAAGCGTTTCTGAAGAAGAGAAATTTGTTAACATCGAGTATAGATTTAAGTGTCAGGAAGTCGTTTCTGAAAGTATTTGTATGGACTGTAGCCATGTATGGAAGTGAAACATGGACGATAACCAGTTTGGACAAGAAGAGAATAGAAGCTTTCGAAATGTGGTGCTACAGAAGAATGTTGAAGATAAGGTGGGTAGATCACGTAACTAATGAGGAGGTAATGAATAGGATTGGGGAGAAGAGAAGTTTGTGGCACAACTTGACTAGAAGAAGGGATCGGTTGGTAGGACACGTTTCGAGGCATCAAGGGATCACAAATTTAGCATTGGAGGGCAGCGTGGAGGGTAAAAATCGTAGAGGGAGGCCAAGAGATGAATACACTAAGCAGATTCAGAAGGATGTAGGTTGCAGTAGGTACTGGGAGATGAAGAAGCTTGCACAGGATAGATTAGCATGGAGAGCTGCATCAAACCAGTCGCAGGACTGAAGACCACAACAACAACAACAACAACCTTTTGATCATTTATCGTGCTCTTGAATATTCTCCAAGAAAATACCTCTGTCGTCTCTTCAGTTCTCCTTCCCCCAGTCTGCCTTCCTCTAATTCATCCACGGTCATGCGTACAATCAATAACAGAAGGCTCCGTGTAGCCATCACCAAAAAGTTCTGCAACACCGCCACTGTGCATCACCAGGCCGAAAATTTAAAGGTCGCAACAGTTTCTCTCATAGTTGACTTCATGTTGGGCAACATCCACTTACACCTTGTTTAATGCCTCTCTCGCTGCCACAGTCCAAATTACTATTCTTCCACTTCTTCACTATATCAACTTTCATAAAACCGCAAACAGTAGCGCACTTCCTTATGGCTTACTCTCTGTTCCACGCTGAACGCTCAAATGTCCTCATTTTCCGTTTTACCACACATATAACTTTTAATCCTAACTGGTCAAACTACTTAATAAAATAATTTACAATAATTTGTTACATTATACAAAATTACAGAAGTGGGGCATCTTTCAAGACAACGTTTTACATAATGAAATACATTCGTAAATAAATTACAGTCGTATGAACAGAAATAAGTCAATATGAATTTACACTCGAAACAAAATACAGTAAGGTAATTGAACCTTATCGCCTGTTTAGAACAGATACATAAAGGTTCATGAAATTTCTGTATGACAATGACCTCACATTAGCGACAGTCGCTGCTGTATTACGTACTAAATAACAAACTGTCTAACGTTAATACAATTGATAAAAAAACAGGTTATGATCACATGTATTTTTTCGATTCATGTAGAAGCGGACACATACTCTTTTTTGTGAAAACCCGCCGTTGTGGTCGAGCGGTTCTAAGCGCTTCAGTTTGGAACCGCGCGACCGCTGCGGTCGCAGGTTCGAATCCTGCATCGGGCATGGATGGGTGTTATGTCCTTAGGTTAGTTAGGTTTAAGTAGTTCTAAGTTCTAGGGGATTGATGACCTCAGATGTTAAGTCCCATAGTGCTCAGAGCCATTTGAACCATTTTTTTGTGAACATACACGCGCCGGCCGCTGTGGCCGAGTGGTTGTAGGCGCTTTAGTCCGGAACCGCGCTGCTGCTACGGTCGCAGGTTCGAATCCTGCCTCGGGTGTGGATGTGTGTGATGTCCTTAGGTTAGTTAGGTTTAGGTAGTTCTAAGTTCTAGGGGAATGATGACCTCAGATGTTAAGTCCCATAGTGCTTAGAGCCATTTGAACCATTTGAAAGATACACAGCGGATGTCGTATTCTGTACTTGGATTACAAGCTCTGTTTCCAGGTTTTGAACATATAGTTTATTTTATGGTGCTATTTCTATAGGAAATCATCGGTTTCGGCCACACTGGCCGTCTTCAGACTATAAGATCGATGCAATAGTTCACTTCAACCATTAACAAGGCAAACACCCCATCGGACCCACCTCAGATTTAGTGGTAAGGTAGCCCAAGTGAGTAGTACGTCAAAAACTGAACACAGCTAATGCATGGAATGGTAACAGCAAGAAGACGCAAAACAAAAACAGTGAAAGGTCCAAATACACAATGTGGTTACAGTGTTGGACTATCAAGCGGGAGATCTCTTTCCCAATCCCTCTCGAACCACATTTTTTTAAACAAAGTTATGAGCTGTCCGTCCGGTCATTGATGTGTCTGTTCGCTGTATTCAGATTTCCGAATGTGTCGTGACATAACGTCCGTTTGCAATGGCGAGGTGTAAGGAAGGGACCTATAATGAAAGTTGATTCCTCACAACAGACCACAGTGCAGTTATCTCGCATCGGATCTCCTGCTTACAGAGAAGTCCGAACCACTTGCAGGTTTGTACCCGAGATCTTGTGTGTTTCCACCGGTACTCGACACCTGGTCCGATGCAAAATCGCTAAGCAGGTCTAAGGCTTCCATTCAGTGACTCGTTGACCAGTTTGGTTTGGAAGTGGAAGACAGCAAAAGGAAGGCCGATGTTTTAAATTCCACGTTTAAGAAATCATTCACGCAGGAGAATCGTACAAACGTACCGTCGTTTGACCATCGCACAGAGTCCCGTGTGGATGACATAGTAATAAGCATTCCTGGTGTAGAAAACAACTGAAAGAGTTGAAAACAAATAAGTCGCCAGGTCCGGATGGAATCCTAGCTCTGGTTTGCAAAGACCACTGTACGTCATTGGCCCTTTACTTAGTTTGCATTTATCGCGAATCTCTAAACCAGTGCAAACTGTCAAGCAACTGAAAAAAAAAGCGCAGGTGACTCTGTAAATAAGGAGGTAAAAGAACGGACCAGCAAAATTACAGACCAATATCCTTAATATTGGTTTGCTGCAGAATTCTAGAGCATATCCTGAGTTAAAATATACTAAATTTCCTAGAGACCAGAAAGCCCAAGTCCACGAATCAGCACGGCTTTAGAAAGCATCGATCGTGCGAAACCCAGCTTGCTCTTTTCTCACATGATATACTACGAACCTTGGATGAAGGCCAACAGGCTGATTTCATATTTCTAGAGTTCCGAAAAGCATTCGACACGGTACTCCACTGAAAACAAGGAAGGTACGTGTATACGGAATAGGCTGCCAGATATGTGACTTGTTCGAAGACTTCTCAAGTAAAAGAATCCAGTATGTTGTCTTCAACGGTCAGTATTCATCGGAGACAGGTAACATCAGGAGTGCCCCAGGGAAGTGTAATAGGAGCTTTGCTGTTTTATATACACATAAATAATCTAGCATACAGGTTGGGCGGCAGTCTGCGGTTGTTCGCTCATGGTGCTGTGGTGTATAGGAAGGCGAAGGCTGATACAATATGACCAGACAAACTTTCTAATTGGTGTGATGAATGGCAGCTGGCCCTTAATGTAGAAAAATGCAAGTTTATGCGGATGAGTAGGGAAAACGAACTTCTAATGTTCGGATACAGTATTAGTAGCTTCCTGCTTGACACAGTCACACGATTTAAATATCTGGGCGTAACGTTGCGAAGCGATATGAAATGGAACGAGCATATGAAGATCGAGGTAGAGAAGGCGAATGGTCGACTTCGGTTTGTTGGGAGAATTTTAGGAAATTGTCGTTCATCCTTAAAGGAGAGCGCATTTAGGACGCTAGTACGACCTATTCTTGAGTATTGCTAGGGTGTTTGGGAATCTCAGCAGGTCGGATTAAAGGAAGACGTCGAAGCAATTCAGAGGCAGGCTGCTGTTTTTGTTACTGGTAGGTACGGACAACACCCAAGTATTACGAAGATGCTTCGGCAATTCGAAGAGAATCCCTGGAAGGAATTCGACACTCTTTCCAAGGAACCCTACCGATAACCAACATTTGCAGTTGACTGCAAACCACGCTGCTGCCGCCAACATACATTTCGCGAAGATAACAGAAGTTAGGGCTCATACGGAGGCATACACCGTAGACAGTCGTTTTTCCCTCGCCTTATCTGTTCGTGGAAAATGAAAGGAAACGACTAGTAGTGGTCTAGAGGACCCTCCGCCACACACCGTACGATGGCTTGCGGAGTATGTATGTAGGGTAGATGAACATGATTACAAGACGATGAGCCACCCGAAGTACGTACCTCCTGTTTGTTCTGCACAAGTACCACATGTTCCTACTCTTGCGCTTCGTTCTGGAAGTTTGAACTCTTGGATTCCTTTGCTGTAACATAGCTCACACATGTTTATTTATTGTTTTAATTTCTGGCATTACTTAATACAGCTATTCTTTTAGCTTCAGGAGTAACTGTAACATGAGTACACCACAGTCTTATAGAATCTAATCATACTCGAGCACTACAGGGATTATTCTTTACAGTATTATTAGGATTATATTTCACAATACTTCAAGCGTACGAATATTGACAAGTAGATGCAGTGCATGGATCAACATTCTCTGTTGCAACTTCTATGCGGCATCTCGTCTGCTGTCACTATTCATCACGTTTACTTGCGACAGTAACGGGTAATACATTCTTAACATATGACTCATATTCTATAACCAATGTATAACATGACAGCTGCCAAGAGTACAGAATGAGAACAGACACGCCAATAAGCAGATGGGAAAATCATAACTGTATGAAAAAAAAAAAGGAACACCACGCGAGGGAGATTTGAACACAGAGCTCCCGCTTCGCAGTCCAACACCATGACCATATAACAACGACGCCGCCGGTGTTCCAGTTCGTTCGATGTTGCACCTCTTAAGCTTGGACCGTTCATTGTTTATATTTTGCTTCTTTTTTTCACCGTTCAGTACATCTTCCTGTTTTCATTCGTCATCTGTGTTCAGTTCTTGACGGGCTATTGACTACCCCATGTTACCACTAAATCTGAGGGAGTGCGATGGGGAGTTCAACATGTAAGAAAAGTCTTAGTGAAGTGAACTAAATTTTGAGAATGTGGTTTTCTCAGTGGTTGGAACGGACTGCTGCATCTATTTCAATAATATGCAGATGGTCGGTTAAGTATGAAACTAGTAATTTCTTATAGAAATTGGGTGAATTTCTTATAGAAATTGCGGCAACAAATCTATCTTCAACACAAGCATTTGACCAATCACTTATGCCTCCAGCACGATCGAAATGTCATTCTTCCCAAAATCTGTTCCCATTTTTTGTACAAAATAGTGCATAACATCCTCTTGCAAGAACCAACAAAGGAAATAACAAGCGTTTCTTCTACATACATATAAACAAATAGAATTACACATACATTAGACTTTTATATTTGCTGTGTGGGACGTATTGTTCCAGAATTAAAAGTAAATGAAAATTCTTTCTTACATATATCATCTCAGATCACACAAATAGTTACAATTATTTATTCCGACTTCTTAGCTGATCATCACATGATCAATATCTTCAATGGGCAGAAGTGGAAACCAGTAATGGACCTATTGGCGCGACTTGAGTTGAAATATGTAAGAAAAAATTTTCATTTACTTTTAATTATTTTTCTCAGACAATACGTCCCACGCAACAAATACAAAGTCTAATGTATGTGTAATGCGAGAGGAGGTTTTAATTTAAATTACGCTTGAAGTCCGCACTCAGTTCATTAATATCTTGGGCAGACCACAACATGTATCAGAGTTGGGAAACGCTGACGGAATTTGCTTCTCACGGCGAATCAGCGCGTGCTCGGTAAAACAGAAGAGCATCAAAGAGCGCAGCGGACGTCGAGAGAAGGTTTCAATTTCGCTTGCAGGCCTCCGGTCCTGTATTGCTACGTTTAGGTTTGGAGTGTGTAGGACGAGGGGACTCACTACCCTCCCCTTCTCGAGTTCGCTATCTTTTCTGCAGGCTACCTGACTTCGGGCAGGTAGGTTAGAAAATTTAAAAAGGGAAATGGATAGGTTGAAGTTAGATGTAGTGGGAATTAGTGAGGTTCGGTGGCAGGAGGAACAAGACTTCTGGTCAGGTGACTACAGGGTTATAAACACAAAATCAAATA
Organism: Schistocerca piceifrons; assembly: GCF_021461385.2. Classification (NCBI taxonomy): domain Eukaryota; kingdom Metazoa; phylum Arthropoda; class Insecta; order Orthoptera; family Acrididae; genus Schistocerca; species Schistocerca piceifrons. Next base: position 1,219,480,191 of record NC_060138.1, read on the forward strand.
GGGGTAATGCAGGAGTAGGTTTAATAATGAATAGGAAAATAGGAATGCGGGTAAGCTACTACGAACAGCATAGTGAACGCATTATTGTGGCCAAGATAGATACGAAGCCCATGCCTACTACAGTAGTACAAGTTTATATGCCAACTGGCTCTGCAGATGACGAAGAAATTGAAGAAATGTATGATGAAATAAAAGAAATTATTCAGATTGTGAAGGGAGACGAAAATTTAATAGTCATGGGTGACTGGAATTCGAGTGTAGGAAAAGGGAGAGAAGGAAACATAGTAGGTGAATATGGATTGGGGCTAAGAAATGAAAGAGGAAGCCGCCTGGTAGAATTTTGCACAGAGCACAACATAATCATAACTAACACTTGGTTTAAGAATCATGAAAGAAGGTTGTATACATGGAAGAACCCTGGAGATACTAAAAGGTATCAGATAGATTATATAATGGTAAGACAGAGATTTAGGAACCAGGTTTTAAATTGTAAGACATTTCCAGGGGCAGATGTGGACTCTGACCACAATCTATTGGTTATGACCTGTAGATTAAAACTAAAGAAACTGCAAAAAGGTGGGAATTTAAGGAGATGGGACCTGGATAAACTGAAAGAACCAGAGGTTGTAGAGAGCTTCAGGGAGAGCATTAGGGAACGATTGACAGGAATGGGGGAAAGAAATACAGTAGAAGAAGAATGGGTAGCTTTGAGGGATGAAGTAGCGAAGGCAGCAGAGGATCAAGTAGGTAAAAAGACGAGGGCTAGTAGAAATCCTTGGGTAACAGAAGAAATATTGAATTTAATTGATGAAAGGAGAAAATATAAAAATGCAGTAAATGAAGGAGGCAAAAAGGAATACAAACGTCTCAAAAATGACATGGACAGGAAGTGCAAAATGGCTAAGCAGGGATGGCCAGAGGACAAATGTAAGGATGTAGAGGCCTATCTCACTAGGGGTAAGATAGATACTGCCTACAGGACAATTAAAGAGACCTTTGGAGATAAGAGAACGACTTGTATGAATATCAAGAGCTCAGATGGAAACCCAGTTCTACGCAAAGAAGGGAAAGCAGAAAGGTGGAAGGAGTATGTAGAGGGTCTATACAAGGGCGATGTCCTTGAGGACAATATTATGGAAATGGAAGAGGATGTAGATGAAGATGAAATGGGAGATATGATACTGCGTGAAGAGTTTGACAGAGCACTGAAAGACCTGAGTCGAAACAAGGCCCCCGGAGTAGACAACATTCCATTGGAACTACTGACGGCCTTGGGAGAGCCAGTCCTGACAAAACTCTACCATCTGGTGAGCAAGATGTATGAAACAGGCGAAATACCCTCAGACTTCAAGAAGAATATAATAATTCCAATCCCAAAGAAAGCAGGTGTTGACAGATGTGAAAATTACCGAACTATCAGCTTAATAAGTCCCAGCTGCAAAATACTAACACGAATTCTTTACAGACGAATGGAAAAACTAGTAGAAGCCGACCTCGGGGAAGATCAGTTTGGATTCCGTAGAAACACTGGAACACGTGAGGCAATACTGACCTTACGACTTATCTTAGAAGAAAGATTAAGGAAAGGCAAACCTACGTTTCTAGCATTTGTAGACTTAGAGAAAGCTTTTGACAATGTTGACTGGAATACTCTCTTTCAAATTCTGAAGGTGGCAGGGGTAAAATACAGTGAGCGAAAGGCTATTTACAATTTGTACAGAAACCAGATGGCAGTTATAAGAGTCGAGGGACATGAAAGGGAAGCAGTGGTTGGGAAAGGAGTAAGACAGGGTTGTAGCCTCTCCCCGATGTTGTTTAATCTGTATATTGAGCAAGCAGTAAAGGAAACAAAAGAAAAATTCGGAGTAGGTATTACAATTCATGGAGAAGAAATACAAACTTGGAGGTTCGTCGATGACAATGTAATTCTGTCAGAGACAGCAAAGGACTTGGAAGAGCAGTTGAATGGAATGGACAGTGTCTTGAAAGGAGGATATAAGATGAACATCAACAAAAGCAAAACAAAGATAATGGAATGTAGTCTAATTAAGTCGGGTGATGCTGAGGGAATTAGATTAGGAAATGAGGCACTTAAAGTAGTAAAGGAGTTTTGCTATTTGGGGAGCAAAATAACTGATGATGGTCGAAGTAGAGAGGATATAAAATGTAGACTGGCAATGGCAAGGAAAGCGTTTCTGAAGAAGAGAAATTTGTTAACATCCAGTATTGATTTAAGTGTCAGGAAGTCATTTCTGAAAGAATTTGTATGGAGTGTAGGCATGTATGGAAGCGAAACATGGAAGATAAATAGTTTGGACAAGAAGAGAATAGAATCTTTCGAAATGTGGTGCTACAGAAGAATGCTGAAGATTAGATGGGTAGATCACATAACTAATGAGGAAGTATTGAATAGGATTGGGGAGAAGAGAAGTTTGTGGCACAACTTGACCAGAAGAAGGGATCGGTTGGTAGGACATGTTCTGAGGCATCAAGGGATCACCAATTTAGTATTGGAGGGCAGTGTGGAGGGTAAAAATCGTAGAGGGAGACCAAGAGATGAATACACTAAGCAGATTTAGAAGGATGTAGGTTGCAGTAGGTACTGGGAGATGAAAAAGCTTGCACACGATAGAGTAGCATGGAGAGCTGCATCAAACCAGTCTCAGGACTGAAGACCACAACAACAACAACAACACACCTGACTTCCGCTCTCATCGGCCTCTCGGCAGTACAAGCTTTCCCAAGGAACCTGAAAGTCCGGATCCGCACTCTCAGAGTTACAGTATTCCCGACTGAGAGCATGTTATACTGGAGAAGGTGACCTTTCCAGTTTGCAAGATGCCACTAGATAGTAATTACAGTGGCAAAGCAAGTTATGGAACTCAGCATACTCCCACTCTAATATGAGACTTCTCATTCAGCAAGCGACAAATGGAAATTTCAATTACAAACAAGAAAACCAATAAAAATATCACTAGACGCAATATTTGGGTACATAAAAATGAAATACACTGTTGGGATACACAAAATTAACAAAATGTTACTGCTGCACTGCATATGAAACTTGAAGGGTACTAACAGTTACGAGAGAAAAAGACAATATGTGAACTGACAAAAAAAACACAACACCAAAAAGTAATTATTGTAGAGCAATGAAATTTCGGGAATACATTTGTCTAGGTAACATATGTAAATGATTAACATTGCAAGATCAAAGGTTCATGCAAACACGAGATAAGCCGTTGCAAATGTGAGATGCTGTACATTAATAACCGGTGTAATCGCCAGGATGGTGAATGTAGGAATGCAAACGTGCGCGCATTGTGTTTCACAGGTGCCAGAGTCAGTTTGAGGGATGGAGTTCCATGCCTGTTGCACTTGGTCGGTCAAGATGGGGATATTAATGCTGTTTGTGGATGGTGCTGGGGGTGTCGTCCAATGAGACAGATCTGACGACCGAGTAGGCCAAGAAATATGTCGACTCTCTATAGAGCATATTGGGTTACAGCAGCAGTACGTGGATGATCGTTATCCTGTTGGAAAACTCCCCCTGCAGTGCTGTTCATGAATGGCAGCATGTCGTTGTTGTTGTGGTCTTCAGTCCTGAGACTGGTTTGATGCAGCTCTCCATGCTACTCTATCCTGTGCAAGCTTCTTCATCCCCCAGTACCTACTGCAACCTACATCCATCTAAATCTGCTTAGTGTATTCGTCTCTTGGCCTCCCTCTACGATTTTTACCCTCCACGCTGCCCTCCAATGCTAAATTTGTGATCCCTTGATGCCTCAGAACATGTCCTACCAACCGATCCCTTCTTCTGGTCAAGTTGTGCCACAAACTTCTCTTCTCCCCAATCCTATTCAACTCTTCCTCATTAATTATGTGATCTACCCATCTAATCTTCAGCATTCTTCTGTAGCACCACATTTCGAAAGATTCTATTATTTTCTTGTCCAAAATATTTATCGTTCATGTTTCACTTCCATACATGGCTACACTCCATACAAATACTTTTAGAAACGACTTCCTGACACTTAAATCTATACTCGATGTTAAGAAATTTCTCTTCTTCAGAAATGCTTTCCTTGCCATTGCCAGCCTGCATTTTATATCCTCTCTACTTCGACCATCATCAGTTATTTTGCTCCCCAAATAGCAAAACTCCTTTACTACTTTAAGTGTCTCATTTCCTAATCTAATTCCCACAGCATCACCTGACTTAATTCGACTACATTCCATTATCTTCGTTTTGCTTTTGTTGATGTTCGTCTTATATCCTCCTTTCAAGACACTATCCATTCCGTTCAACTGCTCTTCCAGGTCCTTTGCTGTCTCTGACAGAATTACAATGTCATCGGCGAACCTCAAAATTTTTATCTCTTCTCCATGGATTTTAATACCTACTCGAAATTTTCCTTTTGTTTCCTTCACTGCTTGCTCAGTATACAGATTGAATAATATCGGGGAGAGGCTACAACCCTGTCTCACTCCCTTCCCAACCACTGCTTCCCTTTGATGTCCCTCGACTCTTATAACTGCCATCTGGTTTCTATACAAATTGTAAATAGCTTTTCGCTCCCTGTATTTTACCCCTGCCACCTTCAGAATTTGAAAGAGAGTATTTCAGTCAACATTGTCAAAAGCTTTCTCTAAGTCTACAAATGCTAGAAACGTAGGTTTGCCTTTCCTTAATCTAGCTTCTAAGATAAGTCGTAAGGTCAGTATTGCCTGACGTGTTCCGATATTTCTACGGAATCCAAACTGATCTTCCCCGAGGTCGGCTTCTACTAGTTTTTCCATTCGTCTGTAAAGAATTCGCGTTAGTATTTTGCAGCTGTCACTTATTAAACTGATAGTTCTGTAATTTTCACATCTGTGAACACGTACTTTCTTTGGGATTGGAATTATTATATTCCTCTTGACGTCTGAGGGTGTGGCAGCATAACAGGTCGAATCACCTGACTGAGGCGCAATTTTGCAGTCAGGGTGCGTGGGATAACGTCGAGAGTGCTCCTGGTGTCGTACGAATTCGCACCCCAGACCATAACTCCAGGTGTAGATCCAATGTCTCTGACAGTCAGACAGAGCAGTTGTAGGCGCTACAGTCTGGAACCGCGCGACCGCTACGGTCGAAGGTTCGAATCCTGCAGTGCTCAGAGCCATTTGAACCATTTGACACTCAGACAGGTTGGTTTCACGTCCACAACGGGCCTCCTCCTAAACAACACATGGCCATCACTGGCACCGAGGCAGAACCAGGTGTCCTCAGAAAACACTGCAGACCCTTATGCTGCCCTCCAACGAGCTCTCGCTTGACACTACTGAAATTGCAAATGGTAGTTATTTGGGCTCAATGGAATGCACGCTAGAGGGCATCTGGCTCGGAGATGTCATTGAAGTAGATTTGTAACAGTTCGTTGTGCCACTGTGGTAGCAACTGCTGCTCAGATTGCTGTTGCAGATGCAGTGCGATGAGCCAGAGTAATATGGCGAACACGATGATCTTACCTCTCGGTAGTCCTGTCTTCTTGCGACCGTACATTCCCTTGAACACCGCTGCCAGCAATCATGTACGGAGGCTACATTCCTGCCAAGTCTTTCTGCAATATCGCAGAAGGAACATGCAGCTTCTTATTGCCCTATTGTACCGATCGAGGTGGCGCAGTGGTAGCACACTGGACTCGCATTCGGGAGGACGACGGTTCAATCCCGCGTCCGGTCATCCTGATTTGAGTTTTCGGTGATTTCTCTAAATCGCTCCAGGCAAATGCTGGGATGGTTCCTTTGAAAGGGCACGGCCGACTTCCTTCGCCATACTCCCCTAATCCGATGAGACCGATGACCTCGCTGTTTGGTCTCTTCCCCCAAACAATCCAATCCAATCATTGCCCTATTACACGATTTCGTTCAAATTCAGTGACATGTTGGTAATGGCGTCTTTGTTGCCTTAAAGGCATTCTTGACTAACATCAACTCACCACGTTCAATCTTAAAAGTAACTACAGCTCACGACCGTTACGGTGTGTATTTATACCAAAACCTCATTTACATCCTCATAGTAGCGCTGCTAGCCCCTGTCTTATGCGACTGGCGTGGAATCTGAATAGACATCTTTCAGATGTAAAACCAGGTCTATCAACTTTCATTTATGTCGCAAAACTCCTTCTTGGTGATGTGTTTTTTTCTGTAGGTGTATTACTGTCACATTGCATATGAAAAGTACTAACACTGAAGACACAAAAGCAACAGAAATATTACTGCATGCAATAAGAAAAAAAAATTCTTCATCCAACTGGCCTCGGAAGGCCCAGCGGCACCGACGACTGCCGTGTCATCCTGACCCGACAGGTGTCACTGGAGGCCGATGTGGAGGGACATGTGGTCAGCACACCACTCCCCCAGCCTGTGTCAACTTTCGTGACCGGAGCCGCTACTTCCGAATCGAGCAGCTCCTCAATTGGCCTCAAAAGGGCTGAGTGCACCCGACCTGCCAACGGCTGTCCGCAGACCCAGACGGTCACCTGTCCAAGTTGTAGCCAAGCCCATCAGCGCTTCAGCAATTTGACGGGAGCCGTTGTCACCACTGCAGCAAGGCCGTTGGCTGCGTGCAGTATCACAGTTAAGAAATCAGTACTGAAAATGTTCAGTCTGTCCACAAGAAAAACATTTACAGCTTCTCAGGCCAAGACTGTAGGCTACGATTTATTGATGTAAATAGCAGTTTGGCTATGTGCTTTCAAAATGTTCAAATGTATGTGAATTTCTAAGGGACCAAACGAGGTCATCGGTCCATAGACTTAAACATTACTTAATCAAACTTGAAGTAACTTATGCTAAGAACAACACAAACACCCATGCTCCAGGGAGGACTCTAACTTCCGGCGGGAGAGGCCACGCAATCCGTGACATGGCGTCTGAAACCGCGCGGCCACTCCGCGCGGCCATGTGCTTTCATCGCGTGACACCACGCAGATGAGAGGGAACACGGTTTTGCTATAGGCCTCTCAATCTGCCCATTGGCAGGCTTCAACATCACTACAAGCACACTGTTATCAAGACTGGTAAACAGCTACGATACGGCACCCAGCTCCCACGCCAAGCGAAGCAAGTTATCGTCCTTGATCAGTACAAGATCGCTTATCTAGGGCTGCCAATGCTCCTTCCGATTTCCATTTACTGCGTCGCTGCAGCTGTACAGGCACTCAGTGTATCTCCTCTTGCGAAAGGACTAAAGCAGCTGTTGTACCAGTTGCCACCTGTGCAACCTGTTGGCGGGAATCTCAAGGAGAGATGTTTTAGGATAGGCAAAAAGATGGTTCTCCATTAAATCTCCGATATTCCAGTCGTCGGGACCTTGTCACGATTCACCAAACTGGCCTACAAATCTCCGACTTCCAAGATGAGCTGTATGTTGTTGAATGTGTGTCTCACGAGATTTAATTGGCTTGCACACAGCCTTGCGCGGAGTTCAAGGTTTCTTACCTGCCAAAGTCCAATAAAATTTTGTGTTAATCAGTGTGGATGATTTGGCTTTTCTAGTCTTTCCTTGCCTAAGATATCGAAGAAAACATCCACCCCCAGAATCATATTTATTCTGGCAGACTTATGGATGTCGGGATCAGCAAGAGGCAGAGCAAACAGAATATTCCAACGTGTTGTATCTGTGTACCTAGATAGCAACTCACTGTTGACATGGTCCTCAACAGCACAAGTGGTTACAACGAGAGAATCATTAAGCTTCGAAGACGCAACTTCTAGAGTCATCAGTCTGACTACACCTTCTGTCAACTGACTTTTGAAGCAATGTATTGTGCTTTCCAATACAGATATTAAAAGTTGGAGCCTTGCACTTACCTGCAAAGTGATCAGGCTAAGAAAATCACAGCTTATTTTTCGTGTCAAATACTTGTCAATCGTCGCTACCGATTTCTTGAAATCCCTTGCATTTGGTAACAGAGTGACGTTGGTTAGAAAATTCACAATTTTTTTTTTTCTAGCAGCGTAACCCAGGTGTACCTTCTGCATATGTTTCATTTCACTTATGGTAAAACGAGGGTTTGAACTTAAATAGTGCCAACTGTTTATTCATAACCGATACAAAAGAGTTACATGTTTGCCCCTGTTACTGTCCTTCAAAGTAGTCACCAGCGTTGTGTAAAACCCGTTGCCAGCGATGTGGAAGGCGTAGTATACCGTCAGCAGAGCCTGTTCTGTTGATGGTGCGAATGGAGCGGTCTACTACCTGTCGAAACTCTGGAACAGTTCTGAAGCGAATGCCACCGTCAGTGCACAGTATTACTGGTCGTTTTTGGAGCATCACGTGCGACCAGCTTTGCGAAAGAAGCGGCGACACTTTCTGCGCAACCCACCCATCATTTTGCACGGCAATGCGCGGGCGCATACAGCGCAAGCTGTGGCTGCTCTGTTCGGTCGATGGGACTGCGAAGTACTGTACCATCCACCATACTCCCCACATTTAAGTCCTTGTGACTTTGATTTGATTCCGAAGATGGAGCAACTACTTCGTGGCATTCGCTTCAGAACTGTTCCAGAGGTTCGACAGGCAGTAGACCGCTCCATTCGCACCATGAACAGAACAGGCTCTGCTAACGGTATATTACGCCTTCCAAATCGCTGCCAACGGGTTCTACACAACTCTGGTGACTACTTTGAAGGACAGTAACAGGTACAAACATGTAACTCTTTTGTATCGGTTGTGAATAAATAGTTGCCACTATTTAAGTTCCAACCCTCGTATAAGTGCCTTGCAAATGTTCTGCAGTGATACTATAACTGTTTTGAAAATCTTCTGAAGTCCCGCTCCTGCTCCGAACGAAGCCAAGAGCTTTAAATTTTAATTCCAAAAAATTCGTAAATTGATTTATCAACTAGAATTGCTGCGATACTGTAGTGCCTGTGTTCTTCAAAGATACCATGCAAAGATCCTTCAGATATGCATGCCCGTCTGGAGGAAAAAGCACTGCGGGACTACAGCCGTTATAAAATACACGAAATGACATTTGGTGGACGACATATGGAAGTTTGGGTCTGGCCGTGAGTCGTGCACGGATAGTCCAATGGTAAGGCGACCTATCGCGAAAAGCGGGATAACCCGGTTCAAGACCTGTTCCGGCACAAATTCACTAGTCATTCCATTATAGAAACAGCTGATGGTTGTCCATATTCGCAACTGCGAATACGTTCCATGCACCCTAAATTGCTTGCTAAAGAACGACTTCATGAAGTGCGATGTCAGGTTTAAGATCCTCTAAGGATTTCAAATGGCAACAGACATTATTAATTAATTGTCTATAACAGTTTCCGTGACTTGGCCGACTGTAGGAAAGGCCATGAAAGCCTTTTGCATGTCTGGCTGCAATTTTCTGGATTGTCATATCTTTACATGAGAAGGCCCCAAGCAATCAGTGGACTTCCTGATGTGATAGGTATGTTTCAATAATTCCTTCGCTTCACCTCGCAAACTAGAATTGAGGAAATGTAATTTTTCGACGTCATCAACAATTATTATTCTTAACGAGATTGAAAACGCACCTCTGTAGGACGGCCACTTAAGGTAGTCCCCTTTAAAAACTGTCAAGTTAGTAGCTGGTAGTTTCTAAGTACTGGTACTGCCTGGCGGAGTCGATTCCAGTGGCTGTGTCAGCCGAGCGTGCCTCTTCATTACACTCTCGATAATGATTTCAGTGAAGTCACAGGAATCCTCGAATTTCGCCCCGTCCCTACTATGATCCGCAGATTTGTCTTCAATTTGAAGTCGATCTTAAGACGACTCCAAATCAGTATGAATCCGCGTCAGTCTGTTTAATTTTGATTCCAGCATTTCAATACTGGCACTAACTTCAGTCTGCAAAAAATTCCATGTACGTGCGGGAGCGGCCTTCGCAACCTCTCTGTTTGAGTAATCTTGTAGTCTCAGAGATATCCATTTTGGGAATAGGCAGATGATAACAGGAAGCCAACAGGTGGTCTTACCAGGTTGCAGCGGCAATACAGGGCAGTACAGATCGGCAGATGGCTTGTCACAAAAGACGATGATTAGCACCTCCTACGTCTGTGTTCCCCCTGTTTAGAGTTCAGTAAGACATATTAACCGTAGACGAAAAATGTATCGAAAAACTAGTATTAAGGCTTTTGTTTCCAATGTCCCGAACAGGCTTAGAGCATTCGTTAGCACCTACCGACGAAACCAAAAGTGTGTGCAATTCACACGTGGTTAGTTTCTCGCGATTTTATCATGTTCACAAAAACCGTAACAAAGAAACACGTGAACGAACGTGAGTATTCCTCGTATTCAGTGTATCCAGGGCCATAAAATGTACGCAGTTCACTTGCATGCTCTGGTCCTACATCGGAACATTTAAGTTTGGAGGACTCACTGCCCTCCCCTTATTTCCACTCCACAATGATGAGATAGAACTCAGCGTAAAATACATTATTCCATAATCTACAAGGTGCTACTTCTAAAAAATATACACGTTTTCCCGCTGCAGTGCTTGGCTGGCCGAGACATTTTCCATTCGCTTCGGTGTCTGCAGGCTACCTGGCATCCTCTCTCAACTGCCGCTCAGCAACACCTGCGTCTACAAAGGACCTGGAGAGTCCGGTTCCGCACTCCCAGAGTTAACGATATTCCCGGCAGGGAGCAGGTTATACTGGAGAAGGTGACCTGTCTATAATGCAACATACCAATAGATGGCACTCGGAGTGACAAAGTGAGTTACGGAGCTCAACAAATTTAAATTAAGCTTGGGGACCGGCACTGAATTTATTAATATCTCACCGACCGTCACATCCATCAGAGTTGGGAGAAGCTGAGGGGGTATCAAAGGGCACAGTCGACGACGGGAATCGAACTCGGCTATAAATACCGGCGTCAGACCAACAGTAGCTCACAGTCTGGTTGGTATCGAGGCAGCGAGTGCACATAATAGAAAAATTCGCAGCACCAGAAGAAGACGGTAGCGTCAATCGTCGAAATATTGTGCGGAAAATGGAGACAACGACTCGGCTGTACACCCGGAGACTCTCTGTTAATCAGCCGAAAAACCCTGAGATATCAGATTACTGTTTATCTCACTGTGACGGCTAACTTTACGATTCTAGATTTTCGTCGCATTAGTCCGAACATTCCTTCATACTTCATAAATGATAAAGCTTTACCGGTATTTACGATTAGAAAAGATGAAATTAATGCATATCATGAGCATAAAAACATTTTCAAAGTTATTAATATTTCGTAATTTGATAGAAGTACCTTCAAGAACAGATTCATAAGGATCTTTAATAGTAAATCGTTAATTTATACACAAATAAACACTCATAAATTGACCAAAATTAGCATCGCATCGTTTCTGATACCACTGCACTTCGCTGATTTACAACTGGAATATGTGTTAGCTGATTTGGTGAAGGCTGTCGGTCTTGCTTACGAGATGAAGGCAGAGCTCACCATCTGCAGCATCGTTGACAGAACTGACTGCGGACCTTTGGTGCAGAGCCGGGTGGAGGGTCTGAATCAGAGGCTCAGACGGTTTTGCGACCGTGTGGGCTGCAGATTCCTTGACTTGCGCCATAGGGTGGTGGGGTTTCGGGTTCCGCTGAATAGGTCAGGAGTTCACTACACTCAGCTGGCGGCTACACGGGTAGCGGAGGCTGTGTGGCGTGGACTGGGAGGGTTTTTAGATTAGAAGGCCTCGGGAAAGTACGGGGTGGGCTGCAATCTCAAAGGGTGCATGGCAAATACAGGACGTGCTTGGATCAAGGAACAGTCGGAATTGTAGTTGTAAATTATTGTAGTTGTGCTGGGAAAGTCCCTGAGCTTCAAGCGCTAATAGAAAGCACAGAAGCTGAAATCGTTATAGGTACAGAAAGCTGGCTAAAGCCTGAAATAAGTTCTGCAGAAATTTTTACGAAGTCTCAGACGGTGTTCAGGAAAGACAGATTAGGCAGAATTGGTGGTGGAGTGTTTGTGTCTGTCAGCAGTGGTTTATCTTGTAGTGAAGTCGAAGTAGATACTCCGTGCGAATTGGTATGGGTGGTGGTTATACTTAACAGCCGAACTTAGTTAATAATTGGCTCTTTCTACCGACCCCCAGACTCCGATGATATAGTTGCGGAACAGTTAAGAGAAAATTTGAGTCTCGTAACTAATAAATACCCCACTCATACGGTTATAGTTGGTGGGGACTTCAACCTTCCCTCGATATGCTAGCAAAAAAACCTGTTCAAAACCAGTGGTAGGCAGAAAACATTTTCCGAGATTGTCCTAAATGCTTTCTCCGAAAATTATTTCGAGCAGTTAGTCCACGAACCCACGCGAATTGTAAATGGTTGCGAAAACACACTTGACCTCTTAGCCACAAACAATCCAGAGCTGATAGAGAGCATCATGACTGATACAGGCATTAGTGATCACAAGGTAGTTGTAGCTAGGCTCAATACCGTTTCTTCCAAATCCACCAGAAACAAACGCAAAATAATTTTATTTAAAAAAGCGGCTAAAGTGTCACTAGAAACCTCCCTAAGAGACAATCTACATTCCTTCCGAACTGACTATGCAAATGTAGACGAGATGTGGCTCAAATTCAAAGATATAGTAGCAACAGCAATTGAGAGATTCATATCTCATAAATTGGTAAGAGATGGAAATGATCCCACGTGGTACACAAAACAGGTCCGAACTCTGTTGCAGAGGCAACGGAAAAAGCATGCGAAGTTCAGAAGAACGCGAAATCCCGAAGATTGGCTAAAATTTACAGATGTGCGAAATTTGGCTCGGACTTCAATGCGAGATGCCTTTAATAGGTTCCACAACGAAACATTGTCTCGAAATTTGGTAGAAAATCCGAAGAAATTCTGGTCGTATGTAAAGTACACAAGCGGCAAGACGCAGTCAATACCTTCGCTGTGCAGTGCCGATGGAACTGTTACCGACGACTGTGCCGCTAAAGCGGAGTTATGGAACGCAGTTTTCCGAAATCCCTTCACCAGGGAAGATGAATGGAATATTCCAGAATTTGAAACACGAACAGCTGCTAGCATGAGTTTCTTGGAAGTAGATACCTTAGGAGTTGCGAAGCAACTCAAATCGCTTGATACGGGCAAGTCTTCAGGTCCAGATTGTCTACCGATTAGGTTCCTTTCGGATTACGCTGATACAATAGCTCCCTACTTAGCAATCATCTACAACCGCTCGCTCACCGATAGATCTGTACCTACAGATTGGAAAATTGCGCAGGTCGCACCAGTGTTTAAGAAGGGTAGTAGGAGTAATCCATCGAACTACAGACCTATATCATTGACGTCGGTTTGCAGCAGGGTTTTGGAGTATATACTGTATTCAAACATTATGAATCACCTCGAAGGGAACGGTCTATTCATACGTAATCAGCATGGTTTCAGAAAACATCGTTCTTGTGCAACGCAGCTAGCTCTTTATTCGCGCGAAGTAATGGCCGCTATCGACAGGGGATCTCAAGTTGATTCCGTATTTATAGATTTCCGGAAAGCTTTTGACACCGTTCCTCACAAGCGACTTCTAATCAAGCTGCGGGCCTATGGGGTATCGTCTCAGTTGTGCGACTGGATTCGTGATTTCCTGTCAGGAAGGTCGCAGTTCGTGGTAATAGACGGCAAATCATCGAGTAAAACTGAAGTGATATCAGGTGTTCCCCAGGGAAGCGTCCTGGGACCTCTGCTGTTCCTGATCTATGTAAATGACCTGGGTGACAATCTGAGCAGTTCTCTTAGGTTTTTCGCAGATGATGCTGTAATTTACCGTCTAGTAAGGTCATCCGAAGACTAGTATCAGTTGCAAAGCGATTTAGAAAAGATTGCTGTATGGTGTGGCAGGTGGCAGTTGACGCTAAATAACGAAAAGTGTGAGGTGATCCACGTGAGTTCCAAAAGAAATCCGTTGGAATTCGATTACTCGATAAATAGTACAATTCTCAAGGCTGTCAATTCAACTAAGTGCCTGGGTGTAAAAATTACGAACGACTTCAGTTGGAAAGACTACATAGATAATATTGTGGGGAAGGCGAGCCAAAGGTTGTGTTTCATTGGCAGGACACTTAGAAGATGCAACAAGTCCACTAAAGAGACAGCTTACACTACACTCGTTCGTCCTCTGTTAGAATATTGCTGCGCGGTGTGGGATGCTTACCAGGAAGGATTGACGGAGGACATCGAAAGGGTGCAAAAAAGGGCAGCTCGTTTTGTATTATCACGTAATAGGGGAGAGAGTGTGGCAGATATGATACGCAAGTTGGGATGGAAGTCATTAAAGCAAAGACGTTTTTCGTCGCGGCGAAATCTATTTACGAAATTTCAGTCACCAAGTTTCTCTTCCGAATGCGAAAATATTTTGTTGAGCCCAACCTACATAGGTAGGAATGATCATCAAAATGAAATAAGAGAAATCAGAGCTCGAACAGAAAGGTTCAGGTGTTCGTTTTTCCCGCGCGCTGTTCGGGATTGGAATGGTAGGGATATAGTATGATTGTGTTTCGACGAACCCTCTGCCAAGCACTTAAATGTGAATTGCAGAGTAGTCATGTAGATGTGGATGTAGATGTAGCGAAAACTTTGATATTTTTTGAAAAAAAAAAAACCCTTACCTATGGAACGAAATATTACTGCCTTTCACATGTTGCTGTGTGCAACCTGTACAACAAATGCATGACTTTATCATCATCATGAAAAAGTCGCGAGTAAAAACACTACTGCTGGCCGCTGGGGCCGAGCGGCTTTAGGGGCTTCAGTCCGGAGCCGCGGGACCGCTACGGTCGCAGGTTCGAATCCTGCCTCGGGCGTGGATGTGTGTGATGTCCTTAGGTTAGGTTAGGTTTAAGTAGTTCTAAGCTCTAGGGGACTGATGACCTCAGATGTCAAGTCCCATAGTTCCCAGAGCCATTTGAACCATTTGAAATATACACAGCGGATGTCGTATTCTGTACTTGGATACAAGCTCTGTTTCCCTGTTTTGAACATTTTGTTTATTTTATGGTACTATTTCTATAGGAAATCATCATCCAGCTGCCAGGACCTATTGCAAAATCGGAGAACACAATCCAGAAAATATCGGATGAAGAGACAGAAACCCCCTGGAGGAACTCTTCGAAAGTCAAGTGGAAAAATTCAGGATCTTGAAATCATATCCACAAAGGAGACGCGTGTCGAGGAAGAAAATAACATACTGCAAGCTTTACAACGGATGGCGTAAAATGACAGGGAAATCTGCCCCCCCCCCCCTTCCCCACAAACAAGAGAAAATCCAAAGAAAAACCAGACGAAAGCATAATCAACGCCAAAGTGCGATAAATTCCGAGACAGAAACTCCGGAAGCGTGCAAGACGTCGACGTTCCCAGTTAGCAAAGTTTCAGTTGGGCGGATGATACGGAGAGACACCATCTTTAGTGTCTACTCTACGGAACGAATGACAGCAAGTGATAAGAACCTGTTTGTTTCTTTTCACAAGTTGACTATCGGCTCAGAAGCAGCATAGTTGTCATCCAATCGTATAGTATGAAACATGATGTCTAGGACGTCTAGATGAAATAAATGGATAGGAGACAACACAGGACTTCGGGAACGGCTGCGCCAATGGAACTGCTGCGATGATTAAAAAAGCATTGAAATGTCGCAAGTTAAAATGCTCGACAATGGTCGCGGCTTATCTCGTGTAATAGCGGGAACACACAACCTTAATCTATACGCGCCGTCTGGAAATCAGAATAGAGAAGCTCGGAAATATTTCTATTAAACTGAAATACCCAGCTCACCAGGATCCCCTCATGGCGACCGTATTATAGCAGGAGATATTAATTCTTTTGTCGACGTAGGTTTAGGCTCCGAATTGTGGCTGTAGCGAAGAACTTGGCTACCTAATTAACATTGTAGGTAAGAGAGATACGTGGGAGGTATGTCACAACGTCAGCTCTAGGCAAACATTCGTAACACCAACCAGCTTAGACTGCATTTACGTATCCCGCAGCATACTGCCTAAACTGACTGGAACAGAAATTTGGCCACTATGTTTTTCGGATCTCTGCGGTTACCACTGTAAAATAAATATACATCGCCAGAGTACTTATAGAGGTTGGAGTTTATGGGGAAAAAACCAAACACATCAGTGATGGGGCATGCAGTAGATGAAAACGATGCAGGAAGCAAATGATTAGTTGCCCAAGTGAATAAAATGCGCAAAGCCAAAAATCAGAACTGTTTTAATGCATTCGGCTAGAACTAAATGCGTGTGGGAAAACAGCACGAAAGACTTTTGTTCCACGCCCTGAAAGACGTACACAAGAAATATATACAGCAAAAAAGATATAACCAAATACTCGAACGGTGTTAAGAAAGTAAAGGCGAAAATAGGTGAAATTACAGAGATTCAAATATTTGGATACCAAGGGAGAGAGAAAGGGCATTTCATAACACAAGCCGACACTACTTCTACTTACCGCATGGTCCAAAAAAGGGGTAACACGAAGAGAAACTTAATATCCGAAATACAAACATCTGATGGAAGAAGAAATACTGGAGACAATGCCACAATATCTGTCCAAATTATTCGCAGAAGAACCGACAGCTGAAAATGAAGCCGAAAAATTGATGAACTTCCTAAAAGAATACATCAGCGAAGAGGAAAATGCATCTTTTATGGAGCAAATCACAGACGTTAAAAAGAGCTCCAAGAGAAAGGCACCAGCACATGATAGCCTGCCCTTATAGTTTTATGTGGAATGTAACGAATTGCTGAAAAATGCGCTTACGGAAATGTATAATGAGATGCTACAAACGACTCACGTTCCTGCTGAAATTCGAGAAGGGCTGACATTCATGATTACTAAAGACCCGCCCTTTGCACGCATAGACTATATGGACTGCACAGAATTTTTTGTGTTTCTTTAATCGAATTTTTATGTTGTTCACAAATTGCAACACCATCTAAACTTTTCACACTAATTAAAGCCGCACAAGCATTGTGTTTTCCGGATGTTCTTCTTACCAAAAAGCGATTCTAGTAGATGGAGTCCAAAGCTTTTGTCTTCATGCCTTTTGCGTTCTTGTGGAGATATTTACATAGAAACTTTCATCCTCTGACACATATTTCTTTATATTTAAACGAGAAGTCAAAAACCAATTTTCGTAGATTTAGCTTTAAAATTGTTTAGTATAAATAAATATTTCTCTAAAAATTTTCATCTCCTATTTCACCCGCTTGGGGGTTGAATTTCCAAAAGCAGTGAATAACATATTTTTTATTTCTGACAGAGAAGCTAAATACAAATTCTCATAGACAGCTTCGAAAGCAATTTCATAATGAAATAATTTTTTAAAACTTTTGAACCCCTATTTCACTCCATTAGGGGGCTAAACTTCCAAAATGACTGAAAAACTTTTTTTTTCCTAACCGGGAAGCGAGACACTAATTTTCAAAGATGTAGCTTTAAAAATGCTTTCACGGTGAAATACTTTCATAAAACGTTTCATCCCTTTAAGCACAGACTTTCCAAAGTCAGTGAATGCGTTCTTTTTATTTGCAACAGAGAAATCAAATACAAATTTTCATAGATTTAGCTTCAAAAATGATTGAATAATGAAACATTTCCACAAAAGCTTTATCCCTGAGAAACAAAATTCAAATTTTCATAGATTTAGGTTTAAAAATGCTCTAGTAGTTCTTTAATAATGATTTTAAAGAAACTTCCACCCACTATGTCACCCCTATAGGGGTTAAATTTCCAAAAATTCTGAAACACATATTTCTTTATTTCTGATCGATAAAATACCAATTTTCGTAGGTCTGGCTTCAAAATTGTCCTAATAGTGACATATTTTCAAAAAGCCTTTCATACTCTGTTTCACCCCGTTAGGAGAGAAATTTGAATCAATCTTTTCTGAAACTATGCCTACAGTAGATGATCCACACTCTCCAAATTTCAAGTTTTTATCCCTAGCGGTTTGGAATAGTCGATAACTAGTCAGTGAGTGAGCCAGTCAGTTAGTCAGTCGGGACATTTACTTTTATATATATAGAGATTGAAACTTCCTGGCAGATTATAACTGTGTGCCGGACCGAGACTCGAACTCGGGACCTTTGCCTTTCCCGGGCAAGTGCTCTACCAACTGAGCTACCCAAGCACGACTCACGCCCGGTACTCACAGCTTCACTTCTGCCAGTACCTCGTCTCCTACCTTCCAAACTTTACAGAAGCTGTCCTGCGAACCTTGCAGAACTAGCACTCCTGAAAGAAAGGATAGGAGACGAGGTACTGACAGAAGTGAAGCTGTGAGGAGGGGGCGTGAGTCGTGCTTGGGTAGCTCAGGTGGTAGAGCACTTGCCCCCGAAAGGCAAAGGTCCCGAGTTCGAGTCTCGGTCCGGCACACAGTTTTAATCTGCCAGGTAGTTTCATATCTGCGCACACTCCGCTGCAGAGTGAAAATCTCATTCTGGTACATAGAGATTGACTCCACTGAATTTTGATTTTAAGATTTATCCGAATAACAGCGGGAAAAATGGAACACTTAGTAATCACACTTATCGGCAAATGCGAGGACCGTGTGAGGAACAGCCGATCTATTATTCAGAACCTAATCAACGTTAGAAATGCGGTAGTGGTTTTGCATGCAGCTACTGTTAAATCGGCGATTCCGTCGATTGACTTTTTCAAGCGTTTTTTTTTTTTTTTTTTTTTTTTGTGAAATCTTATGGAGCTTAACTGCTAAGGTCATCAGTCCCTAAGCTTACACACTACTTAACCTAAATTATCCTAAGGACAAACACACACACCCAAGCCCGAGGGAGGACTCGAACCTCTGCCGGGACCAGCCGCACAGCCCATGACTGCAGCGCCCTAGACCGATCGGCTATTCCTGCGCGGCTTCAAGCATTTAATCGTCTGAGCCACCATTACCTAAATAAGACTAAAAAATGGTTTATGTGAAGAATTCTGCTACTTAATACACGCGGTATTAAATGAAGACTCGCGAAAAATTCAGATAAACGGAATCATAAGAAAACCGATCGAGATTAACCTTTCAGTCAGACAAGGCTGCCAGTTGCCCATGTTATCGCTCCCTTGCGCAAAACAGCTTTATTCGTCGAGACTTTTCGCCGAGAAGTTGTTGGGCTGCCGTATCAAGGGAAAAAATTAATACTTTCTGCTTACGTCGACGATGTTAACTAATTAGCAACATAGAAAGAAGGTACAATAAAGATTCGGGACTTAGTTGGCAGCTGTTGCACAGCCTCTAATTCAACATTAAAAATACGAGAATCTAGAATTATGAATGTTGGGCCCGACGCAAACTGCTTTGGAACTAGATGGTCAGAAGCTTCTGAAACTATGAAAACTCTATGTGTACATATAATGAAACTCCTACAGCAAGCTAGCGGGATCAACTAGAGAATAGGGCTCGGAGCTATACGAGGACAATTTCCAAAGATTTCTCACGGAGAACTTAATACCGTGTAAAAAAAACGCAGTGTATAAATAATGTGGCGCTGTCCAAAATATAGTATCTAGCACGCATATTTCGTATTGTAGTGGGAACAACTGGAAATGGCTGTTAGGTGGTTTTTGCAGAACGGTGTAATGCACATGTTCTATGGAAGAGGAGGATTAAAACTTATGAACACCAGACCAAAGTGCTGTGCCAGCTTCCTGTGAAACATGTTTCATCATCGTGAAGGTATTCAAAAATGCCTTCCGACAAGTAGAGAACTGTTAAGTGATGTAGGCCGCATCCATCCTCACCTTAGACACACACGCATGTTCTTCGTAGAGTATAGTTACATAGAAAAAATCAATTGCAGCAAATCTAACGTTTTTGAAAATATGCAACACGACAGCTAACAACATACGAGCAAACTTGAAACCGAGAGTAACTGTGACGACCGGTAAAAGAGATGGGCAAACATGCACAACCCTCTAATCAATACGGAAGCACGACCTCTATGGTACAGGGTTGTCCACCAAAAGATTTCCACAAACAGCAAACTACATAAAATAGTGATTAGTTCCTCGCTAATGTGTACTCGCTGTAGCGTCGCCTAACATGTTATGAAAAGCCTGAAACTTGGGAGAGGACGAGAAAATAACTTGCAATCGTAACACGAACTTGGTCATCCACGTACAGTTCGCAAAACATTCTATACCCGGAGATGTCGTTTTATCTAAAAATGGAAAACAATGCATTTCTATAGCTCCAAGCCAGTTATACGTACTAATTAGTTAGCAAGAGAACCGAAAACAGTCTCGAAAAGTATTGGTATTAGCCGACAAAATGGTTCAAATGGCTCTGAGCACTATGGGACTTAACATCTGAGGTCATCAGTCCCCTAGAACTTAGAACTACTTAAACCTAACTAACCTAAGGACATCACACACATCCATGCCCCAGGCAGGATTCGAACCTGCGACCGTAGCGGTCACGCGGTTCAAGACTGAAGCGCCTAGAACCGCACGGCCACACCGGCCGGCAGGTATTAGCCGACAGTACAGCACAACTAACTCATGCAATATACGAAATACAGTGATAACTTCGCCTAATTTTTGAACCCTGTAGAGCCATACTGACGCATGCTACAGAACAGAGGTTTTCGTTACTCTAGAAGGGGAGCTTTGTATGTTACGGAAGAAACGCTTGTCCGGTTTGGGAGAATAGCCTCGTGGGTTTTAAAAGAGTAACCTCACTTGTTTCAGAAGAGGTGCTTTGTTTGTTTTAGGTGAAAGAAAGAAGTTGACTTTAGAAGAGAAAATATTTCGTTAGTTCACGATGTGAAGGTTTTTTGTTTTACAAGAGGATTGTTGTAGTCTTCAGTTGGATATCTTGGTTGCCCTTTTAGAAGAGGAGCCTTGTTTGTGTTAGAAGAAGTATCCCGACTGCTGTAGGAAAGAAGCGCTGATCTAAAAGAAGAGAATCGCTTGTTATAGACAAAGAAGAGAAGACTAGTTGTTATAGAAGAGGAGAAATTTTGTTTTAGAAGATGAGCAATATTTATTTCAGAAGAGAAAGATTATTTGCTTTTAGAAGAGGAGTCATGTTGCTCATAAAAGAGGAATCTTTCATGCTTCCAAAGAGGATTTTGGTTTGCTTTGCAAGAGTAGTACTGTCTGTTTCGGAAGGAGTTTTTATTGCGTTTCGATGAGTAACCGTGAGTGTTACATTATACCGAAGAAGAGTATTGCATATTATTCCTTAACAAAACGAAGAATATTGCGTGAGAAGTTAGCCATTTCTGGAGAGGAAAAGAATTAGCTAGAAGGGAGTGTGGGATGCAAAAAAAAAAAAAAAAAAAAAAAAAAAAAAATGTCGGTAGAGTACCTGTCTTCAAAAGGCAAAGATCCCAGGTTCGAGTCTTCTCTAAGAGGAAGTTTCAAATCAACGCACGCTCCGCTGCAGGGTGGAAGTTCATTTGGCAAATACTTAATGCTCTTTAAATCAAACGTACCAGTTGAAACGTCCCCTTTGAACAATTTATACACGACTGTGCTTAACCTGACACACAATATTTTTAGCGCAACGCAATCTGACTATCAAAGATCCCTGCAAAAGAATGTCCCTGAGTAACATTAAACTATACCTTTCAGAAATCACTTACCTCACAAAAATCTTCATTACTCGAACTACTGCAATACCGCGAGCGCCACTACTGCCAGCTAAATAAAAGATTCAAACTACGGAAGGCACTAACTACTGATAGGGATAGTTAGCAAATGAAAGATATTAATAGAGAACAAACAATGTATTTACCTTAATATCATCATATATCTAGCAGTTGATGACAAATTACAAAACTCCGCCATCTCTCTCCCCACATCCACCACTGCTGGCGGCTCACCTCCAACTGCGCAACGCTACGCGCTTTTCACATCCAGCTGCCGCTGCCCAACACTACAATGGCAGACAACAATGCAAACTATCCACAGACTGCACACAGCACAGCCAGTGATTTTCAGAGCGCTACGTGGCGTTACCAATAAGAAAACCTAAACAGCCTACTTACATAGCCCCAATGCTCCCCACAAAAAATTTAACAAATTGTTTTGGGCAGTGGCCAATAATGATTTGATAAAATTTTTCATAATTGTAATTACAATAACAAAGAAATCAAATGCACACACTTATTGATACAATGTTGGTCAAAAGCTAAAATTTTCTCACAATCCATAAAGATAGTCCTGATCATTCATCATAATAGTAATTACAGTTTTTTTTCACAAAGTCTCATTAGTAAAAGAAATTGCACACAGAAGTAGTGGATATCCATGCAGTCTTGAAGAAGTAGTATTGTCCTTCCAACGGAAAGACAGTGCTGAATCTTGACATGCTGACAGGTAATGGGCCACAACAGAGCAAACCCACAGCAGAGTCATTCGACGTTTTGAAGAATATTGGTAGGTAGGTCATCACAGAGCAGACCCACTATAGTCTTGGTAGAGAGTATGGTATAGGTGGGCCATCAGAGGTGCAGTCCCACTGCAGTCCTTGTAGAAATAATGGTACTGGTGGGCCATCAAAGATGCAGCCCCAATGTAGTCCTTGTAGAGATGGCCAGCAGCCATCTGCTGCGACTGTGCAGGTGCATAATCACCATCGAAGAGTCTTGCAGAGAAGATAGCAAGTCCATAAACCACCACTTCTGCACGCACAAAGTTTTTACAATTGTCCTTAGAAGTCTTGCAGACAATATAGCAAGTCCATAAACCACCACTTGTGCACTCAAAAAATTTTTTCTAATTGTCCTTAGAACCAGCAATGCTGTTATCCAGTCCCTTGCTGAATTATTAACACACGTGCAAACACTAACAGTCCCTACTTCTCACATATTGTCCATATACTATGACCAACAGAAATGTGTGCAGTGAAATGATACTTAATTTGAAGAACTGGTAACAATTACAATTTGATAACATAAAAATACAATAACAAAGGTACAAAATACATCATTAAAGAACATAACAATACAGATAACATTTGTAGTAATAGGGGCTTTACAAAAGAATAGAAATAAACATATACATCAGTGTTACAGGAATTATGACATGCGTACATACATAAAAGATCAGAATAACTTTCGGAACATCAACTTCACACATGAGCATTAAAACAAAACAGAACAAATAATGTCTAAGCATATTTACAAGGTAAATAGCATATTATAAATGCCAATTATATTTGAGGATAACAGTATTCCTCATCATAGTGAATGTAGCTTAGTACTAGAAAAATTCTACAACATAAGTCTTATCAGATAAACACATAAAGACAGGAAAAACACAAATACACAAGGGTACACAAACATATAGAGGGATGACACAAAAGGAAAGGACAGGGTTTGTTTTACTGCAGTATTTTGCATGGAGATCTCCCTTTGTTCATCATTATTCCCAAAAGTACTATCTAAGCCTGCTGTCTGTATTCTGTTCACATCCTCTTTCAAAATAGTTTTTCTCCACTGTACAATACTCATTTTGGCCCAAATCTTTTTCATATAAGTTCTCAATGCATTTTTTTTTATTGTCCATAGTCAGTTTCTTATATAGTCTACCCCCTCTTAAGCTAACTTAAATCTACTGAGCTCAGATGCTAAACTAAGGGGCAAGGCAATGCAGCAGCACAAAACAATTAACACAAACAGCAATGAAAAAATGGAAATTTGCAAAGCAAGCTACAGTAAATCTAAATTACCAAGCAATTCAACATTACAACTAATATGAGGCAATGCGCAGCAAACAAGAAAAATAAATCTGGCTTAGCAGAGAAACACAAATTAAAATTCAGTAGCACAAAAATGAAATAACTTATATCTAAACATGACATAGCTCAAGCAGAAAAATATTACACTAAAAATGGCCATGTCTAATACCTATGTCACATCTTAACACTAGAGTGATGCATCACAAAAACTTACTCTGCAAGAAAGTTACCAAGTCAATAAAAAAATTATTTATGCAATTCCTGTGAAAGGAAATGTCTATTTGTGCTCTCTTTTCTAAGAAAGTATATCATAAACGTATTCTTTACTGGGTCTGTAGACAGAAAATAGTGATATTAGTACATATATTAAATTTTATAATAACCAATGCTGCAGTGCAGCTAGGAACTAAATATTAAACAAAATAGGCAAAGCAAGGCGTCAAACGTCATTCACTAGCCATATGGCATTTCATAATGCAGTAAACAATCTTTCAACTAGCAAGACAACAGACATAAAATGTTTCTCATCATTTCATTTCAGTAAATGTCATAAATTAAGAACTCTACAGTGTAATCATGTTTTCAAGTTTGAGGGTGTCGTATTTACGATGCTTTCTACAAAGGAACGTCAATAGCGAGGATAATGGCCTCCCCTTTTTTTTCCATCTGTGCCTCTGGAAGGCACACGCTAATGGCTTTTTTTCAAGGTGACTGTCGCCCAGCTGGGTGCCCACGACGCATTAGGTGCAGGTGGTCACTTAACTTTCTTACCGAAATATTTACGACACCAGTTTCCGCTACAGTGACAGTCTCATATGAAAATTTCACAGGTCGAAAATTTACGTTACAAATGTGTAGAAACAAAATCCTGTAAATATAACAGTGTCCAAAAAATTTTCGTCGGCATTGTGGTACATTCAAGCATTTACACACATTTCATAACTCTTAAAGTAAGATTCTTGGTTTCCAACATCCTGTTCCACAAATCAGAGTCCCTAACCACTACTCATTATTCCTTACCTCATTATACATATACATATTCATCGACACTTCTTCAATATTTCATCATGAGAAATACGTAGCATAATAAACATTCCTCAACAACATAAAACACATTGTCGTCATAATAATAACATCATAATACCTCAGTCAAATCTCAAAAACGTCGTAGATTTCTGCAATAATTTCAAACCCTAAAAAATATTCTCTGCTCATTTCAATAGTGTCATCTACCTCAAACGTACTTTAAAAATCATGATCCCATAAGAAATACGACATTCAAAGCTCTCATAGTATCACAATGGTTCCGAAAAAATATGAATAGTTTACAAAGTACAGACAAAATACAGTTTCATAAGTGTGAAGTTATCCAACTGTGTAATTGCGTAAACATCTGTCACTGATGTAGTAAAAAAAAATGTTTATCTCTCAGTTAAATGATCAGATAGCTGTGTAATTTGTGTGTTAGAGAAATATGGTACCGATGTGTAAAATTGTATAGGCAAATACCATATTAGCTAGGGCTCCTTGTGCTTGCCAAACACATGGTACACAAAGTAAGCGTGTACCCCCCTGAGGATTAATGTAATTATACCCTCATGTGTTACAGATTACAGCAATGAAATGAAATGTATCACTGAAAACCTTTGTATCATTGTACTTCAAATATCTTTAAAAATAAATGTTTTAAGTACAAAATTAATCACTCAAATGCGTGTCCTGTAGCGCTAAATGTGCGTCTTGCTGTAAGATAATTCTGTGGAAGTGTCGTACTTATCGTCCTCTGAAAGCTAAGTTCTGCAGAAGCCAATGTACTTACCTCATGATACACCAAATTTCAAGTAAACCAAAATGTTGCATTAAAATCTCATTAGCAGTACTGGTAAATGTTCTAAGTATGTGAGCCTTATAGTCGTTACGTAATCGTGCAACTAACAAGCAAGAATGTACACACACAATAACACTGTGATGTCTGTTCACTATAACAATGCATTCGTAATTTCTGTTTAAAAATGTTCCCTAGGTTCTAGACTGGATATTTAACTTCAAACATTGTTGTATGTTAACAGTTTCTTAAGTCTAACAAAGCATACTAGAAATGTGAAGTGAAAAGTTTTATACCAAAGACTAAGTTAAAAAGCAGATTATCTCTCAATAAATGGTTTTACATGAGAAATGTGGTGTAACCCTTTGCTCTTCCTAGTACGCAGAGTTTCAGCTTTAACGCAATTATCAGGTGGTATACGTCGGTAAAGAATACTGGAATTTTTCTCAAGGCTAGCTTCTATGTTATTGTTCTCTGAGCCAGCCGGCGCACGTGGGTGCCTGCGGCGCGAGTCATTGTCTGTCTCTTTGTTGGCGCGCGTTGTTATTGGGATTAGGAGACCTAACTTCTACAAATTCACCGGGACGAGAGGGCCCTGCCCTGCTTAAATCCCGCCAGTTCTGATGCAATTCAGGTCTGTCGTTACGATTACATCGTCTGTCGTCATGTCGGTAGTTCCTGTAGTTTCTTTCTTGTCAGTTAAGTGGTGGAGAATTTCTCCCTGAATCGTAACTGCGCACTGGACCGTTGCATCTAAAGTTATTCTGTCTCCCTTGATAATAATTATTTTGGTTCCCAAATTGTCTGTTTCTCTGATTGTCTCTGTGATAGTCACTACCGCGGAGAGGTGATCTTTCCCTGTAATTATTACTACTCTGCCAACGGTTGTCATACGGGTGGTGTCTGTTTTGGTCACGATATGTGTTGTGAGAATAGCCTTGTCGTGTCCAGTTATTATCTCTTTCATCGCGGAATTGTGACAGATGTGACCTGTAATTGTTGTGCTCCTGTTTCCACGTTCCCCGATTGTCAGTGTCAATTTCCAGTTCTTGTAACAGTCCCTGAAAAGCCTCAATGTCTTCTTTGCAACGTCCTGCTAAAATAATATGTCGTAAACGTTCAGGTAATTTGATTAAGCAAATGCGGATGAGTTCTGAGGGGCTGTATGGGTTTGACAGGTACTGATTCTTGTGCAACATGTCTTCAAAATATTTCACAAGACTGGAGAATTCAGATTGTTCGAAATGTTTCATCATTATGATGCTATGTTTTATTCGGTCTTGTGTAGCTTGAGACCAATATGCTGAGAGGAAGGCATGATAAAATTCTCCTTCACTGTGGCAATCGTGAATGACCGATTGCATTCTTACAGCTGGTTCATTCTCTAAGTAGCCACACATAAATTCTAATCTGTGTTCTAACGACCAGTTGGGAGGAAAACAATGAGAGAATTGATTGAGCCATGCTTGTGGATGAATGTCGTTGCCAGAATTCTTAAACGTTTTGAATTTACGTGTAATAATGAACAGCTTATAGTCAAAATCATCATGTCGGCGAGTCGCATATCGGTCATTGTTACGTCGTTTCGGCGGTTCCATTTCAAAATTCGGTGCACCTTGCCAATTTCTTTCATAATTTCCGAAATGCGCTGTGTTATTATTTTGTGGCTGTTCCGTATTTCTATGTCCCTCTTCCCGTATTGGGGAGCGAGTGTCCTCTGAAATACGTAATTCTTGTACTACCTGTGTCAGCTGATCTTGTACTTCGCGGATTTCTCTTTGGTGTTGCATATTAATTTGATTCTGATTTTGTTTGAATTTCCTAATTTGTTCACACTCTTCTGTGTCATTAAAGACTACCGGTTTTGTGTCATTCAGATTATCATCTACCTTCGTAGATAAATTATTTAGCTGATCCGAAAGTTCAACTACTTTCTCTGATAAAGTACTAATTTCCTCCATGTGTCTTTTACTGTGTCCTTTAAGTTTTCCTGAGTTTTTGCAAGTTGCGTAACCGAATCGGTAGACGCAACTGAGTCAATTTTAGCGTGCAAGGTCTCATGATTTTCATGAACAATAATTTGCAGTTCTTTTATGGCTGCTTCGTGATTCTGTAATGCATTTTCATACCGCGAAAAAATAGGTTGAAAATGCTCACAAATTTGAGTTTTTACGTCACTACAGACTTTTTGACATTTCGATTCAATGTTATGTAACTCAGTAGTTAAATCTTCACGCGTTTGTTCAAGAGTTTGTTCCAATGAGTCTAACTTTTGAAGCTGTTGCTGTGTTTGTCTCAGATTTTGTTCCAGTGTGTCTAACTGTTGCTGTGTTTGTCTCTGATTTTGTTCCATTGTGTCTAACTTTTTAAGATTTTGTTCCACTGTGTCTAATTTTTGAAGATTTTGTTCCATTGTGTCTAACTTTTGAAGATTTTGTTCCATTGTGTCTAACTTTTGAAGCTTTTGTCCCATTTGTTGGATTAATTGTAATAACAATGCACTGGTGTCTGAAACATGTTCCTCAGTGCTTTTCAGCAGTGAATTTGCACCGGTAACATTCACATTTTGACAAGCGGAAAATGTGTCTTGACTCATTTGAGAAAGCGGTGAGAACCCAAAACCTGAGTCTGCAGTATTTGCAATATTGTGTTCTGTCATTCCCGATTCCTGAGACGAGCTGTTGCCGACCGATCGATCGATAACGTTTCCCTGTTCACTACCTGTTTCACTGTCTACACCATTATTTGACGCCCGCTCCATTTCCCTATGCACAGTTACCAAATTACTACTTTGAATGTCTGTTACTTCATTACACAGCGGTGCTGGTAAGCTACGCTCGTCGTCACTATTATTTCTCAGTTTACTTTGGAGCCTAGTGTTACGTTTTTCACACGCCATTATTGTCACAATATTTCACACGATAACACAGAAAAGCACAATTTGAAGAGCAAAATAAGATAACACATTAACATAGAAATGGAAATAAATTCTACTTAAATACTTGGTGCAAATCTACATGCATGTCACAACTGTTTTCCTGTACAACAATGAAAGACTGCAACTACAAAGGAGATTCTCTCTACAATTACGCGCTAGCAATAAACAAAATCTACGCTAATTACACAAACTACAAGGAAAAAATCAGAAGATTCCAGTGAGGTACCCTCGGCTAAGGGTCGACATATGAAACGTCCCCTCAGAAAAATTATACACGACTGTGCTTAACCTGACACACAATATTTTTAGCGCAACGCAATCTGACTATCAAAGATCACTGCAAAAGAATGTCCCTGAGTAACATTAAACTGTACCTTTCAGAAATCACTTACCTCACAAAAATCTTCATTACTCGAACTACTGCAATACCGCGAGCGCCACTACTGCCAGCTAAATAAAAGATTCAAACTACGGAAGGCACTAACTACTGATAGGGATAGTTAGCAAATGAAAGATATTAATAGAGAACAAACAATGTATTTACCTTAATATCATCATATATCTAGCAGTTGATGACAAATTACAAAACTCCGCCATCTCTCTTCCCACATCCACCACTGCTGGCGGCTCACCTCCAACTGCGCAACGCTACGCGCTGTTCACATCCAGCTGCCGCTGCCCAACACTACAATGGCAGACAACAATGCAAACTATCCACAGACTGCACACAGCACAGCCAGTGATTTTCAGAGCGCTACGTGGCGTTACCAATAAGAAAACCTAAACAGCCTACTTACACAGTTGCCAATTATGTTAATGTCTTACATACAGAACTAGTTCAAATAAATTTAGAATCATTTTTATTTGTTTTAAGTACTTATCTCTAGGACATCACTTTCACATTTCGTCTGTATTTGTATTAAACAAGCTGTGGTACTCGGCTCAGGGAGTTGATATGAGATTCTATGGTAGATGGAATAAAAGGATGAACTGTTTTAGTGTGAGAGGTAAAAAAAATTTAAAACTAATTCTATTTACGATACTTACATAGAAACAACATTTTTTATTTTGTTATCCGGAGTATATATGTACAAATTTTTAGAATATTCTGCTCGAGAGCAAACCACGTATAATAGACAGTGACAGAAGCAGGAGTCTGTGAGGTTGATGTCGCAATATTTTAAAGTTTGTCCCTGCTCTTTGTTAACTGTAGAACTGTAGGCTAGTTTAATTGGAATTTGTATTCTTTTAAACTGAAATGGCACTTCAGTAGAGGTCAGTGGTTTGCTGGGAATAAATAGTGCGTGTCCTTTCTACTTTCCAGTCATACGTTCGGCTTCGATGATGTTTTTCGATGGCTATCAAATTCTGTAGGGAAATTCACACTTTTCTATATTCTCCTTTCACTGAGAAATTTCTTTTGAATTTTGAAATTAATATCTACATCTACGTCTACATCCATACTCCGCAAGCCACCTGATGGTGTGTAGTGGAGGGTACTTTGAGTACCTCTATCGGTTCTCTCTTCTATTCCAGTCTCGTATTGTTCGTGGAAAGAAAGATTGTCGGTATGCCTGTGTGTGGGCTCTAATCACTCTGATTTTATCCTCATGGTCTCTTCGCGGTATATACGTAGGAGGGAGCAATATACTGCTTGACTCCTCGCTGAAGGTATGTGTTCGAAACTTCAACAAAAGCCCGTACCGACCTACTGAGAGTCTCTCCTGCAGAGTCTTCCACTGGAGTTTATCTATCATCTCCGTAACGCTTTCGCGATTACTAAACGATCCTGTAACGAAGAGCGCTGCTCTCCGTTGGATCTTCTCTATCTCTTCTATCAACCCTATCTGTGGTACGGATCCCACACTGCTGAGCAGTATTCAAGCAGTCGGCGAACAAGCGTACTGTAACCTACTTCCTTTGTTTTCAGATTGCACTTCCTTAGGATTCTTCCAATGAATCTCTGTCTGGCACCTGCTTTACCGACGATCAACTTTATATGATAATTCCGTTTTAAATCACTCCTAATACCTACTCCCAGATAATTTATGGAATGAACTGCTTCCAGTTGCTGACCTGCTATATTGTAGCTAAATGATAAAGGATCTTTCTTTCTATGTATTCGCAGCACATTACACTTGCCTACATTGAGATTCAATTGCCATTCCCTGCACTATGCGTCAATTCGTTGCAGATCCTCCTGTATTTCCATTGTTACAGCCTCTCGATATACTACAGCATCATCCGCAAAAAGCCGCAGTGAACTTTCAATGTTATCCACAAGCTCATATATATATATATATATATATATATATATGGTTCAAATGGCTCCGAGCACTATGGGACTCAACTGCTGTGGTTATCAGTCCCCTAGAACTTAGAACTACTTAAACCTAACTAACCGAAGGACATCACACACATCCATGCCCGAGGCAGGATTCGAACCTGCGATCGTAGCAGTCGCACGGTTCCGGACTGCGCGCCTAGAAAATATATATATATATATATATATATATATATATATATATATATATATATTGTGAATAGCAACGGTCCTACGACACTCTCCTGCGGCACATCTGAAATCACTCTTACTTCGGAAGACTTCTCTCCATTGAGAATGACAGGCTGCGGTCTGTTATCTAGGAACTCTTCAATCCAATCACACAATTGGTCTGATAGTCCATATGCTCTTATTATGTTCATTAAATGACTGTGGGGAACTGTATCGAACGCCTTTCGGAAGTCAAGAAACACGGCATCTACCTGGGAACCCGTGTCTATCGCCCTCTGAGTCTCGCGGACGAATAACGTGAGTTGGGTTTCACACGATCGTCTTTTTCGAAACCCATGCTGATTCCTAAGTAGATTTCTAGACTCCAGAAAAGTCATTATACTCGAACATAATACGTGTTCCAAAATTCTACAACTGATCGTCGACAATATTATTTTTAATTGCCAAATTTGGCCTTTCAAATGTTCAAATGTGTGTGAAATCTTATGGGACTTAACTGCTAAGGTCATCAGTCTCTAAGCTTACACACTACTTAACCTAAATTATCCTAAGGACAAACACACACACACACACACACCCATGCCCGAGGGAGGGACCAGCCGCACAGTCTATGACTGCAGCGGCCCAGACCGCTTGGCTTATCCCGCGCGGCGCCTTTCAAATAGCCAGTCCGGATTGATATAGTTGTGAACAATGTTTGGATAAATTTGGTTCATTTTCAGCAGTGGCTATGTTGCAGAAATCACTGTTGAGGAGGTATTACTTTGACTACTCACACTACATTGTTTCTTTTATTCACTCACTGCTATACTTTCTCGCAATTCTTGATTCTTCAGTCCGATCCTTTCGCTGTTCTTCGTTTTCTCTGCTTCTCACGATGCTGATTCTAGTTATTTGGGAATTTAAACGTGCCTCGCGCTACTCGTCTCTTTCGTTTTGTTTTTGTTTTCACGGTTTTCCTTTAGAACTGGCAGGATCTCAACCTCTTTTTCGTTTGAACATTGTTTAAAATATTAATCAAATCAACTTTTTATTAAGAAATACAGTAGGTACACTAACACAATTTTTCACACTTCATTTTCGATTTATATTTCGTCACTGTATCACTTTGACAACTCACACTTTACTGTTCGTTTTAGTTCACTTACTGCACCACTTTTTCGGTAGCTTCCTTCGTCGCAGATAAGGAACCTACGTTCGAACCTACGAGAGTCTTGTTTTATACACCCCTACCACGGGTAGCCCCAGCGATGTAGAATTCCAGAATATACCAGAAAGGCTTCGAATTGTCCACAATGTTCCAGAGCATTCCACAACATTCGAGAGTGTTCTGGAATGTTTCACAATGATTTGGGACGTTCTGCGATGTTCCCGAACATTCTGGACTCTTCCTCAATGTTCCAACTGTTCCTGGACATTACAGGACATCCTGGATCATTGTGGAACATTTCTGAAGACTCTGGAATGCTTTAGATTACTCTCGAATGAATGTTCTCGAATACTCTCGAGTGTTCTGGAATGTTTTAGAAATTTCTAGAGGGCGAAACTTCCCAGCCCTTATATTTTAAAAGCACGCCCTTCAGGTAAAACCGGCAACCTTCTCCATGGATGGGGGACAAAGGTCTATCACATCATATAACTCGCTTGACCGTACCGGGACTCGTTTTTAGGTTTTAGCTGCACGCACGTTGTACACTTACTTCTATAGCAGGTTCGTAGAGTTTTTGTTTTACATGTCGGTATTCGGTTGCTGTGGGTTTGTTTATCGATTGTCATTTATTATTTGTAGTTCACTTCTGCTATTTGAGTTTACATATTATCGTTTTGTCATTTGGAGATAGTGAGTCGAGCTCTGAACGCCAGAAAATGGAGTACCAAGTGGAGAAATCGGAACATTTCCGGCATATCCTCTGTCTTAGTTAAACGGAGCCGTGACAGTAGCGGAGGCAGCAAGAAACAATTACGCCGTGCATGGGGATAACGTCATTGGACAGAGGATGGCAAGAAAATTGTTTTATAGTTTTAAAGAGGATCCTTTTGACATTAGTGACTTTCCACATTGAGCAAGACCTTCGTCGTTTGATGAAGATTGTTTAGACACATTAATCCAGAATGACCCACGCCAGTGAACTCGAGAACTGGCACATGTGATGAACTGTCATCATTTCACCATCGTGCGACAGTTGCTTGCAGTGGGGAAGGTTCAGAACTGGGGTGTATGGGTACCGCATACTCGAAGCCAAAATAACAAAAATCAGCAGGTGGCCGTACATGCATCTCTGCTTGCTCGTTATCAATTGGATCGTGACATCTCTGCTTGCTTGTTATCAATTGGATCGTGATCAATACTGACCAATGCTATTCTGTACCGTTACTGGTGACGAGAAATGGTGTCTTTATGCTAACATAAGGAAGAGAAAGGAATGCTTGATTCCAAACAAAGCAGCAAATCCCAGTAAAAATACCCGCACGCGACGTTTTGATGTTCTACAAATTGATTTCCAGAGGTGCAACCATCGCTGCTGACTTTATTGTCAACAAATGAAACACCTTGCAGACGCAATCCAAAACCAACGACCAGGAAGAATGCGTGAAGTGATATTACTCCACAATAACGACCACTGGCATTTTACTAGACTGACAGAAAACGCTATGCAGGAGTTGGGATTGGAAATCATTCCGCATCCCCCTTTTTCACGTGGTCTTGCGTCCTCAGATTTTCAGCTTTTCCACTCTCTATCGAACAATCTTCAAGGAACTTCCTTTCCGGATGAAGATGTGCTCTGAACGTGGCTCTACGAGTTCTCAAAACCACATAATTTTTTACGGCTTTGGAATCGAAATGGTACTCCAGCGTTAGCAGACGGTTGTAAATAATGACTGAGAATGTATTATTGATGTCTTAAGTCTCTGTTACGTGTATCTGTTGTGTTTCGTAACTTATGAAAAAACACTACGAACTTATGCACCAACCTGTCCTCGGCTTAAATACTTAATATATTTCAAAATGACTCGTAACTGATTTGAAACATTTTCTGTAAATAAAACCACTACAAAAATCACTGTCATTGGAAAGAACAAAAGTATAGGTAGAATGAACTGGCATAAGCAAGAAAAAAATAATTTCGAATCCTTTGTTGCAACTGGCATTCAGTATAATTTACGCCCAATAAATAGAAGAATGTGTACATGTAAAGGGACGTAGCTGAAATTCCGTTACGCTGATGACATTCAACTAATTTCTTCAAAGAGCAAGAGAAATAAACGCTTTTGGGCAGAACGAAATACCTCGTCAACGAAGGGTCGCTGAAGGTGCTTATTATGCGATACTTCTCTCACAATCTCTCTTTGCGTGCCCAGAAACTGTAGTTTCCAATAAGTAGCCCCCAGCTAGCAATGAGATTTCTGCGTTTCATTAATTGTCTGCGGACCTTTACCCTCAATGGATGCGACATGACAATGTTACTTGATTACTGATGCACGTAACACAGGGAGGAGCAAAGAGAAGAGGGTTGAAACGTTTATTAGGAACGGGGAAAGCGACAAGTGGAGATCTCTCCCTGACGGGATTGCACCACATGACGCAAGCAAAGATAATTGGGCTAATCAGTCAAAGCGTAGATACATAAAAGGGGATTCTATATCACCAAACGAAGAGAGAATTTTCCAGATCTTTAAGAAAGAACGGGGATACGGGATAATGGAACATATAGAAGCCACAGTCATTTCATTGGTGACGTTACGCCTTTTGTCTCTGGTGCAGAAGATCTTCAGCAGCGAATGGAAGAACTTCGTAGAGCAAATACAACTGAAAAATTTATAATGAGACTAAAATAATGTGTAAGCAGCATATCAAAAGAATATTGTACAATTTAACAATGAAGTCATAGAACCAACTGAAGATTTTTTGTGTTTACTAGAGTTCAAAACAACAACTTTTCGTGCTGAACAGCTAATGAAATCAACAGAATCTGCGTCCTTATAGGCGTTATGGTTGCTTGATGTTTATACATGTGCACATATACATTGCTGGATACTTTAAGAAATCTTAATATGACATGAGAAACATTTTCCTTTTTGGTCATCATGTATCTCTTCTCTATTAAGGTGATCCTTCTAGCGCTACCTTCTGGCAATATCCTTTATTGTCATTTCAGAAGTAGCAATAAGCTCATCATCAATCTTCTTCAGTAGGTTGTCAGTGATGTAAAACGTATCAAATCCTAGTCTCATAAGGGTCCTGATTCTTTCAGTATTACCATCATTGATCAAGGGACAACCATCATATGAGGAAATTTTGACAATAATAGATTAGCAAGTAGATGTCTTTGGCAGTCTCTTCGAAATGAGGTTTTGGTTCGGATTTTGTGTTCCACCACGCATACATTTCTTTAATAAAAAGTAATTAATCTAAAGTGGGCTCACGGCCTTCTGTGTTCTACAGTTGTCTCCTCTGATGGCGGGAAATAATAAAATATCGTAAATAAGGACAGAATCTTGTAGAAAAAGGTGTGTGGCACTGCACATTGATTGAAACATGATGCTTGTAATTATTTGTAGCACGAATTAAACTCTAAAAACTAGAGACATCATTTGTAACATGCTACAAAACTCACTGATTGCAAAGAATTTCAACATTTTTGACCAATTTTACATACATCCTCCCTTGAGGTACTTGGTTTAGACCATGATCATTTAAGAAACTTATCAGGGCAGGTTTGAGGCCAAAGCGACGCAATTCGTCTCTTGGGACACCAAGGTGGAAGGAGTGTCAGAGGCAGACACTGAGACAGGTGAAAGTGTACGAGAGGAAAACGGGGAAGGGGGGGGGGGGGTGGTCACCAAGTGACAAGTCGCTTGTGTAGAGACTGTCTCCCAAATGTCTTACAAGGATATTTTATTTTGCCTAGTAGAAAACTTAACATGATCTTGATTACCACAAAACCTATAATCTGAACCCAATATTATTAACGGGACAATTTGCGTTGTAGCATATCCTGGGCAGCAAACGGTCATTATTACCAATTAGGCACAATCACATAAATTAGAAGTTAAATTTTGGGCAGTTAGTTAATCGGGAGTGTCACAGACCAGTTGTCACTCGCTGATGTAGTCATAGGATATTACTTTTCTGAGTTTTGTGAGGTGCACAATTCTCCATTTATGAACATTCAAAACAAGCTGCCAATCTTAGCACGCTGTGAAATCTTCTCAAGATGTGACTGCGCATTTGTTTAGAGTTTTCAATCTAGATAACTGCATAATCTGTGAAACGGCTGAGGTTACTATTAATATAGTCTGTCTTGTCATTAACACAGAACATAAGCCACAAGGGTCCCAACACACTTCCGTACCTTAAGTTACTTTACAGTTTCGAGGACTCTCCGTTCGAGATAACATGCAGAGGATTACCTACCACGAAACCCTCAATCTAGTCACAAATTTTGTGTGATACCGCCTATAATTGTATTTTTATTAATAATCATAGGTGTAGTACCGAGTGTAGCACTTTTTGGAAAAAAAGAAATACTTTACTGAATTGCTTACCTTGATTAGTGGCTCTCAGAATGTCATGTGAGAAAAGCGTAGATTGGGTTTAGCATGATCAATGTTTTCGACACCCGTGCTGTTTGAAATATAGGAGGTTTTTCTGTTCAAGATACTTCATTACGCGTGGGTTCAGAATATGTTCTAGGATTTTACAACAGGTGGACATCACTGAGACGGGGTGATACTATTGTGGACTACTTCTGCTATCCTTGTTGTGCATATATATGTGAGTTGTGTTTCCGTCCAAGCACAAGGCACATCTTTTTGTTCCAGGGATCTATGGTAACAGTGACAGCTAACTGAGCTGCTAATTCTGTGCAGAACGTGGCAGGAAATCCGTTAGGTCCTAGAGCCTTGTCTAATCTTGGCAATTTTAGCTATTTATCAACGCCATGACACAAATATTTTATGGGAATAACCCTTTAAACTTTGCGAGAGGTAAGCTGGGGAAAACAGAATTCAGCGTTTCTGATTTTATTTTGCTACCCTCAGTTTCAGAATGTTTTTCATCCACTAAGAGCCACTGACAGCCTTTCTACAACTAAATATACACAAGTACTATGTAAGCCACTGTACAGTGAGTGGCGGTGGGTGCATCGTACAACTACTATAGACTGTCTTTCCTACTCCGCTAGAGTACTGAGCGAGGGAAAAAGGCTTTCTGTGCACCGCTGTACGCGTCCTAATTCCTCTGTCCTTTTCTTCATGGTGCTCACGGGAGATATGGTTTGATGGCAGCATAATGGTCACACAGTGTTCTTCGATTACGGGTTTGCTATATTTACCAACAGTGTTTCGCGAGAACAATGTCGTATTTCTTCCAAGAATTCTCCTTTCTCTTCCCTTAGGATTTCTATTTCACGTTCGTCGATCCTTTACGATCCTTGCAGTCTATTTCGGAATTCGTTCGATATCTTATGCTGTGCTTAATTGATAAGGATGGAATAATAATCTGTGTCTCGTCGCAGTGGTGTCTTATGTGTATTTTACTTTGGAGTTGCAGTGAAATTTGTCAGAATTATTTCAACAAGTCTGTCTCTCGTTCATTTTCCCTAATGCTGATTTTATGTGATCGGCTCACTTCATATTGCTTCTTAGTACGATGGCTATTTTTTTTATTTCAAGGTCCGATGGGTTACCGCAGTAAAAAAAAAGCTATAGTTTGCGACATTTAACAACACGTTCCAGCTAGTTCTCTACACAGTCGCCGTTCTCACTCAGACAATTATCGTAGCGTTGTACCGAATTCGCAATGCCCTCGCCACAGAAGGCAGCCGGCTGTAATCAGCCACAAAAAGCTATACGAAGAAAATGGTTCAAATGGCTCTAATCAGTATGGAACTTAACATCTGAGGTCATCAGTCCCCTAGACTTAGAACTACTGAAACCTGATTAACCTAAGGACGTCACACACATCCGTGCCCGAGGCAGGATTCGAACCTGCGACTGTAGCAGCAGCGTGGTTCCGGACTGAAGCGCCTAGAGCCGCTCGGCCACAACGGCCGGCTATCGGAAGAAACCAGCTGTAGACTTCATAACTACAGGTCACCCTAAAATTGTTTTGGCGGTGGAAGGAATAGTTAAATAAAAGTATTTATGTGCTTAATATTTCAGTCTGTTACGATAAGCTTGCATACGGCATTCACTACCTAGCCTGTATTCAGATGGGACATTACACAGTGATCAGAAGTACAGTAGCACGTTCTGATCACTTTGTAATGTCCCTTCTGCATAGGCACGATGCGAGGCGCTATGCCTCAATACGTACTATAGTTCTCAGTTACATATGCTGGTGAGTCTGGTGGTCGATAGAAAGAAAGATCCAGTTACATGTTTTAGGGCTGCCTTCATACTTTCTGCACCTAGTCTTTTTATGAGATGTACCGCTTCTCACGACTGCTTCAAACTCTGGGACTTTGTTACAAACGCTTCGGTAACTGATAACGGGCAGTTATTTGGGTCTTACACCAATACTCCGCAGTCTCCTATGGTTTTCATTATCTGGACTGGATGGAGAGACGCGCCACAGAAAAAACTCCCGTGTGTACTCCAGACACGGCGAACCTCGCTAGCGGTCTCTGATGTGTAGTGCATCTTTAGGGGGGCCTTACAATTCTTAACTCTGTGGCGTAAGTTCAGGTAGTCACAATCTAACTTGTCACGGAACGATGTCCTGGAATGCTTTTGTTAAACTAAATGAAACTTCTCTCTCAAAAAAAGTTTCCGATGTTCCTAGAAAAGGAAGTTAACCCTCTGCTGTTCCTGATTTACATAAATGATCTAGGTGATAATCTGAGCAGCCCCCTTAGACTGTTTGATGATAACGTTGTAATTTACCGTCTAGTAAAACCATCAGACGATCAATTCCAAGAACAAAATGATCTAGACAGAATTTCTGTATGGTGTGAAAAGTGGCAATGGGCACTAAACAAAGAAAAGTGCGAGGTCATCCACATGGGTACTAAAAGAAATCCGATAAATTTTGTGTATACGATAAATCGCACAAATCTAAGGGCTGTCAATTCGACTAAATACCTAGGAATTACAATTACGAGCAACTTAAATTGGAAAGACGACATAGATAATATCGTGGTGAAGGCGAAACAAAGATTGCGATTTGTTGGCAGAACACTTAGAAGATGAGACAAACCCACTAAAGGGAGACAGCCTACATTACACTTGTCCGTCGTCTGCTGGAATATTGCTGCGCGGTATGGGATCCTTACCAGGTAGGATTGACTGAGGACATCAAAAAAGTGCAAGGAGGGGCAGCTCGTTTCGTGTTATGGCGCAACAGGGGTGAGAGTGTCACTGACATGATACGCGAGCTGGGGTGTCAGTCACTGAAACAAAGGTGGTTTTCTTTGCGGCGAGATGTATTTACGAAATTTCAATCACCAACTTTCTCTTCCGAACGCGAAAATATTTTGTTGACACCCACCTACGTAGGGAGAAATGATCATCATAATAAAATAAGAGAAATCAGAGCTCGAAAGTAAAGATTTAGGTGTTCCTTTCTCCCACGCTCCATTCGAGAGTGGAATGGTAGAGAAGTAGTATGAAAATGGTTCGATGAACCCTCTGCCAGGCACTTAAGTGTGAATTTCAGAGTAACCATGTAGATGCAGAGTAACAGTTGTGTCCCCGGTACAAACTACCAAATGGAAAGTCGGAATTAATTACAACTTGGAGGATTTATTCTGAAAACAAGGTGAAACATAACTCAGCGTAATCACTCGTGTCCAGGTTCGTAGCCAATGTTCACCTCCCGTAAAGACTATCGCAGTAACAGCGTCGCTACTGAGAGGTCACCTGCTCCGTACTCCAGGAGGTCCACCAGACAACTCCCCTTCCGGGCTGCGACGACGCGACTTAAGCACTTGGGGTTGCATCCTGATTGGCTCCGCCGACTCCAGCGGTGTGACTGCTGCATCTCTCCTGGAGGCCACACTGTGAACACTTTCAAGTACGCTGCGCTGCCACCACTGGAGCGTTGGTACACGGTGCTCGAAAAGGCGATCGCGCTTTATGAACGCACGACACAACAGTGTGTATTACCAGTCTTGAATCAGATAGTGAGACATGGGATTTGATGCACAAACCTTTCAAAAACAGAATTGTTCACCGCGTGAGCAAAGCAGAGGTGCTTCTTTTTAAACTAGGAGAAAATACATGTATACAGACAAATGGATCAGAGGATGATGCATTACACTGAAGACTCCTTAGATAACAGAACCAAGTACATTATATTTATTGAGGAGACGCCATCAAAAGTAAGAGTAACAAACAGTATACCGGTATTTCAGGTGAGTGTGGTCGGATCAGTGGTGACATAATGTCTGACGTGGGATTTTAACCGTCTTGTTACATCTTTCACACTAACAACTTAGTGAAGAAGCGGTAAGTGACACAAAATGTCCTGGAGCGGGCTGACGACTCATCACCGAACCTTTGTGGACTGACACTGACTCAAGAAACCAATATGCCACTCAAGTGGACCATTACTCTTCTAACTAGTGCCGTACTAATCGAATGATAAGCCTTTGGTGTCTTAAGAACTAAGGAACGAATAGGAGAAGGAGCAATAAGTAAGTAGAAACGCTATTTGTGCAAGTCTGCAGGAAACACCACTTTCATTTTGTAATGATGTTTTACGATCCATAATTAAGGGAATACAGCTGATAAAAATTTCTGTTTAATTGCTCGATGTTGGCAATAATCAGACAGTTCAGGGAGAAATAATCAAATCCCTGACGGGAACTTTAATTGCGTACTTTTGCGTACCGTACGTATTTAGCTGCCTGCAATGTGAACGCGATCCGTTATTTTTAAAACCTGTTGTTATTTTCGAATAATTGGCGTAACTACACAGTAATTGCTTTGTGAGCCGGTCCATTTGCGTCATACGTGACGTCAGGACTGCCAACAAATTGATCTGCATTACTGATATGCCACCCGATTCCTGCAACGGACGAGGTCACCAACGTACATAGGTTTCAGCAAATATTGTTCGGGAAATATTGTTGGCACACAGCAATATGTCGAGTTTGCAACTCCTTTTTTTAGCTTTCTGCGTAGCTTGCTGTCAGTCCACAATGTCAAAGTATGCATGTTCGGGAATTCAGCCTCAATCCCATTAGCGCAGTCGATTTCCATGAACAGACAAGTCCTTCGTTCCGCGGTATTTAAAAAAATAAAGCAAGAAAGAACAGTGTTCAATTTACGAGCAACGTGAGGTAACAAAATACTGAGTGCGAGGTTTAACTGGACAAAGATATGGAAGAAAATCGGTCGTGGATTTTGAAAGGAACTATCTTTGCATTCGATAACTACGGAA
This sequence comes from Schistocerca piceifrons, assembly GCF_021461385.2. NCBI lineage: Eukaryota > Metazoa > Arthropoda > Insecta > Orthoptera > Acrididae > Schistocerca > Schistocerca piceifrons. Next base: position 1,219,521,587 of record NC_060138.1, read on the forward strand.
AAATCTAAATGTGCATGAACAAACATATATATGCATCATACTCTTACCGATGACGAGTCTTTTATCGACCGAAGTCCGAATTCGAATAAATACTCGTTTAGTAACTTTCCCATTTAGTTTTGGTTTATACTTTTCATGTCCTTGTACAAGAGGGCCTGCTCATGTAGTTTCATTTGACTGTCTACTTTCATGCATAGTAGATGTAACGTGTATAGGGTTTGAAGCGAATGGGCTTCTTCACATTGGAATGTCTTTGGTTCGTAACTTATGTACCATTTCAGTTAGATTTTGACTGCGCACATCATGTGTCAGACAATACCGTATATTATAACACATTTACTAAATAAATGTACTGAAGTGCATATCTATGAATGACTTCCAGACACTCGTCCAGTTCTCTATTTCTTGTAAACACCAAATAACACATTTACGAATACAGATGGACGCACCACTCACAATGACGTATTATCTTTGTATGGATTTGCTTCTTTTCGCTGATCCATCGCAACCCGATGTATGGAGATTTAAGTAGCTATTGTATGATACTGATTACATCGTACGTGAGTGTGACGTGTCTATGCTGACGAATAAGGGTGTCAGAATAGCCTGACACAAGCAGTCGAAAGCAAGACTATATTGTAAGTGATAATTAATTAATTAATATAGCCGTAAAAATAATAGCGCAAGAAAGTGAGGATTTGTCACATGACGATTCAGTTTGTCTTTGTTGTTGTCGTGGTCTTCATTCCGAAGACTGGTCTGACGCCGTTCTACATGCTACTCTATCCTGTGCAAGCTTAACTTCGAATAACTTCTGCAACCTACATCCTTCGAATCTTCGTACTGTATTCATCTCTTGGCTTCTCTCTACGACTTTGCTCTGCACACTTCCCTTCAGTACAGAATGGGTGATCCGTTGTCGTCTCAGAATGTGTCCTATCAACCGATCCCTTCTTCTAATCAGGTCGTACCACAAATTTCTTTTCTCCCCAATTCTATTCAGTACTTCCTTATTAGTTAAGTGATCTACTCATCTAATCTTAAAGCATTTTTCTGTTGCACCACATTTCAAAAGCTTTTATTATCTTTTTGTCTAAACTGTTTATCGTCCATGTTTCACTTCCACACATGGCTACACTCCATACAAATATTTTCAGAAAAGACTTTCTGACATTTAAATCTGTACTCGAAATTCTCTTCTTCAGAAACGCTTGTCTTAACATTCCGGTCTACATTTTATAGACACTCTACTTCGGCCAGCATCAGTTATTTTTCTGCCCAAATAGCAAAACTGATCTACTATTTTCAGGGCCTCGTTTATGAATCTAATTCCCTTAGCATTGTTGTTGTTGTTGTGGTCTTCAGTCCTGAGACTGATTTGATGCAGTTCTCCATGCTACTCTATCCTGTGCAAGCTTCTTCATCTCTCAGTACCTACTGCAACCTACATCCTTCTGAATCTGCTTGGTGTATTCATCTCTTGGTCTCCCTTTACGAGTTTTACCCTCCACGCTGCCCTCCAATACTAAATTGGTGATCCCTTGATGCCTCAGAACATGTCCTACCAACCGATCCCTTCTCCTAGTCAAGTTGTGCCACAAACTTCTCTTCTCCCCAATCCTGTTCAACACCTCCTCATTACTTATGTGATCTACCCATCTAATCTTCAGCATTCTTCTGTAGCATCACATTTCGAAAGCTTCTATTCTCTTCTTGTCCAAAATGGTTATCGTCCATGTTTCACTTCCATAGGTGGCTACACTCCATACAAATAATTTTAGAAACGACTTCCTAATATTTAAATCAATACTCGATGTTACCAAATTTCTCTTCTTCAGAAACGCTTTCCTTGCCATTGCCAGCCTACATTTTATATCCTCTCTATTTCGACCATCATCAGTTATTTTGCTCCCCAAATAGCAAAACTCCTTTACTACTTTAAGTGTCTCATTTCCTAATCTAATACCCTCAACATCACCCTGTAACGCCGGAAATGCATATCCTCCTATTTCCATCTATTGTACTATTATTTTTTTCCTTGTTTTGTTACCTCAAGATATGACATTTCTGTCTCTTTATATATTGTAATTGTTTTACTGTTTGTATATATATATATATATTTATGCACTCATGTCGATGTATAATTGATTTGTTTCGTAAATATTATTTGTATTTTTACGCTGGGTCTTGCCTAGGGAAAACTGCTATCGAACGATTACATCGATAGGTCGTGTGAAGACTCAAAGTGTGCAGGATCTTTGGTAGTGTTAACTCTGCCGCGTGGAGCGCGGGCAGAACAGTAAGTGGGAGTCTGGCGGGAGTAGCGAGTGGAGCAGGTGTTGTGTGACGCTCCCGCGAGTTGCCGCGCTTTCGGGGTTTGGCAGCATGTAATTGCGCTCGACTCGCGATGATACTTTCTGACATGGTGTCGCGGGCGGGAAGCATTAGCTGGCGCACATCAAGAGCCCGTTTCGCCTGGTGACCGTGTCGAGAAGAAGGCGCGCCAACATCCAGCTTCTGCAACAGCGACGGCCGACAATGAGTGACTGTCGCCACCTCCTCGATCGACGGCTTCGAACCTTCAATAAACCAACAAGGAAGACTGGAAGCACGTAAAGTTTTAGAACTGTATGGCAGACCTCAGCTTTTAATCTTGTTCCATTTGCCTCGCAAAATTACAGCAACTTAGCATGAACCTTTGTTGCTCATTGTCCCAATTGCATTGCCAAGCAGGGTCCCTTCCTTTTCCGAAATGAGCCCGAGGGTCGTTGAAATTCAAACGCCAGCATCATTCGATTTCACTGCTTTAATTTCAAAGTTCAGCTGGCTACAATATTTAAATTGCACAAGCACAAATTAAGAGTGCGAGTTTTGTTACCGTATTTTAGTTACCTGTGACTGCAGCTCAGCTTGGTACGAACTAAATTTTACTATTGTTAATTGTTCAGAATCATTTAATTCAAGTTCAAAGTTAAATCTCTTATTTCTAAATTGCGTAGATTCAAGTAGTTTTTGAAATGATTGTTGAGGTAGTCCAAGACTAACCGTATTTTACTGAATTTCGATGTGCTTCAGAAAGAAAGCTCACTATTAACTTCAGTCACTAAATTAACTTTCGATTTTCCGTTTATTAATTCTTTTGCTAAATTAAGTCAGAGTGTAGCGAAATTTATTACCTCTGACAAACTTTCAGTTTTCACACTACACGTGTCAACCTTCAGTTGCCACGCTTCTAGTGCTAATTATATGTGTAATAACCTTTCTTTTTCAGTTACTATAGTAATTGTCCTTAGGACTGGCGACCGTGATTTCCCCAAATCTCAAATACCTAATTACCGCTAGTTAATTGTTAATGTAACGGCTGCACATTTACTTTCTTTATTAACTTTACCCGTTTTCAAAATTAATTTCCACCAGTTTCATTAGCACATTTCCTTTCATTTAGATGTAACCCTTTCCTCCCTCTTTACCGACAGGTTAACTTCGGTGACGATTGCTTTTCCAAAACTCCCATTAGGTACACGCGGTTTCATTTTTCACTGTCATTAAGGTCGGTAAGTGAGGGGGAGGTTACACGTGGCGACCTGGTGACAGGACAATCTTCGGATTTGAGGTTGTTCTGGACACGAATTTTGCATTGTGCAAATCTCGTAACAAAGTACTGGTTACGTACAGGCCGTTACGTCAGCGAGAATAAGTAGTGGGAGTAATCCTAATTACATTTGAGATTTGTCATTTATATTGAAAATTATTAAAATGAGTGAAGGCAACAATTACCAAAATTTGGTAGACTTGGATACGGAACAATCGGTCGAAGAGTGCGAAACGCGCACGGCGGTTCCCATAGTTCAGGGGCAGGCGGCTAGCATGAAAGACGCGACCGCCGAAACGCAACAAAGAGCAGAAATGGAATTCCAAACTTTAGAAAATGTTTCGGAATCGGAAGCGAAAATCAAATCTGTACCCCTTGATGATGAATACGGGGGAACATGTATAGAGGAACCAGCTACGGAAGTAAAACCGGTAGTCTCCGGGAATTTAACTGATTTATTGAATGTTTTGATTAATGAAATCAAGAGTCAATCGGCAGAAATTATAGCTCTGTCTGCCAAGCAAGAAGCTCAGTCTGAAAAGATTGAACGAAAGCTAGACAATCAGAACAAAGCTATTAATGTTGTTAACAACAATGTTGGAGTTGTTAATACAAAAGTTGATAAAATCAAAGAAGATATTGTTGTAATTAATACCGAAATCGGTAATCTTAAACAGGAAATGATAGGCGTTCAGGCGGAAATTGCGAGCATAAATACTCGTTTTGATTCCGAAATTAGCAGAATCGAGAAAAGTGTAGGAGAAGCAGTTGCTCCGATCATCGAGAATAAGGTGACGGAACAAATTCAATTAGTGAAAAAAGAGGATCAACAGAAGGTGGAAACTTTAAAGGCTTTAGTGTCCGAAGTAGACACTAAAGTGAGGGAGCAGGCTAATACCTGCGAAGAGAAAAAGAGGGAAGTGGAAACGCTTGCGACAACCACTTGCCAAGTAATTACGAGAGTGTCGGAATTAGAAAAGAAACTTGACGAAAAACAGAGCTATGTGCCAATCTGTGCACATAGTTCGGAGTTGTTGACGAAAGAGGAGCGGTTCGACCCCTTGAAAAAAGGCGGTATACACCCGACGGATTTCATTAAAAATTGTGAAAGAGTTTTACCCAGATCATGGACTGATGAGAGAAAAATTAATGCGATTATTGATGTGTTGGCTGGTGATGCCAAGCGTTGGGGCTTAAACCTCAACATTACGAACCTGACTTTTGACGAATTTAAAAATTTGTTTCTGGCTGAATACTGGTCAGAGCAAAAACAGCAAAGTGTCTGGCGCGAATTTGTCGTATCGAGGCCTTTCGATGCGAATTCGCGCGGCTCGATGAAGGAGTTTTGTGAGGGCTGGATCCGCAAGTTGGATTATTTGCGTGATCGCCGCACGGAATCCGAAATAGTCTGGGAACTCTACATGAAGCTTCCAGATGATACAAAACGCTACGTAGGGAGCAATTACAGGACAATAAATGATTTCCTGGAAAGAGTGGAGGACGAGGACTATTGGCGCAATAATCGCGACAGTGGTAGAGGCCGTGGTAACAACAACGGGTACCACAGCAACGATAACCATGGGAATAATGCATACCGCAACCATGGCAGCAATAACAATAATGGTTCGGATCGTAATAACAATCGGTACAATGCAAATAATAACAGGAATGACGGAAACCAGTATCATACTAACGTGATACGGGCTTCACAGAATAGTAATAACGCCAGAGGGTGTGATCAGCCGCCTCAGCAGCATCCGGGGACCGTATCTGCTGGGACGAGACAGGGAAACCATTAGCCGCGCCGGTGAGGGGCCGACCGGGCGTGGAGAAATTTTGGCGGCCCAATAACAGGAGAAAACCCAGGTGTCGTCGTTATGAAAATTCCGTATGGAATAATCAACGGCGGGAGAGTGTGCCAGTGTTAAGAGAAAGGAGTGCGCCCACAAGTAGTAAATCAGCTGTATACATGGCAGCAGAAAATACGTTCACTGTCAGTGAGAACAATTTAAGTAGTGTTCCGGAAATCGATTATAAAGTGGCAGCTGTAATACCCACAGCGGAACTGGAGATTGAGTTTAAGAATGGTTCGCAATTGTTGAGAGAAGATCAGATGTCGGATAACACGTCCGTCATCGAGCGAGGGGATGCAGAGAGGGATGAGGTCTGGTTAAGGCAGTTCGGTCGCTTACACGACGAACTAAGAGATTATAGGGGTCTGTATGGGAGAAGCGTTTATGGGTAGCGCGTGAAGGATTTTCCGCGTCTCGTCCCGCAGGAAGATAGTGTTTGTGAAATGATAGAAAGTTCTGGCCCTAATCGGCAGACTTTGCTAGAAATAGTTGATGTTAAGGGGGAGCACGAGCAAGATTCGTCGTGTTTCGTCCCGCAGGAGTTAGATGTTGAAGTAGTAACGGAAAGTTCTGGCCCTAACCGGCAGACCTTACCGAAAGTTTCAGTGGTAGAAGTAACCGACCCATCCGATGCAAACCTCCAGTTTAAACATTGCGAGAGTATTAAGGAGAAAGATTGCGAAAATTTTAGTGATAGCCGGACACGATTGGTAGAAAAGCACATAGATTACAACGTGTATGAGGTTAGAGCTGACATTATACGGTCAGACGATAGCAGTGTGGGTTGCGCAGATCTAGCGGAAGTAATTGCAGAAACTACTGGACACATTCCTCCAGGTAGATTGGCGGATGAGATTAATCTGACCAAAGTGGAATCAACGAAGATGACAATTAGTGAATTGATAGCAAAGCAACACTCACTAGTTGACGAGTTACAGGAAAAGGTTTCGGTGTTGGAGGCGAAGCTACAGACTAAGCCTCAGGACAAACTTGTTGAAATTAAAACTGTATGTGAACAGAGGCTGAAAAAGCCGCCAGATAAGCCGGATTTAGGATCAAAGCCGGATGGTTTTTTCTGGGATGACCTGGATATAGACGAGGATTTACTGTGGGAAAATAAAGAAACAGTCGAGGACAAGTGTAGACAGATAGTAGTGTCGGTTAATATGCACGACCTACAACTAAACGTGTTGATTGACACCGGTGCAGAATTGAGTGCTGTATCTGGGAAAATATTTGAGTTACTGAAAGACAGACCTGGCATCGTAGTTATGCCAGTAACAGGAGTGAAAATTATCGGTGCTACTGGGAAGGCCAGTAAACCGGTCACAAAACAGATTTTTGTCCACTTCGAGATATGTGGGGCACGATTTGAACAAGAGTTTGTCGTCGTGCCAGACTTGACTACGGGAGTAATTATCGGGTTAGATTGGCTATTAAAGTACCGTGCAGTGATTAATTGCGAAAGCAAAACTTTGACATGTATGTCAGAAGATAAAACAATAGTAGTTAGTTTTGACGAGGCAGGAGACTGTGTGCATAGGCAATACCAGCCTATACACATTGTTAACTGGCCGGATGACATTGATGTAGGAATGAATTTGAACTGCCGTGACGTGAGGAATTTCGGCATTGACAGAAGTAAAAGTTTAGTGGAAGAGATAATCAAATTCCCTCCACGGATTGACATTAGTATTGGTGTGAAAAAAGATCGTTTGCCAGAAATAATGAAGCTAAGAACTGATGCTCGCATACGTCGTCATGACGCTAAAGCGCGTTTTGCTAAGTTTGCAATCGGAGACTTAGTACTTGTAAAAGCTCATGAGAAATCGAGCGAGATAGACCATGAAAACTCTAAATTTAAGTTTGTTTATAATGGACCATATAAAGTCATTGGTATGCCTCACACAAATGCTTACGGAATATTGTAGACTTGAAATTGTACCAACCTAGGATCGATTAATACCACACAATGGGTAATTTATACAGTATGTAGAATAGAGTGTAAGATTTAACGATTTGCTAGATTGCCATGCTTTTGACTGACCAAGGACATTAAAGAAGTTGTAATTAATAAGTAATTAATTTTGACTAAATGATTTAAGAGAGAGTGATTATTTATCAATTGAAAAATCCAAGCTGCTAATTTAAGTTTTCAGCTGAGTCACAGTAGATTAAGGAATGTAAATATGATTTTGTAAATAGCTGTAAGATTTCATAAATATGTGATTTACTAGTCATTGCCGATGTACTTAGACGCTGTTTTAAGTTTCAGGCTAGTACATGCGTGTGATGATGGACAGTGTTGAGTTATCCACTGTGATAGTATTAAGGGACTCCTTGAGATTACTCGGGAGTGAGTTTTTCCTAAAGAATTCAGTGAAACGGACGTTCTGGAAACGCCGTCATAAGGGCGAGTGAGATCAAGCGTGCCGCACACGCGGGCGCAACAATACTGGCGAGGCGAGCCGCTGTCGGCTCTTGTGCCGCTGTTGGCTCTTGTGCCGCTGTCGGCATCCTTTGTACTCGCGAGTACGGAATGTGGAGTTGCTTTTCTTCCCGGACAGCTGATGTGAAAGGATTCTGCTGTCAATATTTATGTTTTATTTTATCTGCTGTATATTATTTTCTTGTTTAGCGTTAATTGGACATGACGAGAATATTAATTATGAAAAGGTTACATAAATATGTGTTCTATGTAATTAATTATTAGTTTGCGTATTTTCATTTACCTGTTTTTATGACCATGTACTCTGATTAATTTTGTAAATAGTATTCCATTTCTTGATACTGTTGGGAATTTTGACAATTTTAGAATAGCTAAACCATTTTCTACGTTTTCTATGAATTTTAATATGTTGTCAACCTGTTTTATTTTGTGCAAGATGACAGAGTGGAATAAGATTAGGAGTGTCTCCACTCAATTATTATGGTCTAAAAATTGATTTATGCTTAATTAGACGAATGCTAAATTTTGTTGATGTTTTCAGCATATGCATTTCCGCTGTTTCTTTTTTGGGACATTTTCTGAGTCTGTTTACGTTACACGAACATCCTCAGACAATGTGGGGCACGTGTAACGCCGGAAATGCATATCCTCCTATTTCCATCTATTGTACTATTATTTTTTTCCTTGTTTTGTTACCTCAAGATATGACATTTCTGTCTCTTTATATATTGTAATTGTTTTACTGTTTGTATATATATATATTTATGCACTCATGTCGATGTATAATTGATTTGTTTCGTAAATATTATTTGTATTTTTACGCTGGGTCTTGCCTAGGGAAAACTGCTATCGAACGATTACATCGATAGGTCATGTGAAGACTCAAAGTGTGCAGGATCTTTGGTAGTGTTAACTCTGCCGCGTGGAGCGCGGGCAGAACAGTAAGTGGGAGTCTGGCGGGAGTAGCGAGTGGAGCAGGTGTTGTGTGACGCTCCCGCGAGTTGCCGCGCTTTCGGGGTTTGGCAGCATGTAATTGCGCTCGACTCGCGATGATACTTTCTGACATGGTGTCGCGGACGGGAAGCATTAGCTGGCGCACATCAAGAGCCCGTTTCGCCTGGTGACCGTGTCGAGAAGAAGGCGCGCCAACATCCAGCATCTGCAACAGCGACGGCCGACAATGAGTGACTGTCGCCACCTCCTCGATCGACGGCTTCGAACCTTCAATAAACCAACAAGGAAGACTGGAAGCACGTAAAGTTTTAGAACTGTATGGCAGACCTCAGCTTTTAATCTTGTTCCATTTGCCTCGCAAAATTACAGCAACTTAGCATGAACCTTTGTTGCTCATTGTCCCAATTGCATTGCCAAGCAGGGTCCCTTCCTTTTCCGAAATGAGCCCGAGGGTCGTTGAAATTCAAACGCCAGCATCATTCGATTTCACTGCTTTAATTTCAAAGTTCAGCTGGCTACAATATTTAAATTGCACAAGCACAAATTAAGAGTGCGAGTTTTGTTACCGTATTTTAGTTACCTGTGACTGCAGCTCAGCTTGGTACGAACTAAATTTTACTATTGTTAATTGTTCAGAATCATTTAATTCAAGTTCAAAGTTAAATCTCTTATTTCTAAATTGCGTAGATTCAAGTAGTTTTTGAAATGATTGTTGAGGTAGTCCAAGACTAACCGTATTTTACTGAATTTCGATGTGCTTCAGAAAGAAAGCTCACTATTAACTTCAGTCACTAAATTAACTTTCGATTTTCCGTTTATTAATTCTTTTGCTAAATTAAGTCAGAGTGTAGCGAAATTTATTACCTCTGACAAACTTTCAGTTTTCACACTACACGTGTCAACCTTCAGTTGCCACGCTTCTAGTGCTAATTATATGTGTAATAACCTTTCTTTTTCAGTTACTATAGTAATTGTCCTTAGGACTGGCGACCGTGATTTCCCCAAATCTCAAATACCTAATTACCGCTAGTTAATTGTTAATGTAACGGCTGCACATTTACTTTCTTTATTAACTTTACCCGTTTTCAAAATTAATTTCCACCAGTTTCATTAGCACATTTCCTTTCATTTAGATGTAACCCTTTCCTCCCTCTTTACCGACAGGTTAACTTCGGTGACGATTGCTTTTCCAAAACTCCCATTAGGTACACGCGGTTTCATTTTTCACTGTCATTAAGGTCGGTAAGTGAGGGGGAGGTTACAACCCGACTTAATTCGACTACATTCCATTATCCTCGTTTTGCTTTTGTTGATGTTCATCTTATATCTTTCCTTCAAGACACCATCCATTCCGTTCAACTGCTCTTCCAGGTCCTTTGCTGTCTCTGAGAGAATTACAATGTCATCGGCGAACCTCAAAGGTTTTATTTCTTCTCCATGGATTTTAATACCTACTCCGAATTTTTCGTTTGTTTCCTTCACTGCTTGCTGAATATACAGATTGAATAACATCGGGAGAGGCTACAACCCTGTCTCACTCCCTTCCCAACCACTGCTACCCTTTCATGCCCCTCAACTCTTATAACTGCCATTTGGTTTCTATACAAATTGTAAATTGCCTTTCGCTCCCTATATTTTACCCCTGCCACCTCCAGAATTTGAAAGAGAATATTCCAGTCAACATTGTCAAAAGCTTTCTCTAAGTCTACATATGCTAGAAACGTAGGTTTGCCTTTCCTTAATCTAGCTTCTAAGATAAGCCGTAGGGTCAGTATTGCCTCACGTGTTCCAATATTTCTACGGAATCCAAACTGATCTTCCCCGAGGTCGACTTATACCAGTTTTTCCATTCGTCTGTAAATAATTCGCGTTAGTATTTTGCAGCTGTGACTTATTAAATTGATAGTTCGGTAATTTTCACATCTGTCAACACCTGCTTTCTTGGGGATTGGAATTATTATATTCTTCTTGAAGTCTGAGGGTTTTCGCCTGTCTCGTACATCTTGCTCACCAGATGGTAGAGTTTTGTCAGGACTGGCTCTCCCAAGGCCGTCAGTAGTTCTAATGGAATGTTGTCTACTCCCGGGGCCTTGTTTCGACTCAGGTCTTTCAGTGCTCTGTCAAACTCTTCACGGAGTATCTTATCTCCCATTTCATCTTCATCTACATCCTCTTCCATTTCCATAATATTGTCCTCAAGTACATCGCCCTTGTATAGACCCTCTATATACTCCTTCCACCTTTCTGCTTTCCCTTCTTTGCTTAGAACAGGGTCTCCATCTGAGCTCTTGATATTCATACAAGTGGTTCTCTTTTCTCCAAAGGTCTCTTTACTTTTCCTGTAGGCAGTATCTATCTTGCCCCTAGTAAGCCTCTACATCCTTACATTTATCCTCTGGCCATCCCTGCTTATCCATTTTGCACTTCCTGTCGATCTCATTTTTGAGACGTTTGTATTCCATTTTGCCTCCTTCATTTACTGCATTTTTATATTTTCTCCTTTCGTCAATTAAATTCAAAATTTCTTCTGTTACCCAAGGATTTCTACTAGCTGTCGCCTTTTTATCTACATGATCCTCTGCTGCCTTCACTACTTCATCCCTTAAAGCTACCCATTCTTCTTCTACTGTATTTCTTTCCCTCATTCCTGCCATGTATTCCCTTATGCTCTCCCTGAAACTCTGTACAACCTCTGGTTCTTTCAGTTTATCCAGGTCCTATCTCCTTAAATTCCCACCTTCTTGCAGTTTCTTCAGTTTTAATCTACAGGTCATAACCAATAGATTGTGGTCAGAGTCCACATCTACCCCTGGAAATGTCTTACAATTTAAAACCTGGTTCCTAAATCTCTGTCTTACCATAATATAATCTATCTGATACCTTTTAGTATATCCAGGGTTCTTCCATGTATACAACCTTATTTTATGATTCTTGAACCAAGTGTTAGCTATGATTAAGTTGTGCTCTGCACAAAATTCTACCAGGCGGCTTCCTCTTTCATTTCTTAGCCCCAATCCATATTCACCTACTGCATTTCCTTCTCTCCCTTTTCCTACTCTCGAATTCCAGTCACCCATGACTATTAAATTTTTGTCTCCCTTCACTATCTGAATAATTTCTTTTATTTCACCGTACATTTCTTCAATTTCTTCGTCATCTGCAGAGCTAGTTTGCATATAAACTTGTACTACTGTAGTAGGCGTGGGCTTCGTGTCTATCTTGGCCACAATAATGCGTTCACTATGCTGTTTGTAGTAGCTTACCTGCATTCCTATTTTTTATTCATTATTAAACCTACACCTGCATTACCCCTATTTGACTTTGTATTTACAACCAAAAGTCTTGTTCCTCCTGCCACCGAACTTCACTAATTCCCACTATACCTAACTTTAACCTATCCATTTCCCTTTTTAAATTTTCTAACCTAGCTGCCCGATTAAGGGATCTGACATTCCACGCTCCCATCCGTAGAACGCCAGTTTTCTTTCTCCTGATAACGACGTCCCCTTGAGTAGTCCCCGCCCGGAGATCCGAATGGGGGACTATTTTACCTCCGGAATATTTTACCAAGAGGACGCCATCATCAATAACCATACAGTAAAGCTGCATGCCCTCGGGAAAAATTACGGCTGTAGTTCCCCTTTGCTTTTAACCGTTCGCAGTACCAACACAGCAAGGCGTTTTGGTTAGTGTTACAAGGCTAGATCAGTCAATCATCCAGACTGTTGCCCCTGCAACTACTGAAAAGGCTGCTGCCCCTCTTCAGGAACCACGCGTTCGTCTGGCCTCTCAACATATACCCCTCCGTTGTGGTTGCACCTACGGTACGGCTATCTGTATTGCTGAGGCACGCAAGCCTCCCCACCAACGGCAAGGTCCATGCTTAATTAGGTTGCATTCCATTGTCCTTGTTTTACTTTTGTTGATGTTCATCTTTCATCCTCCTTTCAAGACACTGTCCATTCTGTTCAACTACACTTCTAAGTGCTTTGCTGACTCTGACAAAATTACAACGTCATCAGCAAATCTCAAAGCTTTTATTTCTCCTCCTTGAACTATAATTTCTACTGCAAATTTATCTTTAGTCTCCTTTCTTGCTCACTGAGTGTACAGACTGAAAAACATTGGGGATAGGGTACAATCCCGTCTCACTCCCTTCTCAACCGCTGCTTTTCTTTCATGCCCCTCAGCTCTTTTGATTGCTGTCTGGTATCTGTACAAGTTGCAGATAGCCTTGCTCTGCCTGTATTTTACCCCTGCTACCTTCAGAATTTGAAAGAGAATATTCCAGTATACACTATCAAACGTTTTTTCTAAATCAACAAATATTACAAACGTAGGTTTGTCTTTCCTTAACCTAGCCTCTAAGGTAAGTGGTAGGGTGAGCATTGTCTCAAGTGTTCCTATATTTCTCCGCAATCCAAACAGATCTTCATCGAGATCGACTTCTACTGGTGTTTTCGTTCTTCTGTAAAGAGTTATAGTTGGTATTTTGCAAGCATGATTTATTAAACTAATAGTTCAGTAATATTCACACCTGTTAGCACCTTCTTTCTTTGGAATTTTGCTTTACGAATAGTCAAAATATAGGCGAACACTGATAATAGACAGTATGTGCAAGAACCAAGACAGAAAAATAAGAATGGGAGACCGAGAACAACGTGCTCATGTTAGAACGGTTATAAGACAGGTATATAACCTTTCAAGTATAAAAGTCACTCTCATAATGCTTTAGACTGCAGCGTTATGCTCACCCACTATTTTATCTGAATGTGAGTACACCAGACAGAAAGTGTTAGGATGAGGAATGCTCTCAGTCGTGCAAAGTCCCTTATAAATGAATTTGAATTTCGGGATTTCGTTATCTGTTTCACTTGATTTCTGATGTGTTTTAAAAAGTTCCATGTCTACTACTATGAACTTTGCTAGTTCCAGATCCTTATCATGCCTTCTAATTCTTGCTTCAACATGCTTGCGCAATTTCTCCCTCAGCAGTCCTTTCTTCTGTGAAATGTGTAGGTTCTGTCATGGAAGATAGTTGATTAATTTTTTGGCTATTCTTTTCGTTTTAACATTGAATGTCATCTCACCTGGGCTGAAATCTGCACTTCCATCTGATAACTATTTCATGATGTCCTCAAATTTATCTACAAATTTGCTCCATGCCTTGTTGCTGTTGGAGCAATATGTTTGAAAGTGTCTGCTTATCACGCACTTGCAACACCCGACAGGATTGTTCAAAGGGTGGTGGGAGGATATATGAATTACTTCTACTCCCTTTTCATTCATACCATTATTCCAAACTTCGGAAATAAATTGACGTCCATTATTGGTTAATATCGATTTCGGTGTTCCAGTTTTTACGAAACAATCTTCTGTAATTTTATTGCAGCGCGGGATTAGCCGAGCGGTCTTAGGCGCTGCAGTCATGGACTGTGCGGCAGCTCCCGGCGGAGGTTCGAGTCCTCCCTCGGGCATGGGTGTGTGTGTTTGTCCTCAGGATAATTTAGGTTAGGTAGTGTGTAAGCTTAGGGACTGATGACCTTAGCAGTTAAGTCCCATAAGATTTCACACACATTTGAACATTTAATTTTATTGAACACCGATTTGACTGTGGCTTTATGTAGAGGTTATAGTTTGACAAATTTAGAAAAAGTGTCTAGCTCTGCCAATACGTACGCAGAGGTATTGGGAAACAGTCCATACAAATCGGTTGCGAATGTTTCTAACACGCCGTTATGTTGAATGTCTTGCTCTCGACTAACGTTAGTCATGTTTGTCACTCTTACTTTTTGACATCTCTCACACGTTCGTATCCTCTTAGTTACCTTTCTCATCATGTTTCTAAAGGTTACGGACTCTTTATTCTTATCCACACAGTTTTTGTGCCACAGTGGCCGAGAACTGAATGAAAATTGTCTGTTAGTTCAGGCACATACTTGACCGCCAAACATGCATCCCACTATTCCCCACTGTCATTCTTTCGCAAATCTAGACTACCATCATGCGTTCCGTAATATTTTCTTCTCAGCATCATTGTCATTATTGTCAGACTTCGATTTAACTAATTTCAAACATTCATCTTCATTCTGATAGTACCACATCTTTTTACTCACAGTCTCTACTTTTCGTCTCCCTTCGATATCATTTAAATAGATTATTTTGAATGTTCCTTCACTCAATATCAGTTTTGCTGGATCACTACTACCACACGGTAATATTGAAGAGTCTCATTGATGCTGTTGTCTGCACCTCTTTCGGAACACATAGCATGGCCAAACTGTTGTATAAATAACACCAGTCTTGTCAGTCTGCAGTGTAGCAGGCGACAGTTCTTTAAAGACGTAAGTGCTCTATGATAGGTATGAACCTCAACTTCGTGCCCCCCCCCCCCCAGATATCCTTAAAATTGTTTAAAACCCAAGCAATAGCTACATGTTTCTTCTCGAAAATAGTATAATTCTAGTTCTACTCATGAAAGCTTTTGTGTGATGCTCTTTGTTTTTTTCGTTTCCCTGCTTCTTAAAAATTTGACCTGCAATGCCATAGTCGCATGAATCAGTTCCCATATGAGAGGCTAATGTCAAATCAGTGTGATGAAAACTGTGATCTGTCATGAGGTCTTCTTTTAACTTTTCGAATGGCGTCTGGGATTTTTCTCTCCTCACAAAAGCGGTGTTTTTCTTTAGTAAAGGACACAAATCTTTCACGACAAGCATATATGATATAAAACGAATAGTCGCAAATATGCTCGTAACTGTTTTATTGTTTTAGGAGATCGACAGATTTCGATCATTTCTCCCTTTTGTGGTTCTTTAGTTACTCATGATGTTCATGTAATATCATAGGAATTGTATTTCTGTTTTCATGTATAAGGTTTTCAGTACCTTTATGTCATCTATGTCATTCCATCACTTCTCAATGCACTGAAGACTTTGTTCATTAATTCACAATGTTTGTCGCAAGAAGTATTTGTTATCAGTAAATCGTGCCAAGACCCGAAATGAATATCAGTCCAAAAGGAACACTCGATTCGCTTCCCAGCAAAAAAAGGAAAGCTGTAAATTTTCTTGATTCTTGTTCCAGTGGTGGTAGAGAGCCTCGTGTTAAGTCTAAGCTTGTCATGTACGACACATTGTGAAATTTTTGCAACATATCATCTAAATGTTCCGGAGGATCTGTCTCTTGTTTTCAAATTTTGCTTAGAGTGCAAGTGTCTATCGGGAGACACTGGATCATTTTGCTGTCTCTTACATCCTTCGATGATTCCCCCACTCTTCCGAACAGTCTATTTCCTTTTGCACCACTTCTTTCTCAGATAACAGTATTGATACGGATGCATGTAAAATGGTTAGTGTGGTACAGTCTCTGTTTTGTACTTGAAATAGTGGATTAATCGCAATTCGTCTGTAGATACTTCTTTATTTTGAACCATAATGTTATATAAATGCTCTCGTTGTCCTGACGATGTATCCGAAACTTGATCTACTACGTCTTTAAATTCGTCCTCAGACTATGAAATCCCACTCAGGTTTCGGACATACCAGTACTCTGCTCCGTTACCTAAACCATTACATGTAGGCAACGTAAACAGTCGCAGCTGCATGTGTTGACATCTATATTATTAAATTCATTAAAATTTATTTAAAATATTTCTTTTGTGTCTGAGCAGTTTACCATTCTTTTATTACAGCAATGACCTCTTTGTGTTTCAACATCAAACCAGTCCTACAGCGATTTCTATACTGTTGAAGTACTTCTAAAAAATTATGTTCAAAGGTAAAGCCTTTTTGTCTTAATGGGTTTGCTACAAACACCGGTAGCATCTATTAACTTCACGCCTATAACAGGCATTTTCTCTACATCCAGGTCGGTTTTAATGTTTTCGTCTTCCACGCCTTCTGATAGGAATGTCTCTGGCTACTGTTGGACCCACTCACCTTTTCCACCACATTAAAAATGAACAACGCACAACAGACCGACTCTAAAATGCTGTCGATATTTTACACATAACATCAAAAGGACCGATAACGAATATGTTGGAGGAAATCGAAATATATTTACATACAAGAAATTATCCACATTTAATTTTCAGTGAACAAAGTAACGCAAGTATACAAACACTACATCTAAAACCCTATTGGCATTATCCACCAAAATGATGGAAAAATCATAATACAACCAGAGACAAAATTTAGGTAACACAACGCTACAGATATCCATTCAGTATAACTCAATAACATCCTGTTAGAATTATCAACAAGTAGATGTAACCATACAATATCGCTGAGCATTTGACATAACTACTGTCATGAAATTTCAACTTGAAATTACGTTTATTTCTGACGTTATTAACGAAGTATCAGAACACACCGAAACACACAGCTGATTACCACAAAAATAACAACGAAAGGATATAGTCAGTGAACAAGTAGACAGCAACAGAATCAACGATCTACACCTCTAGAATCCTTTATAACTACAGCAAATGCGTGGGTTGTGTCATTAGAGGTTTGTACACTAGAGCGGAACGATCGTCATGAAGCGTGAGTTGAACCCAACCTCCATCCTCCCAAGCAGAATAAGAATCCATGTAGGTACAGTTAACCTACTCCTTTCATAATTAATTGCTATTTTATAATTTTCTGGTAATTTGTTGCAATTTTATAGATTTTATAAAAACCGAAATCCATGTTATAAGATATGTGTAAATATGATGTTAACCTGTTACTGCAGCACATTATTTAACAAACGAAGTCTATATCTCGAGTTGAACAAATACCACAGTTCATTGTTGTTGTCGTGGTCTTCAGTCCTGAGACTGGTTTGATGCAGCTCTCCATGCTACTCTATCCTGTGCAAGCTTCTTCATCTCCCAGTACCTACTGCAACCTACATCCTTCTGAATCTGCTTGGTGTATTCATCTCTTGGTCTCCCTCTACGAGTTTTACCCTCCACGCTGCCCTCCAATACTAATTTGGTGATCCCTTGATGCCTCAGAACATATCCTACCAAGCGATCCCTTCTTCTAGTCATATTGTGCCACAAACTTCTCTTCTCCCCAATCCTATTCAACACCTCCTCATTAGTTATGTGATCTGCCCATCTAATCTTCAGCATTCTTCTGTAGCACCATATTTCGAAAGCTTCTATTCTTTTCTTGTCTTAACTATTTATCGTCCATGTTTCACTTCCATACATGGCTATACTCTATACAAATACTTTCAGAAACGACTTCCTGACATTTAAAGCTATACTCGATGTTAACAAATTTCTCTTCGTCAGAAACGCTTTCCTTGCCATTGGCAGTCTACATTTAATATCCTCTCTACTTCGACCATCATCAGTTATTTTGCTCCCCAAATAGCAAAACTCCTTTACTACTTCAAGTGTTTCATTTCCTAATCTAATACCCTCAGCGTCTCCCGACTTAATTCGACTACATTCCATTATCCTCGTTTTGCTTTTGTTGATGTTCACCTTATATCCTCCTTTCAAGACACTATCCATTCCGTTCAACTGCTCTTCCAAGTCCTTTGCTGTCTCTGTGTCATTAATTCGTACATTATTCATTAATTGACAACAAATACGGTCTTAGGAAGATATTAAATGTTTGACAAATTACATCGATATTCTGCATTAAACAGTTTGCACAGCGCATTATTAGCAAAATAAATGCTCTGTGTCTGGGATTTTAAAAATACTAACAAATACCACTGTGAGAAATCTAAACAATTGTACTCTTGCTATATATCAAATCTACGTCATCCCCCATTACTAGTGCATATATATATATATATATATATATATATATATATATATATATATATATATATATATATGATGTAGTGTATGTGTTAAAACGAATGCATTGTCCTGTTGGTAGAAATTCTGTAATATAATGATGTCACGCCATATTCTGCAAAACCTGGTACATTCTAACAAAGTTTATGACGTAAGGGACTTTGAAAATGAATGATGAGTCGCAAATTCTGTAAGTACTCCAACCAACCAGTGCAGGATGTACAAGCTTTTACTACTGACACTTCTTTTAAGCAAAAGAACCATTTGAGCGATGTGACTTGTTTGTTTAGTCTAGCTATTTCAGCAGATATGTTTGGGAGTAGACAACGGTTTTCAATCATATTAATGAAAAATGAAATATTTGAAGAGTTGGTCCAGTGTCTCCATGATACGCGTGCATCTCTTGAGGCGTATTTTCCTGAAGAGTAGGATACAAAACTGAAAGTGAATTCATGAATTTAAAACCCTTTTGTGCTGAATTTGCTGAAACCAGAAAATATGTGAAACGAAACCTATGAATCCATTGTAGAAACGTCATCAGATTGAAGCATGGAATCGTGTTCAAAACGATGTCGCTTGATGATTTTTGGTGCAGGGTTCGTGTTGAATATCGACAACTTGCCACACAGGTGCTGACTGTTCTTCTTCCATTCCCAACTACATGTGTGTATGAAATGAGATTCTCAATGTTTGCTGCCACAAAGGCGAAATACCGCAATAGACTGGGTACTGAACTTCTCATGCACCTTCAATGCACTTCCATCAAGCCTGACATCAAATAGTTGGTCAAAAATGAAAAACAGCATCATACCTCCCATTAAATTGACATAATTTATCAATTTATACTGGAGTCAAAACAATGTCATTTTGTATATGGTATTATAGTGTGTTGTATTGGATATTGTTATTGAAGTCCATAGTGTACACATTAACTACCTAAATCAAATGATTATAACTTTTATGTTAGATAAGATATAGTCTCCTCCTTATCCATTTTCCTAAACATGTTGATTTTTCTGCTTCCGTTCGTTACTCTTTGCTGTTCACTGTTGCAATAGGCGCACAATTCAAGCGCAGAACATAAATACGGGCGTAGAAGAAGTCCAGTTACACAAGGAATTGCACAACGAAGTACGCTTCATATCATAACTTGGGTTACATTTCGGCGAGTCTGAACGATGTTGCAGGTATTGTTGCATAAAAATGGGTTCTTTATCTGAACTGACAGATTTTGAGGAAAAATAATCTGCAAACAGCAGTCGATCAATAGTAGTCGCACTTGAAAATTTCTCATATTCCATAGCTACCAACAGTTAATACATACCGCAATGTTATTCGAAAGTCGACAAAAATACTGGAAATGGCAATGTAATATTTTAAATTAACATGAAAACGAGGCTACGTAAATTTATTCGACGGGAAAGTTAAGCTCTCATGCTAAAAAAGCTGGGACCATGATAAACATTCGCTATCTAAACATGTTGTATACATATAATTTGGTTAAATAAATATTCAGGGTATAATTAATTAAAATTCTCATCAAAATGCAACGTTCCTACTTTTTAATTAACTCCGAATTTTACTCTCTTAATTTTTATGAAGTAAATATTTCAAATGAAATGTGTACGACAGCAAAAGAGACTCGTATAAATAGATGAAATTGCTGTACTGTATGTGAAAAAAGAGGAACGAAAAGCAAGAATACTGGGGCAGGTATGGGAATCACGGGACAGTTACAGCAAGGCTAGGTAAGCTGTGTACACAATTAGACTTACAGACCGTCTGGAAGACGTACGCTCTGAAGTGCTCTTTTGGCCGCAGAGGATAAAGGCAGTTGTTCGCTGTGCGTGAATGTGGGCCACAATTTAATAAGAATGCAATGCAGATTTAAGCTGAAGAAAGTGCAAAACAGGCAGGATGTTAAGGAGGTGGGCCGGGTTGAATCGAAACAACAAAAGACTGCTGAGAGTTACGTAGGCAGCGTTAGACAACGACTACCCGAAAGAGCGAAGAAATACAACAGAAAAAGAATGGGTAGCTTTGAGGGGTGAAATACTGAAAGTAGCAGAACAACCGGGACAAAAGGTGATGCCCACCAGAAATCGTTTGATTGTGAGCTCAATGGCTTCGGCCGTCAAGCAAGTTCTAAGGGAATTCAGCATTTCTGCTGAAGGACTACACTGAACGACTATGCAAAGGAAATCAACTTGAAGATAGTATTATGGAAAAGGAAATGGAAGTGGAAGAAGATGAGACAGCCGATAGTGCGAAAAGAATTTAACAAAACACTGAAAGACGTAGTTCCAAACGAGGCATTTGGAGCGGATGAAATACTCTCAAAATTATTAAACTCAGCCATGACGAAACTTTCACATGGTAGGCAGGATATGGTAGACATACATTTGGAGAAGTATACATTACGAATATCCCGGAAATTGTAGGTAATGGTGCAGTGAGCATCGACACAATAAAAAACGTCACTGATATCATTGCTCCAGTTATTAAGGCATCTTCAATCGCTCTCGTCAATGGTACATTGCATACTGAGTGAAAACAAAGCTTAATTCGGGAACTTATCCATGAATTTTAAAGTAAGTTAAATCTCCATGTAACTACAGATCGATCCACATAATACCCGCAGCATCTAAAGCGCAGGAGTACATTGCTCATGGGCAACTGACGAATCTACGATAAATATCAACCAGGTTTCCACAAAGACGAAACACAACAATTGCAGCAGCCAAAGTGACTGACAGCATCATAGATGGCATTGACACCCATGAAGCGACCGTTTTAACACTGTTCGATTTCAACAAGGCTTATTACACTTGATGTCGATGGGTCACTTCTTTGGTTGTCAGTCTTACGTCTGATGCGATGCGGGCCACTATGGCTTCCTCTCATGTGCCAACCTTTCCAACTCCGAATAGCAGTTGCACCCAACATCCTCAGTTATGAAAATGAAACAGATGCGTTTTTCACACATTGAAATACTGTGCCTCGATAGCAAACTTTAAAACAGATATCAGCGACTCGTCTGTGGGTGGTAAAGATCATCATGGAAGAAAATATGTGCTCTCAAGAGTGCCCCAATGTTCAGTACTTGGTCCATTGCTTTCCTCGCTGCATATAAATGATATTTCATCTGCACTACATTCTTGGAACCATCATTGATACTAGGCTACAATAAATGACATTCATTTTTAAAATTCTATATTTTCTAGAGTACTACAGATACAAATATGAATATTACATGAATGGAACTGTAAACTCACCGACTTTACGTTGTGCCCACCAGTTTGTAAGGCAAGAAAAGAGTTTTGTGTGATGGAATATGCCAGATATTTATCTGTTAGAAATGTGCAACTTGCATTGAGAATGAGTTATGGAAGAGCCTCCATGTAAACAGAGTATTGTGCAATGGTATCTATAATTTAGGGGCATTGGTTGTCCTATAAACAGAAAAGCAGAGGCTGACGAAGTGTGCTAGACGCAACCGTGGAGAAGGTGAGTGTTTCGTAAAAAAAAAAAAAAAAAAAAAAAAATCAACAGTCCGCAGGAAAGGGTCTCAAAGATTTTGTCACTGTGGTTACATTTAAAACCGTATCGCCTGCAGCTCTTGCAACAATTAAAACCGGATGGTTATGAGCGGTGCCTTCCATTTCGCATTACAATAGAGGGAGCACTTGAGGATAAACATTTCGCCTCCAAGCTGATATTCTACGGCGAGGCAACATTCCATTTATCTACAAAGCTTGATCACCACTATGTGAGAGTGTGGGACACGGAAAATCCTCATGAAATAGTGGCGCATGGACGAGATTCGCCGGAGGTTAATATTTTCTCTGCAGTGGAGGAAACTGTAATGGCCGTTTTTCTTCTGTGAGAAGACTTTGACGGGTACCTTCGATATGTCGCCGTTGTGGTTGTTTCCACAGCTGACTGCTGATTCCGAGAATATCATCTTCCAAGTCGAGGCACCCCTTCATTGGAGCATCTTTGCTCGTAGCCACCTAAACGAGGAATTTCCGCAACGCTAGCTTGGTTGTAGTGGTGAAGATTTGCCGTAGCTATGTCGTTCGCCAGTCAAGATTGGACAGAGGGTGTCACTGTTACAAAGTTAAGATTACACATGCATAATAATACAGAACAAATTTGCATAGGTATGGCATAACTTTTAACGACATGTAGAGTGAGCAATTTTTAAAAAGTACATGTCCACTTAAATTCATATGGCAATGCATTGTTTAGGGAGTCCAATTTGCTGTTTCACTGTCAAAGAACAATTTAAACTGTATAATGATTTTCGGCGCAGATCTTCTTTCCTCGAAATTTCATCAAGATAAGGACTGCATTTTAGTATTCCGATCGTTGAACATATTAAAAGCTTCTATTGGAAAACTGTCTCGTGTCGTAGAGAGTCGACAGCTTGCGATGTCTATGTCTTCCGATCTGCGCAAGTTACAACTGAGAACGTCACTCTTGTTGGTGAATGTTTCATGATTTTCATTCACATACATAAGACAGGCGAAGAGGTATTGTCTGAAAATTGTTACTCCTAGGCGTGTAAAGATGGGTTTACAGGTTCCTGCTTGATGTTATGATACTTATTGCTTTTTTTCGTAGTAATAGCAGCCTATAGAGGACCCCTTAATAACAGGGCATAGCTGATATGACGGTGGAAAAGTGGATGATATACCGTTACCAGGTATTTATCAGTTATCACGTGTTTCAGTGCCACCACGAACACCAGAAGCTTCAGAGTTCCTCTACTTTTTAGGTATCTTTTGTCAATGAGGCTACATGCCAGTTTATTCGTTCTTTCTTAATTGATTTTCGTTTTATTTATAACAAACCATTCCTTTGTGGCATCAAACAAAGCATCTATTTTTTCTTGAGCCTTGCTGGCATCAATTTCTTTTGAGTGCAGAGTTGACTCATCTGCGAACTGCAAGTGCTGTCCATGAGAATTTAAATCATTTACAAATGCTAGGAACAGGAGAGAGCCCATTACTGATCGCTGCGGCACATTGATTCCAACTTATGTTAACATGATAGTGCTCCTTGGACTGATACAATCTACCGTCTATTTTCCAAATAAGATTTGAGCGTTGCGAGAACAGTGCATCCAACTCCATATTTACTGAGCTTGTTTAAGAATATTTTACGTGGAATGCAGTCGGACGCCTTACTAACGTCGCAAAGTGTCAGTGCTACATATTCTTTGTTCTCGAAGCTATGTTTTATCCTCGTGACGATGTCTAGGGCTACTGTTTTTGTAGATCTGCATTTCCTGAAACCATGCTGCGCATCTGTTAAGATTTCACTAATTTCAAAGTAATTTGATATTTGGTCTTTCATTGCAGTCTCAATGACTTCAGTGAAGACTAGATTGATGGATATTGGTCTGAAGCTTACTACCATGGCTCGGTCACCCTTTTTGTAAACTGGTACTGTTCGTACAAGTTTCAGGAAGTCTGTA
This sequence comes from Schistocerca piceifrons, assembly GCF_021461385.2. Taxonomy (NCBI): domain Eukaryota; kingdom Metazoa; phylum Arthropoda; class Insecta; order Orthoptera; family Acrididae; genus Schistocerca; species Schistocerca piceifrons. The sequence goes on from NC_060138.1 coordinate 1,219,545,722, forward strand.
AATACACCAGCAGCAAAATACGTATTAATTACCATAGTTAATGGTTCATCAATTTCATAGATAAATTCACTGAGGACATTAGTAGACACCCAGTATATATCCTGACTATCAGAAGTTTTATAAGATTTTACGGTCTTTACTACATATTTTTTTTTTGCAGTTCACTCCAGTTCATCATGGTGCATCTTGCGTCATTTATTACAGCAATCTCTATTTAGTTCTGGGACTGTACGTATAATGTTTCCACAATATCAATAAAATCACTATTAAAATCCTTTGGACTAGACAGGTTTAATGGAGAGTGGATTTCTTGCTGTGTTCACTGATCAGGTCCCAGGCTCCCTTGCATCAGTTGTGAGCTCGTTTAAAAAACATACCATTTCTTCTCTTTTTGGTTTCTTCTATATCTTTTTTGTAACGTCTTTTGCTTGTAAATATCTACTATAAAACACTTCCTTTGTAGTGGGATGTGTTGCTGTTTTGTAGTGATCATGTAATAGCAACTCTATGCATTTTAATTTTTTAAGTTTATCAGTATACCATGTTTTTTCTTTCACACTGTGGCTGTTATGTAAAATGCTCGTAGGACATTTTTGCTCTTCTGTAGACTGATGTAGTCAAATTTGGCTTTGATGATCTGGAAAAATTCTTTAGATGCACCATTCGCTGTCATTTCCTGCAATACAGGCTGCCACTTTACTGCAGATACTGCTGTCTGAGAAGCATTTAATGTTTCCTTATTTACGACCTTTTTTGTGAATACATAATTATAATGCCAGGTAACAGTTGGTTGATTTTTATCACTTTTTGTGTATCGTTCCAAAATTAACGCATTGTGGTCAGAGATCATTGGTTCAACTGCAGTCATCTCATGGTCCCAAATATCCAGAGTAGCGATCACAATGTCAAGGCAGCCATCACCTCTCATTTGCGGATGGTCTGCTACAAATAGCCCATAACTGGCTACCAGGTACATAAATTCTGTCTCCTTAATGCTCCCTTCACCAAAGTGTACATAGAAATCACCACATAATGCAATTTTAGATTTCAAGTGCATTAAGAACAGGCATATCTTCCATTTGGATGTGAAAATTTTCAAAGTTGCCATTATGAGAACGCTATACAGAAACAACAATTATATTATAATTCCAAAGCAGCGACTTCTAAATCTAGATCCACAGAGTAGCTTTTTAATTTCTTTAACACTGAATTTTTTGTTGATATATATAGACACACCACCAAATGAAGCTGTTGTTCCGTTCCTTGCTCCGTCCCCCTTCCCCCTCAAGTTGCCTTACCTGAGGGCTGAGATAAAAAAAAATGAGACAGTCTGGAACTCTCAGATAGTTCTCGCAAAACTGTTTACACTGGGGGCGATTTTTTTCTTATAGTTACTGTCTGGTAGTTCCTTGACAGTACGTTCTGTAACTGAGAGTCTTGCGAGAGAAGATATTGACAGCGTAGATACTGTCTGAATGTTCCTTGAGAGCACTTCCTGTAAGTTAGTCTCTTGCGAAGGAAAATGTTGCAAGCGTTTTACATCCAGCAGGGCGTGTGTGTTTGTGAGACTGGGAGATCATTGTACGCGAGATTTTTCTGTCGTAGTTCTCTGCTTGAAGAGAGAGGTTCCGATGGAAGAACGGAAGCAACAGCTGCATTATTAATACTTTTATTGGCAAAAAAAGTGTAAACTGGTCGCATTGGATAAGAGAGCGAATTGTGTGGCGGGATGATTTTGGATCATTCAGGAATCTCGTTGTAGAGCTTGTAATGGAAAATCCACAACAATATCGAAAATTTACATGGATTGCAGTGATGGAGATGGAACAAATACGTAAATCCATTAATGTTAAAGGCTGACTGCTTGTGACACTAATATTTCTAGCATCAGCTACGTTTATTCTCTTTAATATTTGGTAAGTTAACAGTTTCGACAAAGCAAACATTACACTAATTTCATCTTGATACCCATGGACTTTCAAATGACAAATAGTGCGGATATCTGACAAATGAAGCATTTCCAGACACATTTATTTGATGGTTTTCACTTGTAATGACTTAAGGAACCATTCGATAATTCCTAATGGTCTGTTCGTCAACTCCCAGTATAATAATATAATCAATAAATATATCTACCATAGAAAGGCGCTATGAAGGGAAGTGGGTACCTTCTATGTTAGCAGATTATTGCTGGAATATCATTCGAGAGAAGAAAGATTCACAATACAAGAGAAAAAAGTGATGTGCATTACAAGGCAGTGGCTCATTGTTTGTCAATTTTCTGTAATTTCTCATGTCAAATAAATGCTTCAAAGTGTATACACAAAGGTTACTGTGTTATATGTTAGATCCCACCCTCCATTAATGTGATGAACTTATAACATCATAAAGATGTGCATTTGTTTGTCGAATTTCACCTCACGTTTGCTGCACTACATCAGAAACTGAAAAGAGAAATAAAATTGCGATTACTCATAAACTATGCCTGACAGAAAAAAACCAAAAACAGTTTTCAATTCAGCATTCAAAATACAACTAGGATCACAATATTTTTTATCAGAAATAGAAAAAAAGATTTTTTTTGTAGAACAGTGTAATGATGGATACAGAGTGAAGGTGTTCCCAGTAATTATTGAGTTATGGGTAACAAACACTTTCTCTGAGGTAAACAGATTCACAAAAAGGCGGGTCAGCTAGAGCCTCTGCCTGTGTTATAGACCGCATGAAAGCAAATAAGAACACTTGGTCTCTACTGCAAGACACAGTAGTATTTAGAGCTCCGTATGTCTCTTCAGACCCTTTCATGTTAGTCTCAAAACAAAAACAAAAACAAAGAAATTACTTGAAAGGCGGAAGATTACTTCTAAAAAGGAACATAACGCTGACACAACATTTAAAGTACATTTACTTCAAGAAGTGAACATCCAGTTATATAAATACAAAATTAAAAGTGAATAATATCAACAACGAGCGGAATAATATAAAGGAAGTAATAAGCAAAGCAGCAACAGAAGCACTTGTCACAAGAAAGAAAAGTTATTACGAAAGGGTTCTACGATAATGGGAAGATGAAATGCCTAGACTAATTGAAGAAAAGAAAAATGCCTACTTAAAAGTGTCAAGTTCCCGAAATGATCACGATCTGAGATTAGATTATAAAAGAAAACCAGCTCTAGTGAAAAAGAAAGTCAGACAAGTTAGAAACCACTGTTGGGAAAAGTATATTGTAGATATTGAGTATCATGTAAGAGGAAGACAGGACACAACATACAAAATAAGAACTCATTGAAACAAAGAAGATAAGGTCAATCTAGAAACAAGCACGATGTCTCACACAAACTGGTCACAACACTACAAAAAAACTCTATACTGATGTGCAAGATACTCAGATGGCTCTGGCTGAAGCAGACAGGAATGTAAACTTAATAACACTGAGGAACTACAGCTTGCAATAACTTCTACAAAAATCAGGGAGATTTCAGGGTGTGACAAAATCAATACAGAACTGATAAAATATGCATCAAATATTGCAAAAATAAGAATAACCGCTTTTATGAATATCTACTGGCAAAGTAGTTGTATTCCTGAAGAATAAAGTAGAGTCCAGATGTGCCAAATTTATAATGAAGTAGAGAGAAAAGAATTTCATAACCACAGAGTTATTTTCCTTCTAAATGCATGTTATAAATTTCATGCCAGTATTTTAACAAAACGATTGTCGCCAATCGCTGATACTGTATTATCATATGCCCATTTGGTTTTCGCAAAGGAATATCACGATCAGATTGTACCATCACTATGACATAAATAACGGAAAAACAGGGTCAATTCAGTTTATCATTTTTTGCCTTCATTGACTAGGGAAAGCGTTTGATAAGAAGTAAATGAAAACTTCAAGAAACAGAGGCATCCTATTTCATGTCATCTATACAGGGGTTATATATGAATAACAAAATACAAGCAAGTAGCGGGCAGCATCCCTAATAGGGTTGAAATCTGACGAGGGAGTAAATGTTAGAATGAAAATAACGTACAAGAAACTGTTTTCAATTTAAATAAAACAGCCAGAGAGTACACTCTGAACATCTCCAATACGAAGACAAAATCAATGGCACTTTTACGACATAAGCCCAGGCGACTTAAGGTCGAAGTTGATGAGCAAATCGGAGAAAGTTAGTACATAAAAATATGTAGGGGCAAATAATGAAATACACATTAATTAGATCTAATCAACTATTTCTGTGGAACTATACGAAGAATGTTGGGAAAGGAAGTCGACGGAGATACATTCTACTGTAGGTCTGTAAGCTTATGGTTATACCTGCACTGCTCCATGGATGCAAAAACTGGACCCTTAGGAAGACAGATGGAAAGGGAATAGAAGCATGTGAAATGAATTTCCTTAGATACGTGGCTGGATATACTTTGACGGATAAAAAGAGAAATGATTACAGCCGAGTTCAACTGAATATACAAAATATCTTTGGTATAATAAAACAATATCACTTAAAATGGAAAGAACATATAGACAATAATCTAGATCTCGGAATTACTGAAGCCATAAAACAGTGTAAACAAAGAGGCAAAAGATCTTCAGGAAGAGGAATGAGGAGTTGGCTTGACCAAATGTGAAGGGGACGGAAAGGACCGAAAGGCCAAAACGCTGTCGTAGAACTGAGCGGAAACACCTTTGCGTGAAATGAGAATAGTTTCTGGGAACCTGTGAAGTAAACATTGTTAGAATTCAGGTTACAAGAGCGAGGGGCCATAGGTTTGATTGGCAGGAGAGTGACCCGGAAGTGCCGAAGAAACTGTGCTGGCAGAAGCTTCAAGAGAGGCGCCGACTCTCCCGTGAAAGTGTAATTAAGAAGCTTCAAGAACCAGTATTAAGCGAGGAAGCCAGTAATCTCTACATCCTCTTCGTGTCGCGCACTTAGAAGCCACCAAGATACATTTGGACTAATAGTGTTTAAGCAGTCATTTTTCCCATGTACCGTATTCAATTGAAATGAAGATGTAGAATGGGAAATACCTTCTCGCATGTACTTCACACTGATTTGCGGAGTGCGGATGTAGATGTGGATTTCATCAGTTAGGTTGACAGATGGTACAATAACTAACCGCAGAGACGAAAATATATAAGCATTTTAATAAGTCTTTAAATGTTTCTGTAACTTACGAGAATTATTAACACAGACAGTTAACACTGAAAACAACGACATAGTAAAGTGATTACATGTGAGCTGTATGAATAAACCGAGGTAAGAAGAAAGGTATTTGGTGATGATGATATTTTAATGAAAGTGTTTCAAGAAACGTAATACAAATGAATTTGCAAACTTGTTTACATAGTGTCTGGCCTGTCTATCTCATCCTCTTAATATAAAACTTATTCACTCAAGTCGTTGCTAACTACTTGTAAAATACAATGAATTTTAGTCAAATAAAGAAAAACCTCACTTTAGAAGCTAATGAAGTGTAACGGGCCACGTGCAATTGTAGGCTTCTGTGACAATCGTCTTCTTCAAAAAAATCTTTCAGGGTATGTGACGACACTGTCATGGTAATGCGCTCACAAATCCGGAAAGGTTTTATTGAAGATTCTTAATTGTAATCGTGAAAAGAAATTTAGCTCCGCTATCAATCCCAGAGGACTACGCAACGCCGATCGGCCGCCGTGTCATCCTCTGATTTATGGCAACATTCAAATGCGGTATGGAGGGGAATGTGGTGAACACACCTGGCAGTTGTCAGCTTTCTAGACATGTAGACGCTACTTTAGATTCACATTAGGAATCGAAACGAAGTTCCTTGTTTGGCGCCGGTCGCTGTGGCCGCGCTGATCTGGGCGCTTCAGTCCGGAACCGCGCTTCTGCTAAGGTCACGGGTTCGAATCCTGCCTCGGGTATGGATGTGTATGATGTCCTTAGGTTAGTTAGGTTTAAGTAGTTCCAAGTCTATGGGACTGATGACGTCAGATCATAAATACCATAGTGCTTACAACCATTTGAACCTTGTTTGGCAGTCAGTCAGTTACTCAACAAATGCAACTGTAAAAATATGAGATTGTCTTGTAAAAAGTACAGAACAAATAAAAATAATTTGAAAAAGTCTATCTACGTGAGAAACTATTTGGTTGAACTTTACAATCATACAGGGTGGTCCATTGATCGTGACCGGGCCAAATATCTCACGAAATAAGCATCAAACGAAAAAAACTACAAAGAACGATACTTGTGTAGCTTGAAGGGGAAAACCACATGGCGCTATGTTGGCCCGCTAGATGGCGCTGCCATAGGTCAAATGGATATCAACTGCGTTTTTTTAAAATAGGAACCCCCATTTTTTTATTACATATTCGTGTAGTACGTAAAGAAATATGAATGTTTTAGTTGGACCACTTTTTTCGCTTTTTGATAGATGGTGCTGTAATAGTCACAAACATATCGCTCACAATTTTAGGCGAACAGTTAGTAACAGGTAGATTTTAAAAATTAAACTACAGAACGTAGGTACCTTTGAGCATTTTATTTCGGTTGTTCCAATGTGATACATATACCTTTGTGAACTTATCATTTCTGAGAACGCATGCTGTTACAGCGTGATTACCTGTAAATACCACATTAATGTAATAAATGCTCAAAATGATGTCCGTCAACCTCAATGCATTTGACGATACGTGTAACGACATTCCTCTCAACAGCGAGTAGTTCGCCTTCCGTAATGTTCGCACAT